>NW_028301608.1:45000000-45625000 GCF_987345545.1 Pholcus phalangioides | reverse complement strand
TTCGAAAATCTCGCCACAGACAGTGATAGGATTACAACATCTGTATTATTCAATCATTACACTCCACTCATAGGTATAAAAATTGATGGCAGATGGCAAAGAAGCGTTACACAGAAACAAACCTCGCGTTAAGTTCACAACACATATACGTGAATTTCCCAGCATGAACCAGGTCTTCTTCGACTACATACTACTTCACCAAATACCAACTTTAGCCATATCGCTATATTACAATTCACTGCCATTAATGAGATGGGCTGTCTATTAGTGGTCGCATCAAGTTCGTTACGGAAAATATCTTATATATATATATCCTCCCCCGGATTCGAACCCAGGACCGTGACAGCAACCTTCGATCAATCTCTTCATTGAGGCAAAGCGGCTAGCCATGATCTGGTTAGGAAAAGCAGGTTCCTATTTACAATGAAGAGATGAGGCCGATCAATATATATCGATCTCTATGCATGACCAGAATATCACTCGCACGGAAACATAGCAATTGATGACGATGCGCGAACGCACAGATACAGAAACACATACAATTCATCCGTGTGTGTGTGTGGAGTATACGCATGTTGAAATCGTTCAGCTGAAGCAACGTGCGATCATTTACGCTGCTTGCGAAGAGACGCCCGCTCTCATCATTTGTCCTACTCCGAGTAATTGAGCGAATAACGTTCCTGTTCGACCGAGAAAAGACGGAGAAGATTCCGAGCTTCCCTCATATATACACACACGCGCATACATTTATATATGCACACAGACACATATTCATCGGAAATTCTAGAACCTTCATGAGAATGACGTTTGCCGGACGGATATTATAATACTAGAGAGAGGGGTATTTCCAGTGAGTTTCGTGCCACGGAACTTTACTGATCAAACATGGAAATTCCGCTCTAAGGGATAACTTTCGCTCGTGCTTGCTTCATAGCATGCATGCATGAATGTAGGCACACATGTCGTATCTAAAGAGAGACAAGTCATGACCTTATATTTCTCCTGCCTCCGTCATGTTCGTGCGAGCAACGATGATGAGAGGGGGGGGGGGCTGACAAGATGTACGATTAGCGTATTCGTTCTCCTGTTACCCTGAAAACAATTTGCGTTGTTGGCAAGGTATTTCCTGGCAGTTTGACGGACGCTTCCTGCCACGCAATCACGTTCCGAAATTGCGTTTATATCATGCAGTTGTCATTCAGCTCGTAGATAACAACTTGCCCTGCTAAACGATAACTGATAATTGCGCTACAAATTGCAGTATCGGGATTTTGGAGTTTGTAAGCTCGTTATTACGGAAATTTGAGGGCTTATTGGCTTGATGCCGTAGCAAAAGTGAATAACAATTTCATTATAAGGAACACAAAATCTGAACAAAAACTTTTTTGATCTCTACTAACCCTTTAAGCGGTAATGACCCAGTATCTCGTTTCCTTGAAATCCTCTCACTGGAGCATTGACAAGCGGAGATATTTTAAGTCTGATTTTTCTTGATGAAACACTCTTTCCCAAAGCCCCTTACTCTACACCTGCTGAAAATCGGAAGTAAGGATGTGCCGCATTCAAAAATATATGACATTTTGAAGGGGGTTTAGTAATTTATGCTATGCCGTTTATATAACCCTTACAGACCCTGGTGCCACAAATGTGTTGGTTGTTTTGCACTGTAAAATTCTTTCTTTCGACATCAGAAACTTAAGCTCTGACTTAAAGGATTGTGTAAGTTTTGAGTTGAAAATATGGGGATATGGATTTTGGGGGGATTTCAGCAGAGGGTAGCACTTAAAATTGAACTTTCAGGGTCAGGGTTTTCTTTTAAGATCACATCCATCACTTGCCTCCGAGCTAAGTGTAGTTTATTGCAGAAAATTTAGCACTAAAATTCTATAAAAAATTGTATGTGAAGATGAATGTACCTTGCATCATCTTGGCTGAAGCAATTTGAAGTAAGTGAATTATTTCTTCACGAAAAAAGCTTCGAAATTTGAAAAAAGAGAAACATTTATTGACACACATATATATATATATATATATTTATATTTATTTATATTTTGAGTGTAAGTTTGGAGTATCAAACATGCAACAACATTTTGAAAATTTCAAAAAATAAATGCTTGGGTCTGAAAGAGCAGAACATTTCAGCAGTATTAAAATCTTTAATAGATAAAATCAGTGAACTATAGCTATATACTCGAATCAAAAATCGATATATAACCAAAAATTAAAGCTCCCACTTATAACAATTTTCTGATTAGCTACTTAAAGCCATCTAAGAGCCTGTAATATATGAAAAAAATATTCTTGAAGATAAAATACCTTTAAGTTTATTAACCCTTTAAACGCATAAATTACATATTAAGCTCTCTGTAAAATGTTATAACCTTTTTTTATGAAGTAAGTAGTCTTTCTTCAGGATTTTAGCAAGAGACGAGATGAAAAAATGTGTTTCATTGAGAAAACAACTGTACAAAATATCATTACTAATATAAAAGGCTCTCTTTAGAAGGCATGTTCTGTCAATGACGCTGAGAGGGTGGAAAAAATCACTGATATTTGATCAGATTGGATAGACAAAATCAGGACGAATGTTTATAAAACTCTTATAGAAGTTACAAGATTTACCGCTGTTTTAAATACTATACAATTGGCAAATTTCATGAATATTTGAAGGTTGATAACTTTATTACTCTCCATATTGAGTGCATATACACTACGTTTATTATATCAATATCTTTCAGTTTGCATACTATCATTACAAAACTTACGATAAATATACAGGTTGCATAGCACTACAGGTTACATAACTTGTCGTACCACAAATTACTGACGAACCGTTGATCCTAGAGGCGTAGGCGTGCTTAAAAATTTTAAAAGAAAATATCAAAATAACGTAGGTCTAATAAACGCCATTCATATTGTGAGGGGTTGTATAGTTAATAAAATAAAAATAAACTAACTTTTTATACGGTCCTCATGTTCTCCAACTAATATTAGAAATATATTTCACTGTCTGTAACTTAAACAAAAAAAATCTACGTTTCTAAGTTCAATATTCGCTGAGATATTTGGATTTAAAAATTGGAGAAAAGTTGAGAGAGAACAGCATAAACTAACGGACAATGATTTTTTTCCCTCGTTTATGTTGCCAAAGTTTTCACCGATTTTTGAATTCGGATATCTCAGCGAATATTCCACTTAGAAGCAAGGGATTTTTTGTTGGCCTCCGCAGTGACAGGGAAAAAGCTTTATAATTTTTTTAGGACAGGGTATCCGTATTAAAATGTTAATATTTTTATTTTAGTAGCTATACAATTCCTTGTAATGTGAATTACGTGCGTTAAGTCGATACGTTATTTAAATACCTTTTCTAGTTGAAAGTATGCATCTAGGTTCAACGGTTCGCCAGTAATTTGAGGTGTGAGAAGTTAGGTATGCATATTAAATTTTAGTAATTAAAATTCAGCGAATGACCATCCTGTTTTTGTATCCGAATAGTTCTTCTAAACTAATAAATTTCCCGGTGTATTAAAAACAAGTACAACCTTCAGTTTGTTCGGTGCGCCAGTGTTTAGTTTGAACTTATTAAAAACCACAAATTAATTTACTCATTCTGCCGTATTATATTCATTTATGCAAACGAGAGCTAATCACATTGGACTCTGAAATATATAGTCGCCTTCCATATATAACAGCTTTCTTTTCTTTCCATACTACTTTCTATGGGCGTTTTTTTTTTTATTGCTAGCCATATTCATGCAAAGCTGTCACAAGTCGGCTATATATCACAGAAATAATTAATACAAAAATATATTAATAATTTTTTTGAAACATTATCACCGTCCACATTAAAAATAAATTTTTATTTGCTATAAAAATGTTTACCATGAAGAAAATATTGATAAATTTTCGATATTATTTAATTTTTTAGTGTTTTTTGTAAAAAAGAGATATTTTCGCGAAATTCGAAAGCAATAGTTTTTACACCGATATCTGTCACCGTGTTTTGTTACCTTCGTGTATCAGTAGTGACCTAGTTAATTTTTTTTATAACGTAACTTCGTATACGAAGTGTTGAGAGTATAGAAACGAACAAAAAAGAAAAAAATACTCTTCAGTTCGTTTCATAAATTGAAAAACATTTTGATAGAAAATCCCTCTGTGACCAGTTATTTCGTAAAATCGGGTGAAAAATAAGATACTAATCTACGAAATGGTCTCAACGGAGCTGAAGTAAAATAGAGAAAATTATACGATAGTAAGAACTAGACTACAGAGTAGTTTCGTAAACCTTGGAAGATTAATTCTTCCATGGTCACCGTCCACCTTTTGCGACTTATGTTCGTAGAAAGAAAAACGTCTGAGCTCATGTCTAGGAATTGAATCCCACAGGAATTTTCTTGGAATTTCTCCCCTTTAAACATCACTTTTTTAAAATACATTTCTTTAGTTATTTCGTCATGACCTAGATCCAGGGAAATAAGATTTTTTTTTCCTTTTTCGTGGCATCTAATATCTAGATCTTCTTGAATATTCAACGATTCTTTACAAATTTCATTTCGTTTAATTTACAGAATTTCAGGGATTGCCTGGTCAAAGATCCGACGTTGAAACTACTATTTCTTATCTGTAGAGAAAGACGTCCTCTCCTTTTTTAATCTGCATATATGTTTCTGCCAAAGCTCGAAATTGGCCGATTCGCGAGTTAGCTAAATTTGTTAAATACTGACGCGGCCAATGTACGTATTTTGGACATTGGCCGGCCAGTCCGCGAAGACGCCGGGGATGCTTGGTCAAAGTCCGATAACGAAAGACATGATTCGGGATCATCGTCAGGTTGGCGTATTTTTTCGTAATGTCCACGTTAGTTATGGTAACCCATCAAACCGCTGTCACGATGTGGTAAACATGTTTTTCTCCAAAATTTGGCAGAAAAAAACTACATGTCTATAAAATTATTGTTATAGTTTTTTATCTCGTCTACCACGGAGTTAATCCAGTGCAGCTGCTACGTATATATAAACATGTATTCCACGTTGGGGATAAAAAAATGGTTTGGCTCTTACCCGGCCGTTTTACATCAGTACATTGAGCTTTGCCCAGGGATCTCCGGAAACATCCCGAAATGTTTGGCCAAAGTCCGAATCATTTCTGCAATTAAGACTTTGGCCAAAACTCTTGGCCAGTTAGCGAAGTGCTCTTCCCCGTTGCGAATTGGGCGTACTTCAGACTTTAGCAATAACAATTTTATAAATAAAGTCCCTTTGTTTGAATGTGTGTGATTCATAAAAATCGATAGGTTTATTCCGATCCTGATGAAATTTTGCACACTTTACCTCCAAAACAAGAAGGTCACTGTCCACATAAGATTTTGGAAACCCACAAGTAGGGTTAGCAGATATGAAAACTGAGAAAAGATGGTGACAGCGTGCGCAAACGTTAGGACGCCATTTTTCGCAACAGAGATTGCGCCACTATTCTGACATATAAAACCATCCACAACAATCATTTTTCCCGACTAGAACAGAACAACAACAAATAAATAAATGCAATTCAGATTTGAAAGTGAAGTTTCTGCACTTACACGTTATAGAGTCGAACGCTAATAGAGTTATGAATGAGTACAGCACTCTCTTTACCACATATTAAGCATTTTAGTGCGCCACTTAGAAACATAAAACTTTTCTTTTTGATTCAGAACAGCTTCTAGATTTTAGGTAAAAAAAATTTAATACACATTAAGCCTCTTTTAAAATGAATGACTTTTTATCTGTGATCGATGTTTTGATGTAAAAAGTTAATTTTAAACACTGTATACCTGAAATTTTCGTAAACTGCGCAAATAACATTATCGTGATTTCGTATGTATAGTCTGAAGATGCAAATTTTCTACCCTGTTGAAAAAAATGTCATCCTAAAACTCATATGTGCAACTTTCATTCAACCCCTAATGCAAATTTTATTTAATAATAATAAAATCTTAACGATTAAAAGGGGTTGTTTATCGCATTTCTGTGGAAAAAATACCGTTTTTTCTATTAATATCTATTTGCTATCGATAATTTTTTTTTTTTAAATTATTGTTTATAAATTAGGTTATTGAATAATTTTATTCTAACCTCTCAGAAAAACAACCCGCAGATGTCACGCATTTCAATAATATCCGTACTAAAAACCCCGATTTCGTATTTAATTTTATTTTATTTTATACGAGCATATGATGTTTCACAATTTTTGTTTGAAACTTGCATTCGCTATCGAATCCTTTCAGTTTACATTGGTACCAGGAAAGGCAATTGTAAATGGGTTTCCATCTGTTGGGATTGCAATCCTATTCCATCACTTAAAAATACAGTGAAACCTCCTGTAACGGCCACACTTTGTTGCAACAGAACGCGTCCCATAGACTTAACATTAATTACAAGAAACCTCCGACCAACGATTTTCGAACCACTTTGGACATGGAGTCGGGAAAAAAATACGCATATCATGATAAGAAAAAGTAATTTTCAAGCTGATTTTTAAGGCAGTTTTCTTGCTCTTCGAACTTTATGGGGGAAAAAGATTTTTTTTCTTTTCTCTCCTGGGTACAAATGCTAGATGGGTATATTGAAGGCAGTGGAGAGAGACAGAACTTATTGGGAACAACAGAAGAGACCTGTTGTCCGCAATGTAAATTATTCGATTACTAGATATCCTTTGTTTATTCGGCACTCTCTACTCCAAGGGATGGTCCCGTCCAAAAGAAATGGTGCTAACAAATAAGAATAGAAATATCCAGGTTATTAATTTTTTGAGAGGAATGTGCAATATTTTTTGACAAGAATGTATGCCCGCACCTATGCCTTCAGCTATTGGTTTGGACTTGAAAACGCCCTAGAAGGTGAAGTTGAAGGTCCAGTATGAACAAAGAACTATTTGGGGTTGGTACACCGTCTTGGCCCATATCAGTTTTTTTCTCCTGTTGTGTTTTTCCTGAGCATACTGAAAGCTTGACTTTTAGGACGTCATAATACTGCTGTAGATCGATTGATCAATTATTATAATATTTTCAAAATATAATCATGTATTTTAATATAATCAATTATGTAACTAGCGTCATTACTTACAGAATGGATTGCCATTATGCATGCTATATACGTAGATCGCAAATTTTAGTTCTTTTTCTGGAAATAAAGCTACCTCTCCCAATAACGGCCACCTCCAAATAGCTGCCACATATTCACAGTCCCGTCAGTGGCCGTTGTTGGAGGTTATGCATTACTTTCATTCATAAAACCACGGAAAATTAATCTTTAATGGTAAGTACACAAATGGAACTTACGAAACATTGAAAATAGAGAAAATTTCGATGTTTAGTTTAGAAATATACTAATATAATTAGTGTAGAAAAATATAAATATTTTTCTCGGATATCCTCAAGTTTCACAGCATAAATTATCAAGAAAAGACATTTAAATGAACATTAATATATATAAAATCGAATAATAAAAAAAATATGGAAATAGGCACCGTAAACTTTAATTACAGTTAAAATGTTCAAAATAAAATCGATATCATTCTTTTCATATATAGTAAGCACTTGATAAATCAAATTTTCATTTTTTTAACAAGTTATTTTTTTGCAGAAAACCTCACGCGGAAACGTTAAACTCGTGCCAAAACTACGAATTCACGAATGAAAAAATAAATAAAAAACTGCCGCTAAGTCTTTAATTTTCTTTCTTGTATTTTTTTAAATAAAGCTGAAACGTGAACAAAATAAAAGTTTTTTATCGATTGATAAGAGATGGCAAAAAAAAAAAAATGATGATAGGAGGAAAAATAGAAATATATGTGTAAATATATATATGGAGTACGCGAATTCCTTTAAACGACATTTTGCGTGAGCTTATACAGAAAATGTGTATGAATTCTTTTTTTTTCTCCATGTATGTGTGTATATAAACATTTCTTTCTCTTTTTTTCGTGTGTATGTCATGCTCTTTTTTTTCTTTTACCAAAACCCAATACATGGACGTAATGATTCTTCTGATCACCGTGGAAAGAAGAAAACTAACGTTTGCTTTTATATATATACATTATGTGATTTGTTTGAAAGGAGATTTAGTACTGTGCGGTTAGAATTGAAGGTTTTCACCGGAGCACGCGAATCGTGTGGTCAAGAATTTTTTTTTTTTGAAAAGGAAATTATTGCTCTTCGGAGCAAAAGAAATTTCCGTACTCTAGAAAGTTTTCTTTCTATTGCCTTTTTTGTCATAACTGTTTCCTCCTCCTCCTCCTTCTTTTTTTCCAATTGAATAATGTTCATTTCGAATAATGTGAATTGTGTATTACAAAGTAAAATATTAAAAGAAAAATCTAATAGCTTTTATGTTTTTTGTGAAATTCCCGAACATTTTTTCAAGTGGAATTGTATACATTTTTTTCATAGATTTATTTTCATGTGATATTTCTATTCTTTTCCAGTACCTGTTAGAAAGGTAATTGAGCCATATCAAAGCTTAGTGCACAAATTGCAACATGAAGAATAGGTAACGAACTACTCTTTTGAGGTAGCGGAAGTAAGGTGCTTTGCATCAGTCCGGGGTTGTGAGCGGATCAATCTATCTATCTAACGAATTAACTCACATGATACTACGGCTACTACTACTTAACTGCAGCTCGTACACATTCCTCTGAGGAATTTCTGACGCATCGTTACATGCCGGAGAATGTGTGTTCTTGGTGTATGTGTGGCCCTAACTTATTTATGTTGTCGAGTTGTGCTTGTTTCCTGTTCGTGCTGCCATCTGGTAAAAGCTTGAATTTTTCATGTTATGCGAGTATCTCGTGTTGTAGGTCTGCTTGCTCTTTGCGGAGAAACTTTAGACTTTACAACTGACATGATACTGAAATGATACTGCAATACCCTACAATAAATCCCAATATATACCAATTGCAGTTTTTATGTCTTTAAAAATATTTATCATAACCGGCTCCAGGCTGTTCATCGTCAAGTTTTGAAAATTGATGACACTTCAGATGCGTACATTTCAAGAACTATACGATGCAGATAAATGTTCATGATGTCTATGGATACACTGCGAGGCATAATTGGACTGGTTAAAGTTATAGTGGTGTAAGTCACATTTTCAGCAAAATTACGTGAGATTCAAACCCCAATTAGAAAGTTGTTACCCTATCTCTCCTGATGTCAACAAAACAAAATTCCGCGTGTCTAAGTGGAATATTCACTGAAATATTCGAATTCGAAAAACGAAAAAGAAAAAGCAGAAAACCGGGAATAGCAGCATTAAATGTGGGTGAAACGGTCTCTCTCTCTCTCTCATATTTTTAGAGCTGTTTGTTCCTACCTTCCCTCCCCATTTTTCGAATTCGAATGTCTCAGTGAATATTGCAATTAGAGACATGGGACTTTTTTGTTGGCATCAAGAGGGACAGGGCAACATTTTTTTAATTGGGTTTGGATCATACGGGGACTGCATAAACAATTTTTTTTTAAATTTTCATAGCTATACAACCCCTTGAAACATGAATGACATATCTGAGTACTACACGTTATTTTTTCTACACTTTTTTTTCTAATTTGAAGTATACCTCTACGATCAACGGTTCGCCAGTAAAACGCCATATCCCGTGTTTGCTATGCACCCTGTATATAACGCATATTCATTTCCAGTACACACATCTCGTCCACATTCGGAATTTCTAACGAATTGATATATGTTGGAATGTGTTGTAGTGTAGCACTGCGTTACTTTATGCAAATAATTTTTTACGTCACCTTTACGTCACTGGATAACAATCTAATTAAAATATATCATCTTCAAAACTACTTCATCAATAGAAAAGATGCCGCAGAGCTGCGAGATAGTGTAGAATTTTTGCAGAGGCGACTTGATATACAGTAGGTCCTATAATGCGGTCATTATATCCGCATTATAGGATGGTTCCAGTTTCATAATTGCTCAAAATGGGTTTAGAAATCACCCTGAGTGAAAATACAGTGTGCTGCAAAATAAGAAAAATCACAATTTTTATATGGACACAATATCCTACAGAGCTCCATTAGAGGGGCAGTTGTTGCTCTGTCTCTTCTGAGGCCGACAAAAAAATTTCACTTTTCTAAGTGCATTATTCGTGGAGATATTTGAATTCAAGAAAACGGAGAAAAGTTGGGTAAACAACAGCATTATATATAAACTAACGAATAATGCTTCTTTCCCTATTTCATGCTGTTTTTCTCAACTTTTCTCCAAGTTTTGAATTGAAATAACTCAGTGAATATTACGATTAGAAACGATAATTTTTTGTCGGCCTGTGACAGGCAGGGCAACAGCTTTCTAATTAGTTTTTTTTTTCAGTATAGGGTGTGTATATAAATATTTAAAGATCGTATTTTGTGACACACAATTTTTTCACTCTCAAAACTGGTAAAGGTCTCTTTCGGAAGAGAATTTTTTTTGAACTGAAACCATATCTTTACGACGACCGGTTGATGAGATAAAGGTCGAATTAGAACTTGCAAGGACACACTGTATATAAATTCTTTGTGTTGAAGATTCCATATTCTAAGATAATCAATTCATGTGTCAGGCCACACAAAGCAATGCTTCAAGCTAGAAAACATCAAAGTCCTTTCATGCCCGGGTCATTCCCCCTGACCTGAACTCTATGAAAAACTTGTGGGGCATCCCTTGCGGGTGGAAGACATTTTTCTTCTATCGAGCATCTATAAGCCGCCATATCACAGGCTTGGAACGATGTCTCTTGTATCACTCTGATTCATATTGTTGAATCCATGCCAAATCGTATTTTTTCTTTGACTTTTTTGCAACAGAGGTGGTTGCACAAATATTGATTTCGATTTTAGTAAATTTATATGTAATGTATGTTTGAATTTTGTCTTACTTATCCTCAAAAATCCGTTCGTGTCTGATAATTTTGTCCATACTATATTTTTTGTTGATTGTAAATTTATTTTGTAAATTGACACAATATCGTATGAAAATTCATCCATCTTCAAATTATTTTTTTTCAGCTTCCAATATTTTCATGGCAAATATTTATATGTGTTTCACTTAAAAATTAAACAAGAAAATATTCTCTTTTCGAATGAAAACTCTGAATTTTGAAAAAATAATATCTGTCAAAATTTGTTTTATGTGCCTGAATATAACCATTTTTTTTAATTTCAGAATATATCTATGAAATGATAAAAAATATCGACAAACCCTTTTACGATATCAATTACTCTACAATAGTACCGGATGTTTTCCCCATATAGTACAAAAATACATTTCTATTATGTTAAAAAACCACACACTTCACAATGCTTGAGCAACGTATGCATAATTATAATAATAATGAACACGGAAAATTCCAGTTGCTGCGACAAGATGTAGGGATTTATAACGAAAACTGTTCATTTCTAGCAAAGTCATTTGTAACTTCTGGTCGGGTGAGTAATGTTAATTACTCCCCTGTGTGATATTATAAACGACATACCCTCGCGCTGAAATGAGATTTGTCGTTACACGGACAATAAAAATTTATAATGGGGAGGGGGGTATTCTCTCTTTTCTCTCCTTGAATTACAACGCACCATTTATGGGCCATTAAAGAGTATTTTATATTCCCTTTTGAGCAACATTCAAAGAAAATATTCGTTCTTTTCTCCCCTTCTCTCAATAAGAAGCTGAATATGGGGGGAGGGGGGGAGAACTGAAATCAAAGGTTAAATGATCTAGATAAAAGTTGAAGAGAACACAAGGAAGATATCTAAAAGAATGTCAGGAAAATATATATTTTTTTGATAATAGTAATAATAGTCTTTCGGAAGGTGCGTATTCATTTCACTTTATTACCCTTAGCAGATCATTATTAGAGCACGAGGGTTCGAAAGACCCGTGAATAAATGTTTGAGATTATTCCGTATCACTTTTCTTGAAAATAAAACATTAAATTTAAAATTCCGTAATAATAGTCGCAAGAGGAAATTGATATCGCTTTCGATAGATTTTTTTCATTACTGCGCGATTTTTTGTTTGTCATGGAAAAACAATCCTGTTGTTTCGAAAGCGAGTATTTTGTCATTGATGAGAATTAAGATATAAGTGTCACATACCGACTAAAAAAGTTAAGGATTTATTGCCACGGTGTAAAGTTCTTTTTTTAAATCGTCATCAATTATTGCTAAGAGATGTTCAATGAGTACATTTTTTTCAATATGTAAATCTTTGATTCTGCATAATTAATTGGACGGAGGAAACATTGCATATCATTTTTTTAAGTGTCAAGTTCCCCTCGCCATTTTACTCAACAATTACAACATTTTTCCCCCCATTGATTAGGAAACAATATATCATGATAAAGACACCTGCGTGATCTCATATAAGTAGTTTTTTGATCTGTTATATATGTAACTTTATTCAAATCAATTTTGCTAGCAAAACACAAAGAACTATTTGGAAAAATTCATAAACTGTCTATAAATATTATCTTTGTTGATAGCTTCCCAATTTCTCCCGACATGAATATCATATTTATTTCTAAACATGTCAATTGTAGCAGAGTTCACGACATCCCGAACGTAAGCTATTTCATGCACTCACAACATTAGAAAAAAAAACACAAATCTCTCTGCGACATTACAACCTGTAGTTATTTGTAACTAATCGATATTAAATAGCGAAGACAGCAAGTATATATGTTACTACCAAAGCCCGAAATTAGTTACTTCGCGAAGTGGCCAGCCGAGTTGACCCACCCAATGTCCGAAATTTGGACTTTCGCCGGTTCTTATATGTTGATCCTTATACACTTCTATATATGGGTCATGGGTCATTAAGATTATTGATATTCAAATTAATTTTATCATTAAGGTTCCCATAGTTAACCGTAATGATCACGATTAGCTATGACTAATAATAAATGACCATAATTATCACAAGAAAATACTCCAAACACGGCGATTACCCCGAATAATAGGGATCGATATATAGAGGCCAGCTAAACCCCGAATTTCGGATATGGCCGGGTCAACTGGGCTGGCTATTTCGCGAAGTGACCATAACTTCAGGATTCGGTAATAACATGTACATTTTACAAGACTCAGTTTGAACTAATAGAGCCTATATATGTATTTACAGGGTGTCTCACAGATTTTAAAGTGAAATAACTCGAAAACGATGATCGATAAAACCAGTGGTATATTTATTTTGAAAGTCGTCAAAATGAGAGAAGGTTTTTCAAAATTAGTTTCAAATGTTGCCGACAGGTAGCTCTGTACACTATAGATGTATCAGAATGTCCAGAAAATAGGCTATAAAACTTTGCTGTCGAACAGTCATTGCAATCACATCACAATCGATTCAAAATGTGCACATCAATGATGAATGGAATTTTCAGTCACCCTCTATAGTGTCTCAACGGAAATGGACGCACATGCCTCACACATCAGATCTTGAAGGTCATTCAGTGCTGCAGGATTGTTCCGGAAAACATTGCTCTTTATTTTGCCCCACAGAAAGTAGTCGCAGGGGGTGATATCGAGTCAGTATGGAGGTCAATCCATGCCTGTTCCTGTAAATATAGAATAGTTCAATACAATGACACTATTCCCGAAGTGTTCCTCAAGAAAGTAAAAAAACCGTTGTGGTAAGGTGTGGTTCTACCTCCATCTTGCATGAACCATGAAGTGCCCCGCCGATCCTCTAACCCCGGCGCCACATTGTTCCAAAACTAAAATGTAACATTTAGTAGTAATAGTTTGCGCCATTTCTGTGCTGAAATTTTGAATGTATTGAAAAAAATTTTGGAAATGCACATTTTTTTGAATGTCTTGTAATGTGATTGCAACATCTGCTTGCAATGGACAGTTTATTTACAGACTATTTCTCGGACTCCGACTCAAGTGTGAAGCGCCACCTGTCAGCAACATTTGTAACTGTTATAACTGGTGTATAAGTGTTTTACCGCTTTTAAAATATAAATATGACACTTGGTTTTTTTTTTCCTTCTATCGATCATCATTTTCAAGTTATCTCATTCTATAAAAATTGTAACGAAAAATTGTAAAATCATAGGCTGCCAATAGGTCGCACGCAAATAATTAGCATTTACTATCATTCCGAGGAGTAAGAAATGAATAAAATCTAAAATGTACTTAAATTAAATAGGGTGAGAAAAAGACACGTGTGTAATTTGTGGAACTTTCAAGAAATATTCAAGTGAAAGCAGCATGTAGTGTGTAGAATAGTGTATGAATCATGAATTGCGGTAATATAGACGACGCTCTTTTTATAACGACCGCTCATTATTGCGACCGTTGCATTATCAATCCATTCAATAAGTCTCGAATTTTTCCCTGTTCCATGTCATATTAATCATCATCCAATGCAACGACCCGCAAAGACCATTAAATCAAATTCAATGACAGAACTCAGATCTGCCGCGCCTTTTTCTTACAAAGAAATACATAAAGGCCATGTTTTTCGTTTGCCGAAATTGTTTGACAATGACCCTTGATATTGTAGGATTCAATACGTAGGTTTGTGCATGTGTGTGTAACTAATTATTAAAACTCTATCATTATTTTCTAACCTGCTGCTTCAATTTTTTAAATTATCCGCTTCGCATCAGAGGTACACGAATGTTCACCTCATTTTAACGGTTTCAGAATGCTTTTAATGATTCTTTCTTTCAAGTCAAAGCCCGAAGTACACATATGTGCACCTAACGGAAATCATCCTGATAAAGATATCGACCCAAATTAATTAATTAATTTTTCTATTTAAAGGGACTTCCGGCATACAATGAACTCAAATCAATCAAAAAAACATTTTTCATAGTTTTATCTCAGTTGTGAAGAGGTTAAAATAAAAATTGAAGATACAGTTCGTTATTTCGTTCTCAGGCATTCCTTTAAGAAACTAATTTTTTTTCCCAACACGTTTTTCAATAGAACGTCTTGCCAATATAACGTCTATTTTCTATGCAACGAGGTGTGGTTCGTTGTAACGAGCATCGACTGTATAACATTAAAAAAAAAGTTCATTTTCACGTGAATGATGGAAGAAATACGCTAGCAGAGAAATAGAAAGTTATTCAGATAAAAATCGAGTCGATTTATAAAGTAGTCTCGCATACTTCACCGCAGAGTTTTATATACACACAATGAAATTTGAACGTAGGAAAAAATCGTAGAAAGAATTGTATAGGCTCAAATACTGAGCTGAATCGATTGGGCTGGATTTACGTGCCTCTCTACCAACACAATCCAAAAAAAAAAGAAAATCTTGGAAGTACATTTCTCTCTACTATAAAGAATCAAAATAAGAAAAACAAAATCTAACAGGAGAAAAGAAAACTATTTTTTTGAAACAGCTGTTACAAAAACGCTGGAGTATTCCACTTTTTCCCAACCTTCAACACACACACACACAAATACGAGAGAATAAAAAAAAATTCTTAGCATTCGTGAGACGAAAAAAGCGACAAAAAATAAATATTTTTCAGTGAATATTTGCTTTTGACATTCCAAAAAATTAGCATTTTTTTTTCCTCTAAAAAAAGCTTTTTCTCTATTTTTTTTATTTTTTAAAGCCAGCAGCAGCTGGTGTCGGTATGTCAACCGTGAAGTTTTAAAGCAATTCAGAATTTGATAGCCCCCTTATTACACACCGATGTGTCAGCATCTTGAACCAGAAAGAAAAAAAAACTATATCGTGATATAACGCGGATACCATGGCCGCCTTATATTTGTTGGTTAGCCTCCTCTCGAACTGCTTTTAACGGAAGAGAGAGAAAAAAAATTTGAGAATTCGCTGAATTTTAAAGAAAATAAAATTACCAAGACTTTGTTCGTTTCTTAAAAGACTGTCGTATCTGTTCTCCCGGAAGGTAAATGTTAGTCCTCTTCCATCCTTTCTCTTGGTGTATTATGGACATTCCAAAAGAGGACCGTAATCGTTGTGTTGACTCGAGAGAAGAAGAAGAAGGAGAAAAAAAAAATGAGAAAAATACTTATTCGGTAACTCTTTGCTGGAAAAGACAAAATGTTTCCAGTTTGCTTTCAGCCCTGATCTTTTATTCAAAAGAATTCAGAGTCTAGAAGATTATGCATCGTCAACCCGTGTTCCGTATTCGCAAATTGAAACGATCCAAGTGTTTTTAAAAGGAAGAGGCAGTCAGTCAGCTCGAATTTCCGTATAAAACAAGTTTACTTTTGAAAAATTTCATTTTTCTTTTCTATGACTCTTCTTAGAATTTATGTATAAAAATATTTTTTGAAATATACTGAATCAGTCGTCTGAAAGTGGAAATGTATATGTTATAGTGAATGTGGTAAATAGGTTATATATTACACATAATAACCGGTTATTACGCATACTTATCATTTTTCTTGGTAAACTTAATAAATTTATCACTTTTTCCGGAGGATTTTCATACCAACTGTCGTTGGTAAATTTGATAAATACTTAAAATATTTCGTGATTACGCATAATACCTTAGTGCAGCGGTTCCTAACTGGTGCTCCGTGTGAGCTTCCCTGGGGTTCCACGGCCGCTAGCAAAATAAAATAAATCAATAAATTTCATATATACAATGAAAATCGATTATAACCACATCGAAGATTCGGAAAAATTTTGTTATTATAACGAAGATGTCGTTACAACCAAGGGCGACGCTTTCAAGACCTTTTAAGTATGATAAATATAATAAGATGCAATCAAGTAGTGTGCACATGAAGTTGTTTATTTATTTATTTACTTACCGTAATTTGATCAGGAAAAATACGGGAAATTGCGATCACGAATGTAGGACGTCGCCAATTCTCGCTAAAATGTTGCCAGTTGTCAGACAAATCGCCAGTTCCTTAAAAATAACCATTGCAGGGAAAAAATGATTTAACACGGCCGTTTTAATGGCATCACAGGCCCACGGGCAAAGTGCTTTTTTTGGGGCTCTCTACTTGGCTAGAGAGAGATTCCTGCTACCGAATTTCATACTCACTGTCCAAATTATATCAGATCTCATTTTCTCACGAGGCTCTTTGTGCACTTGATGCCCCCGGACCGTGCCCAGGTGAGCTCATGCGGCATTAAACACGGCAAATATGTGAGATTAATATTGATATTTATAGTCGTAATTTTACCACACACACACACACACTCGTCCTCTATTTTAGTAAGGGTTATGAAATAACGTAAAGAAAGTTCGAAAAAAAAGGACCTTTATAAAAGTAATAAAAATGCCAAGAAGGACAAAAATACGGAATTTTCCAGGTACGTTTCCTAATTATTATTAAACGGAATAACGACAAAAATGCGTAGTTATATCCGAGGTCATTCCGTTTTAATTGACGTTATCAGCGAGGTCAATTAATATTATTCTCTATCTTTATCTGTGATTATGCATAATGCCCTAGTGTAATTTGTGAATTTAATAAATATGAAAAAAGTCTAAATGAGTCCAGTATGTGTGATGAATATAGTCGGAACCCGATATAATAAGAACAAATTTTACGATCATACTCAGATATAATGATAGAATACATGCATGGATTAGTAAGTTATTAGTATTTCCGTAAGATTATATTTAGTATATCATATAGTACGACTCAGCATGATTACCAACGGCGTGACGTTCGGGTATTATGCATAATCGCTGGTAAAAGTGATGAATTTAAGGAAATTTATCAAATTTGCTAAAATCATCGGAACCGGTTATTAATAATAATAATAATAGCCGTATTTATCACATTTTGACCATAATATGTATATATTATTTTCTTTTCTTTAATATCACCACAAACTCTAGAAATTAGAATCAGGTGCTATCATCAGATACGACAAAACCATCGAAGCATCGGTGAAGTTTGATTGATATGGTCGAAGTTTTGATCGAAACTGCATTTTCCGCCTTCAAATAAAGGCTAACTGCTGGAGCCCAAAAAATATAGACCAATGCATTAAAATACTTTTCTGGATGATTTTGTATACACTAGACTTTTCACCTTCTCATTGCAAAAGTTGAAGAATTGTATACAGATGGCAAAATATTTGCTATTTCATCAAGATATTGCCCAAGTGAATTGAAGTAGCAGTGATAAAGCTTCTCGGACAAGACAACGAATCAATAGATATTCTATTGATATGAATACGTTTTCATGTGCGGGTACACATTTATCCGCCATGAATCCTAATTTTAACAGAATTAGAATTCGTTTAAATTAGGGACCATATTTATTCTAAGAATTACCTTTTCTCTTATCAAAAAATTAATGATGTGCATTATGGAAATTTGAAACGGGGACCGTAATCACTGTATTGACTCGAAAGAAGGAAAAAAAAATTACATAAAATTCTATTTCGGTAACCTTTTGCTGGAAAAGACAAAAGGGGACTAAAGACTGCTAAAAGATTAAAAATATCTAATTTTTCTTTATTATTTCCAAAAAAAAACAACAAAATTGTACAGATCTTCCTGAACCTTTGGATATCTCACTTTTTGTTCTAGAAGCAGTAGAAATCAAGAGAGAAGGGAATATGCTGTATGTGACACAAAATTCAAATTTCACAGGTTTAAAGGGACTTCATATGCTTTGCGGTCATATACTTTTGTCATAGTCTTTCTCTACCCCGTCTTTATACGTTCTACATTCGAAATACTCTCTTGTGAGTCTTTTTTTCTTTTTCTTGAGTTGAAGAAGAAAACTATTACCCATTTTTTTGTTAGTTTATCATGATGTGCATGTGCATCAGCGTGTCTGTCATGTCCTCTTGTTCATTACCGGTTAATTTTTTATTTCACAGTTATTTTTTCATGAGTGATTAATTGTTTTTTATTCAGTGAAATCACATTCTATTTAATCATATTAGAAACATATATACCATGTCATAATATATACTCACAATATATAGTTATAATCATATATATAGTCACATGAACAGAGTTTTCCGAACATAACCTAGATAGTGTGGTGGTAAAGTAAAATTATCAAAGATGTGAATGTATTAAAAATACTGAAATATATGATGCTACGTGCATGCAATAGTTCGTGTCTTCAGTGAATATCATCAGTGTGGACAACATAACAATCTGGACAATGAATATAGAAATATTTTCGTGACACAAACAAATTACGTTGAAATATCACTGAATGCAATGGAAGCAACGCAAAATCCATATTGTGTTGTTGTGTGTGATTTGCTGTGAATTCCCGTTTTGCGGTGATGGACATCAGAAATCAATGCACATCTAGTGAATTAGAAAAATATTAGTTTGAAAAGATTTTTCTTTCTATATTATAATAATGTGTTATGCACTTTCATGTCTATGCAATGAGATTTGTTGTTAATGATTTTGTCATTGATTGTTGTCGAAAACTTTCCGCGCAACTAAAAAGTTTGCACACTTTTGGACACATAAGTTCTTATTTTCGAAAACAACTTTTTACGTAGAAATTCAAATTTGAACAGATAAAATTGCTCGCGCAGTGGGGGTTTGTATGATCATTTTTTAATTCTTTTTTTAACTTTTCCTTGCAAACAAAAAATAAACAAAAATTATTTGGCAACTCTGATATATTCACATCAACATACACGTATTTTAAATGTGACAATCAAAAATGTGAAATAAAAATTGGTAAATGAGGAACTTTTAATGAATTTTTAAATATATGCTCGCCTTTGACGGATCCCGAATCCACTTCAACCCTGATCCTCTATTCAAAAGAATCCAGAAGATTATTCATCGTCAACCCGTGTTCCGAATTCGTAAATTGAAACGTACGAAGTGATCCAAGTGATCTCTCTCTCTTAAAAGGAGAAAGCAATCAGTCAGCTCGAATTTCGTGTATAACAAGTTTACTTTTGAAACTTCATTTTTTCTATGACTATTCTGAGAATTTATATATAAAAATATTTTTGAAATATACTAAATCCGTCATCTGAAAGTGAAATGTATATTTTGTATTTTGGAATATTTCAAACCAATTTCAAGTTCCTCTCAACTGAACAAATGGAATATATAATTGAAAATGAATAGGTCTTTTTGGCAATACTAGGTATGTGAAATATATTTTTGTTCATGAACAAACATTTGCAATTTAATGAAAATTTTAGACAGAAATCGTTTTTATTTCTATATTTCTGTTAAATTTATTTTTATTATTTTCTACAGGTTTTGATGGAAATTGAGGTTTCTACTTTGGTTTTTTTTACGTGTGGGTAGTCTGTGTGCTGTTAACTAAAAAAATTCAGTTATTTATTGTTGGTGAAGTACGAGTATAAGTCAAGTGTATTATATATTGATGGATTGCTTTTAGCTTGATTTTTGTCATTGAAACTTCAAAGAAAGGCTCTTAAATTTTTTTTTGATATGATAAATTAAACGTTGATTGAACTTTCATTCATTTTGATCAAATGATCATCTCCGGTTTTCTTTTAGAAAGATAAAGCTTTTTTTCGAAATGATTGATTAGATATTGCTGAAAAGTTTCCAAATCAGAAAAGTCTTAGAAATATTTTCCCCTTTATATAATAAATGATAATAATAATAATAATTATATCAATAAATTATAAATCGACGGATCCTTTTAATAACATACTATAATGCATTCAAACTTAATTCGGAGTCATTCGCAAAATACTTTCATGTTCTCCTCGTTTGGAGAAATTTCATTTAAATTTTTCTTCCTTTATTTTACATTTTACTATTATTTTACAAATGTGATAATTTTGTTTCAGTTTAAATTAATTAGACTGTATTGTGTTTAATGTATTTAATGCATTTTCGAAATACTGTTTATAATGTTTACTGAATTTTATTATACAGTCGACGCTCGTTTTTACGAACTCGTACGGAATTGATAATTAGTTCGTAAAATCTAAAGTTCGTAAATGGGAGGGATGATGAAAAAAAAATGCGGGAAATAAAAAATGACTTGGTCATTCACCTTTATTGATGACTTTTATAAAAATCACTTATTTTTGTTTGCTTCTTCGCAACATTGTGGTAAGTATAAGATTCCGTAAAATTGATAGAGGATAAGATTTCACGCGAATCTCTCCCCTCTGAAATATTTTCAGGATGGTGGAATGCCGCTGCAACCACTTACCGTAAAAACTATTTTTTTCTTCTGATTTTTGAATACAGGACTCGATGTTTTTTTTTTTTCGAATCTCTCGTACTTTTGCCTGTTTCTATTTTTGTAAGAGAGTTTGGACATACATTTATCTAAATATATACATTTTTCATCCACTGTCAAGTGCAATCTTTTCCGTTTTGTTGGCATTGCGAGGAGGAAAATAGACGAATACCAGTTGGACTGAAATGGAATTCGATTGACTCTCGACTTAGATATGGCCTATTTAATAGCCCAAAGTATTATACCGTTTCTGAAACTAGCAGTTTATCCAATCATAATGACCAAAAAGTGAATTACATTGTCAACGCATCTCCAATTCATATTCATCTCCGCCAAAAATCGAACACTCCTTCCTGGCACGTGTTCGTTAAATATCTGTATGGGTGACTGTTAATTAACACGTAGAACGTCCGAATTGAAGTTTACTTTTATGATATTATTACAATGAACTCGGAGGTGGCTGGTAGAACAAAATAACGTGTGTGTAATTGTAATAACGAGCGTGTTCGTAAAATAAAGCATCGACTGTATTACATGAACCATTATTTCCGTGTGCACTGAATATTACTGCTTGATGCATTTTTTAATTCTATATTGAAATGCATACATTGCATCAGATTTACTAAAGAGTGATTGGTTAAGTTACACGGAAACATCGGAATAAATATACAGGGTGCTCGGGCTAAACGCACCCAAACAAAAGAGATAAAAATCTAATGGTGAGGGGGCATGATTATAAATTTAAGTTGCACATTGGACAGAGAAACTCAGAAACTCTACAAGTTTATTTAAGGGTTAATATAGTTCAATGCGAGCACCACTAGTGGTTCTGAAGATGTCCAATCGAAATTCGTTCTCCTGATTGAAAGCACAACTCTGACGACATAAATGCGTTATTTTATTATTATGTCCATGACTCTAATACTGTATAAATACATTAGGGCCATGCATATGCATACACTCACAGAACACGTTCCAACATGAACAAAATCGGTAGAAAATTCCGCAAAGGAATGTGTACGAGGTGCATGTGCTGTTGAATAGTACAGTATAACTTGTCTATATAACGATACTCTAGGACCCTAGAAAACATATTGTTATAGACGTTATCGTTGCAGACAGTTTGGTTTGAGCATTTGCGTTAGTTCTTATTAAATAGGAATTCCGCCGGGACCAAAGAAAATATAATAATAGGGAGGTTTATCGTTATAGACAGTATCGTTATGCACAGGTTCATTAACGTACGCAAAGTGGGTATGGTCATCTAACCCCTTAGGCTTGAGCTATAGTCGGTTTCAGATAAAGGTCATCTAAACCCCCCCCCCCTTAAGCCAAGACTACAGTGTTATTTTTCAATAAAATTTTAAACCCCCAGAAGGGGAAAAGAACCTGAACCCCCCCCCCCCACACTCCACCGAGAAAATCTTTAGTACGCCTATGCACAGGTTTCACTGTAGTAGTTGTTCAAGTATCCTGTAAGTTGACTCTCTTACACAGCGCCTTCTCCCTTACGTCTTAAAAATCTGTTTGAATTCAAAAGCTACATGAGCTAAAAAATAGCTATCACAAATATAAGTAAGCCGTGATGTGTGCGTGTACCCTTTTGAAATTAAGGATTTTATTTAACTTTAAATATTGGATAAACTGTGTCAATTCTTTTTTTAAATTTTACCACATTTTTACGTCTGAACAATGAAATTACACCAATCCTCATATGATTTCTGTATATAGTATCTCCGGTTTGAATACTAGAACGATCTGAATGAATGATGTGTCGATAATAAATAATATATATAATTCACGATTCAAGCAGCATTTTGTCTGAATCCGAATTCATTCTAGGACAATTAACTCTGGAATAAAGTCATCTGAGAGAAATTCCACGTGACACTTGCATACAAATCGAGTTTCGAAAATTGATTGCAGTATGTAGTAGTTTTACCGCATGCACAAAACGCAACGCTCACAATTAACCGCCAGGGGAAATTAATTGCTGTAGATCCGAATGCATTATTCACGCTATGAATTGCATATTGTCCGACGCGTTTCACATGATGTAAGCTACTGTTCTCTGGTTTTAAATGAAGAACCTACGATAACAAAGGTTTTGCATCCGTAGAAATACACATAAATGTATCGTTGTCAAGTTAACTAGTGATTCCCGGTGTGGACTACAAAGTTTTGAATGACTTTAATTAGACACTTGATTTATAGTGGGGAGGGGGAGGGAAATTTGCGATTTCGCTTCTAATATCTGCTTTTAATCTTCAATTTGCTTTAGTCAAGTAGAGCATTTGTACTGATACCCATCTTATTGAATTTGAATTGTTCAATTTGGGTTTTTTTCGATATAAAACCAACTAGAATCATTTGATGTATTCTGGATCAATTTCCTCCTGTTGAAAGGTGGGAACATCATTCTTTAAACGTTCTTGTATGATATACTATATTTTTTACAATTTCCATGTTGTACTGGAGAAATGAATTGAAACAAAAAAGTAGTAGTGATTTACTGGGTTTACTTGAATGTCTAAAAAGCTATATTCCAATAAATAGTACGGCAACGGAATTAGCACAGACAATGCATGTCCTATAATGCAATTTTGTATATAATAAAAATAGATAGTCAAAATTATGACTTATCATTGTTTCCACACTTTTTTTTTAGCTCATGGCCCATTTGGACCTGTGCCGTCCTCCCCACGTCTTATCCGGGGACCTCCTGGAGACAGAAATTTTCTATTCGCTGAAATGAATTTTGTCAAATCTAAAGTTATAGTAAAGAAAAAATTAATAAATAAGGTCGATCTGTGGATCAGGTGTGAATCCGGGCGGGGGGGGGGGGCGATCAGACTTCCAGGAGCCGAAGTATATGGGAAAAATTGGACATTTGTGCTATTATAGGTCTGTTGCTCTTTGTAGTGAGCCTTTTTAAAGGGAAGATCGGCTGACATACGCACCATGAAGTTGGGAACCCTAAGCTTGCCTACAGATCAATGAGATTACACCTTGTGGGGGGAGGGGGTTTCTGTATGTAGGACGGTCTCTAAACCCGAGCTAATTGATGTTCTGAGGTCCCAACATTTCGATACCTCTCTGAGATGGGAAGCGGGGTGTGTCCGGTCTTCAAAGGCCCCAATATATAGCTGGAAGTAATGGATTACATACTTCCTCACGTAATACAGATCAATTGGATATTCATGGATATTTACTCGCAAAAGGCATAGTACAAATTCTCATGATATACGCCTCGTATGAGCATGATACAACCGGATCATTCCCGGGTGAACAATCCATTTTCGGATGTTCCAGGTCTTTTGTGAGGCCAGTCCTGGATTTTAAAAGTGATAAAAACTTTTTCAATAGTTTCATTTCTTTACAGCTGAATTTTTTTTCGCACGATTTCAGTGGCCATCTTAACTACTTTCCCACAACCTGATTTTCTCCCATAGTCACCTTAGAATATCCCAGGACTGGCAGAGGCCGTGTGGGCCTAGGTGTAGAGTCACTGGACTAGAGAAGCTGCGCCTGTAACGAAGAAAAATTTCATGTGACACAGAAATTTCCAGCCCACAAAAGCTGTACGGGTTTTGTTCGTTAGAACCTGCATTGACTAACAAAGCCTTGGTGTAGCACCTAAATGCTAGTTGTAGACCTTTTTTTTCTCTCAAACCGTACTTTGTGTGTTTTGTGTGTGTGTGTGTGTGTGTGTGTGTGTGTGTGTGTGTGTGTCAGGTGTAGCACGTACATAGGAACAAAATATAGGGTGTCTTGTAAGTCCCTATTCGGCCTTTAAACCTCTCATACAAATACAGGCCACAACAGACATTTATCTCAACAACCGTTAGTCGTAGAGGGATAGTTTAGGTTTAAAAAATGCTGAAAATGTGTTCAAAAATTACCCTGTACCAGTTTTGTGAGTGAAAATACAGTGTGCCTGAAAAAAAAAAATCCTATTTTCTATGCGTCCCCCCCATCCTGTCACATCTAAGAAAGTTTTTGTTCAACATAAGAGATCGTATGTTTTAATCAGCAATATCGGAGAAAAGTTGGGAAAGGACTACATAAATTAGGCAAAGGAACGTTGCCCGTTAGTTTTTGCTGTTATTTCAAAAGCTTTCTCCGACTTTTTAATTAAAATATCTCAGAATATTGCAGTTAAAAACATGATTTTTTTTTTGTTGGGCTCAGAAAAGGCAGGGCAACAACTTTCTAATTGGAAGTTCGAATACGGGGGACGTTTAAAAATTGAATTTTTTTATTTTCTGACAAACTGTATTTTCACTCTGGAAACTGGTAGAGGGTAGTTTTTGAACGACTTTTGATCATTTTTTAAATATAAACCATTCCTCTACGACGGACGGTTGATGAGACAAACGCAGCATTTCTACTTACAGGACACCGTGTATAAACCATCGCGCATTTATTCATTTATTGTATATGTAAACTAATATCAAAGATACAACAACCCAATAATAAACCAATGATTATGCTAAAACACAAAAATACTGCCCATTAAAAAGTATGGTTGTCTTATTTTAAGTATGGATAGCTTCTCGATTTAGCCCCATATGCTCATCGTATTTCTTTTTGAACGTGTCAATTGTGCTAGAATTTACTTCCCCCCCCCCGGAGGTAAGCTGATCTGATTATTCACAACCATATCAGGGAACAACTCCCTGCGACACCACAACCTATAATTGTCCCTTACCAATCCATACTGGTGTCCCCTTGTCGAAGCAGTCAATTGACGATGGAGTAATCATTCATGGTCCATTTTACCCTCCCCGTAGTTGATCTCATCAATCTTTCGTTGTACAAATATAGTTTTAACTTAAAAAATGCTCAAAATGTGTTCAGAAATCGCTCTATACCAGTTTCAAGAGTGGAAATACAGTAAGTTATGGAATTAAAAAAAACCTAGACATTTTTTCGGTTCCCCCTGTCCTCTGGAAAAATTGTTGGCCTGTCTCTCCTAAGTCCAACAAAAACAAATTCTCAACTCTAAGAACAATATTCGCTGGGATTTTTGAATTCGAAAGTCGGAGAAAATCTGGGAAAGGAAAGCATAAATCAGGGGAAGAAGCATTTCCCCACACACATTTATTTATGCTGTTGTCTTTCCCAAGTTTTCTATGAAATTTAAATTCAAATATTTCAGCGGAATGTTTAATATTACGCTGAGATATTTATCCGCAATATTAATCACTTGGAAATTGAATTCTTTTGGATTCTTGGAAATTAATATAATCCACGAATTTTTTTGTTGGCCTCAGGAGAGACAGGGCAACTTTCCAATTGGAAGGTAGAGGACAGCGGGACAGTATGAACTCTTGTTTTTTTTATTTTATGACACACTTTACGTTTTCTTCCTTTTAAACCGAGCACAACTCCGGTCTATCGCCCAGAGCAATATATTACCGAGTGAATTGCGCTAAATAAAAGCCGATGTTATGTCATGCCCGTCTGCGCAAATTTGATCTGGTTAGCTTCTTTATTTACTGTAAAAAGCTTTTCGAAATGTTCCCTAACACTTTTAAACCAGTCTATAGATTAAACAAAGAAAAAATTTAATACTGATTAAGCTCCGAAATTCAGAACTAATAGAAACAGCTAATTGAAATAAGGCTACGGAGGATTCCAAATGTTAGCACATATTTAGGAGTAGGTTTGGACCGATCATTATAAGGCGTTTCGTGACGTAGAATCACGATGGTTTTTTTTCTTCAAAATACTTTAAATTTCACTTTGAATAGAATCGACTCCTTGTTACTCAGCAATGAACGCGTTTGATGTTCTCAAAGATGGAGTCTACTCATTGGACGACAGCGCGCAAAGACTCGAAAGAGCCGTCGAGGATTCTTATCAGGCGATGGACTTGATTGGAGCACAGCAGAGAGTTATTGAAATGCTTGTACAGCCAGGTAGTAGAAAAAACGTAGGGGTGATTCATGCGAACAGTCTTTCCCGATTCGGCCACAATAATCGACATCTGCAAGATCGCTTAGCTGGCATTGCAAGACTTCCGGCTCGTCGACCGAATGTTTTCACGTCAGAAACTTCTGAGTTGGATACACTACAGGTTGAAGTAGAAGCTGTCTATAGAAGGCTCCTATCCGATAAAAGTGTCGGTGCCGGGATGTCGCCACCACTCAGAATCGACGTTCACTATAAAGATGACGTTATTCAAGACTCGATAAACCGTTCAAGATTGGTGAACACGATTAAGGACGCCGTACAAAAACTACATGTATTGGCGGAAGAAAAAGAGTCGCTTTTAGCTTCTATGTGTGAGAAGGAATCTCGTATCATGGGGTATCGCAAAGATTACGCTCGGAAGTACGAAGAACGTTTGATGGAACAAAGACAACTAGTGGAGCGATTACGAAACGAATCAAGGTTTTTGGATGTCCGAAAGTCACCAGTGCACAGAACTCGCCCAAACAACATTGTTATGCTAGGGTCCCCAGGTACTTCTCGTCGAAACAACGAAAACATTATTCTTACTGACGCAGTCGTTTCGCGTCTCGAGGACGAAGTAAAGAATAGAACCGAAGATATTGTCAATTTGTTGGACGAATGCAATAAGGCGTTAACGACTTCAACGCAACCAGAAACTGAAACGAGTGAAGAAGGAAAGAACCAGGCATTCGGAAATTTCGAATTCGAACTGACGAGGTTGAGGCAGAGGCCCCGAGAAATGAGTGAAGAAAATAGATCGATCGACGAAAGAGTTCGAATGCGACCAGATGCATATAAGTTCAGGGAAGTGATAGTTGGAGCGAAACGGCAACGATATAAGTTTATGAAGAGTCATTTGAAAAAGCAACTCGAAAGGTTGAAAAAGTTCGTTCACGATGATATGGGTGAGACTAGTAACGACGAAATCCGTCGTAAACTCGAGGATGAGATAAATATCATGAAAATGATCCTTTACTATGTAGATGAAGCATCGGAAGATGAAAGGAAGAACTCAATATTCCCGAACGTGGAAGAAAACTCCACGCAAGATAACTTGTCTCTATTAGAAAATGAGTCCGGGTATGGACTGAGACATCCCGATTCCGAAGTTCCAAGTCATCCGGCTGTGGAAATAGAACAAGCTACGTCTTCCTATGCTGCTGGACCTGAACCTAAAGCATTTAAATCGCAGCCACAGGATCCAGTGGCAGGTGCCGTGAATACTTGTCTGAAAGACCCGGATGATGGGACAGCAAAAAATCAGAGAGACGTCGAAGGTGAGCGTCGGGTAGAGGAAAACGCTGGACACGACAAAAATGAGTACCTAGACAAAGACACGGAAGATAAAACAATTGATGCACAACGACTCGAGCCTGATCCCGAAACAACTGCAGAAGTGGTGGAAGATAAGATCCTGGAAAACGAAGACGCCGGACATGATGGAGATATGTACTTCGAAGAAGACGCCGGACATGATGGAGATATGTACTTCGAAGAAGACACGGAAGAAGAAACAAGTGATCGCCAATTATCCGAGGGTAATCAGACAACCGCAAAAGGAGTCACCGCTCCTGATATAGATGCTCCCGACGTGGACACGAAAAGTTCTCACCAAACAGTCTCCGATTCCGAAACGTCAAGGAAATTAAAAAAGATGTAAATAAGTGATACAATGCAACAAAACAGTGCAAAAGTAAAAAAAAACTTACTGTTTGAATTCTTGGAATTTGTAGAAGCCAAATCGAATGATCTAAAAAACAAAATTGTTTGAGAACCTAAACTTCAATTCGTCGTGTGCATCGTATAGCTCGACTCTAGCTAAACTATTACGATCATTTCACCTAAACATTGATACCACAAACAACTAGGCTACCTTTTTAACTGATATCATTCAAAGTGTTTTTCTTTTTGGGATACCAAGAGAAAAAAAAACACATTCCGCACACTCAAAAAATTCAGAAAATTTCCAAAAAGGTGTGTGTGTGTGTATGTGTAGTTTGCTTTAAAAATAAACCAGATATGACAGAATATTTTCTTAGTTTCGGAATATTTATAATGCAGAATCTTTTTAGTGAATCGATGTAACGATTGATTTTCCAGCAATATATCCGGGTGAATTTCAAAATTTTCGTTTGAGCCAAAAAAATTATAAAACAAAATGTTGACGAACTATGATCAAACTGTTAATAACACAGATGAATAGCAACCATACGATATTCTGAGATAAATATTCGATATAGATGGTCATAATAAGGATTCTGAGTGTGTGTGTGTGTGTGAAATAGTGTTACTCTTTCTTTATTTCCAGCGAAATGATAGTATATTTTTAGATTAACGAAATTAAAGAATGACACCAATTAATAAAATAGGCTGAATATAATGGTGCAAGTAGCCTATTCCATTTAACCCTGAAATGCGTGGATTTGCACATGTATACAAAGGTCCGAATAACTCGTAGTACTCAGATACGTCATTCATGTTTTCGTGTTGAAAGGGGTTGTATAGTTATTGTAAGAAAAACATTTTATACGAACGCACTGTTCTCAAAAACATAATTACAAAGTTGTTGCCCTGTCTCTCCTGAAGCCAACACAAAATTCCATGTTCGCAAGTGCAATATTCGCAGACAAATGTGAATTCAAACATCTGAGAAAAGTTTGAGAAAAAACAGCATAAACAGGCAGACAACATTTCTTTTCCTTGTTTAGGCTGTCCTTTCCTAATTTTGTTCGGGTTTGTGAATTTAAAAATCTCTGCGAGAATATTGGACTTGAAAACAAGGAATCTGGCTTTTTCAGGAAAAGGGTGTCCGTATTGAATGCTATTTTTTAAAATTTAAATAACTGTACAACCCCTTGCAACATTGATAACGTATCTGAGATCCACACGTTATTTGGATACTTTTCCTGATTGCAAATATGCTTCTAGAACCAATGGTTCTCCAGAGAAATGCGGACAGGTGAATTACGTCAACCTGTATATTTAGAAATTTAGAAATTTTTTTATATACGTCAATACATTTTATTTTATATGCTATTTTTGAGGCTCTGTGGGTCATATTTAAGTCCCTGTATGAACAATATAATTCTATAAACCGATTTTTAAAAATATATTTTCCGGCTTCCTATACGTCGTGTCAGTGAGTATGAAAAACAAAATTATCAGCTCAAAAAAACCCCCAAAAATGCACAACACAACATGCATTTCAGGGTCGAGTCGCAAATATGTGTGGACTGATTTTGCCTAATTCTTAGGTAAACTATGACCACGCCTTCCACTTATAGCTGATGTCTGGACAAAAATATTTACTTCTCAGCAGGAATTTGGATTCAGACTCACGCAGTTGCGAATAAGTTTGATCATGTTACCGTGACCACCTTAATTGCACAAGACACTTATCAAATAAATATCGATAAGTACTCTCGTAAACGAGCACGGAATCCATATCATTGACTGATCGAACGAGTAGGAACCGTGTTTCCTCAGACTGCGATCAAAATTCCCTTCTAGGTATGAACTAACAACACTGGAAGTTGTAAACATTTTCTTCCTCTCAGCGATTACCAAACTTCTCCAACCAAGAAGTCGGATGTTGATTTCTGACGCTCCTTTCATAATCCTTTTCATCACTTCTACGAAATATCGTAGAAAATCTGAGATAACATTTTCTAAGAAACATCTGGCAAAGCTCTCACAACGACATCAGATGAGTTGCACGAAGAATGAATGAGCTGTCTTTACTTGAACAAACAGCACGAGTAACTTGTTCAAACCAGAAGAGTATCAAGCAGTATTACATGAAGGTGTTCCCATCTTGCTTTTATCTAGGCTGCGTGAACTCGAGATTCCGAAACTGCTACATAGTATCGATAAAAAATATATTTCCATGTTAAATTTCTATTCACTAATTTTTTCTTTTAATATTCAAGCGAAATTGATTTTCTATTTCTTGTATAAAAATTCACTGGTGGTAGAAAATATCTTTCTCTATATGGAATTATTTGATTATAAGTTGATGTGTGCTTCCTCGCAAGGTAGAAACCCCGAGGGGTTTTGTAGATATTTTCTCTTTTTAAAGCTCGTATGTTTCAATGATGGAATGGTCCATCGATTTCTTCAATATAATTATGTTTTGACATATACTATTTCTTGTATACTTTTCTGATTGGCTCTTGAAACGGGATGAAAAACATTGCTGCTGGGTTTAGTTGTGAAATGTTTGTAGTGAAATTTTTTTTTCTGGTGAATAAATGCCAAACAATGAGCTCACATACGGTAGATAATCTTATAAGACACTTTATTTCGGTGTAACTGAAATAGATGGGCACACAAATTTAATAAAAATACTAGAGAATTACCGAGAAGTTAAAGGCTTCAAGGGAAAACATTCAAGTTCGTTAGTAAAAATGGTCAGCATCTATGGTGGCGATGACTACTCCTTGTTTTACCTCGTACAAATTCCGGTGAGGAATTTCTGATGAATCGGCACAGGCCGGAATGTGCGTTCTGCATGTATGTGTGGCCCTAACGTATTTATACTGTTGTTATATGCGTTTCGTGTTATATCGTGCTGTCATCTGTCAACGATATTGTAAAGTAAAAGTGGCACGTGCATGAAATAACATGTTACGTAAGTATCGTGCTGAAGGTCTACCTACTCTCTAACTGGGAGATCGGCCAGCATTCACGCCGCGAAATTGTAAATCCGCCGAAAACCGACTTTATGCGACCCACAAGTGTGCGTCACCAGGGGTTCGAATCTGGATCCTTACGATGAGAGTCCAGCACAATGCCCAACAGCGACCGAACACCGGCAGGTTAGATGCTGTGGACATCGACGATTCAGAAATGTTGATATCATTAACTTGTTGAAACAACACATGATATACGCACATATACACAATGCTTCGCGACCTGCACCAATTCAATAGGAGTTCCTCAGAGAAATGTTCAAGAGGTGTATGCACTTTGTAGTAGTAGTGATCCCGATATTGAAAGCATATCCGGAAAATTCACTGGCAAACAATTCGCGGAAAATTCACCGACATGTGTAAATGAATGGTCGAGTGAGCAAGTGAACGAGTAAGTGAACAAATGCGTGAATGAATGAGGGCACTAACTAAAACTTTTGCTCACTATGTCACTCGATCACTTTCTCAGTAGGTCTGGCACTCACTTGATCTCTGGGTCATTCATTTACTCACTAGGTCACGCACTTACTCACTTGGTCACGCACGTACTCACTTGGTCACGCACTTACTCACTTGATCACGCACTTACTTTCTAGGTCACTTTCCAACTCACTAGATCGCTCACCCAGTTCCTAGGTCACTCATTTACGCATTAGTATTGCGTTTCACTCCGTTTAACACTGAGTCAATCACTAGGTCACCGCCTCACTCACTAGTTCACTTACTTCATCTCTAGGTCACTCACTCTGGCATTCACCACCACTAACCAGTATCACTCATTCACCACCACTAACCAATATCACTCATTCACCACCACTAACCAGTATCACTCACTCGATAACTGCTGTATCATTTACTGATTCACTCACTTGATCATTCTCCGCTCACTGACTCGTATCAAACTGTTGTCGGTGAATTTTCCCAAACGCGAATTTTCCGTTGGTGAATTTCCCCTAAACCGATTGAAAGAACTAATGACTCGTGCGGGGTCCCATATCAATGAGCGAGTATTGATGCACTTAATAATGTCCCCAAATGATTATTCCCACTAACTAACCAAAACAAAAAAGCCAGTGAGTAAATAAAGTGTAACAAATCTCCATCAAATATTTGATAATATGAATCTAATAATATTATCTAGAGACATGCATACATATTTTTGATTATGAGACTTTTAACTACTCTTATAAACTGCCTCGAACGGCATAAAAAAAATACTGCTTCTACTCACTTAAGAAGTAATCAGATCAACACATTTTTTTTGCCCTCCGTTATTTAGTTTTTCCCCCCGTCCTGCAGATACTAATACTAATTTAATGGAGTGTTAAGCCTAATTGCCCTCACTCAGCAGCTAATTGAAAACGTTATCTCTACTTAGATAAAAATGTCCATGAACTATAGAAGAAGATGACGGATAAAAAAAAAAGGAAAGAAGAAAATATATAAAATATATTTAAGTGAATGTGTGTGTGTGGAAGTCCCTCTTAAAGATAAGCGAAATGCCTCATTGCATGGGTTCCGGTTTTAAAAGGGATTTTGAAGCTCTCGAAAGACGGAGAAGAGTATCAAAGTCCCAAAACCAAAAAAGGACCGTCTTTGATAAGGTATTTGTGCCTGATGATAAAAGTGAAATGCCAGGCGCTCTCTCTCTTCGCGTTACCCTAATTGCGTCTTTTATCTATTTCTCTCTTTTTAGCAATATCTTTATCTATTTCTTTCTTATTCTTTGGTTGTGTGTCATTAAGGAGATAATCTTCATTTCTATTTCTTTTGATTTCTTATATGTATTTTCTTTTTCCATTTCCATTTCCAAGGGGAAAACATTGGTAATGGTGTTGAAAGGTGGAGGGGATGGTGGGGGGGGGGGGGGGTTAAGGATTGGGTTGCAATTCCCTTTTCTTGGGAGCTTTTAGCTCTTAGTGGTCCTTTTCTTTGTGTATAAGTTGCGTTAAAACCATTTAAAACTGGCTTTACCTTGTCATTGTTCATGTAGGTCACCGCGAGTAGTTTCTTGGGCCCAGGAATTCGGCCATTTATTCTCCGATAAATGTGCTAATCGCGAACTTTGATGAATATTCTGGTATAGTATGAAAAGGGCTTTGATCTTTGAAGGCCGAACAGACCGCACTTCCCATCTCGGAAAGATATCAAAGTGTTCCCGAAGAATGGATTTGTATCCGGAAAGTTTTTTTCGTAACGAAACATAGTCGCCTCAGCGAAGGCAACAAAAAATAAATTAAATGAAAAAAAATCGTCAATCTAAAATCATATAATAGATAAATAAAATCTAAACAGTCAACGCCAATGGGCAATCGAAATTATAAGCATGATTGTAAAGTGATGGCGTATGGTCGTCCATCCCATAAGAATCTAGTAATCGTCAACAAATCGAATGGTTGTGGACAATCTTGGGATATCAATTTCCAATCACGGTGAATTAGCTAATCATAGTCATCCATGTTGTTATATTGTCTGGCTTCCACATATAGTTTGATTGTCGCCATCGGGCCTTCAGTAGTCGTGGGTCCTAATCTATGGCCAGTTGTCACTGCCGCGATGACTGATCGTTTATTGCAGTTAGCCGTTGGCCAGGCCCGCAAGATGCACATCCTTACCTGATTGCTGCCCTCTCGCTAGGGAGCGTATTTGTCGTCAGTGACGCCTGTCGGACAACACTCTCGGTCAGTATGATATATTCGTACATACGAGTATTCGGTGCTCAACTGGAATATATGAATTGAAATTATTGTCATTTTTTTGGAATACTAAAACATGTTGAATGAAAAAATAAGAGAAAATGAAACAATATATATATTCTGTTTGTCTACCACGAATTCGGAATCATAAAATTGTACTTGGGGGGAAAACATTTCTTTTCGAAATTTAAGAGTTAAACATTGAATTAAAACAATAAATGAAATACCTCGATTCTAATTTGATAAGTTTTTATTCAGTATCCAATTGCGAATTACCATCTAATTTGAATGATAATCGAATTTTTAACTATTTATATTAAATATAGTACGTTTTATTTAATTAAGTCTTATCATTTGTGAAAGGGAATTTCTAATAATAAATTTGAATAAACGCGTATCTGTCAAGTTTCTTCATTTCCCATTAATACGCGGTTCACGTGCAAAACATTTTGTCGCGTCAGAAGAAATTTGCTTGGAAACATTTACAAAAGAGAGAGAGAGAGAGAGAGAGAGAGAGAGAGAGAGAGAGAGAGGGTAGCGCAGATTTGGAAGACTTTAAAAGTAGTTCAATGAACTGATTTTTTTCAAAGCAACAATCACATACGATAATAATCAGATTAATTTTTTCTGAAACGTTGCCTTTTCATCGATTTACTTAATAGTTCATTTTCATTAAATAAATTATATAAAGAAAGATGCGTGGCGCATAAAAACTGTTCAATCTCAATGTACCGTTTATTGCGAGAAATACGATACTAATCATTATTAAACATAAATTTCCTGCTTGAAAATCACTTAAATTAATTATCAATGGAATTAACTTAATTATTTGCAAATCAATGAAGTAAATCATACGAGTCTTATACTGGGGTGATTCCATGATTACATTTGCCGCATTTTATTGGCGAACCGTTGATCCTAGAGGCATATTTCCAATTAGAAAATTTACTTCGATTTCGCGTAGACTTCAGATAGATACGTCAGTCATGTTGCAAGGGGTATTGAGTAATCATTTAAATAAAAATGTTTACTTTTTTTACGGACTCCCTGTCCTCATAAACCCAATTAAGAAGTTGTTGACCAGTCTTTCCCGAGTCCAAACAAAAAAATAAAAAGATTTTTTTTTTTAAAATTTAACAACTATACAACCCCTTACAATATGAATGACGTCTCTGAGCTTTACACGTTATTTTGATACTTCTTAATAAGTATACCTGCACCTGTAGGATCGACGGTCCACCAGTAATTTGCGCGGCAAGGGGAATTACGAAATCACAATGTAGAACTGACAGAATTTGATTTATACAAGATTTCGAACTAATTATCATATAAATATTATTCATGGTGATAATGATTACGAATTTGAAAAAAAAAAATCGTACTTGATCATCAGCTGACGATTATATTATACACGAAGTGTCGTCGTCGTAGTAGCAGTGGTATATGAACGTATCAATAAATTTTTCTCTATCTTTTTTATATTTTAAAAGAAATATATGGAACGACTTTACTTCTTTCGATGGCATTCGCCTTCGCGCTATTTCGTTTCGATTCTGTCAGAATTGAGAACATTTATCATTAATTTCTCTCTCTCTTTCAACCGTGGTAATGCTTATGCCGCCATTAAAGAGACTCTCTTCAAGCAAGAGTGGCTGCCATTCCATTTCTTTCTACTTCAATTTTTAGAATATATATTTCAGAACTTTTATTTTTTCGAAACGTGATCAATTTTTTTTTCCCTAGAAATTTCCATTCATTTTTCATTGAGGACGGATTCGTTCATTTTACCGAAAATTATTATAATACATTTATCAAATGCTTTCGATGATACGCGAAGAGACAAATGGAAATTCTCTATTGTTTTTTCCTTGCATTACGTATTGCCAGGCTTTGGTATCCGAAAATGTGATCGATGATGTATGATTAAATTTCAGAAATTTAGACGAATTTTTATTTTAGTTTTTTGATATCTATAAGCATGAGTGTAAAAGTGAATAAAAAAACGTGTTCTTCATATGATCGTAGTGTACTCAAGTTTGTTAAGCACTTTAGCCGAATTTAACTTCATATTGTTAAGGTACTTACAGTTAAACTCGGTCATAACGGTTATAACGACCTCGGTTTTAATGACATCTAAACTGTAACGTCAATCTTTTGTGGTCCCGGCTGATTCTCTTAAGCCCCGTTCACATGGGAAATAGAAAAAGCGGGTTTAAAGCCCGCTTCTAGAATTTTCGCGAATGACTGCTCTTCATTTCTTTCCTTAAGAAGGAAAAAAGTCATCACGCGGGTTCTTGAACTCCCAATGCTATCACAATATTGCACCAGGCCCGTCATTTGGGGGGGGGGCGCCGTTGTATATATACAAATATATATATATATGCGTACCTTTAATACATGCTCTTTGCCCCCCCCCCTCCGGAAAAAGTTGAATTGACGGCCCTGTATTGCACATGTGAACAGGCCTTTTAGCTCCGTTCACATGTGCAAATATTACGGTAGTATTGGAAGTTCTTGTACTCGTTTGAGACTTTTTTTTCTCTTCGTAAGGAAAGAAATGGAAAAAAAAAGTCAATGGTGAAAATTCTTGAAGCTGGTTTTAAACCCGCTTTTTATATTTCCCATGTGAACGGGGCTTTAGAGAATGATGTTAATGAACCTTGTTTATAACCGCGATGAGACGACGCAAATGAAATACTTGCATTAAAATTTATTCAGTTTCGTCTATATCATCGCAATAAAAATTGATTTTGAGTAGCTGTGTTTTATATACATTCAGTATCCACATTTTTTATAGAAATTATATTTTTACAAAATTTATCGTTAATTTTTTTACTTTATTGCGTTTATTATTTTAGCATTAATTTTCTACATTTTGGCATTGTTTTTCTTTATATATTTCATTTTATCATTTTTATATAATTTTTCATTTTTTTCTCAGCCACCTCGTTAGGCATTTTGCCTGTTGTGGCCATCGAATTTGTATTTGTATTCGCACTATAGTTTCACAGATTTTTTGAAAATGTTTTTGTAAACTATAAATTATTTTAAATATTATTTGTGATGCTGATGGAAAGTTTCACGACACAAATTTTAATAATAAATATAAGTACGTATATATTTTCTTATAATTATTGAATATTTGGAGTATTAAGAGCTCATATATTCGTCGCATATTCACATACGCTGTATGCAATTACAATTAGAAAAATACTAGAATTAAAACATCATTTCATTTTTAATTACCTTAATTAGTTACGAAAAAAAATTGTGACAATAACAATTCATTCATCAACCAAATTATTAACAATCACAACCGAGAAAACTTTCAAAAGCATGAATTTGTAACTAAGAATTTACCACTTTAATAACATCGTTATTCTTCTATTGTTTTTCATCTTTCCGCCTCATTTATTAGAGTTAATTGCAAAATATCTATTTGCAACCCGATGGAACTTGATAGTATAATCATTGCCTACAGGGATGCAATGGTTTGCACAATCATCACTTCACAAAAAGACCGAATTATCTCACTCTTTTTTTTATTATTTGTCCAAGGTCATCGCACCAAACCACTCAAGTCTTAGTAATTGGATTTTCCCCAGGATAAATGAATGTGTTTCCTGGAAATAACAGAAGAAACAGAACACGCTTTCCTATTTTACTCCCTCCACACCACGAGAGGAAACAGGAAAAGTAAAAGAACACAGAGGACATAGAAAACAACCTCCAGGCCACGTAAAAGAAACGATCGTAAATAAGAAAAGAGTAGTAATAATAACAATAAAAGAATTTCAAGTAATTGTCCTCATTTGGCCATCAATTAGGGATTCATTGCTGAACATGAAAAAAAAAAGGTGGGATCACACGAGCAAGGATTTTCGTGTTCCCGCTAATGGTGCGTGTTTCCTCTAAAGTGTTGAGGGAAACGAGAAACATCGTAAAATTACGAATATCTGTGTGATTCTATCAATTCAATTAATTTGACAGTGGTTTACAATGGAAGCACTAAAACAGAACCGAGGCTGTTAAGCATTGATTCTGAAGTAATTCACAAGGTATACATGCAAGTGCTATGCTTGTTGAATATAAAATAATATTTGTTTTCTTGTGAAAATATTTAAAGATTTTTGAAGCAAGAATAAAAACATGAAAGTTTTCGAACATTGTATGGAACAAATGAAATTTCAGAAATGCACTGAAGATTTTAACATGGGAATGTGAGTGCAAAGCTATCAATCTGGAAATTTCTGTAATCTCAGATTTGTAGATATGATTCAGAAAATGTTTTATGCTATTGTTTCATCACTTGTGTGTTGTTCTGATTCGGAAGTATCAATTTTCTTGATTGCTGATGCAATGCAAACTACTATAGAATATTGAATATAACTAATATTAGGAATACTTGAGAAATCTACCGTTCTGCGTAAGACGCGATCACGAGCATCTTAATAGTATCATTGACCCGCGGGCCATAATATTGTTCTAAGAAAAATTGGTAACACACCTTCCTTGGAAATATTGGCCTGAGAATTTACTCGCTTTCTCTCAAATATCTTAATGGTGAAAATCAATTAATACTCATTTTGAGGAAAAAGGCTTTTTTTCTAGAATTGTTATCATGTATAGGTTCACATGTTAAACATTTTGGCATTACACAATCTAGAGACAAGCTGTTAAAGCTGAAACTTAATTTATTTTTATATGTAGAGAGAAACACTACCTCTCATTTTTTTTGTTAATACAATATATACGGAAACTGGCTATATGAAGAGATATAGATGTTTAGGAAAAAAAGGAAAATTCATCTTCACCCTGATAGGGACTCGAATCCTCGTATGCCCAACATGTGCTCTACTACTAAGCTACGAAAGCAGATAGAATATATATTTGTTATTACAATATATACCAGCTTTCCATATATATTGTAAAAAAAAACTGTAGCGGACTTCTTTCTATGCATATATATCGCGATCTGGTGGGCTTGATCTCCTTTTGCGCTATTAGCAGAATGCTGCCACCATTCCCCCACGGAGGGAATATTCTATTTGCTTTCATAGCTCAGTAGTAGAGCTCCTGTCCGACATACGCGAGACCGTGATTAGAGTCTCCGTGAGGGCAGAGATGAATTTTCCTTTCCTAAACATCTATATCTCTTGATACAGCCGATTTTCCGTGTGTATTAATTAACCATTTTTTCCGCAACAGTTCAGTACTTATAGATTGTATTTCTGGTCGTAAGTCAGAATTGTTGAAAATGTAACTTATACCACCCTCTGATTTTAACTCCCTCTCAATTGCATATCTCCTTATCATGAAGGCCACTATTCACTAGAAACACTAGGCCGTACCCGTGTAAGCTCATGCGTTAAGGCAGCTTTTGAACTACAGTATGTGAAAAGCTACCATTCAAACAAATGGCGTGTATCACTTCGAAGTACAAACTTGCCTTAAAATACAGTAACATCCAGAGCTACTCACTAACTCATCTGTCTTATTACAATTATCACTGCACTAGGTTGAAGGGTGCGGTAGCTAAGGTCGATAAGATAGTTGCCTAAAGTACCAAAGGATTTAAGAGGTGTCGGAGGTACAACACAAATGACGACATGACCACAGAAAAAGATTGCTATCCCAGGGAGGCTCACACCATTGGTCAGCGCACCAGGTGAGTATAAAAAAGCTACCGTTCGGAATCAGCTATGAATTGTAGATCCTAGTCTAATTAGCCCTGGTGTGCAGAAAATGACCGTTATGCGAGTAAAACGACAATGTTCAATGCACTAGGTTCAAACGGATTATATGCGTTTGATGAACTGTAGTTAGACTGAGATATGCAGGCAAGCCCGTGTTCAATAGCTCAGTTAAAAATGTAACCTAAAAATGCTACTACTGTGCATTAATGAGATTCAATCACACAATTGAATTTAAACACGTACTCCTATAGTACTAACTTTATTTTTAAAGGGAGAGCCTACTGCTCGTCTCCTTTCCTGGTTAACGACCTATTTCGTAATACAGTCACAGAAAAACGCTCGCTACAATTGGCGTACAAAATAGCCGCCAACTCACATAATTTGATGTATCGGCCTAACATGCCGCCCGGCATTGAAATATTAATTTCAATAAATACGACAATATAAAAACTTGAATACATAAACAAAATTCACATATAACAAAAATTCGATGCAGTACAGATATCATATTTGCGAAACAAAAATTAATTATATAAAATACTAATGCACTATATACATACACAAATGTACTATATTATACAATTATAATTTCAAGGCGGAAACCTAATGATTTTTTTTTTTTTTTTTTTTTTTTTATCGAGACCCTTCTAACGGCAACAACGCGATTTTACATATTGATCTTTTGAAGATCCCATTCATTGTTTTTACATTTGCAATTCTCACTTTATTATCCCTACCCTGGAAAACCTCCACGACTCTTCCCAAAATCCATTTACAACTTGGGAGGTTTCCTTCTTTCATGACAACCATATCTCCAACATTGATGTTGGGCTTGGAACCTTTCCATTTATTTCGTTGTTGTAAAGTGCTCAAATAATTGTTTTGCCAATGCTTCCAGATTGTTTGCACCAACTTAGATGTACGTTGCCATAAATTCAATCTGTTTTCCTTAACATCAGTCAGTGATGGCTCTACAATGGCAGTGACTGGGCGACCAATGAGGAAATGACCAGGCGTAAGAATATCTAAATCATCTATATCACTAGATAGTGGTGTTAACGGACGTGAATTTAAAATTCCCTCTACTTGATTGACAATAGTTAACAGTTCTTCGTATGTTAGTTTCGAATTCCCAACTACACGTTTCAAATGGTGCTTAAAGGATTTTACCCCGGCCTCCCACAAACCACCAAAGTTGGGTGCTCTGGGAGGTATAAACTGCCACTGAATACCCTCTGCTGATAAATAGTTGACGAGATTGTTATTACTCTGCACAATATCGGCATACCAATTTTTCAGAGTTTTATTAGCACTTACGAAGTTTTTTGCATTATCGCTGAACATTTTTTGAGGTTTTCCTCTCCTGGCAACAAATCTTTTCAAGCAAGCGATAAATGCTTCGGATGTCAAATCAGACACTATTTCCAAATGAGTGGCCTTCGTGACCATGCATACAAAAATGCAAATATACACCTTGTGGTAGATCCCCTTTCTCTGGCCCTTATATTTTATCAGAAACGGCCCACAAAAGTCGACACCAGAGCAGTTAAAGGGATAGTTCACAGTGACTCTTTCTTTAGGTAAATCCCCCATGAGTTGTTCTACTGTTACAGGTTTTATCTTGAAACAAGTGATACAGTCATGTACAACCTTACGACACATATCTCTGCCACGTAATGGCCAAAATTCTCTCCTCAAAGAATACAATAAATTTTGCGGACCAATGTGTAAATATTTTTTATGATGATGCTCAATGATCATTCTAGTGAGCTTATGTTTTGATGGTAATATGATCGGATGTTTTTGGCTATCACTTACTTGACTGTGCCGTAAACGACCACCTACTCGTAAAATATCCTTTTCGTCTAAGTATGGAAGTAAGTTTTTTATCTTGTCTGTTGCCAATTTCCCTTTTCTAAGATTGGATATGTCACCTTTAAACTCTATTTCTTGTGCGCAACGAACTAGATATTGCATACTACCTTGAAGTTCCTGATGTGACAAAGGACCCTTTCGCTTATTAAGTGGATTTCTCGAATTATGGATGAACCTGAAAACAAAACTAAGAATGCGAATTAATTTAGCATAATCATTTGTAATGCAAAATAAAGAATCCATGAAAACTTCGTTCAGATTTAGAGTCAAAGTCACATCAGCATATTTCTTGAACTCTCGGAGATAATCTGCATCGGATGTAATAGGATAATATCCATCTGTGGAGTCGATAGTTCTCTCATGAAGAAACCCTGGTCCATTCCACCATAAAGTCTGATCGATGATTTGATCAGGGCTAACTCCTCTTGAAATTAAGTCTGCAGGATTATCTCCGGATTTCACATGATGCCAATGGAAGTTCTTGGTGATTTCTTTGATTCTGGAGGTCCTATTCGCCACAAATACCTTCAATTGATGAGGTGAAGCGTTGATCCAACCCAACACTATTGTTGAGTCGGTATACAGACACACCTTGTCCACTTCCACACGCAGAGAAGATAGCACCTTCTCAACAAGCTTTGAGAGCAGTTCTGCAGCACAAAGTTCAAGACGTGGTATGGTCACTACTTTGAGAGGTGCAACTCTGGATTTGCTACAAAGAAGCACCACCTTCACGTCACCCACGGCAGTAATCGAACGCACATATACAACAGCCCCGTATGCATCCTTTGACGCGTCTGAAAATGCATGAATTTCTAATTTTTCAGCAAAGTCTGATAAGACGAAACGATCAATCTGGAGATTTGTCAACTTTGTAAGTCCTTCTCGGAATTTTCTCCAGTTTTTCGATTGTTGAGACGGCAGTTCATCGTCCCAGTCGATTTTCAACAGCCAGAGCTTCTGCAAGTAAATCTTTGCTTGTACTAGAACAGGACCAAGCAAGCCTAACGGATCAAATAATTTTGCGATATCTGTCAACACAGCACGCTTGGTAGGTATGTTGTTACCAGGAGCAACAGTGAAACCAAAACAATCTTCTTTAGGGTTCCATCTTAAACCCAAAGTTTTCACCGTGTCATTTTCAGGATCCTGAAAGCAATATTCTCGTTCATGGGCAGGGACATTGTTCAACAATGCATTTTCGTTGGAGCACCACTTGTGTAAATCCATGCCTCCACATTTTAACATAGAAATCAGCTGTTGCTGCAATTCAATGGCACTTGTTATATCGTTAGAACCAGTTAGAATATCATCAACATAAAAATCAGTATGAGTTGCGGCAGCAGCAAGAGGATATTTCTTCTGTTCGTCATAAGCTAACTGCCTTAACACCCTAGTGGCTAAATATGGTGCACATTTTGTTCCATATGTTACTGTAAGTAACTTATACAGTTTGGGTTCATCTAACGGACTTTCTTTCCATAAGATGCATTGTAAGTTGCAATGATCAGGATTGACCCAGATCTGCCTGTACATCTTTTTCACATCGGCAGTGAAAGCGATTTTATGTCTTCTAAATCTTAGCAGTATCGAAAAGATGTCTTCTTGGACCACACCCCCATTTAACAAGCAGTTGTTAAGTGATAACCCATTGGTAGAAGGGGCTGATGCGTCGAAAACTACTCTTAATTTAGTGGTACTGCTATCAGGTTTGTAGACTCCATGGTGAGGCATAACATATTTTATATCCTCATGTCCCTCCATCATCTCCTGCATGTGACCCAAGTCCTCATACTCGGCCATAACATTTTTGTAAAGAACAGACATTTGGGGATTTTTATCCAATTTTTTCCACAGCCAATTCAGCCTTTGCTCAGCTAATTGCATGGATTCCCCAGGTTCAACATTTTCCTTCATCGGAAGATCAACTATATATTCCCCTCTTTCATTTCTACGATGGGTTTTTACAAAATGATCCTCGCAAAAAAGTTCTTCTTTGCTTTTCAGGGGTAGCTTCTCCTCAACAGATTCAATTTCCCAAAACTTTCTAATGGATTGATCTAACACATCAACTTCTCTCGAGAGAAAACAGCATTGCTGAGATGACGAGTGAGAAATTGTCCCGGAGACTATGTACCCAAATACAGAATTCTGAAGCAACACTTCGTTGCTGAGATACAGCTGTCCGCTCTTCAATGCCTCAAAAAATATTTTTGCTCCGATCAAAAGTTGTATTTTCCCTGGCTTGGAAAAATGTGGGTCAGCAAGTTCAACTCCTTCGGGAAACTTCAAGCCAGATAAATCAAGAGGAGACGATGGGGTGAAATCTGTTATTTTGGATACAATGAAAAAATCCAATTCTTTCTTGAACTCGCCGCTTTTGTTTGCGACTACCCCGGTAGTTTTGTTTTTCACGGTGTGTGACAAGCCATTAATGCCACAAACGGGGGCATAAACTTTTTCTTTCTTCAACCCGAGGGCTTCGGCGCAGCTTGTTGTCATCATGTTCACTTGACTACCATTGTCGAGTATGGCCCTAACTCGAGTCTCTTTTCCTTGGGAATCGCAGACGTAAACATTCACAGTACTGAGAAGTGCTGATGAATTTGTGTTTACCACATTGCTCAGACTATGAAGAACATCTGGTTGTTGGCCCCCTACTGCTCCTCCCTCTGAGGGTATGGGGGAAGCGCTTTCGCTTTTTCGTTGGATGACATCTTTATTGCTTTTTGGAGACGCCGTTTCTCCCCGATGTAAGAGAGTGTTGTGTCTCAAATTGCAAATAGAGCAAATGACCTTTGATAAGCACTGAGACGTAATATGGCCAATTTTTAAGCAACAATAGCATAAATTATGCTTTCGCACAAATTCATATCTTTGCGAAACACTCATTCTTTGAAATTTTACACATTTATATAATGCATGAAAACCTTTGCAAGAGACACAAGATCTTCTATATTCTTTGATATTATCACTATCATATACCATGAAAGCTTTTGCTTTCGGTTGTATTCTGTGGTCAGGCTGCTGCTGACGACTATTTATTTTTCCGACACTTTCAAACATTATACTTCTTTTTTCAATGAATTCCAGAAAATTGTCTAGTTTAGGAACCTCGGTAGTTGTTAATGTTAACTCATATTCCTTTCTGGATTCTTTATCTATTTTCTGAAGTAATACATTCAGTAACATGGTGTCTGATAAATCATTTCTTTCAAATTTCAATGATTTCAACTCTCTTAAATTTCTATTTACATTGTCAATTAGATTGCGCAATTCCTTAGCTGACTCATATTGAACTTTAGCGCAATTTATTAAAGCTTGAATATGAGTGTCAACAACTATTCTTTTGTTTTCATAACGAGTTGTTAACGCCTCAAACAAAGAAGCATAGCTTTCGTCAGCTGTTTCAAGCTTTTTTGCATCCCCTTTTAATGATGCTCGCAAATAATACAGCTTTTGTACGTCGGTTAATTGTTCGTTGCCTTCAATTAAACACTTAAATTGATTTTTGAACTGACTAAATTCCTCATACTTGCCAGAAAATTCTGGTAGAGGAATGTCTGGCAATTTTATACGTGAAATTTCTTTACGCTCATCAACATTAACTTTATGATGACTTTTCATCGACTCTTGGTAGGAAAGAAATCTTACCTCCAGAGTTTCTAGTCGCTCATCTATGTGCAGCAGCTCTTCGTCGAACACGCTAATGTCTATAGTCTCTGGTTGAGCGTATAATATTTTCCTCAATGCTTCAACATTTTTTTTGATGTCGGCGATATTATTCAATTTCACATCAAGTAATTGTTTTGAATCCACTGATGGCTCAAAGTCCTTGGCAAAATTTTCTAGTTGAGTAACTTTAGCTTTTACAGTTCCTTTTTGACGATTATATTTAGCATTCATTTTCAATTATCCTCCGGCTATAGACGGACCAAATTGTTCAATAGCTCAGTTAAAAATGTAACCTAAAAATGCTACTACTGTGCATTAATGAGATTCAATCACACAATTGAATTTAAACACGTACTCCTATAGTACTAACTTTATTTTTAAAGGGAGAGCCTACTGCTCGTCTCCTTTCCTGGTTAACGACCTATTTCGTAATACAGTCACAGAAAAACGCTCGCTACAATTGGCGTACAAAATAGCCGCCAACTCACATAATTTGATGTATCGGCCTAACAGCCCGAAGACACGGCACAATCCCTGAACAGTCTGAACACCAGGGAAGTTCATCTGCAGGCCCCATGTGGCCTAGAATTGCGATTGTCATCATTATTACTAGCTGTAATCGCTCATATAAATGACTACGAGTAAATCTTACGATGCTACCTTATTAAGCAGATAGTATTGTTCGTTTTTCTTTTCTATATTCACTTAGATGGTTTTCAATAGACAGGATAAGAGCTCTTTGAATACCATATCTTTGAGCAAAAGTTTGAGCTCAGTACTATCGGCATAGCCAATCGCTGTCCACTATCCGGTTTCTTTATTTCAACGATTTTTGGGACACCACTTCGATCAGCAAACCCATTCAAAGAGGGTAAATGAGTTTGATCCCCTTTATTGGCGCTTTGAATAGAATAGGATAAGTAACACCGACAAAAGATTAGGATCAGAAAACTCTTTTTTTCGAAGAGCCAAGAGCAATTTAATCCTTTTGATAATTCAAAGCGGAAAAGACCAACAAGCTCATCTTTCACCTCTCCAATTAGACTAATTAGATAGCATTTTTTTTCTAATTATTTTAATTATTCTTTTTTTTTTCCTTTTTGGTTATAAGTGAAATATTCTCGATAAAATAATTTGGATACATTTTCACTTTGACTGTGCTCAAGGATTTTCATCTAATTCAAACCTGTAGTTTTGGTAACATTTGAATGCAAACTATTGGGTTGATGCTACCCAATATTATTTTAATTCCTGACAATACAGGGTGATACCTTAATTTCCGTTACAGCATTTTACTGTAGTATCAAACCGTTGATACTACAGGGATACTTCCAATTAGAAAAATTATCCAAAAACGTGTATAACTGAGATACGCCATTCATGCTACAAGGTATTGTATAGTTATTAGAATTTAAAAAAAAATTATATTATTATATTAATTTTATTATTATATGGGACAGGGTGCCCATATAAAAAAGTTAATTTTCACATCTTGATAACTATACAACACTTTGCAACATGAACGTATCTGAGTGCTACACGTTATTTGGGTATTTTTTTCTAATTCAAGTTTTGCCTCTTGGGTCAACAATTAAATGTAAAATGTGAGAAGAGGAATTAAGTAATCTTCCTGTATACTGCAAATGGATATTTCAATTGTTTTGAGTTTTCATGTAACTTTTGAAAAAAGTAAGAAAAAAAGGCGAACGTTGTTTTCTATGTTTGCATGTATTTCTGGAACTAATTTGCTTAGCATTAATTTCAGATGCTAAAGTAACATTAACAGTTATTTATTTTTCTGCATTAACAATTCATAGAGTTAATGTTCTCGTCACACTTCTGTCTCATCTTCCTATATATATATATGAGATAAATCTATAAATTTTATAGACAAAGTATAGTTAAAAACAAGTAGGAGAAAGGATAAAAAACGGGGCTTTTTGATAAGAACTAAGGATAAATTGACAAAAATTAGCATGAAAGAAAAGAATTGATGCGAAAGAATATTTTTATTTTTTTGTTTCATGTGAACTTCAGAGAAGCGGATAGGTTTAAAAAGAGTCGCGTTTGATCAAGAGCCATGAATGGAATGATGTCGCTAAATTATGCAGTCCGATAGTCTGTGAGGCGTTGTCGCATGCATATTCAATTCGATGTAAAAGAAAGAAAAATATCATGCTTGAGTAAGTGCTTCGAGATTCATTATTTACTCTAACAAAAGGTGAATAATGCATCTAATGCTCTAATAATGCATTTTTTTAGGGAGAAGGTTATATTTATTCAAAAAGGAATTCTTTCTCTCATTTGATGCAATCATTACACTGAATGAATGTTTAATATGGACGACAGAGAGAAATAAACATGTCTTGTTAATGCACAATCGATTATCGCATTCGTTTGGAATTTAAATTAACGAGATCCCCGTTGTTGTTCCAACCTGCCGTGTTTCTAAATGATGAAATGAAACTGAGAGAATCAGATAAGTATTTATACATTCCTTTGACCAATAAAAACACGGGGGGGGGGGGAGGGAGCTATAGAATGGACTTCTAGAATATTGTTTGTAAACACGGAACCTACCCTAGAATTTGAGATAGGCAAAGCATGTATGTAATACTCTGATTTTCAATTCGGAACCAAATATTTGGTTTGGACAAACACTTAACCGAGTGGCAATTGCTCTGGTGCAAAATGTGTCAATCATAAAATCTCTCTTCCGCCGTTTATGAGTACCTCACCGGAAAATAACTTGGTGCCTATCTCATCATTTACACATGTAAATGCCAGCCCATGCGTAATCGGAGTTAGTTCATCCTTGAATTTCTCGGTGCTCTCATCTGGTATTTGATAAGTACAAATATCCTGGTTCCAATATCCGTTTGGGAGATATACAACTTCGAAAAGTTGTCAGGATTTAGGATATGGTTAAACTAGCTGAGCGCGTTGCGTTGGTTATTGGACTGGAGAGATTATACGTTGATAGCGAGAAATTATATAGCGAGTGTGCTGGATAAAATCATTTATATGTACAGGATTAACAAATGTTGTATATTCATGTCTCTGCGAAATTCGCGTGAGTTCAGTTTGTATATTTTACTGCCGGAGAATGAAACCGGCCAGTTTGCGAATCGATCAATTTCGTTGCAAGTTGATCCGGCCAATGCCCGAATTTCCGGCTTTGGCCAGCTAGTTCGCGAAGTGGCTGGAGATCCCTTGTCCAAGTCCAAAAAGAAAATACATGATTCTGGGTTATAGCCATTTGGCGTACTTTTTCGTGATAATTACGTGCACGTTAGTTATGGCAACCGTTATGGCAACGTTAGTTATGACAACCCATTTTATCGCAGTCACGATGTGACAATCATTTTTTCCTTCAAAATTTGTCACTAAATGTCTATATTATTTTATAAATAGTTTTTTCTTCGAATTTAGTTATTTTTCTTTCGTTACATGGAGCTAATCCAATACAGCTAATACACAGGGTGGATACTATCGACCACCAAATAATTACACCCGTGATTCCTTGTGGAAAAACTAATATAGAAAGGTGTATCTCGTTTTAGGTTCGGACGAATATTAACATTTCAAAATTTTGTGAAGTTGACAGTTTTCTAATGCCTCAGTTATGTGCCAAAAACCCAACGAAAAATAAAAATTATCCATGCAGCGGGTTGGCGCTTATTAAAAATGAACTAAAGTATTCAATCACGTAAGAGGTTATTTTCTATCACGATTGACGCTTTTTCAATGTCACAAATTTGGCCACCATTCTTCCTTCTAAATTTCTCTTGGCTCCTCAAATTTACCTCCTTGGCTATAGCCCGCAAAGTCCTCCTGTAAATACGCCACTTGAAATCTGGCCGAGTGTGTCAAATTTATTGCGTCTTGGGAACGCGAGAGTTGGTGAATTTCCACTCTTGAAACGGTAAATTAACCACGCAATTGATGCATGCATCTCAACGAATTTTTATAACAGATACATACTGGACTCATTCGTATATATACTCGTCAATATACAGGCAAGTGAGGAAAGTTCCTTGACCACACTTTACTGGTGAACCGTTGACCCTAGAGGCTACTCCCAAATAGACAAAGTATATAACTAATGTGTAGATCGTAGATAAGTCATTTATATTGCAAGGAGTGTATACATATTGAAGTATAAAGATTAACTTAATTACTTAAGTAACGGACGTCTAGTCTTCAAAAGCCCAATTATATAATTATTACCCTATATCGTTTGGGCCCAATAAACAAAAAATTTCACGTCTCTAAGTGCAGTATTAGCTGAGTTATTTGAATTCAAAAATTGGTGAAAAGTTTTGTAAAAAAAATAGTAAGAATTAGGGTAAAAAGCATTTCTGTTAGTTTATGCTTATTTTCTTTTTTCTCCGAATTTTGATTTCAAATTACTCAGCCGGTGTTGCACTTAGAAATGTAGCAGTATGAATGATGTATATCTGAAATCAACACATTATTTGAATACTTTTTCTAATAGGAAATATGTCTCTAAGATAAACGGTTCACTATATACTAAAATGCAGCCAAGAGACTTAACTTGCTACCCTGTATACTAAATGCATGTTCATAATATAGCTCTGCCAGTACTTCGTCATATCAAAAAAGCAAACTATCCCGATTCTCTCTCTCTGTCTGTTAATGTGAATTTTCACTAGAGCCAGTCATTGTATGGACCCCATCCAGTAAATAATCATGTACTCGCAAAGAACTCTGAGTGCTATAAATTAAGACGTGATTTATGACGTTTTAAAAACAGAAGACGTCGATCTCATCGAAAACGTCTGAAGAAAGTTCCTTGGTTGTGATGATGATGATGCCAAGCTTGTGAATCCTCTCCCCTCATCTCCATTTTCAAGTAATCGGAGATTTTTAGATGCAACTCATTTATAAAATCTCCTGATTTACGTTTTATTTAACCGGAAGTCAATATCTCTAATTGAAGGAGAACAGATTCCAAGAATTCCAGGTTTGATCTTTTTAGCGGATATTCCTCACCCAGATTTATCATTAAATGAATTCCATGAATATTCATCTTCGGTGCGGCATATGACTAAGTTTGGGAATTCTTTACGACTGAATAAATCTCTGCATATTATCATATATTATATATCGTGCATGTATTTTACTGACTGACTGTGTATGAACCATTCGAGATTTTCTGTTTAATCCGACTAGAAGGGATACACATGGAAATTGAACAAGATAATCACACAGTGGAAATTTTTCGCGATGATCGAAAAAAAAAAAATTTGATTATAGCCAGTTTGTACGAGTGTGATTAGTATAAATTTTATTTACAGCAGAGAAACTCATTATAGCGGAATGACGGCCGTATTCACCGACAGAGTTTAACTGCAATCGCAGGTTAAAGGATTATAGATCGAAACGGATTGGTTAAATTCGGAATTTTAACCAATCCGTATCGATCTCTAATCCTTTAACCTGCGATTGCAGTGAAACTCTGCCGGTGAATACGGTCGTAATAGGGGGCTAAAGTTTTTCCGCTTCAATGAATGTCCGGTAGGCGCGGTAGCCCAGGTCGATAAGATTCACGCCTAAAGTACCAAAGGATGTTTAGAGGTGTCGCGAGTTCGATACCAGGTTCGTCCTTGTCAGAAACTTTCCTGACATAAGGGTACAACCTAAAAGGTGACATGACCACAGATTGCTACCTCATTGCTACCACACCGGAGCGTTAGCGCACCACACACAACCTCTCTGTGAGTATAAAAAATACTGCCGTGTTCAGAATCGGCAATAAATTGCAGGTCCTCGTGGGAAGAAAACGACCGTGGTGCGACAAAAATTATCAAATAAAAAAGTCCGGTGTATAACAAATATTTCTTATAGGGATGCAATGCATTTAGGTGTGATACAACGAAAAGTACAGTAGTTAGCTATTAACGGCCGTATCATCAACACAGTTTAAACAGCAATCGCAGGTGAAAGGATTGAAGATCGAAACAGATTGGTTAAATTGAGGATTTTAACCAATCCGTGTCGATCGCTAATCCTTTAACCTACGATTTGTAGTTTAAACTCTGTCGGTGAATACGGCTATAAAAGTGTTTAAGGGTGATTACTTAATTCCCGTTAAACGTTGATCAATAATCCCAGTATCAGTCTGGGGAAAAAGTATCCAAACAACGTATATATAGAACTAGAGACGCCATTCATATTGCAAGGGTCTCTGTAGTTATAGTTGTCTTTGCTAAGGCCACTAAAAAAAAATCCATGTGTATTATTCGCTGAGATATTTGAATTGAAAAAAATAGAGAAAAGTTAAATAACACTATAAATAAGGGGAAAAACATTGTTAGTTAGTTTATGCTGTTCTTTTCCAACTTTCTTCCGGTGTTTTTGGATTCAAATATCTCATTAAATATTGCATTTAGATATGTGGTTCTTTTTTTTTTTTGAAATCAGGAGAGACAGGACAACAATTTTCTTAGTGAGTTTTTAAGGACAAGGTGTCCGTATAAAGCGGTAATTTTGTTTAACACAGAATGTAACGAAATAGACCTGTTGCACTCTAGTCTAATTCTCAAGGTTTCCTGTTGATCCCTGAAGTTCTTATTCCATAGCACCCCCCCCCCCCCCCACAAAGAATAAAATTTAAATTTTGTGTTCATCATTTCTCTAATGCGTTCAAGTACTGCTTGCTATCTGTTTTTCAATTTCGAAAGCAAAAAAAATTCAGTAGGTTATTTTGTCTGTATGTATCAATACAGAAAACGAGAAGAAATGCAGTAGAACTTTGTTACGAAGTCGAAAATATACACAAAATATTTCGTACTAAACGAATTTCGTTATTAACCAACTAACCAGCGCATTCATTATGCCCAACGTGAAAAATATTTAATTATTATTAAGCGACAATTATATTGAGTAGGTTTGCCTTGAGCAGAATAGACTAAAATCCCATTTTAGCATTCAGATCATAAATAAATATGTAATCTTAATTAGCACCCGGAGTTATGTTTTTGCGCAATAAACATTCAGTTTGGAACAGAAACTAAAATAATTTGAAAATAAAAATAAAAAGGCTGTGCTACCGATTCTACGTGAGGGGCCTATACATTTGGCAGTTGGTAAATTGCTGCTGAGCAGTCATGTGGGAATCGTGCTGGACTCTCATCATGAGGATTTATGTTCGAACTCCGTTGACTCACAGTGGTGATCGGCTGAAGTTGAGTTTCTGCTGTTATCCAACTTCAAGGCGTGAATGCGAGCCGGTCCCCAATTTAAAAAAAAAGTGTCCTATCACTAAGCAGGCTGGCCTTCAGCATGATGTATATTAACATGAAAATGAGAAGAAACCCGGATAATAACATCAGAAATCACGAGTCCCGATGTGTTCACACTAAGCGGTGTGGGCTGTACTTGTAATTAAGCTATAGTCAAATATTTTACATAATAATGACAGACATAAAATGTAAATCTCATCGGGGTACCAATTTAATCAACACCTACAAAAGTAAAACAGCTATCCTTACTAGCATCAGAGAAAAAAATAATGTTTTCTTCCCTTTCAAATACATGATTAAAAACTATTATAAATTGTAAAAAGAAGAAAACATGTTTTCCAAAATTTCAACATAATTAGAATAGATAAACATTCCGCTGCATTTGATAGAAGATTGGAAGTTCTTGAGAAGACTTTGATTCGCATAAAATAATACAAGACAAAAAATGTCAACGAGACGTGGGTGTTGAAGGTAATAAGACATTACACTACGCAAACATTGGGAAGAAAATAATGTTAAAAAAGAAGATCATCTTTTGAATAATATTTATATTTGAATATATTTTTTGAGTTCTTATATCTAGAAAAATATATCTTCAAATGTAACGACAAAAAAAATGTCATCAGAACGTAAAGCTGGAGTGTTCGTTAAATATTTTTGAATATATATATATATATTTTATATTTTAATGAATATTTTCTTTTCGATATTCTTTTACTCTTTGTGGTGGAGAAAAAAAGTAAAATTTAGTCATTTCAATGGCAAAATATTTTTTTCATATATCTTTAATTCAGATATTGAAGCTTTATTTTACTTATAACCTCTCTTCTCGGAATTTTCAATCAATTTTTCTGAAGTGCAGTTTGATAAATCTTTTCTCTTTTTTCAGAAAAAAAAACCCAATTTGATGAGAATATTAGAGATAAGTTTTTTTTTCTATATATTCTTTTTATGTGACCGAGGAATAAACCAAGTCTTTATAAAAGATGGATCATTGGCGATTTTTTTTTTCTGATGAAAAGATAGTTTTATTGAAGAAATATTAATTGAAGAATTCTAGAAGAATTCTTATTCTATACGATCGGTTAGATGCGTAATTGGATGCCTATTGAGGTAAGTAACTCGATGTAAATGGTGTATTGAAATTTTATATTGTTTTCGGAATTGATTATTTATCTCCGTATAACTTTGACATGGATTATTTCCTTAACTTTCAATTTAATATAATTGTGATTCATTATGTGTATCACATTTATATTAATAGAATGTATCATGTTATTAATATGTATCATGTTATTAATATGTATCATGTTATTAATATGTATCATGTTATTAATATGTATCATGTTATTAATATGTATCATGTTATTAATATGTATCATGTTTATATTAATAAAATATATATTTATATTAAAATAATATACAACGGTATTTATACGAACAGTTTTTATAAAATATAGAATATCTCATAGGCTTATACAGGATGTAGCCTTAAAGTGACGGCAAACTTGGAGGGGTGATATCAGGCACCAAGACAAACAAAAATTGCCATAGAACATGGCATCGCAACCGCGTTTTGTCGGTGAAAAACGCAAAAATACTTATAAGGGCGTGCCGCCGAGTGGAACAAAAAGGCCAATAACGAGTAGAAAAACGATTTCGCTGACGGGATGATCACAACACAGCCTGTGATGTACAAAATAAAGTAACAACAACAAATATAAAATTGCTTGTAATCGTTTCTCTTCGTCGACTTTCTGCAATTGAACCGTGCTGCATAGGCTGTATTGTAATCATGCTGTCAAGTAAATCATTTTTGTACTTATTTGTCTTACGTTTTTATACCACACGGCACGTGTGGTGCCTAATTCTTCATCTCTGGAAAGTCTGTTAAATCTTGCGGATTGTTTCCACTCTGGAATCAAAAAGCTTCACACAAAATTGAATGGAGTAGTAAATGTAAAAATAAGAATTATATCGAAATAATTAATAATAAGAATTATATCGAAATAATTAATAATAAGAATTATATCGAAATAATTAATAATAATTAATTAATTAAATAATAATGACATAAGAATTATGTCAAATAATTTGCTAAAAGAAGAACCTTGAAACCACTCATTTACGTTCGACCACCATTATATTTCATTTTGCATCGTGAATGTAATGCAGTAATTCATACGCCACTCTAAAAATTATTGAAATGTTAGAATGATGGTCTAATAAACGTCTTTATGTTTCAATCCATGGAGCATTTCCCTTTCAAACTAAATATCCAACTGCTGGAATTACGAAATATCTTCTGAATGACATACTACGATAATCTACAGAGAGTAATAATGCGGTCATATATAAGCCGTCGTATGAGGATGAATTCCTGTCCCAACTATTTCGAAATCACTGTTATGAGCTTCCACAAAGATGCGATCCTGATTGTGACCCACCCGTGATCAGCATATATTCATTATTTCTATGTGGGTATTGGAAGCGAATTACAGTAACTCCGGGCAGTAATAATAACAATAATAAATGATCTATCTACTGCAATAAAGTGGAGCCAAACGTAAAATTTGTATAGAAATTGAGTCACGCTAGTCAAATTATGTATTCCATTATTGTATCCCATGAATGTATTATATATACAGGCTGCTCCTAATTAAAATTTCAAACCAAAATGTAAATTATGTCCATTAATGTATATAGGTTGTTCTAAAATGTTTGAATTAATATGCTAATATATATTACACTCTGAGAAATCCTGTGTAAAAAATCATATTTTTGAATGCAATATTTATTGAGATATTAAGTATATAATATCAGTATGTTTTGGAAATTTATTGCTTTCACTTTCTCATAAGATTTCATTTTTATGGACTGTATGTACACGAATAGATTGAAATCAACGAATTTTTTTTTTAATTAACAATAAATAAGCAAATAATTTTTACAATTGCAGAATTTTTACAACTTTGAATTTAATTTATGTTTCGCGATTAGTGATCCGTACCCTCATCGTCGGAGATAAAAACTAAAAAACTTAGTCAGATATCTCCATTAATATTGCTGAATTAGTAATACTATCAAATAATCAATATTATGATATATTTCAACATCAATATATTTCTTATCGATTAGCAATGTTTAATTAATACATACAATTTAATTACATTACTTTATGTTCTAATATATTATTATTCAATGTTCGGAGAATCAAATAGATATACCGTAATATTTCTCAATTGCACTACCCTACTATGAAAATGTATATATATACACACAACAACATTAAGAAATAACACAAAGTGTGTAATTTCTTAATGTTTGTGTGTAAACTTTTGTTTTGAAAAAAAATCATATATCTTCACATACGTTACTGCACAAGTGAGAAATCCGGTAATAATGCATGATCACACCGACAATTTTGGTAAGCTTGATAAATTTAAGCAATTTCTCAACGATTTTTCATATTTACCAACACGTAACATGGAAACAACATGGATAATGCCCAACGAGGTGGCTGAGAAGAAGATGGCCATAACAAATATCGATGCCATGTTACTAATATACAGCAACCCAATTGCTGGGCTAATTTTAAATGGATAAAATAAACCAAATTAAAATTAACCCAATTACCTGCTTATTAAACTGTCACCAGGTAAATCATCAGGTAAAATAATTACCAGTAAATGTGAAAAACTCAAAAAATTTATAAAGCTTACCAAAATTGTCGATGATCCTGCATAAGCACATGACATAATAATTTTCGTACGTATTTATGTTTACAGCACTTAATTTAATTTTCATGGCGACATATGTGTAGTGCACTCATCACGCATGGGAGGAACTGATAAGTGTTTGAATTTTAGTGATATTTCCTTCTTCTATACAATTTCTTCTATACAATCCCATCAACTTCATTTAGGATTTATGGATAATCGCCGGGAAAAGTGATAAATGTGCAGGAAAGTTCATCAAACTTACCGAGACAATTGGTGATTTTAGATGCTTCCTTGTGTTATCATATTTTTTGAATAAAAAACAGATATTTCACGGATTATAATATCTATATCTATATTATACTTTTATCAACAGCAAAACGGATGATAAAAATAAAATCATATACAGTGTTTCGTACACGATAATAATGGGAAAATACTTTTTTAGTATTAAATTCAGTGTGAAGGCATAAGTGATATTTCATGTAGAAAATTTCCAAATTTTGGTCGGTCAAAATGAATAAGCAGGTTAAAAATACGCCCGGAATGCATTTTGCAAAGTCTTTTGGACATGAAATATTGAAATTCTTCTTCGGTCTACGGCAATGGATAAAAATAACAGGTGAGAGTACGCCCGTCTATCCACAATTTAAATTGAATAGAATTTTCCTTCTCGTATTTGGAATAAAGCCAAAAAAAGAAAATACATATTCGAAAAAAAAAATCACTTTTCTCTTTTTGAGGTAGTATTATTTATTTAACTTACCCCCTGTGAATACATTCTGCTATTAAGTTGATAAAAAACGGTTTTTTTTTTCTCTCTTTTTTTTTTTTGCAAGCAGGTAAAAATATATATACCGTAAAATATATAATAAAAATGCTGCAGCAAGAGTTTTCCACGTTCATCTATAGAATACGGGATGCCATGCAAAGAATAAAAAGCAAAATGCACATATTGATAAATAAATAAAAAAAAAATATATATATATATATATTATGCATTTTTTAAAAGGAAGAGAAAATTCTACGAACCATAAGGGAAATATACAGGGTGGGCAAAAATTCCTGGACATATTAAAAATAATAATTAAAATATTCGTTCAAAAAAATTAATATGAAAAGGTATCAAGGTTTGCATCAAAGTACTTAACAAGGCGTCCATTGTTTTTTTAATGAGTTGTAAAAAAAGGAGATTAACAATTTCGCTCACAGGTGACGCTGTGAAACGAAAAACCTCGAAGTAACACATTAAATGAAACATGCATAATTAATGTTTATTGGGATTTGCGTTACATAAAACTGCTATACTTCAACATGAACACTTTTTTTAAATGCGCTTTTTAGATGTAGCCCGAGATAAAATGGGAGCTGATATTCACCCTTTAAACGGCGCATTGACGAATACCTCGCCTCTTTAAAATACTCTTATTTTAGCATTGAGAAGCCGAGATATTTTGCACAGTTGATTTTTCTCTATGGGACACTTTTACCTACATCCGTTAGTTTACACCTGCTAAAAATTGCAAACGAGCTTACATATTTTAAAAAGATATGACATTAAGGGTCGATACTGATACTTGCTGTGCGGATTAAAAGCGGTAGTTTTATGTAATGCAAATCGCGATAAGCACTAATTACACATTGTCTGTGTGGAATTTTTAATGTGTTTTTAATATTACACATTACATTTTTGTGCCTTTTTCGTTATAAATCGCCATCTGTAAGCGAAATTTAAAACTTTTTTTTGCCAAAAAAAAATGTAGTTTAGTGCAAACCACGCCTATGCCAATCGGTGTCTTTTTTCAATTAATTTTTAAAATGTGCCCAAGACTTTACATCTACTTTGTATTTCGTATATTCAAAATATACATGATTACAATATGCATGTTGCAGGTACAATTTCTATCCAGATTCATACTAAATTTAAATGAAAATCGGAGAAAATAACAATGTACATACAAACCCCATATCATAATTCAGGGGTCTTCAACAGTTTTTCAGTCGCGAGCACTGCCTGTGTCCTGCATCAAAAGAAGAGCACCCCTTACGCCAAGTTTAACATACGAATGCATGAAATAATGATGATTTAATAACTTGTGCGGATTCAATTCCTCCAAGGTGTTTAATTGGAACGTTGATCATGTGCTCGCGAGCACAAAATCAAACACGAGCATCGAGTACTCTGAGTACCTAAGGGAGCCCCATGGTGCTCGCCAGCAACGGGTTGAAGATATCTGCCATAATAGATGATGATGACCCATGCATTCATTTAGAGATATGCCATCATGAGTAAAATTAGGCAAATCATTATTTCAGTGATATGGAGGGTTTTTGTTATTTTTTTTATCACACCTTCTGTCGAATAACAATCATAAATTTTGGTTGAATACTTGTTTGCCAATCCAGATGCCTTGATCTGGTGCCCGAGGGGCATGGTGGTAAGATGCTCGTCTACCATCGTGAAGGTTGTTGTCACGGTCCCGGGTTCGAACCCAAGGAAGGATATAGATAAGATATTTTCCCTAAAGAAACTCGGGGCGACCACCGATAGACAGCGCCTTCACTTCCAACCTATCTCACTAATGACAGTAAATTGCAATATAGCGATATGGCCAGAGTTGGTGTTTGGTGAAGTAGTATCTTGATGTGAATTCTACAAAAAAACCGGAACATAGATACATTGGTCGGGATTTTGGTAACCACTTGGCTGTAAGGAATAATATCATTAATATTATCATAGGTATCAGGGATTAATAAGTACAATAATAATAACGCTGAAAGAAATGTTCATCGGTTTATATAGTGTGTCCTATAAGTATTGATGTATAAGTTGTATAAGTGTTGATGTACCGTTCATCGTAGAGGTATAGTTTCAGTTTAAAACGCTCAAAACCCGTATCAAATTTGAGAGTGAAAATACAGTGTGACTCAAAATATAAAAAAAATCTAAATTTTTATATGGTCCCCTTGTCTTCCAACTTCCAATTAGAAAGTTGCTTCCCTGTATCTCTTGAGGCAAACCAAAAAGTTCCAAGTTTCTAAGTGCAATTAGCTGAGATATTCATATTCAAAAGTCTGAGAAAATTTGGGAAAAAGGAGCTTCGCCCGTTAGTTTTTGCTGTTCTTTCATAACTTTTCACCATTTTTTGAATTAAAATATCTTGGCGAATATTGAACTTGGAAGCATGGTATTTTTTATGTTGTCTTCAAGAGATACAGTGCAACAACTTTCATATTTTTAAGATAGAGCACAAGGGGACCGTTTAAAAATGTAGATTTTTTTTATTTTGGGACACACTCTGTTTTCACTCTCAAAACCGGTGCAGCATAATTTTTGAACGGCTTTTGATAATTTTTTAAATTTAAATCATACCTTTACGACGAGTGGTTGATGAGATAAAAACCGCCTTATCGCTTACGAGACACCCTGTATAAATGATTGATAGTTATATACCAATGAGCATTATACCACTTATACCTCTTACGTTAAATACAAGAATATTATCTCAAAGAGAGAGATTTAAGGAAGAGTAAAATTCTTCATGTTCAAGTAACCACTAGGATAGAAACTAGTTCTTTTCTGGAAAACAAAAGACAAAATAATTGTGGCATAAAAATTATTAAAGGTTCTCAAAAGTTCTCACTTCACTCTTACTTCAAATTTTTTCTGAACGAAAATAATGGTTATTAATTAAACTTCAACAAAAACAATTTTTTTTGTAGCCAAGGAAAACCGTCGATTCTTTTAGCACTTGAAGAAAGTTGTTTAGCCTTGAAATGGAGGTTCTTAGCAAGGAAAAAAAACGTTTTATGAAACTGATACCCCCGAATGTATATACAGATTCGAAGAGCACGTATGTCCTAATTAGGCGAACTCCCTTTTTTTCGAGTGAACACAACACATAAAACATACAATCAAACTGAGAAAAACACAAAACAATAAAACTCCACAAAAAGTAACATTACGATCACACAGACACTCTGTGACCAAAAAGGACTGATAGACTTCCACTGGTTCAATATAAGTTAAATTAAAGAGTTAATTGTGAATTGTGCAACAGCCTTGTTACAGTACTAATTGGTTAATATTTTATAAAGTCATATATATTTTGATGTAATGTGGTGCGGCAAAAATGATCAAAATGATCATTTTTGTCTTACCATGGTTATTTTCTGCACACGAGGGCTAATTAGACCGGGACTTACAATTTTTTGCCGATTCCGAACGGCAGCTTTTTTACTTATACTCACCGAAAGGTTGGTGTGACTCGGTTGGCTTACCTCGCGACACCTCTAAACGCCCTTCGGTATTTTAGGAGAGTATCTTATAGACCTGGGCTACCACGTCCCAACTCCCTTATTACAGTTTCTTTAATTTATGAAACCCTTTCTTGAAAATTTTATACAACAAGGCAAATAAATTTATATTTGAAATTAAATTGTATATAATGTATAAAACAAATTGTTTCCCTTTAATTATATTATATTAAATCGAAACTTAATATAGTGTACTTGATACAAATAATACGCTGTAATATACTTAAATTGAATATACTATATATACTAAAATACTTTATATACTCAATATAATGTACTTTCGTAAATTAAATTATAAATCTAACCATGAGAATGGGTAGAAATGAAAAGATTCTCATTTTATTAAAATCTACGCATATAACACGGATTTTCATAAGACTAATTAAATTTTCATATGAACGAAAGAATTACTACATCAGTGGTAATATATTATATCATACATTTCTAATATTGATATCGAAAAAAATATTCAGGTGTTTATATATAAATGTTTCAAACAATCGAGTCTTGAGACATACTAATGAATATATTAAATTAAATATTTATTGTAATGTAATTATAAATAATAACAACCGAATTGAATCAATCATATTTTAGTTTTATCATACAATTACCTTTCATTCGTGAATATTTCATGCTCCGCATATATATTTTATGACGAATGCAAGATAGCATTATATATTTCTATGTTTACATGAATATTTAGGAAATAAAATGTTGTATATTGAACTCGTTCGTATGCAATACCGTTTCTAACGGGATTATATGTTTAAAATACTAATCATTATACGAAAACGTATTTAAACTATAAAATTTCAATAGAATAAAGTTATTATGCAAATATTAATATGAAACGCACGGGGCATTGTAATGGGTAGCTCTGAATGCGATAATAAATTATAGAACATGTGTAATTTAGATCATGGCTATGAGAATAATTAAAGAGAAACAGTATGAAAAATCAGCAGTACAACTTTAATTGTCTCGTAATTTCATTCGACTAAACTGCATAATTTTACGATCCCTTTCTTTCATTACTTTTTTTCTAGCTTATGTTATGGGCAGCTTCCAAGTATTCGCCACGAAGATCTCGTATTAAACTGCGTTAGCTTAAGTTTCGCCAAAGCATTCGCTCGTGAAGTTTTAATTAAATCTCCAGACATCAGGAATCCAATTATACAGAAATTTGCATCTAATCCGCATTCGTTTTCGGAATTAAAGCGGAATTCGGCACATTCACTGTGTGTGCTAATTGACTTGTTTTATGCCATGTAAGAAGTTGTTCGTTGACGTGTGTATGGAAACCGTAGGAATAAAGTAAAATAAAAAATATAAATTATATTAGATAATGACGTTCCGGATCCGTTTTAGTAGAATTTGTACAATATGCGGATTTCTAATCATATAAGATCCTTATCCGAATGACCCATCACGTAGTATTAAGAATGGGACTCTAGGCGCTACGATAAACCGTATAAATGCTGTATTACATTTATTTTGTTTAGGTTCATTTAGAAAAAATACCATTACGTTTGATACCTGATAAGTACTAAAAAGTTTGCTTGTATTGTACATATACATTAATTAGTTATTTCTTCAGCTGTTGGTAGACAAAAGTCCATTATCGTGCGTTTCACTGTAATTAATCTTTCTGATCATACCTGAAACTATTATAATTTTCTATGAAAATATGTTAGAGAAAATTGTAAAAGAATGTAAGCTTGAGAGGTTATTTTTTTCATTGAATATGAAAGTCTTCATTAATTCCAAAAACATTTCTTTCTCAGTAGTTCTAAAAATATTTTTTCAGTAATTCTGAAATATTTCTTATTGGCTGTTGAAATATTTCATTCATTAATTTTAATAATATTTTTCATTAATTTTGGAAATATTTATTTCAATAATTCCATAAATATTTTCATTAATTATGAATTTTCACGAATTGACATGAATTTAATTATTTTGTGTCTAAACGAGATCTAAAATTATTTCTTTCTGCTGTAAACTATTTCCCATTAATTCTGAAATTATCTTTCATTAATTCTGGAATTATCTCTCATTAATTCTGAAATTATCTCTCATTAATTCTGAAATTATCTCTCATTAATTCTGAAATTATCTCTCATTAATTCTGAAATTATCTCTCATTAATTCTGAAATTATCTTTCATTAATTCTGAAATTATCTCTCATTCATTCTGGTATTATTTTTCTCATTAGTTTAGAAGTAAGTGTTTTGTAAAAGGAGTTTTAAAATTACTGCTCTCACCCAATCCTCGAATAACTTTTTTTTTTAATTTGTTCTTTTTCTAGACAGAGAGAGAATTTCTGTAATTTATATAACTATGTAAGCCTTTGCGTCAGCAGGACACTGCGAAATGCTACGAGGTCCACATGTAACCGTGGACATTGATGAACCGGACACACCCCGCTTCCCATCTCAAGGAGATATCGAAGCGTTCCCCAAATATGGGTGCATCCCATCTTTCGTGCATCCCTATTTCGGGATCCCATCTTTCCTATCATTCACATATGACCTACCGGTTGCGCGTTAAAACCTCATAATAATTATAAAAATAATTGTAATGTGTCCTTACTTTTGAATTCATCCAAATATCAAGTAATTGGGTATTTTCTCCCCGCGGTTTCTTTAGAAAAGCTCCAGATGGAAGGAAAACATTTATACAATGTGTCCTGCAAGTGCTAACGTGGCCTTTATCTCATCAATCGTAGATGTATACTTTCAATTAAAAAAATGCTGAAAAGGCGTTCAAAAGTTACTGTGTACCAGTTTTTAGAGTGAAAATACAGTATGACTTCATCTCTACTGTAGGCTATACTGTCTCTCCTGAACATAATGAAAAAAATATACAAGTTAAGTGAAATATACTCTGAGATATTGGAATTCAAATCGGAGAAAAGTTGGAAAAGGGCGATATAAATCAGGGAAAGGAGCGTTGCCCGTTAGCCTTTCATAGCGAATATTGTACTTAAAAACATGGATTTTTTTCTGTTGGCCTCAGGAAACACAGGGCAACAACTTTCTAATTGGAGGTTAGAGGACAAGTAGACCGTATATATATTTTTTGACGCCCTGTATTTTCACTCTCAAAACTGGTACAGGGTAATTTTTGATCACCTGTTGAGCATTTTTGAATTGGAATCATACCTCTACGACGGACGGTTAATGAGATAAAGGCCGCATCAGCACTGACAGGGCATCCTATATGACTCAATTACTGTATTACTGAAAAAAAAGAAAAAGAAAAAGTTCCGTTAGAGTAAAAAACGCACTACATATATGAATAGCTAAACTCATGCTTCAAAAAGGTACCTATAGTGTGAGAAAAACAATTAAGCGGACTGTCCGTTAATGAGTTTAATAACATACGCAGTAGTAATCAATATGTACATACGGTAACCATTTCCCAATAGTTTCCCATCATAATAAGACTTCACGGGTTATGATTATTTAGGAATATCACATTCATGATCGGTTTTAAGTGCGTCTCTCATACACGGCCTATATTAATACATAAGTTCCCGGATGCCCCCAGGGGAGGGTCGGTGTTAGCCATCTTCCATACGAATACATGCAATTAGTACATATATCGACACTAGTGAAAACAGACTTTTGACAAAAAGACAATATCAGTAAAAATAAGGAGCTTATTTTCAAAAGGGGGAACATTTTTCAAATATTTTTTGTAGAAATCACAATGTAAAGTTAGTTGCTTCTATCGAAAGCGAACATATCTAACTTTTTCATACATTTTGGTGCTTTTCCTATTTTTTTAAATTGATAGTAAGATACATATTGAGTCCCGTGGTTGTATTTCAAAATTGTGTCCGCCAGTGTGGATGTCCGCTAATGAAAGTGTCCGTAATGGGAGGTCCCACTGTAGAATTATCGGGTTTCTTGAGCTAATGACGAGAGGGCAGTAAGGGTACCTTCTTGGGCTAATTAAAACTTTCAGCAATCAACAGGTGACGCGAAAATATCCAATTTTGCAGACTTGATCAGCTGAAACTTTAAACAGAAGGTAACATTTCCACTAATTTTCTTTCCAAATATAACATTTCCGAAATTCAAATGTGGATAACTCTCTTGAATGTTGATAAAGAAGCATAGTATTTGAATATCTTCTACCATTCCTACAAGATGCACGTCAGTTTATTTTCTATTTTTGTAAAACTAATGAATTCAGGAAGAATAGGTTTTATACTGCTACTGTGAATTTAGCAAAAGTGGAAATGTTCTCATTTGAAAATAAGCTCCTCAAATATCAACTCTTATTTCAATGAATCGAATTCTTTTCGAATATTTTATATATATATTTCTGTTCTTATCAATAACTCTTTTTATTTTTAAATTTTACTTCTTATAAACGGCTTTTAATCTTCAATGTGCCATTCTTAGAAGAAATGTTAACGCCGAAGATTCGAGAAACTTGAAGTAAGAAGTTGTGCAGCGACAGCACTTACTCAACGTCAGATTTAAAAAATGATGATGTTTTATATATTTCTTTCTGGATCCCAGCCAGCTGTAAATCTTTTACAATGGAAGACACGCTTCTGAAACTGCCTGCCATATTAAATGAATCGGCCGCGGATAGTGAAGAGGAATTAAAAAAAAAAAGTAATTTCGAATTGTCGGTTTCGCTGTCTGGCGATGAAATATAGTTAAATTTATACGAGAAGTTAACGGAAAAAATTTGTATTAATAATAAGAGAGAGGAGCATATAAATGCATTTTTATTTTAATACTAAGAATGTGAGATGAATATTATTCAATTCCATTCTACCGAAATTTTGTATTCACAGTAGCTCACGCGATCAAACGTCGAACAGGTGTTCATCTGAATGTTTTCAACATCTGGCTGATGTGAAGATCAATTTAGGAAAGAAAGAATATTTAATGTGTCTCCGTAGTGTCTGTTGGTCTGGGGCATTCACCCGAGGAGTGAGAGGACGTGGGTTTGACTGGCACATCCGCATGTACCTGCGGACATAATATAAAGAAGTGCAGTTTCCATTACGAAAAAGTTGTCAATATGCATTTTATTGATTCATAAAATTTTCATGTATAAGAATAAGTATAAAATAAAATGTCATGTCATTTTATGTTGTCAACCGGGGTAACTTTGCTCAGTTTTAAAATTCCGTTGCTTAAAAGTCGGAGAATTTCGGTTCATGGTTCATAGATATGATTTATGTAGTTTTTATTTTAATGGGTCACACCCCGCTCCTCTTCTCTGTTTCACTTTCTTGTCACTCTTCACTTTCTTGAAACAGTGTAAGCAAAGTCACCAGGCACATAATGGGGTAGCTGTGTTTAAAAAGAAAATCGATCGAACCGATAGCTTCACTGCGTTATCCATTTATATACAAAGAAAACAACTTAATGTAGTCCAAAGCTCAAAGCACTCATTATTTTTAGAAATAGGTTAAATCAAATATTGAAAGAGTTGAAAAAAAATCGAAAGGAAAAAGCATACGAGTTAAGACAGCAAAACTTACAAGTAAAATGGTTCACGGAGAAATTTCATTCTGGAAGAAATCATGAATAAAGTCGAGCAATTTCCTATATACATACAGGGTGATTATAATTAAAGTTCCCGTGTGTGTACTCTGGGTAGTTTTTTTCCAAAAAACTGCCCGCGCGCGCGTCAGAATACAGCCAGCTCTTTAGTATAGCTTAATGAGACCGTGGGAGAGAGATTTATGGTAAAATAGTTCAATGTTCCATCACCAGGTGAAAAGTGGCGCATTTTTATTGAATTTTCCTTCTTCCAATGGTCCATATAGCTTATATACCAAGTTTCAAAGGAATGCGTTCTTAAGAATGACATAGGTCGGAGTAGTATACTGACGAGTGCTACATTATCAATCGTCTTCGCCGTCGTTGGGAACGGACGTGCTATTATCGCGCTCCGCTCACCGACACGCCAGTGCGCCATTTTGTGTCTTTCTTTGTGTTTTTCTTCGTTCTCGTGAGTTTTACTTAGCGTGTTGTTTATTGTTGGGTCATATTCTGCGGTGATTTTCTTTTTTTTTTAGCGCACGTTGGATTGTGAGATAAGTGGTTTTTTTTTGTTTTTTTTTTATTATATTGCTCTCATTTTTTGTTATTTTTCGTTTTGTATTTTCGATCGACTTAAATTTATTTTTCTCGTTCGCATTTCATTTTCGTTGTTTTTTCGCCAGGTTCGCTCGCTTCTTTGATATAAGTTCGTAGGTTTTTGGACGTTAGTGTTAGCAAACAGTGTATACTATTTCCCGGGTACTCTCAATAACGTTGTTTTCCTTCCATTTGGGCCTATTGTTGTAGTGTTAGTGTTTTGAGATAGTTAGCTAATTCTAATAAGTATAAATTGTACTTCGTAGCTTAATCCTTTTTTTAGAGGGTGTTGTATTCTTTATATACATATTTATTTTATTCTTCGTGATTTAGTGCTGAGCATTCTACTTTACGTAATTTTTTCGTATAGTCTCTTACGTACATTTTGCATAGTAATGTATTTTACATTATTTTAATTTCCAGTTAACGTTTCTCATTTTCGTATTGTTAAGTATTATTATTATTATCTAGCTTTAGCAATAGTGTTAGTATGCCTCGACCTCGACTAGTGTTGTGTAGAGCTTGCGACGGGAGGTTTCCCTGGTCTAGGGGTATAGTAGCTGATACTTTCAATTGTAAAGGGTGCTTGGATAGAAAAAGGCTGGAACTCGAGGTCGAAGCTTTACGGGAAAAAGTTAGGGTGCTAGAGGGCCCGGTTATAACGGACCCTCTGGTCGTCGAGCCACCTGTTGATGAAGAAGCAATCTCCACGAACAACGACATTTTAGAGGGCGAATGGGTGGTCGTGGATGAGGTAGAGGGGGATAGTGATAGGGGTTTAATCATCGGCGATTCTATGGTTAGGGAACTTGGGAACCGAGTGTGTAGGGATTTTCGGGGTTTCGAGCGCTGTTGTCTTCCTGGGGGGAAGATTGGCAACGTTCGAGACGTTTTTCATCGCCGAAAGTTGCCCTTGCGGGTGATTCTGTGGGTGGGAACAAATCAGGTAGGAGCGAATATTAGTGAGTCTCTGTCAGAATACCGGGATTTACTATTATCCGCTAGGGAGGGGGGTTCAGATGTGGCAGTGATTCCAGTGCTGCCAAGGGGTAGTAGGGGATATAGGAGTAGGATCCACCAATTCAATATAGGCCTGAAGGACATTTGCTCCTCACTTGGGGTCACGTTCTTGGAGCTTCCCGCATTTACCGATAGGTGGCTTCGTTCGGATGGGATCCATCTAAATAAGAGAGGGGTCTGGGAGGTTTACGATAGTCTTAGGTCAGGTTTTTTACTCCCAGACCACGTAGTCGGGAATGCGGGTTAGTTAATGATAATCACAACAGTACTGACGGGGAATTACCCACCTCTGACTTGGATGGCTTCTCGATTGACAACAAACCACCGGGCAAATTAAAATGTGTGTTAATAAATGCCAGGAGCTTGGGTAACAAGAAAGATTTTGGCTAGAGAGTGTAACGTGCAGAGAAGTGATATTGAAACCATATGGGTTGAACTTGAGAGCAAAAGACGTCATAAGCTTATTGTTGGGGTTTGTTACAATCCACCGAATAGGGATCAAAACTATATCGCCAAAATGCATGATGAAATTTCCTACATGTGTAAGCGAAAGAGGGTTCTCATACTAGGGGATTTCAATTACCCGGGTATTGATTGGGAGAACCTTTCATCTGGAAATCAGTATGAAAGAGACTTTCTTAAGTTGGTGCTCGAAAATGTTTTGTATCAGCATGTATCAGAAGCCACTAGGGGTACTGCTATTTTGGATTTAGTTCTTACTAGTTCTGAGGATCTAGTTGAACATGTTTCGGTGGGGGAAGAGTTTTCTTCCAGTGATCATCGTATCGTCAGATTTCACTGTAACTTTTCCTCGGGTAAGGTTGATAACAAAAGACTGTTTCCTTGTTTTCGGAGAACTAACTTTGATGTTTTGCGAAGAAGGTTAGCGGAAGTTTTCAAAGACCGGTTGGAATCAGTAGGGGTGGTAAGTCAATGGGAAGAATTTAGTACGAAGCTGTCCTCTGTTTTGCACGACGTCATACCCTTTGTTCGAAAAAAGCGTGTTTGTACATCACACCCTCTATGGTTCACGGATAGCGTGCGGAACCTTTATCTTGAAAAGAAAAGAGCATTCAGAGAGTATAAAAGTGGACGAGGTGACCTATCATTGTTTACTGATAAAAGAAGACTGTTGAAGAAAGCGATAAGGGATAGTAAAAAGCAAGTTGAATCTAGGTTGGCAGATAACATTGGCTCTGACCCAAAATCATTTTTTCGATACGTCAATAATGGATGTAAGGGGACAGTTGGCCCCCTCTCGATAGGAGGCTCAAAAGTAGAGAGCAATGTAGGCATGTGTAGTGCTTTCAATTACTTTTTCGCGTCGGTTTTTAATGGAGATAATGATATTCGATATACGGGTGTTGCATGGGGTAATAAAACGCTCAACGATATTCAAGTGGAAGACGTGGAGGTCCTAAATCTTCTAAGAAATGTATGTGCAAGCAAAGCACCAGGACCAGATGATATCTATCCCAGGGTTCTCAGGGAAGGTGCTAATGAATTGTTGGGGCCAGTCGCACAGATATACAGGAGTAGTGTTGCTGAGGGTATCGTCCCGAGAGATTGGAAACTGGCTAACGTTGTTCCGATATTTAAGAAGGGTAGTAGAGAAGTGGTGTCTAATTATCGTCCAGTGAGTTTGACGAGCTCCCTCTCGAAAATTTTGGAAATTATCATCAAAAGGCAGTTTGTGACGAGAATAATGTATTGTCGGATAATCAGCATGGGTTCAGGAAGGGGAAGTCATGTGTAACTAACCTCCTTTGCTTCTATGATTACGTGACTAAGGCTTTGGGTAAGAGCAAAAATGTCGACGTTGTTTACCTTGATTTCCAGAAGGCATTCGATCGGGTCCAACATGGCAAACTCTTGAAGCGTTTACACGAGATTGGAATAGGGGGCAATTTGCTGAATTGGATAGAATCGTGGTTAAGAGATAGGTCGCAACGAGTTATGGTGAACGGGGAATTCTCTGGTTGGACAGACGTCACAAGTGGAGTTCCTCAGGGAAGTGTCCTTGGCCCCATACTTTTTTCACTTTTTATCGACAAACTCGATCAGGGTATCGATGGAATTACTAGCAAATTCGCAGATGATGTGAAGCTAATGGGGGTAATCGGAAATGAAAGCGATAGGGAGTTGCTCCAGACCAACTTAAACAAGATTGCAGCATGGGCAAATGAATGGAGCATGACGTTTAGCGTAGATAAGTGCATGGTCGCTCATTTTGGTTCGAACAACCCACGGTTCTCTTACGAGTTGAAGGGTGTCACTATCCCGGATGCAACTAGAGTCACCGATTTGGGAATTCTCATTGACGAGCGACTTAAGTTTTCTGAACATTGTTCAGCGGTTGTCAAAAAATCGAATAGAATGCTTGGTCTCATTTTCAAAAAGGTCTCTTCGCGTTCTCCTAAAGTCATTCTTCCGCTTTTTCGAGGCTTAGTTCGTCCTGGACTGGAGTATGCTGTAAGGTTTTGGAGACCATACCTACAGAGGGACATAGACTTGGTTGAAGGGGTGCAGAGAAGAGCTACGCGTGTCCTTATTGGCACACAGGGCTTGAGTTATGAAGAAAGACTTCATTTTTTGAATATGTTTACATTGGATGAACGCAGGTGCCGAGGAGATATGATCGAAGTGTTCAAAATTTTCAATGGGATGGATAGGATGGACCATGAACTTTTAGTACACCGCCAATCGACTGCTTTTACAAGGGGACACCAGTATCGATTGGTGAGGGACAATGCAAGGTTATGGTGTCGCAGGGAATTTTTCTCCAATAGGGTTGTTAATAAATGGAATAGCTTACCCCCGGAGGTAGTAAATTGTAACACAATTGACACGTTTAAAAAGAAATACGATAAACATGTTGGGGTAAATCGAGAAGCTATCCATTCTTAGAATAAGACAACCATAAGTATTCTTTATGGGCATTGTATAATATTTTATCATGTGTATATATTGTTTGTAATTTGTGTTAATTGCATTTTTAATTGGGTTGCTGTATTTTTGAAACATATGACAACCATATTTTTATGGGCATCTTTTTATCAGCCACCTCGTTGGGCATTTTGCCTGTTGTGGCGTTGTATTTGTATTTGTATTAGTCTGAGCAGTGTTCCATTGAAACTTGATATATACGCTACGTGGACCGCGGGGAAATGTGAAATTCAATAAAAAAAAGTGCCACTTTTCCACCTGGCGGTCGAAAATTTAAGTATTTTTTGAACTACGTTATGAAGTTGACGGTAGTTTTAGAAAAAACAAAAATAAAACACTATTTTACAGGGAAATTTAAAGAAAATACTAAAAAAAAAAATATTTATTAATTTTAAAAAAAGTATTCAAAATATGGCTGATGTACCTGCAGGCATAAACGATTGTGTCCGCAGTGGTTCCCAAACTTATAATATATTATATGTATATTTATATTGTTTTTTTTTTTTCATGTACTTGATATTCCTTATATAAGATGGAAGTGTAACGAGGTTAATGTTCCTTTATTTTCGTATGCAGGGTGACTCACGAAGAATCATCCGATTTGAAAATGATTCTTTTATCTGATGCCAACCATTAACAAAAACTTTTTAAAAACAGACATTTTCGCTCTTATATTCACGAAAGATACTTACCACATTCTGTGTTTTTAATTTTTAAGAAATATATAATTTTGAAACGTGTGATTCTCTCTGAGTCACTCTATAAATATCCACTTCGTATGTTGATTATTGTACCAGTAGAATTTGGTAAAATTGTATTTTATGATAAATAGTAATTAGCTTAGCTGAGTAAAAGTATTTTTTAGTTTTTATATTTTTTTTCAAATAAAAACCAATTTCTTATTTGAACATTTTTATTTTGAAGAATCTCCCGAGACCCCCACTTTTAAAACCCCTGCCTTAGAAACATAAACTACTTTGTTCTGTAAAGGAAAATAGTAATAGGTAGGTTAAGATTTCGGTGATTTTAAAATAAAAAATAAAAAATTATGACAAATAATCACAAATAATAAATAATCACAATAATCACAAATAATCACTTTGTTTTTTACAAAGATGAGATGCATTTATTTTCACTTTGACCTTCAAAAAATAGCAAAATAGCATATTTACTTATCTTGAGTCCTCTACTATCTAGTTCCCAGTAATCAACTGCCTATCACTATTTTATATTCGTTAGGAACAACCCCCCTTAAATACCCCGTCTCCATGTTTTCGAATTTTAAAATGCAATGTCCGCATCTACAGCAGTTTCCCCTACTCATTGTAAATAGAGACATGAATTTGGTGACCAATAAATAATATGCATTGTCAAATATTAGAATTATTTAAAGAAATAGAGCATTTGGATACCGAGTACGCATGATACTCATATAATCAGTTATCAGAAGGAAAATAGCAATTTGGGTTACATAAATAAGATTAAGACAGAGAAGCTTAAAAAAGTTCGATGATCTCTGAAATCACTCTCCCAAATTGCAGTTTGACAAATTTTACATCTTTTTCTTTAATCTTACAAATCGGTGGAATCAAATGGAATGCTATTAGAAACAATGCTAAAAAAAGAAAGAAAAATAACATTCTTTTACACCGAGGCCTGAAATACTTAATTTTCCAGCCGCAAAGTGTGTAACGTCCTTAAAGCTAGTGATCGCCCAACATTTCAAAGATTTGGTCCATTTAATACTTTGGATTCGGATGGTTTTTGTTTCTGGTATCTTGAATCTGAAAACGTAAAGATAAGGGAAGAAATAAGTGTCTTGAAGAAAACTTAGATTGAAAAAAATGGTCGTTCGCGATAAAGAAAAGAAATAGAGAAATATTGAGATAAACTTATATTCTGTTATTAGAGGAAAAACAATTTTTTAACACGATTTTGAGATTTTCTTTCAATTTCATGGAAATTCAATAAAATTAAATAATCAGTATAAATACGTGCACTCTATAGAGAGATTTATTTTGCTTTTTTTGAAAAAATATCCTCAAAACATCCCGTCAGGTACGAAATGTTTGTGAAATACAAATTTCAACTTCACTAATGCCTTTTTATGCTTGGGTTCTTTTTCCGCATCATTTAAACACCAGAACTATTTGTGGTTAATTTTTACTGATAGTTATGATTACAGCTATTACTGAACTTGTCTTGTAGATATGCGAGTTATATATTGTCTATTATTTAAAAATAATTAGCTCATTTCTCAACTTCAAATATCATTCGGTATTAAGTTTCTTTGCATTTCTCTCAATCAGGTCTAAACTACTGGACCTAGACTGATTAGCCTATTATTTGTCGAACTGACTGAATTAAGCAATTTTATTTTTAGTACACCGTAATTCGGGACTGATTTGTACCTAGATGGGTAACTTTCTATCAATACTGAAAAAAAAGATTTATCGTTGCCTAGCGGTTATTCTATGGAAAACCCTCTAATACGAATTTGTAACGTGAAAAACAAAAATAGAATCATATTTGATTAGAATTATATCGGGCCCCGGGCAGGAGCCCTGCCCGACCCACTCGTTTGTGGGGGGGGGGGTTACGCAAGGACCTCAGTCCTGCATAGAATAGGAGCTTCCTCGATAAAATCTGGCACAATGACTTATGACAATAAATATGTGCAATTAAGAGGTGCTGCCTAGGCCCTCTTTCTTTATGCCGTGGGACTGTGGTTTTGTTGGAGCAGCAGGGACACGCTTTTTTTGGATTAAATGAAATTAAATTAAAACTACAAAATTTTTTTTGAGTTCTGTACAATAGCCTCATTATCATCAAGGGTTCTGTGGACCAGCCTTTATAACTATCAAGGATTCCACGAGAAACTTTACCCTAATATATATAGCAAATATAGGTACAGAAATGGGCGATATAAATACAGAAATGGGCAGTCAGACCATTCTGGAGCCAAACAACATGGCACTAGAGATTCTTTTATTATTGTGTTGGCTGAAAGAGACATTTGTCGGGAGATGAAGATGGAATCTAAATTTCTGCTGGGGAAATCGACTGAAGAAAGGAAAGTCATTCGGAAAAATGTTGATAAAGAGTGTAAAAATCTTCAACAAATACAAATGCAAGACCACAACAGGAAAAATGCCCAACAAGGTGGCTGAGAAATAGATGCCCTTAACAAATACGGATGAAATATTATACAATGCCCATAAAGAATATTTATGGTTGTCTAATTCTAAGTATGGACAGCTTCTCGATTTACCCCAACATGTTATCGTATTTCTTTTTAAACGTGCCAATTGTGTTAGAATTTACTACCTCCAGGAGTAAGCTATACCATTTATTAACAAAAAAGAGAAAGAAACTGTTTCTTTTTTTCGCAATTCAGCTAGCTACTTTAGAGGTAAGTCACACCTTTTGGAAGTGCAAAAAAGGAGGTGTGTTGAGATTAATTAAACATTGAATAGGAAATTCAACACTGAAAAGTACTATATTTACCTGGGCTTATTTATCTACGCTCGCTTTCCATTAAAAATTATTTCGATGTGTAAAAATTTCCGAGAGTGAAAATAAATAATAATAATAATAAATCTGTTATAAAAAATGCTGCCCCGTAATCATGCTGCCCTAAGCGGCTGCCCCGTCGCCTCTGGAGCAACGCTGTCCCTTGTTGGCACACGGATCTTGAGTGATGAAGAGAGACTTCATTTTTTGAATACGTTCACACTGTAAGAACGCAGGTGTCGGAGGGATATGGTCGAAAAAATTTGCAAAATTTTCCACAGGATCGATAGGAGGGACCATGAATTATTAATGCGATGTGAATCGACTACTTTGACAACGGGACAATTCTAGGATTCGTAAGGGACCATTCTAGGTTGTGTTGTCGCAGGGATTTTTTTTCTCTAGTAGATTTGTTAATAAACGGAATAGACCCTTGTGTCGTGAATTATAACACAATTGACACGTTTAAAAAGAAATACGATAAACATACTTAGATAAAACTACCATAAATATTTTTTATATAGGCATTGCATTATATTTTACCAATATTTTGTATTTATCTTTTCGTTTTTCTAATTATTTTTAATTGGGTTGTGGTATTTTACAAATGTATGGCATCCATATTTGTTATGAGCATCCTTTTCACAGTCACAAAGTTGGACATTTTGCCTTTTGTGGCCACATATTTATATTTTTGTAAAGAATGTAAGAGAAATGAAGATCACATTCTCACAATAATTTACCCATATCGTTAGCGGTTTCATTCACTATCGTTAGCGGTCATATTTGCACTATGTAAGATCAATAACAACGAAAGAAGTATGAGAAAACCTGTTTTGTTATCATTGCAGAGTTTGCGTTTTTTAGGGAGAAAAATAAAATCTGTGACGCCTTTGTCTGTCATTGTGATGTAACTTTAGAAAGTATATTTCACGAAACATACAATCTATCATTTTGTCACTCTGCCACGTACGTCTGGTTGTCCGACCGTGAATTTTTCGGGGAATGTCATCGGCTTCTTTTTTCCATGTTGATCATCAATTTCATCTTTCTACTGTCTATTTATCTTTTTTTCCCTCTCGTATTCCATCTCTGTTTCCTTCGACTTCCTTCCACACAAACATGTCTTTCTCATCATTCTCTCAGCATCTCACTCCATTTCTTCTATCTCCTTTCATCGCACAATCTTTATCTCTCCCTTTATTTCTCTTCTTATCATCCTACAGGTCTTCAAACTTTGATAAAAAAAAACATTAAAAAAAAGAAACAGAAAGAGCCCATCAGAGGTTAGATGTATGCGAATGATGTTCAGCGTATTCCGTACCTATTGATGTGAAGTTCGGAAATCTGTATTCTTATTCACGATCATTATAGAGTAGAACCTCATTGAAACGGACCATATTACAGCAGGCGTCACTTATAATGGTCAGTTAAAAAATTGTGATAATTATAATAAAGAGTGCCTATTTTTATCTGACGAGAATAAAAAAAGCACTTTACATTCCCAAGCCAGTGATAAAACTTCGAATGTTGTGTTGTTTTGCGTAAAAATGGATGCGCTGCATGACTCATATGGCGCTGCATGATGAATGTTACGTGGTAAGCGTGATAAATCCGGTGATTATGCATAATATGGCTGAACATTTTTTTTTACTAAATTTCCCTAAATTAATCACTTTTACCGAAGATTATGCGCAATACCCAAGCGTCGCGTCTTTGGTAAACATGATAAATCGTACTACGTGATATACCATACGATCGTAATTTTGTTATCATTTCATCGGGGCTCGACTATATTCATCACACTTACTGGATTCATTTGAATTTTTTTCACATTTATCAAATTCACCAATTACATGCGCGCACACACACTAAAATATTTATAACATCGGATGAAGATTTTTCGTGTGTTTATTATAATCTAGGAAAGACGCTTGGTTATTATGCATAATTATCGAAAAAAATGATAATGTTTTCAGTATTTACCAAATTTACCTAATGTCTAATACCCAAGCGTATTCCGTACCTATTGATGTGAATTTCGGAAATCAGTATTCTTAATACCCAAGCGTATTAGGCATATTCCCTGGTAAAAAAGATAAATATATCAAGCTTATACCAAGACGATCGGTAAATATGCATAATAACAGATTTATCACATTTACCGTAACACGCACATCTTTTTGAGTTCAGCACTTGTTGAGAAAGCTGTTTTGTATTTTATATATAGTTGAACCCCGTTATAGCGAACCATCTGTGGACCCAATAAAAAGCTCAATATAACCCAATGTTCACTATATCCAAATTTGTTGAAACAGTTAAGTTAGTTAAATATGTTTTCAATATTGGGACCACTGAAAAAGTTCACTATAACCAAGTGTTCACTATATCCCGGATTCACTATAGTGAGGTTCAAGTGTATAATCAACACTTTATATAGCTAACAGTACTCTCTCCACTTTCATTTATTACACCTTTATCAGCATTATCCATTCTAAACCGGACTTTACACGGATAACCTTCAGCCCCTACCGGTTCATTATAATGAGGTTCTACTGTACGCAACAAAGAGTTAGTTTCTTTTAAATACACCGGCTTTTTTTACGCATGCGTAAGAATATACTATGTACGACAACTAACAATAAGATTTATTGAGGATATTTCTCGATATTTTACAGTATATTTCTAAATACAGTTAGACCCCTGATTATCCGAACGGATACAAATCAGACCTACCTGGTATAACACTGAACTGAATTTGTAAAATTAGCACGTTGATTTACTGTACGTAATTTTTTACCGGTCCCTGAATGCCAATGTACGTAGTTTTTGAAATGAATTTATGAGAAGTACCGCTGGTAAACCGGAATGTGGTTAATCAAGGCTTGGGTAAGTGGGTCTACTAAATACAGTCGGCCCCGCTTAATCGGATATCAAGAATTTGAGCACACAATATCCGATAAAGCGGAATATCCGATCATGCGGGGAGCAATCCAATCGCCTTTTTACAACGTTAGTACATTTCTTATACTGAAAAATGATGAAGGATCAATTTTATGAAACTTTTAGAATAAATCAGACATCAAAAATGAAATGAAAATTATATTTAATTACATCGATCAGGATCACAATACCGAAGATTTTTACTTTTCAAAGTAAGCGCCCTCTTAACTTAATAACATGTTTTCTATTAATTAAAAATGTTTTATCCTATAAAAAATATCATGTGTACAGTGATTGATGTGTATTAGCAGTTGACGTGTGAAGCGTAATATTCGATTAAGCGGGGAAAAGTCGTTGAGATTATCATAGTAAGGGAGAAAATTTAGCAGTATCTCATCGGAGAAATTTTGGTGCCGAAGGATTTTATCCGTTTAAATGGGATATCCGTTATCCGAATTAAGCTAGGCCGACTGTATTTTTCAATATAAGCAAAGAACAGTCTAATAACAACGATAGCGACAAAATAATTATCATTCCGAGTAATTGTTGAATCCTTGTCTTGATAATCGATGTAGAATTATGTGGAACACAATTTCGGCATAAAGCCAAATTTTTCTGATTATGAAGTCCGTGAAAAAATGTTGAAATCTCGGAATACAGATCTCGGGAATGTCAATAACATTTTTCAAAATGTCTGATATTCATTAGGAGGCAACTCCTTTTTATAACATAAGAAATGAATCAAACCCAAGTTAATTAGCACGTTTATTATTATTATTATTAAATCATATTCGTATATATTACTTACATGGTTACTGACAGGCACATATATTAATATATGCGAAATATTTCCTTGTAAATTCTGTTGTCTACAATAAATAATGTCTAAAATATGATAACCGATGTGCAAAAAAAAAAAAGAAAAAAAGTTAAATACCTATTTTAAGAGATATTTCGAAAAAATATATTTATAAAACGCATGCACCTTTTGAAGTTTTTCGACTAATGTTCTATATAAACATTTCTTATAATCATTATTTTTAAAAGCGTCTTTCAACATCACGTACATGTCAAGTATGATTACTATAGTGAATATTCGAATTAAATAACTTTATTTGTCAGAATATACAGAGAGAATGTAATTGAAGATGAATTTTTGAGCATCATTGATTTCTTTTTGAACTTCTAAGACAACTGCCAAATCGAACGAGTTTCCTGTCTGAATGCAAGTCATTTCGCAACACATATATATTGTTGAGAAAGAAAAATTTCCATCGGAAAATTCTAACGGATTTCCGTTCCCCAAAATACATTCACGTAGAAAAAGGAAACGGCAATAAACTAGCGTGAATCTGATTTAGCATGTCGGAAATAGAGAAAGGAAAAGAGAAAAAATTCCACGGAATTGGCTGAAATTAAAAGCAAATAATAAAAAAAAAGAGCATTTTCTTTTTCATAATCATTGGAAAAACTGTCAGATTAGAACATTCTAGGAACGAGAGAGGATGAAGTAGCATGACAACTTAAAGTAAAAAACGACTGAAAAGAAATCATTAAAATAGCGTTTGTTAGAAAAAAAAAAAAGAAAGAGAAGAGAAATTCGCCGTTTTATTTCTCCTTGAAAAAATATCTTCAAATATTTCGTTCTTTTTATAATTTCTTCAAAATAAAATTCAATTATTTAACTGTGCAAATTTTTCTGTAACATAAGAACAAAAAACATTTTTCTACTTCATTTCCTACTTCTTCGTTCACTTTTGGAGTTTTAATTAATTTTTTTTATTATTTTAATTCTTGCTCATTCCTCTGGTAATCATTACTTATTGAAGGAATACCTTATGAGGTATAATTTTTACGTATCTTTTTATTTTTTCTTCCCCTTTCTTTCTGCAGCTTCCGAAGAAAAGAGCACTCAATAATTTTAAGGAAACTTGAATTTCAACTTTATTTTTCTTAATTATTGAATATTCTTCTTTTTTTGGTCAGGTTGCGTGTGTATGTTTGAAAAACTAAAGAAAACTTCTGATGTATGTGAATGATGGCGGATAGTTGTTGGAAGGAGGGAGGGAGAGAGAGAGAGATCTCGAGGCCACACATAATTAACCAATACCTCCGTTGAGATAAGCGGTTTATTGTATTGCGTGATCTTGGCTCTGTTTGACCTCCATGTGAAGGAGTTCGCGTGGAATCTTCTTTACACGGGGATTGGATCAATAAGGTAGAAAAAAAAAAGAAAGTACAAGTTCGTTTAAGAGTCCTTCACGGTACGAAAATTACTTTCTTCTTAGACGTCAATCTCTCCTTTTTTTTTTAAGGTAATTTTAAATTCAGTTGAACAGCTAATAATGTTCTTTTTTATGATTAAGGTTCCTATTATGCTAAAAATATGCATAGCAAGGATGTTTGTAGATTATTAGTGGGTGCAAAAATTACAGTGAAACGTCTCTTCTTCGGACACCGGTGCGACACGACATTCGACCGTAAAATTACTGTAAAAAAAAGGTGGAAATTTAAGACTTTAACACTAGAATTTGGAACTACTTAGAACGATGATACTGGTCATTTTCACCACGGACAAAATATCAACATAATTTATTTTTCTTTACCGAAACTTTTTAAAGCATTACCTATTCGATATATTTGACATATTTCTGCTACAAACCCGATTTCATCTACCGATGTTTTGGAATTTCAGACGAAACATCGTGTTATGACAAAGACTTTGTTTCGTTACTTTAGAAAGAGGTTTATGATATTTTAATTAAAAAATCGGGGAATAGTTGGGAGGAAAATTGCATAAACCAACGGTAATTTTTTATTTTATTTTGGTAACCATACAATCCTTTGAAATACGAATTACCTATCTGAGGTCCACATGTTATTTGGATACTTTTTTCGAATTTGGAGTGTGCCTCTAATTGGAAGCAATTTGCGATGTGCAAGGTTAAGCTATGCACCCTATTCATAGCGGATAAAATTACCTCGGGAATTTTAACAGAAAAATTCAAAAACCGCCCCCGGCTGGAGAGATAAATAGTGCTGTTCCCCTGAAAACTCTAATTTAAGCAGAAAAGTTAAATGACCGCATCTGCGGGTAACCGTTAGGAGGGTTTTTAATACGTATTTTAGTAATAGTTTTATAGTTATAAATAGTATTTTAGTTTTTAATACGCAGTGAATAGATTTTCTAAATGCTGTACACGTCGTATAAACTGCCGTACTTGGAATAAATTCTCAGAATTTATTGCTGTAGAATTATGTAAAATGACAGAAAAATTTGAAAATCCGAATGAGAACAAAGGAAACCGAAATAATAACATGCAAAATTTGATGAAGTATGCGATGACAATCAACTCTTTATTTGTTTTTTAAACCTAATGTATTTTGGAAAAGCTCAAAATATTAATCAGGCTAGTTTCACAGGGAATGCCACGTAAATGGATCCTATTCCGTAATTGAAACAATACGATTTTGATACGAGGGAATATTCTTTTTTCCCACTAACTACTCTCTCCCATTTTCTCGTTCTGTTTTAAAGTCCTAGGAGGCATTTCTTTGAAATATCTGTTGCCGTAAATGCCATATCGCAAATACGTCGTTGAAAACGCGGAACAGACAAAAGAACTGAAAACATATTTCGTACAATTCGAAGAGAATTTGCATTCAAATGGAAATCATCGTTGTCAAAGTCAGCTGCGCGTTTCCATTTGGATCATTTCAATGTTGCGTAATACGCCACCAAACAGATGGGGTGTGACTCCTGTTTCACGCATTTGAATATTCGAAGATTCAGACATTCCGGAAGTAACGGAAATGAAACATGGTAATGAGTCATCCTAGATAACGCAGAGTCATTTATATGCATACCGTTGTATTTCTATTCTTATTCTTATCTCTTATGTATGCATAAATCAAAATGATCTTTAACCAGAATATTATGTTGAACATTTTTTTTTTCTCTTTTATATTCTTTTCCTTTCCTGAATACGTGTTCAGAAATGTACGAAATATTCAGCTTATAGGAACAGACTGAAGTTGGCGAAAGTAATTTTCAAAGTCGATGAGGGTCACAGCCATCATATGAGAGACAATTTCTGTCTGTGATCAGTATGAATGCTTATGTAAAACATAAAAACTAGCAACCAACAATACAAGATTAGCTTCAACACTTTAAGTTATCATTATTTACATAAACATCAAAAATAACTTCATTTTCATAAGAAAAAAATAATTTCTTATCACAAGCGAAAGCCATTTAACTAGGCATTTAATGATATTTTGTTTTCGTTTCAAATGCAATGATGAAACCCAGAATAAAAAAAAGATAAACATCATTAAATTGCCGTTTCTTAATAACGATGCAAATGTGGTAATGAATTTTAATCAATGAACGTCAATATTTTTCAATGTTGTGTATATTAGGTGGGAATGTAACGACTAATTGATAGAATCGAGAAAAGAAAAGGAAAAAAAAAGAGAAAATTGAAAAAAAAAGCGTTTAGCGTTGTAATTTATAATTCATGAATAAAGTATTTTCCTTACGAAAATTATAATATTTAGTAATTCGTTAGTATCGTTATATCTGAAGATAGGCATCTTTCAAAGAAATGAAACTTGGCACATTATTAATAGACATCCTGAAGTATCTTTTTAATACAAAATAGGACAGATATCGCCATATGGCAAAAAAATATATATATATATGTATATATATATACAGATTTGAGTTCTGCAGTGTAAAGTGTGACGTCATTCGACACTGATGCACATTTGGCATCTGTTGTTCGTGCTGTCTACTAAATTGTTGAGGAGAGCTTGAGGGATTTCGTCCCTTTCGTCTTTCATGGCGATTTCGAGTTCCTGTAATGCTTCGACGATGCTAGTGTCTTTGGGTAATACGTCTGCCTAGTCCATACCAGGCGTGCTTCTTGGAATTTAGGTCTAGTGAATATACAGACTGTGACATGAGCTCAATATCTTACTTGTTAGTGTGTCGGACACTTCACCTGCCCAATGCGAACGAGCGATTCCATCAATGAACAGAAAGACTGGACCAACTGCTCCGCGGTAACGAAAGACGGACATGACCCAGGAGAATGTCGGTGCAATGTCGCTGTGATTTTACGGTACCTCCATCAAAAATACCTAGTGGAGTTCTGCCATTGTGCGTGATACCTGAACACACCATTACACCTCCGCCATATTTATCAACTTCCTGAACATTCTGTTGATGATATCAACTCCTTTGCTCCCTCCATAACAGCTGGTGTCCAGAATCACAAGCGTGATTCGTCAGAAAACATGACGCTGGAGCAACAGTTGCTGATCCCAACGAATAAGCTCATTACTGATACTTATTAGTAAATCGAGAAGCTATCCATACTTAGAACAAAACAACCATAAATACTTCTTAACGGGAATTTTATAATATTTTATTCGACGAAGATGTGCTCCCAGCAGAATGCATTTTATAGGCTTCCGTGCATAGAAGCCAACGTTATTTAATCACCGAAAAGTGTTTCTTACGCATACGCGAGTGCCAGTAGCGTTAGCAAGTTCTACAGCTATCTGAACAGGAGTGGCATTTATTTTTTCTCGCCACTAGACTGACGTATCTATCCTTTCGTGGAGTGGTGATCCTCCAGTTGCCTCTAGCATGCGTAAGTACAGGAACTCAAAACCGCCTTGAGGGACGAATGGGACGAAATCCCTCAAGCTCTCGCCGACAATTCAGTAGACAGCATGCACAGCAGATACCAAATGTGCATCAGTGTTCGAGAAGTTCACACTTCATACTGAAGAACTCAAACTTGTCCTTATTTCCAGCAGAACGAACACTTTTTGTAACTGTCTGCAATTTGCTGTAAGGAACATCCTTTTTTTCTTTTGCTAACCTTTTTTTTGCCATGTGGCGATATCTGTTTCATTTTACATTATAAAGATAATTCAGAAGGCCTACTAATGATGTGCTAAGTTTCATTTCTCAGAAGGATGCCTGCCGTTGGGTATGATGAAAAATAACTGTCCCTTAGCAATTGTCAAGCAGTATAGTATCAAATAGTATGAGTATCCCAAGACCACTCGCGCGGAAAGTCAAAATTTTAACAAACCGACTTCGTTAGAAGCATGTACAGAATACAATGATACCTAGGCTAATGGATTGTTTGGTTAACAAAGATTGTTTTTATTGTGGGTTTTTGGCGAAATTTTATATTTTAAGCTGACAAAAAATTCGTTTTGAAAAGGTATACTAGAATTTTAAGGTTTTCAGTGCACACTTGCTTCCAGTGTGCACTGACAATACTCTTGGTATCAAAGTGAGGGTTTGGATGTTCTACGTTAAGTATTGATTATGTTGTGATGCAATGGGAGTTGAATAGCAATATAGTGGGTCAAAAGATAATCAAACAGGACAGGATTTCTGAACCAAAATGATAAATAAATAAATAAAACTGAGCAATATTAGAAATTATAGATGATTATATATATACGTTAAAGTTAAGTTTACCGTTTTATAGCCTATTCAATCAATCTCAGTCTGTTCTCCCCTATATTTGGTGCGAAAACTTTTAAAATACTGGAAAAAAACTATTAGATGATTAATTATTATTAATGATTATTAGATGATTATACTAATTCGTGTAAATTTGGAATTGCTGTTGGTTTGCCTTAAAAGTATGGCCCCGAGCAGTAAACCACACACACAGGTCTGAGATAGACGAATGCCTTAATTTCATGCTATATTGATGCTTAAAAAATTGGATATTGATTAATCAAATAATCAAGAAAACCGTAGGAACAAAATATACGTGTTTGTTATAAACAACGAAAAGGCAAAGTTTTTACTCACTCAAATTCCACTGCTGAGTTATGTTAACATTTTCCACGTTCTTGAAGATTGAGTATTAGTGCAACGCCGGGGAAAAAATGTAGTTTCATTGTTTTCAGCTACAAAACCACGAATTGCCTTTTTTTTTTATATACTTTTCCTTCAAGGATGAATTCTCCTCTACGTTTTGTGAACTCAGAACATTTCATTATTTGGTCCATTTGGTTCTCTGAAGATCTAAATGGTTTTGCTTCTAGAATTTCGAAGCAAAAGTTGTAACACACTATTCTCTAAACAGAGAGCAGAACAAAAAAAAATCAAGTACCAGAATTAAAAGAAAAAGAAATATAGAACACTTGAAATCTTTTGCGGAACAGAAAATCGGAAACAAGGAGAGACAAAAGATTTCTACTTAAAAGTTGGAAAACTATTCTCTATTATTTAACTGTTCTCTCTGAAAACGTGTGCATCCTGTTCTTCTTTGTTGGGTTTTCTATTTTCTGTCTGCATCTTCATCACATTGAAAAAAAAAGAAAGAAAATAAAAGAAAAACTGTTGGTTGATGCAGCCAAATCTTGTCTATCTATTTATTTATTTTTTTGATACCCGTAGCAAAAGTTTCGTAATTATAGTTGAAAGGAAATCATGCGTTTGAAACAGTGATTGCTAGTTTCTTAATCACAGCACTTAATTCTAGACTGCGATGTCGCTTTTGGGACCGATCAAAGACGGTCTACGTTCTAGAAAGAAAAAAAATCGTTCGACAACGTGATTTTTTTTTGTTCCTTTTTTTATGATCTGACTTACGACTTTTTTAGTGGAATAAACTACCAACATTAATTCCATTGACATTAGGGTGAGTTTGAAAGAGATCTAATACTCTATTATCGGCATTTTTATCCTTGCGATGGAGATTGATATCGGTTGGAGGTCTAATTTTCCAATAATCAAGACGATTATCGAATTAATGACAATAACATTTAATAATGGCATGTAATCCGCTATGACTTTAGTTTACGAAAAAGAAAACAAATAAAATTGTGCGTATGATGCTTATATTGAATAAATAGTTTCTCTGTTCGAAATTGTACCAGTACTATGTTTGTGCCGTCGATAGCTCAGTTGGCAGGGCGGTGGACTGTAGTACTATGTTCGATGATATTTTTATATGGACATATATGTATATCGAGTTATTTATAAAAATAAATTCATCAGATACTTCATTCTCCATATTATTGAATGGTATTTGCTTTTGATCAATGTGGAAAATAACACGAGATAAAATTTAAAGGATGTGTCTGCTACACGTATATAACCGATATTCACTTTAAATCGTCTCGTAACAGTAAATGTGATAAATCAGTTATTATACATAATCAACGGTTATTATGCATGCTTACCAATCGTCTTGGTAGGCTTGATAATTTTATCACTTTTGCTGGAGAATATACAAAGTACCTAAGCGTCGTTGGAAAAATTTAAGCACTACAAAAATGATCACTCTTACCGAAGATTATGTATAATACCTGCGTCGTTGTTAAATTTGATAAATACTTCAAATTTATTGCCTTTATCTGTGATTGCGCATAATATCCTAGTGCAGGGAGTTCTTAAATGTTTTCCACACTCGACGTCCGTTTCTATAATCAACACCTATCCGGGGCTCTCCAGATCACTTTAACAAAGAGTCTCTTGGAAAAGCCTTTGTCATGGGAGCCTTCCGCTCCACGGTGCCATGGCGCACAGTTTGAGGGTCATTGCCCTAGTATAATTGGTAAATTTGATAAATATGAAAAAAAATTCCGAATGAGTCAAGTACGTGTGGTGAATATAGTGGGACACCGATATAACGATAACAAAGTTTACGATCGTACCCGATACAATACATGTATTAATTACCATGTATAGTATATCATAAAAGTACGATTTATCATATTTACCAACAACGCGACTCTTGAGTACTATATATAATCACCTGTAAAAGTGATTGATTTAAGGAAATTTATCAAACTTAATGAAATGCTCAGTGATTATGCACAATAACCGGCTATTAAGTAAAATAACGGAATTTATCACATTTGTACATAAATATAGTTGGGTCGGTAGTGCTTTACACGAACGAAAGTACTCTCAGTAGAAACATATACCGACAATAGTTTTTCAGCAAATAATTTCACTTGTGGTTCACTCTCACCTAGTGAAATTTGCAGTTATTGATGTATACCGACATTAATATTGTGACACTGTGAAAACAACAACAACAAATACACTGTGAAACAACAAATTTTAATGATTTTGAATGAGAACCCAGTAGTTTGACAAAGCAACACATTAGCATAACTGAAAGTAACATGAATTGGGAATATTCAGCTGAATAATTCATAAAAACAGATTAATGCACAGTTTAAAATACGTTGTTGAAGAATTGGAAAAACGAAATAGAGAATTATCATTGATCGGAAGTTGCAGATTCCACTTCAACAACCGTGACGATGAATTTACATGTATTGTGATTCCATACCTTTTTTATTGGTGATACTGTATCAATACAATACATGAAAGAATGCATTAACATTAATTTATGTATGTAATGTAAGCGCGATAAATGCTTCATGGCGCTATGAGAACATGTTATCTAGGATAGTAACGGCTATAATAATACAGTTGCGATGGCAAACAAAAGACAATAGTTCTCTTTGAAATTTGACATGTGAATAAATGCATTCATTGAATAACTTCCGAACCAACTCGCAAAATAAAGTGAACGACTGAATCCAGGCATTATTCGAAAAGTAGACCTATTTCCCTGAAATAACTGCTTCCGATTTAGCGAAATTTCAATCAATTTATAAGAGGCTACGAATTATACATACAAACATTCCAGTTAATTCTCGAAGCAGCTTGTGAGTATTAAGCCGATAATAATATATTCAAGCGGAGAAATCATTAACGTTGAATTTGAGTATTTAATTACGAGAAGAGATGAAGTAAAATTAGGCAGTTTATTTTATGGGTTCATATTTAGATATCCGGGAAAGATTTAATCATGAGGCTCAATATTTCATTATTCATCCATTAAGGCATGCCTGTAATCTCATTTAGAAAACTCGGGACTTATATGTTGATCTTCATTTGTATGAGAGAATTTCAACTATTCTAATTATAAATTCTTCTTCTAATGATTAAATTAAAAATCGAAAAATTTGTCTGATACATTCATCAAGATCTCTGTTTCTTAAACAATGCTATCATAAGTAAGTAGGCTATTATTTGTACAACAACTAATAACCCGTTTATTTGTTGTGCAATTTTTCGGCCTCAAATTTTATGTCACAATTCCTATTTCTGTTTAGTTCTGTACTACTACTTATTCCTTACTCACAACTGCTCTATGGTTTAACCACCTAGGACAGTAAAAACATTCCATACTTATATCTTTTGATAAATTTGCGCAAAAAATGATTAGACTGATAACTAACGATTACAGTGAGGATTTCCCTCACTCGAACTTTTTCATTATCTAAATATTTTACCACTTCGACTTGACTTCTGTGTTTTTTCAAATCAATAGTTATATTTATTTAAAAAACAGAACCTATGTGAATAACAAACACCTATCGTTCTTCTGCGAGAATCAACTCTACCAAAAACAATAAATAAACCACTCAATAAAATAATTGATAACAAACACTTTTCATATCTTGACCCAAAATTCTATATCTCTTTACTTAATCAACTCTAACAATAACACTTCATTTCTAGCCTTAAAAGAGAAACGAAAAATGCTACCTGTTTTCAATAAATAATATATATATAAGATTTATTTTAGGTTAATTCCCTTCCTTTTGCGTCCTTTTGATTACATTGACCACCTTCCGACTTTTTCGGATTGAAGATATTCATTCCATTTTATACTATATATTCTGTCTCCTATTTCTAGCTCAAAATATATATTCTATTCCAGTTAGAAATGGACAAACCACACGATACCAAATTCGTATACGTGATCATGTATTTCGATCGTAATCTCCAGAGCAAATTAGTGTCGGTTAACCCTGGCAAGACCAGAATATTCCGACCTGATACTTCTATACCAAAAGGTTATGGAGCAGGGTTTAACCTGTACCCTAATGTCGACTCGCAATGTATTTCTCTAGCCCCAGTTCTGAAACAATCCAATTTTGCTACCTAGAGTAAGTTTATTTCTCCCTATCACACGCTGGCTACTTTCAGTGTATAAGAGAATTTCTTAAACTGGATTCTCAAAAGGATTGAAACTATTTGTGGAGTCGACTGAAGAGAAGACTGATTAGATAAACAAGCTAATATCATTTCTAAAAGGGGATATAGCTTCGTCTGTAGAATTTTAAGAATTCGTAAAATACTCTTGAATACTACGCTGAGGGGAGGGGACAAAAAAGGGAATAAATGATTTTTCTTTAAATACATATAAATCACTTTTTGGGGGGAATTTCTTCACACCTTAAGTCTTAAAGTATATAAAATCCTCTTATACAATCCTATATATGCTTGAAACTCGTTAAAAAACTGTATTATGCGTTTAGGGGTATTCCCCCTTGAAAAAAATAAAATCTCGTTACTAAAAGAAAAAAATTGTAAAGTTCAATGGAAATTTATTTATCCAATGTGATTTATTTTGGAAACTTAGAAGTTTACTGGCTTAAAATATCACCATAAATAACAAATCCCAATTCAGAAAGCTAGTGAAATGCTATTTGGAGTCCGATTAAGATTTCTTTGCATTTGAAAATCAGAGGCATCCGATGATTTATATGCATTTTGTATGAAATAATAGATGAAGCTGATTACTTTTCCTACGCCTAGAAACGAATGTAAATTGAATATATATTTTTGGTGAAGTATTAAATTTCAATATTTCATTATTCACTATCATTTGCCGATTTTTCACTCTTCTATTAACATGGATAGCAGGACATGAACAAATTACAAACCACCCAGACTTGCTCCTAAACATTATGGAAAACAACACTTTAGTAAGGGGATCTTCAACTTTTAATCGTGAACCAAATTGAAACTTCTCACAAAGCCCTCGGGCCACTAACTCACACTCAGGTACTAGTTATAATTGTAAGATGGAATCCAGATTTACAAAGGCTTTATGTAATATACGATGACATCGTAGTAGATGGCCCAAATAGACCTCAAATAGGATTGAAATAGTGTGAAATAGTATTTGTGTGTGCTGTGAAATTAGTTACATCTGGTCCACAATTAGAATAAAAAATGTGTTTTGATTAATTTTTTTTTAATTATTCTAAAATTACTTAAAATAACAAATTGATTTATTTGGATTATTTTTCATTAAGTATAAAATAATTCATATCACTATTTTCGAATTATCTTTCATTGTCTTTTCTTTACTTATTTCACTATTCAGTTGGTTCTTTCGCAAAATCCGAAATTATTTTTTTCAAAATTCGGGAAACATTTTTTTTTTAAATTCTACAATTACTTCTATCAAAAAATCTGAAATTATTTATTAAAAAAATTGTGAAATCGTTTGTTTAAAAATTCTAAAATAATTTCTTTCAGTAATTCAAGAACTATTCTTCTGTATGTTTTAAATGTTTATAAATTTCGATATATTTATAATAATTTTAAAATCGTTCATTTTAATTCTAAAATCATTTTTTTTTTAGCATTTCTGCAAATTTTGTAATTTGGTATGCTTTTTGGACTTGTCTATCAGGGTGGTCAAAGAATGTTTTTGTGCTTTGGAGACTTCCAACTTGTTAAGACGGCTCTGGGGTTGTACCAAATGTATAGCGTTATTGGTAAATATAGAAAGGATCTGACAACACAACTCCAAATACTACAGTATTAATACTCTCGATTGCCTGCGGTAATTAATTATTTATCTTACTGATTTAATCATCTTCCAAAGGTTTTCCTCCTTGTATTTTTAAAAAATGGTTGGTGTGCCATCGTAAAAAACTCTGAGGGCCACATGGGGGATCTCGGTCCTTACGTTGAAGATCCCTCCTTAAAGACGTGTGCTCCAACGAATCTTTAGGTGTCACATGGATGGTGTCACAAACTGAAGAGCATAAACTTCCCATTAAATCCCAATAGTACAAGGTGATTCAGAAAAGATGGGGGGAAAGAAGTGATAGTACACATCAATTCAAACAATTGTCATCAAAGAATGCATGGTCTAGCATGAAACGCAAACGCGCTAGTGTGTTTCGAAACGACCGCTCTGCAAACGTTAAAACGGTATTCCTGTTGCAATTTATCGGGAGAAAAAGAACACCATACATGCAAATGTAGCCTGAGAAAGAAGAAGAAACCGTATGCAAATCTGCATCACAGTGAATAAAAAGCGCGGACGCCAGTCCTGTGAAGTTATTCCAATGTGCTCCAATGTGCAACCGTTCTAATAGTTGTAAAGTAAGGAATAATGGCGCTCTTTAGTAATAACGAGTCCGCGCCCTTTATTCACAGTGAGATTTGCATACGGTTTTTCTTCTTCCTAAGATTACATTTGCATGTGTATGGTGTTCTTTTCCTCTCGATAAATTTCAACAGGAATACTGTTTCAACGTTTGCGGATCGGCCGTTTCGAAACACATTAGCGCGTTTTCGTTTCATGTTAGACCATGCATTTTTTAATGACAATTGTTTGCATTGAAGTGTACTATAACCTCTTAAAATTTTTGCAATCTTTTCTGAATCACCCTATATGCATACCTGAAAATAACCTGAAAAATGAAAGGAAAAATAATAATTTCAATAACATTTTTCATCTGACGTGGGAAACTAGAATACGTAACGGATTTACAAATTTGAAAATACCAGGACACAATACATTCTTCTGAGATTCTAAAATGAAAATATGACATTGGAATTTTTACGAATGGGATAAACGAAAAATAAAGATTTTTACGGAAAGAGTAATTCAAAGAAAAATAAGAAGGGGATCATTTGATATTTAACGTAAATTCATGTAAGACTGAAGCGGAAGCAATATTTCACTCGATGAAATATTACTGGGAGTATAAGAACATCAGAGATTAACTCTTTGAATAAATAGGTTTCCATGTACAAGGGAAAAAAACATTTCATATTCATAACATTAAAATTCATACGCGAACTGGGAAAAGAAGAGGAAAAAAAAGAAAGAGACGAATATTTTGATCTAAGTGAAAGGCGGAGAAGATTGCAAAATGCAAATGTTATGCAAATGTTCACTAAGTGACCTAAATTCAAAACGCACTTTTGGAGATATTCGAGGATAGATATCATACCGTGGATGTGAGTCATCACGTGAGAATCAAGTACTGCGAAAAGAGATTTTCTAGCACATATTATTAGCCTTTTTTAAAATGTATATTATAATTTTTAAGATTAATTCCATGAATGAAATAAAATCAAGATTATTAATTAAAAAGTTTTCAATGGAAATATTATACGTAATGCTTTTGTACTACCTGCATTTTGTGAAATAATAATAAACCGAAATGAAATATGTATTTTTTTTCTTTCCGATAGATAATTATTCATTAACCAACTCATTTGTCTGTTCTTTGGGAACGGATCCAAAATTAGAATTGGAGAAGCTTTTACAGAGGAAAATTGGCTATCACAAAAACACAGGGTGCCACGTACAGTAAAGCAAAATGAAAAAAGAAGGACTTCTAAAAATGGATGGCAAACAAACTGGCGGACCAAATTTCCCTAGAGGAATGACTGGGTTTTATATTTCCTTGTTGCAAAAGTCATTTATCAGTCTCAGCAAAAAAAAAAGACTTTTGGAAAATGAAAGGTTTTTCTAAGTATAAGGTTTTATTTTCGAATTGAGAACTCTCCAGAAGAAAAATTACACTATCGATTTTTTTTGCTGGCACTTTCTAGCTAATTCCATGAATTTATTCTCTAACTAGTGAACTTCTGATATATTAGCTAAACTAAATCACATTAACATCAGATGATAAACAGCTGCGGCTCATTTTTATGAGATTGGGAAAAATTTCAAGCATTCACGCTGATAGAACTACACAAGGATATGAATGGACATAATGGATGTACTACATAGTTTGTACTTATATATGAAAATATTTAGTAGATTACTAACCTGCCTACTTTTGTAGTAGAATATCTACTTTAAAAACAATCCATGATCACAACTCTCACAGTACATTTTTATTTAATATTTATATTATAATTTATTTTATAGAATGTGGTGCACACACTGTTGCACGCTGTTAAGGCATGCTAGAATTATTAAATATTTGTCCAGCTGAATAGATTGGGGAAGTATTATGTGCAGGGTGATCACATAAAATAACTTTGCCGATATACGAGCTCCTAGCGGTCGAAAAATCAACTAATGCAAATAAAATTCAAGACATGGGGGTGTTTCAGAGTATCCACGCAAGAATTAAAAGAAAAATGAAACCCTACACTTTTCGTTTTTACGGCCGTAGGATAAATATCGGGAAAAATTCAAATAGTAAGATGCACTTTTATGCATTGTAAAATGGTCGCCGCAGTGAAAATCCCCGAATGGTGTTTAAACGGTAACAGACGTACCATAAATGTCAGTGCTTTTTGTTTGGCTGCGTCCTGCACCAACATTTATGGTGCTATAGGTACTATTTTAAAGCCATTAATGGTTTTTTTACTGCGCCGATCATTTAGCAATTCATAAAAGGGCATCTTACTATTTGAATTTTTCCCGATATTTATCCTATGGTTGTAACAGCGAAAAGTGTAGGGTTTTATTTTTCTTTTAAAGCTTCTAAAAGCGCGTGTTGCTATTTCAATTTTTTAAAATAATTTTGCCGTATCCATCACCGTGAAAGTCAGGGTTTTGTCCCTCATTTCATTTTCGAGCGTATACTAGGTACCTCTCTAGAAATATTTTGATAAGTTTTATTTATAATAAATTTACATTCTTACTTCTTATATATCAATAATTTTTTGTAAATTAAGTTTGTTTCGTAATACTTGTATATCAATTATAATATTTTATTATTATACACTCATTGCCATAAAAATTTGCGCACCAAGAAATAATTGTGGGATCGAAACGTTGGCCTGAAGGTACATGTCGGGCAGATATGCAAATGATTAGAAATGAAGCGTGATTGCGCATTGCATAATGCCACTAGAGGGCGTTGAACTTCGTTCTCCTTGTAGTATAAAACAGGTAAGCAGAGCTTGCTGGAGTGTATTTAATCGTTTGCAAAGGAAATGCTGAGGTAGACATGCCGTTACGCCACCGTCGAAGACCATATGAGCAGTTGTCAGAGTTCGATAGGGGAAGAATCATCGGGATGATGGAAGCTGGGTGGTCAGCTCGGTGAGTAGCTCGTCAACTAGGCCGTTCTGATTTTACTGTGAGGAGCTGTTGGGACCAGTGGACGAAAGAGACGTCATTTACACGGCGACCAGGTTCAGGACGCCCTCGACAGACCAGTCGTCGAGAAGACCGTCACATCATCCGAAACGCACGCGTAGAGCCAACTGCCTCATTGGCCGCTATTCAGACATAGGCAGCAGCTTCACTACGGGCCCCTTTGTCTTCCCGAACCATCGCAAGGCTCCTGGCTGAAGGACATCTGGTATCGCGGCGCCCATTACGTGTGCTGCCAATGACACCTACCCACCAACGCCTCCGTTTGGAGTGGTGTCGAGCACGACGGGATTGGACTGCAACGGAATGGAACCAGGTCGTCTTCAGCGACGAATCGAGATTCAACTTGAGCAGTGATGACAATCGTGTTCGTGTGTGGAGGCCCCGTGGTGAACGCTTCAATCCTGCCTTCGCTTTACAGCGACACACCGCTCCCACAGCTGGTGTCATGGTATGGGGTGACATTGCTTACGATACACGGTCACCCCTAATATTGATCCATGGCACAATGACAGCCCAGCGGTACGTCCATAACATCTTTCAGCCACATGTGTTGCCACTCATGGCAGGGCTCCCAGGGGCCATTTTTCAACAACACAATGCTAGGCCACTCACAGCAAGGATGCCACAAGACTGCCTCCGCCACATTACCACCCTTCCCTGGCCTGCTCTATACCCAGATTTGTCACCAATCGAGGATATCTAGGATCATTTGGGACGGCAAGTTGGACACCCTACGAGGTTGGTCGAACTAGAGGCGCATTTACAGCAACTGTGGAACGAGATGTCTCAGGACATCATTCGGAACTTGTATGCCTCAATGCCCGCTCGTATCGCATCGTGCATTCGCGCTAGAGGGGGTCCAACAGAGTACTAAAACCTCTGTTCATCTGTACTTTTTTTTTGCAATAAATGATCCATTTTCTTGGATTTTATAATCACTTACTTATATCAACGTACTACTTACATGTGTAAAATGTCGTTTCATTTTGATGATTTCTTCTGGATGCGCAAATTTTTATGGCAATGAGTGTAGTTTATTACAGTTGTAATCTGAAAATATATAAATTGCATACATTTAACTTATAGGCAGTGCTCAATTAATTTTCGTTTCTCAAGATTTATTCTTTCATACAATATTGTAGAATGTGAAGTTTGTAGTGGACACAAATATAAAATATAATTAAGTTGAAGAACTAAAAAATTGTGGTGTATTTGATAATAGTAATTAGGATATTTATTTCCAAAATACACACTATTATCAAATACATTTATTGCTTAATATTTATTCCTTATTTACTTATCCATTCAATATTGCTTAGCCGAGGCCAATTAATTATTAATAATATTAATAACATATGCCTGTTGTGGCGTTGTATTTGTATTTGTATTGTATATTTATATATTTCCAACGTATATTTTCTTTCACATCACGTTACATGCTACATATTTGTAATTTTTATAGTTTTATGCAGAACTATTCGAATTCAAATTTAAAGTATAGCCTCAGAGACGTCTTATGAGAAGTATGAATGTCGTATATACGAGATTAACGATGACTGTCTGAACGATTACATGCAAGCAACACAAATACTAGGGAGATTAAATCTAAACTATTGTTTACGCACTTTATTTCATTGATAAACAACTTTATTTTCCTTATTATAATAAATTTATCTTTTTTAATCAAGAAATCCCATGCTAAAAACCAAAATTCATTTAATCATCGAATACAACTCATAGTCATTTTATCCAGGTATTTGGAATAAGAAACCAATTTATTATTCATAAATCAGGTCTAGATACTTTGCGGATAAATAAACAACATCCATACATATTTCATCATGACGTACATTAAAAAATAATAGTAATAATAGTTCCTGAAGAAATTCACGTTATTTGAAATAACGTTTTATAAATTAAAATTACTTCAATAATGAAACTAAAATTAGATCTTAGATTTGATTCTGTTTCATATTGAAATTATTAAGAATATACGGAACTCCATTCATTAAAAATTCAGTTTCGGAGATATTTCTATCTGATTTTGAAGAATAAAAACGCTCATGATATGAAATGTTTTTTACATAAATCTCATGGAATAAAGAATATCAAAAATGAGGGGAAAAAATCCAAATTACCAAAATTTTGTATTTTCGTTACAAATTTATCTTTCTTATTTTATTGTATTAGTAATTAGTGTCCATAATTTTCAATGCATGGAAGTTTGTGGGGATGGAAACATGTTCGAAAACTAATAACCATAATTCTCGAAGATGTTTTTTTATCGTTTAATTTCCCTGAAGCGCATTTGTGTTGATTCATTACGTGGGCAAGCACAAATTAGCATAAATATATAAAAGGAGAAAAAAATAGATGTCGGTTTCTTCTTGTCCCTTAACGAATCTCAATTGCATTTTTACTTAACGAAGTAAAAAAAATAACCCCTGAAATAATAAAGAAAGATATGGCTAAAGAAAGATTGAAAGCTTTTTATTCTGAGAGATTTACACGTTTGGCTTATTAATGATCAAGCAGAAACTCTTGAAAACGGAAATTGATCTATGTGCGTACTTTGGTAGGACATGTTTGATTACAAAGCTCGGAAAATTTAAGGGGTTTTTTTTTCATAATTTTCTTTTTTCTTGAGAGTTATATTTATCGGCATTTGGAATAAATTCCACCGGATAATATGCATAACAAAAGAAAGAAAGTGTTAGCTCAGTAAAGAGCAAAATGCAAATGAGGAATGGCGAAAAAAAAAGCATAGATAAAAGACGCATTCTGGGAATTTCACTGATATAATATACTTTTGTTCATTTTCAGATCTTTTTTTATTAAAAGACTTTGGTGTTGGATCATTAACTATGAGTTTTGATGTAAAATAGGAATACTTAAATAATTTGAATCGATTTCTCTCGAGAGTTCAATATCCATAATTTGGACGACTCCAGAGGGTTGAAAATTTCCAAAACGGTTTACATTACATTACTTTATTTATTATTTTATAAACCATAAAATAATAAATAAATCTCAAATTTTTATTTTTAAACATTCCCAGCAGGTACCAATTTTTTAAAGCTCTGATATTTACAAAAGATTTGACATTGTAATATCGAAATATTTTCCCCTCCTTTCGAAATTGTTTCAAAAAATCTTCATAGCACAATTTTTTTCGATGTTTCATGTATTATTCATAAAAGAGGATGTTTGAATTATAGCACAATATATATATAATTTATTCAGCTAATAACTAAAAAAGTATAGATTAAAAAGAAACATGTTTATATTATACAGTTTATGTTAATTATGTCTATGAAAATACAGAGAGGAATCAGGTGATATTTGTGTTACTTAAAAAACAATTAGTAGAATAATGCAACAGAATTTGTGAGAAAATATATGCATGAATATAAAAAAAATATATATAATATGGAATTTATTACTTTTGATTTTTTAATCACCACTTTATTGATTTTAATGTTACTGAAATTTTTATTCAAAAAACTTGTAATTTATTTAATTTGTTTCTAAGGATAGACATATTAATATGTGAATACATGGTATTTATATGGAAATTACACAGATTTTCTTTCTTCATAGTTCTTTTTCCTTTAGAAAATAACTCGTCTTGAAGATTTTATCATTGTTAAATTTTCTGTTATACTTTTCAGACCCTGGTGAATGTGGTGGTTGCTTTTCCTCTCGCTGTAGAACTTTTCTTCTGATCCCAGGGAGTTAAGCCCTGACATAAAAGATTATGTGAGCTAGAAATATGGTGAATATGAACTTCGCGGGCTTTCATCACAGGGCAGCACTTAAAGTTGAACTTTCAGTTGAAAAGATGGCTTGTCATCTTGCTCACGTCATCTTGCTTACTCAACAAAAATTGCAAGCTAATGTTGCACAAAAGCAAGCCAGTCGACTCCATCGGACAGGAACTCTTTCTTTTCCATCGCACCGAGATATCTCCAATCTCCAACCCTCGACAAGGTACGGAAACAAGCCATCAAATCTCAAATCAAGTCATCAAATCATCAAGCTACACAAAAACCGTTCACCAGTTCAACAGGGTTCCAACTTTACGAAAGTACTGTAATTTGGATACTCTGCCTCCGGTAATAGAGTCCTTCTTCCTACTCCGGGACACCATCACCACACATCCAAAATTGTCTTATTACAGTTCGGAATATTGTAACAACGTCCAGGAAAAACCAAACTGCAATCCACACAGCATCAAATTTATTCCAGGTTATCCAGGGAATTCGTTGACCACACAATTAAAGCCAGAACATTACAGACAGGAATATTGCAATCCGGATGAAATATACGGGACCGAAAACAATAATAATAATTTTGCTTCAGGTGATCAAGTTCTCCTTCCATTGCCACTCTACATATCCAATGGTACCACTGCGCGGCCTGGATAATAATAATGGTAATGACCAGGGAATGACAAGCCTGAATTACATAACGCCAAGTTTACTCCAGGACACCCAGAGAATTTGCTCGCTACCCGATCACGTTATTACAGCCACGAACATAACAATCATGGAAAAATAAACTGGACTAATAGCAACAGCAACTTTGAGTCAAACAGTCGAACTTTCCTCTCATACTCCTGGATATTCTTACCACACAAATCCAAAAGTGCCAAGTCGCAGTCTAAAATCTAGCAATATAGATCACGAAGCAACGAATTGGAATCCATACAACGCCAAGTTTGCCACAGGACATCCAAAGAATCCCCTACGAACATGTCCAAAGCCATATTATGACAGCCAGGAGTATAAGAATCGTAATCTGGAACAAAACTAATACAAAAACAACAGATCCACACAATGACAAGATAATTCGATCAGCTCCGTGACCTATAAAGACAGGTCTCGTCTAAATAAAACAGAAGAAACGTGCAGTCTGAGAGCTCTGTTCTCCGACAGCCAAGACACAGAGGAGACGGAAAAAGACCTTTCGCAACAGCTTGGCAACACCCAGTGTCGTCTTAAAGCATGGGCCCATCAAGAGAAAAAGGGCCTCACAAAAATGAGATCTGGTTGAAATTTTCGAGAATTTGTGTGCGTGTGAATAGTTTTATTGAACAATTGAAGCAAATTTTCGAGAATTTGCCTCAAGTATTGGATTGCTTCATATAACTTTTGTAGTACAGTGAGGCAGCCCTCTTGTCTACAGAGTCATGTTGGTACAAGTTGTCATCCCAGCTGAAGAAAAAGTCGGCACAGAACACGTGACATATGCCAACTTATCGATTTAATATAACCATAGCAAAATTGTGCAAAAATTATACAACCACAAGGTCAACTCAGTGGTCGACGTATTCTCTTGGCGGACAAGAAGCTGTAAATGACTTCCTTGTTCTTTTTGATTTTTTTGTATTTTTCTTTTTACATTCGTAATCTTCCTCAAAAGATTGATTGCTAAAAACTGCACATAATTTTTTTCTATATTTTTTTATTGAAATAAAGTTTTTCTAGTTACCAAGTTGCATTTATTTCTGAGATCCTGTTAACCATCGTGCTATGCCAACCTACCCCTGGGATTGAGCCACCATCCCCTTACACCTGCGGTAAGTTAGCATGATTGGAACAATTTTTTAAACAGTTTTTTACGATTTGAAAAAATACAATTTTAAATGGAATATTCATCATTAAAATGTGCAGCCAAGAAATACCGTTATAGCAGCAGTATCGGTCACATTTGCCGTAAGTATTACATTAAAAATATAAAAATCAAAAACTAAAAACTATGCAACCAGCCCCGGTTTCCCGTACATTTTCATTAAGTTTCAAAGAAAGATGTCACGAGAATCTTCAGAATTCAATAAACTTTATTTGTCATTAAAAAAATGTTATCGGTAATATTAGGAGCACATATTTTCGAATCTTTTTAATATTATGTGGTTGCCATTTTTTGAGATAATCTGGTTTACATATTATCGATGAATATAAGATAAAACTTACATATCGAGAGGGTGGAATAGTAAATAAAATAAAGATCAAAACAATTAAAAAAAATCATACCCACGCATTTTTGAACACGGATGTATTTACTTGAATCACTGCGGTTTTAAATTACGGTAATAATTCTTAACATATTGAATAGTTCAATCTCATCCATAAAAACAGGGGAAGAATGTGGACAAAATATTCTCTAAGGAAAAAAAGTATAAGTAATAAATTGAGAATAAAAGAAAAGGGATAAAAATATTTCTATTATATAAAAAGGATTCAAATACTCTGAATATTTTACGGCTTAAATTCAAGTCTTGAACCTAATCCACTACACATAGACATTAGAAGACTTGAATCACACATTCAATTGCTTTTGACACAGGTCTCTTTACGATAAAAATGTAGTCTTTTATGTAAAAAAATAACGAATTATATTCTCTTCCAAGAAAAAGCTATTTATCGAATGTGTTACCTCATTTTCTCTTCTGCATTCTTTTTTCGTCTTTATTTAAATTTCCTCGACGTAAAAATGAATATGAAAGAATAAAATAAAATAAATATTGAAATATCATTTTAAGACTAGGCTTCGAAATCCAGTTTCACTAGTGCAAATTTCATTTCCTTCCTACTGTTAATCTTCATTGACCATGAGACGGTCTATGTATTGTTTTTGTTTGTCTGTTCATAGTAGATAAGAATACTTGTCTTTAAAAAAAAAGAAAATGTGTTTAAAATCCTGCGAGAGTCTTTCACATATTATTTCTAAAACATTTTTTTTTTATTTTCTTGAAATACGAAACAAAATTTTCTCGATTTTTAATGAGTGAAAAAAAAAATATTTGGCTAAATGTGTATATATTATTTCATATTGTTTATTTTACTTCTACAAGAATTACACATTTTCTTGGAATTTTCATTATTCATTTCTTCTTCCATTTGATTAACAAATCTTGTTCTTAAAAACACCGATACGCTATCATCAATCCGAATTATAGAAATTTATAAGATAAAATAAATTTTGATTTTGGAATAGATTCATTATCATAGTTTAGCCTTTTTCTTATTTTCGATTCTTTTTTTAGTTAATATTAAAAATTTCATACCCCGAAATTTGTTAATATTAACACCGGGACATTAATTTACATTAATTACATTTACATTAATTTTCTTCATATACATTTTTGGATTTCGTCAAATACTTATCTATATTATTAACTTTCATTTTCTTTTAGCACTAATTAACTTTTTTATACTAGCCAAGAAAAAAAAATTAGCATAAAAATTTTTTAATAAATCAAAAAAAAGATATATAAATGTTTAAATAAATCTAGCATGAACTCAGATTTATATTTTTAAAATCCATTCCCGCGTGATTATAATTGTTTTTTTTCACGGTAATGTAAATAAAAATAAAATTTTTCTTCTAATAAAAAAACACTTTTTTTGCATGATTATGTGCCATATATAATTGAAGCTTTTCTTTGTTAAATCAGGAAATGTTAAATTTCACAAATAAGTGTTTTAAGAGAAACTTATGATAAAAATATGTTGCCGGGTCACAACTCATTTTACTTTATGCGTGTAAACTATTCCCGTTGAGAACATCGAAGTAAAGCTAATTTTATTGACAACTTACAGCTTAATGCCAGCTAAGTTCTCATTAATTGGATAGCAACTATAGTTATCTGTAAAGAGAACACAAAAGATCTTCTATATTGATTGAGAAGCAATAAAAAGACGAACTCCCTTTTCTTGAATACCCACCAATTTCGACATTTACGTCACTTAAGAAAAGCAAAGTTTTATTGCATGTTTTTACGACTCAATTGCATCAAGTTATCTCGATGTGCTTTAAGGAGGGGAAAAAAATAAAACCTAGTGAGAGAGAAAGTATCTTCTCTCTAACTTCGTAACAGTCATTACACGTACCATCTGTATTTACATTTCAACGTGAGCCCTTTGAATACGAAAATAACGCGGGCACGGTTCCGTCACTACTGCGACTGCTCGTAAAAAATACATTTAAGTATTATTTTATCGTATGTTTCATCGCAGTTGCACCGCATTTCAAGAGTTTTTCAATTTTATTTTATTTCGAATTACGTATTTGCCTTGTGTTGCATTTTCATGCAAAGGAGAAATAAATATTCTAGAAAAAAGATGCAGGGATACCACTATAAAATTTTGTGGCCAATAAAAGAAAAATAACTGCATTTTTGGTCATGCGTTTCATTAGGTAATAGCACTGGAAACCAAACTGTAAAAACCTAAAATCATAATATTGAATCGACAACGATGGTTAGGGCTCATGATATCAATCAATGCAAATATTGATTACTAATGCAAAACTATCATTGGTTCTAGCTGAAATAAGCTATATTTACTTTACGTTTATCGCTCGAGCAGCTATTTTGAAAATTTAATGAACTCTCACAATAGCTTTTATATTGGTTGCAAAGTGAAATTTCGATATTTTTTGTTCACCTGAATAAATAAAGTGATTTGATGTAATCATTTATCTCACTGAATATTTTGTAGTATATACATCTGTCCATGCGCAGTCCCGTTCATCATTCATACATATACTCTAAGGAATGAAAATGTCTGTCCTCTGTAGTTTAATGGTTAGAACACTCGCCCGGACAGTGAGAGATTGGTGGTTCGATTCCTCATAGAGGAATGTGAATTTTCTTTCCGAAATACATCTCCATCTCCACTTGGTTATCCAGGCTTTCGTACTTACTAAATGATTAATCGTACAAATTTATATTAGACCCAGTGTTCCTCAACAAGAAGCCATATGACCACGTTGTGGGGTACAGGTATATTTTCAGGGACCCGCGGACAACAACCAGGTTGAAGGGATGATATGAAAGGTATTTAAGAGACCACAGAAGAGCTGTAAAAATATTAGACGGTAATTAATATCAAGTTTTTTAATGCATAATTAGCATTGGTCCTAGCTGAGAATCTGAAAAAAGTCAATGAGGTTTTGATGTCACGCTGGAACGACAAAAAGTACATTAATAAATACAAAAATATTTATTTGATTAATTATTACAAGACTTTTTGTGGAAAAGTGGCGGCCGCTGAGGTCATTACACAGTCTACAACGGCGTAAAAACGATTCCCGGACGTGCTCGAAGATACCAGGTATGATTCTGATGTCTGCCGTAGCGACGACAATCCACGCTATGAGATCTTCAAGTGTGTCCACAGGCGTCGCATAAACGAGTGATTTAAGGTGACCCCCATAGGAAAAAGTCACACGGATTGACATCACCACCTGTAGTCCACCTTTCATCTCCTCTGGAATCAGAGCCTGCATGCATTTTTTGCGATTTTCACTCTCTCAACGTGGTTTGCGACACCATGTTCGATTGCAATTTTTGTTCCTCTTGCTGCCTACTAACAACTGTCTGAGTTTGTCGGTCAATTAACAGAACACCCTGTATAAATAAATCTAATAATGGGTTACAGACGGGAGCGAAGGAAATATGGTCCAAAATGGGCCACGGGTAAAAAAGGTTAAGATACATTGACTTAGACTGTTAATGGATATGTTTTCGAATAACACGAAAATTGCTACAGAATAGCGCCATCTTGATACGCGTCTTTCTTCATATAATAATCCAATTTATTTTTTATTTATATATTTAAAAAAAATCACCACTTAAATTTTCATGTTTAAGATTAAAAAGAGCCAGCGTACATTGTTCCATTTCATCATCTCTGATAACAAAATTTATTGAAAAAAAACAATTAACGCGTTGGGACTAGAAAGAAACTGGCAACAGAAAATTAATACGAGCGATAAATATTCATTAGGGCAAGACTCGATACTTGTTTGCGCCGTTCAATTAAATAAATTAACGTACAAGTCACTCAAAATTGTATTTACGTTCTTTGTTTCCACAGTATTTGGTGCACTTGGTTCCAGTCCGTTTATTTCCCAGCAAAAAAAAAATGCATTTCTGTAAGCTCCTAACATTACTAAATATTTTATAACTTTTTTTTTTTAAATCGTAAATTCGAAAGTGAAAGAAAAATTTTTCTTGTTACTGAACAACACTTGTTAATTATTGTTTTTTTCCCCTCCTTTCTTTTAACAGCTACTTGAAACAATTCTCTGCAATGTTATCGGAGAAATATCTGATGGATTTGCTGGAGCACTTTCAGTGTAAATTAATTTCTACTTGACATAAAGTCTCCTTCTTTTAATAGATTACTTTCATTTAACCAAAAAGATTGTTGAAATTTCCAGGTAGTTTTTATTTTTACTTGTAAGAGAACATGTTAAACATTGTTGTAAAGAAAAATCCAAGTTTAATAATATTCTTTATTCATACGTGAAATGTAAAAATAAGTAGTACTGTAAGTTAACAGGATTTTGATTTTTCGCAAAATTATAATGTTGGAAAATGTGAAATAATACGTGTTTCAAACTTCGATCAGAGGAATAATAAATTATTAATCTCTTTAAATTATAAATCAATATTTATTAAATTTTAATTGCCTAAAAGTTTATAAAGATAAGTCTATACACACGTATCCGTGCAGCGGGGCCCTTAACCACTGTGCAATCGTTTGGGCAACGTGCTGGACTTTCATCACGATGATTCAGATTTGAACCCCGTTGGCGGCACAGTGGCGATCGGCTGAAATTTGGTTTCTGCGCTTTTCTAAGTGCGAGGTGCGAATAAGAGTCGTTCTCCCAATTGTAAAAGTCTCTCAGAGGAGGACAGGCAGATATTTATCGCAATATACTCACATAACATGAAAAATCATGCATTTACCATTTTTATTTCGAAATAGGGAAGGAAGATGGCAGCACCAGTATACCATAAGTATGGCAGCATAAATACGTTAGGGCTACGCATATGCATATACATACCTGCATGTTACAATTTCTGCAGAGGAATGTGTACGAGTTGCATGTGTGGCTAAATAGTAGTAGTAGCACGACCCACTTGGCTGGGATATTTGGTGAGCCTATAGTCAGATTTTTTACGGGTCTCCTCCATAGTTAATTCACGATGTGAAAAAAAAAGTTAAAAAATGATAAGAATCATCCCGGGCTTCACTCTTGCTTATAGGGACTGAAATGTCTTTGAAGAACTGATTCAGTTGGATGACAGAATGTTTTCTATCGATAGTCGTAATTTCGACGTTACCAGCTTTTTTAATCATCAAGTGTGAATACTCATGACTGAGTACTTTTGCTGATACTAAAGCAAGTCATCCTGTCAGTAAATGCCAACTAGTTTCCAATAATAAGCAGAGAACGAAATCATTACATGCAGAAGTCGTCGATTCAGGACCAAATATTCGGAGCCTAGTTACCGTAGCGCTCAAAACTATTTTGAAAAATACAATAATGTTTGTAGCGCCAACTCATTTGCATGCACTGCCCTGACCTTGACACATAGAAGACAGAAGAAAAATATTTATCGGAACCTGTAGCTACAAATTTGTTTGTTTGTTAGTAAGATTTTATTGTCTAATTTTTGTTTTGTGTGGTTCGAAAGCATTTTTACAAATATATTTTAATCAACAATGGAAGTAACTAATTCTTATTTAATATGAATTTACAGTATTATCACGCAGAATGCATAACGAAAAAATTCTAACACAAAAATATTCGGTTGATTTTTTTTTCGTGAAAACATAATTGAATCTTCAAGTAAAGGGTGAAGTCGAACTCCAGTGGCAAGCAATTTCGGTATTTCAAGACAGTTCATAAGTTTTAGAAACATACTTAATAATCTCAGGAACCTGTAAAATGTCATTCTCTTTCAATTCTCTTTCAGTCAAGGGTTTGACTTGTGAAATTTCGGCTGAACATTATTGTCTCGTTTGGTTGTCTTTCAATTCAAAACTTGTTATTACTTAATTACAGAAAGGCAGGGGAAAGGAAGAATTATGCTAATCTTCTGTGTTAATAGTGTTAATTGCATTTTTAATTGGGTTGCTGTATTTTTGAAACATATGACAACCATATTTTTATGGGCATCTTTTTATCAGCCACCTCGTTGGGCATTTTGCCTGTTGTGGCGTTGTATTTGTATTTGTATTTGTATTCCTATTGACAATTGAGAAGGAATTCAAAGTAAGAATAGGTGATAACAACACATGCGTTGTTACAAGTTCTTATAGGTAGTTATAAGGTAAATTATTAAGGTATTTTATAGGCTCTGACTTAAATACGATGACAAAAGTGGGGATGCTTCTCTGCTAACTGTGTTGGTACACTTTACTTTCTAAAAGAAAAAATACAAGGGACAGGTATCATTGTAATAATCTATTTCATAACAACATGCAGTCCTTTACGACATGACACACACCGATATTACCGATATTCCATCACGACAATGACCGTTAATATAGTTCAAAAGTGGTTACACACTACCTTAAAGTCAACAAAATGAGAGTTTTATGGGTGGTAAAGTCGGAGCAGAAACTTAAATACCATCTAATTTTCATGGATTGAGTTTGATAGACGAATCGGAGTCAGAAATTTTGCAAATTCGATGGGTTTTTCAGTCGTGTGAAAAAAAAAGGGGGAAAAATATATTATCCACAGACAAGCTTATTGAGTTCATGCAAAAGACATGCCAAGTAGTTTTACACACGAAAGATTTTTTCAATGAACTGCTGACTTACTTTATTATAATACCCATAGAATAACCCGATTTGACTATTTATAAGTGATGTTTGTTTTCTTGTTTCTTTGTTTGTGTCAAAAGTCTTTGACCCACCATAAAATGTGACTGATTTTTCTTTTCTGATTTTACAAACCAATTTCTTGGTCATAATAGTCTGCAATGAGATTCAGCGTTTGTGTTTCATGAGATAGATTCCATTAAAAAAATCAAATACGAAATTTGCAGACAAATTCATTTTTATCAACATTTGAGCGCTTCAGTATAACTAACATAACATCGTCTTCTTCTTTTGCTCCACAATAATAATAAACATCATCTTTTAATTTACATAACAGTTAAAGCTTTTTTTTTCTTGTATAAAATTGATACATTATATGACACTGAAATACGAAGATATTTCAATTAATTTATAGAATTAATAAGATCACGGACAGTCGTTTCGAAATACGGAGAAATCTGGTAATCTTAATAACTACAATTGAACTTATTAAAAAAGATTTAATTAAATCAGTTTTCTTCAATCAGTTTATCGTAACAATTTTTTAGAATATCCTGATTAAAATTGTTTTGTAAATTTGTGATTAATTTCGTTCCTGTTGATACTTATATTTTTACACATAAATACTACAATTAAAAAAAAACAGTTTTACCCGAATTGAATGCTGCTTTTATTTCTAATTCGAATATCTCAGCGAATGTTGCACTTACAAAAGTGAATTTTTTTCTTTTTGGTATCATGAGATACAGGGAAATTGTTTTCCAACCCTAGAACTGAAATAAAAACTGTTAAAAACTGAATTGCATGTTAACTGCCTATATGTCTACGTTTCTGAGACGTAGAGTTAGGTTTATATTCTATTGTTAATTGAGTTTTCGAGCACACAGGGACGGTATAAAAAGGTAATTTTTATTGTTACTTCAATAACTATACAACTCCTTGCAACGTGAATGCCATATCTGAGTACTACACGTTGTTTGGAAACTGAATCTTTCTAAATGGAAAAGTATACCTCTAGGATCAATGGTTCGCCAATAATTTGGGGTCCGACGAGGTTGCTACGCACCCTGCTTATAATTATATTGTTGTTTGGGTTAAATAAACAAGCTTAGCCCAAAGGTATTTTGTATCTGCCATTTGATTTAATGAATAAATTCTCTTATATTAAAAAAATGCTTCCGAATTAGGGAAGGGGTAGTGTATTGTATGCAAAGAAAACACTTCCCAGTGCCGTCTAATAAGTTCACTCTTTTCCGATTCATAAAATTCATAAAAGATTCCTGGATCAGGAGATTCCCGATGATTATCGTGAAGCTGCACGGCCTTGAATAATCCAAAAAGCAACCGCTGTTAAGACAGAACGACTACTGAGCCCATAATCACAGATAAGATAAGGGCCTGTTTCCTCATTACTTTCAAGGCATTTTGTTTACCATGGTTATTCTTCTTGTTTGCGAAAAATTGTGAGAAAAATTCTCAGGCGCGAAACGTTGATAAGACGGAGAAAAGAACATCGCCTTAGCTTCCTTCACATTCTTTCTATATCGATTTTTTTTTTCTATAAAGAGATCTTTCGAAAAATATTTGATGTTGTAATACTGAGTTTATGCACTGAAGCTTTTATCTAAGAATGGGTATGGGCTCAGCATTTTCTGCTAAATCAGCAAATTTCTTTTAAGCCCTGGGTAAGACCATCAATTCTAAGTTATTCGTTAAACGATATTAAGATGCTTCTGGAGAAAGTGATGAGTAAAAAAAAAAAACGCGAAGATAATTGGATCGTTTCACATGAGGAAAAAAAAAATGTTATGAACTCGTTTATTTGCCGTTGATTTTTTTTTGAAAAAAATATTTTAAATTCTTCTTAACTTGGTTTTCTCTGGAATGACTGGTGCAACAACCTTGATAACTTTAATCAAAATCCTCGGAAACTACATCTTAATAGAGACGGGGGGAGATTCGCGCTTTATCTTGAAATTTGTGAAAGTGGCTTAAACTTAAACCCCTTCGGAAAATTGCTAACATCGATCAAATTCACCAAATAAATTAACTGAAGCTCCATGATTTTCTCAAGCATAATAATCAACCCATTCACCTGAGCCGATGCTTTTTATTAGTGCATTTATAACGGCAGAAAAATGTTAGAGAATTAACTTGAAATTTTTGGTTTGATGGAAGAATTCTCTTGAAAATATATAGATTATGAATAGTTTAAGTACTTTAATCACTTTCTGCCAAAATTTTCATTAAAAAAATTATATTCAAAGGCAGTGCACATCGCTTAATGTGATCACCTCGTTATTCGGTGATTTTTATTGGAATAGCCAATTGATAACTATATCCGGAACAAGCCCAAATGCAAAAGCTAAAGCTCCATGGAGAAAGAGTTGTTCGTTAAACCTTACGTCCCGTTTTTTTCTGAAAAAACTATTCACTAACTCTTTTCCGAAACATACCAAACCAAAAAAAAGAGCAAAATGTTTATAATTTTCTATCCACAACGCGAATATTTTTTTTCTCAACTCAACTAAGCTGAGATCAGTTTCAATTCATCTTTTGTGTATTGAATGGATATATTTCTACATATCCAATATATAGAACGGATGAATGTGGATTATGCTAATATTTTAGAAGAAAAAGAAAAGATAATATAAATTGAAATTTTCTACATGTCATCATATACGTCCCGTCGTAGTTTGAAAAATGCGCAAAATTCTTACATTATTCTAATTCAAATAAGCGGCATTTATTGCATGTAAAAATGACATTTCATTCATTTTTTATATCAAATTCGTTAAAAAAAGGAATACCCCGTAATATTTTTGTGATCTTCGAGTTTTCTTTGATAATTTTTTACTAATTTTCAATTACAGAAAAATTCTTGAGAGGATTTGCTTTCATTAACATGCCACTCTAGAGTTACCATATCACCCGCACTTTTCCGTAATTTTGTCAGTCTCGGTTATTTTGAAACCAAAAAAGCCCCGCTTTTCCACGTATTTTATAAACCAAGCTTCCTTCAATTTTTAGTCATTTTACGGAAATCATTGATAAAATAATTATCATATATTTTTTAAGTTTTTCGATTAGTATGATTATAAATGTATTTATCTCACATAGCTATCACACAACTTTTACGTCCTCCACCCCCGCGAAATACATTTTAATCGACAGTTATTTGCAGTCCTGCTTGATTTTCTGCCGCCAGTAGCGATACATAAGCAATACCTGGATCCTGCACTTATGTTTGTATTTACTCGAGTAATGGAGGTGAATAAAGAAAACTCTTTTCAGACAGTCGTATCTCAAGAGCAGCAAAATGTTATTCGCCTCAAGCGGCAGATTTTCTAGGACCGGCAATGCGTAGCTCTTCTCTGCACCCCTTCCACCAAGTCAATGTCCCTCTGTAGGTATGGTCTCCAAAACCTTACAGCATAGTCCAGTCAGGGGCGAACTGAGCATCGGAATGACTTAATAATGGCTTTAGGAAAACGCGAAGTGACCATTTTAAGAATGAAATCGAGCATTGTATTCACACTTTTCTGACAAGCGTTGAATAATGTACCGAAAAACCTAGGCCACTCGTCAATGAAAATTCTCGAATTGGTGATCCAAGTTGCACCCGGAGAATATAGTGATACCATACAACTCGTAAGAAAAACGTTTGGTGCTAGAGCCAAAATGAGCGACCATGCACTTGTCAACTCCAAACGTCATGCTGCAATGGTTATTTAAGTTCATCTGGAGCATTTCCCGATCGATTAGATTCCCCACATTCCCCAATTAGCTTTACGTCATCTGCGAATTTTCTGACAATCCCGTCGATACCCTGATCAAGTTTATCAATACAAAGTGAGAAAGTATCGGCACAAGGACATTTCTTTGAGAAACTCCACTCTTCACACCAGCCCAATCAGAAAATTCCCCATTCAGCATTACCCGTTGTGACCAATCAAAAAGAGGAGAATTTTTTTTCGAAGAGTTCTGGAAATTAAAATTACATAAATGAAGTATAATAAGCCTTTCTTTTCCCTTGCAAGACATGCACCGCAATGCATAAAAAGTGGCAAATCATATATTTAATAGAATGTGAAGGTCCCACATCATTACCATCATTCTACCATTCGGATTACAACAACAAGGCGTCATCAAAATAAATGTGTTCTTAACGTCCGAGGAAAAGTACAGAACCTTAACATATAAAACGTTAATTAACTTTTGTAAACCAAACAACCACGCTGTGTGATTCGGATGTTCGTCCTTCATTTTTATTACGTATTTAAAGTGTTTCGAGCACTTTCTAATTACGGCGCGTACCCATCAACGTTTCGGAAAAGTGGAAACCAGTTCAGCATATAATGCATGATATGCACTAAAATCCCATCTTCCGCTACTATCCACGCGTGCGGAATTAGCGCAGAACGAAAATCACTATTAATTAAAATTTTGATCCTACCTACGCTTTTCTTACCGACGAGAAACCTGGGGATTTGCATTTTCGTTCGAGGTTGGAAGTGGATTCGTACAAACCATCTGCTACAGTTCAATTAAAATGGATTCGTTCGATTAGTGGAACTGATCGTATTCTAAAAGTTTCGAGAGAAAGGGAGAGCTATATAATTCATGACAAGACCAACTAGAGATTTTCATAAATATTCATTTAGAATGACAATGATAGAGTTACTAGAGATGAAAAGAAAGATATTAGTGCATCGAAAATTTTTTCTAGAAATAATTGAATTCACTCATACTTATTAAAAGTTAAAAAAAAATTCGGTGTTCTTACTTTCCCAGCTCATATTATTTGTTTTTATAAATAATTCAGAAATATGCAAACATGAAAAACAAGAGATTTATTCGAAATCAAGATGAGAACTTACCATTATTTATTTTAAAGTTTCACTAAAACATAACTCTTCTGAATACAACCAAATAACATTAAATATTAAATTCCACATCACCAAACCCATTGAAATATAAGAAATAGAATTATTTCTTAGCAGATGTTGCTTTGATTTCCTACTCGAAGAGAAGAAAGTTCACGCAAACATTCACTTTTACGTAACATTCTTTTTACAATGTAGTATGCTTTCCTCTCCCCCCCCCCCCGTCCCGAATTTTCTTTTATATTTCCGTGTACAATTGGTGCTGGTATATATCGTGGGGGAATATATCCATACACCAGATCTTGGCTTATTTCCAAGGATGTTATCGACAAACAGGATCCTTTTTCGACCTTCTCAAGAAACCTTTTACTCCTGCTCTTATGTGATTCTTTTTCTTCTCTTTAAGATTATGATGAAAACAAATGCTATGATCAGTCGCCTGAATCACTGAAGAAATAATATCATCTAGAACGAAGTCACTTAAACAAAAATTCAAATCCTAGAAACAAAAACTTTTGTTTCTTATATATATTTTTGCAAGTGGCTCGGATAATAAGAATTGTATTACGAAAGATTATTTTCGTTGTTCAGTGTTTTGTTATTGATTGGAGAATAAATAACAAGTATAAACATCCTCCTTCACGAAACAATTCTCTTCGAATAAACCAAGTCGTAATCTAATGGATTTCATTTTATTTATTCATATTATCTGTTATTATGTAAATAAAAATACAACGCCACAACAGGCAAAATGCTCAACGAAGTGCTTATCAAAAAGATGCTCATGGATATCGTATGTTTCGAAAATACAGCTACCCAATTAAAAATGCAATTATAAATGAACTTAAGACTATCATATACACGATGAAAATAATAAAATGTCCACAAAATATATTTATGGCTGTCGTAGTCAAAGTAATGGTAGCTTCTCGATTTACCGCAACATGTTTATCGTATTTCTTTTTAAACGTGCCAATTTTGTTAGAATTTACTACTCCTGGATGTAATTTATATTACATATATTAACAACCCTATTAGAGAAAAATTACTTGTGAAACCCCGATCTAGAATTGCCCCTTATAATCGATAATCGTATCCTCTTCTCAAAGCAATCGATGGACAGCGTATATATAATTTATGGCCCATCATATTCATCGCGTTGAACATTTTGAACACTTCGATCTTATCTCCCCGACACCTGCGTTCATCCAATGTAAAGGTATCAAAAAAATGAAGTCTCTCTTGCGTGTCTGCCGGGACAAGCGTAGTTCTTCCGTGCACCCCGTTCAACCAAGTATATGTCCACCCGTAGGTATGGTCTCCAAAACCTTACAGGATACTGCAGTCCGGGACGAACTAAGCTTCGGAAAACCGGAAGAATGACTAGGAGAACGCAAAGGGACATTTTTGAAAATGGGACCGAGCATTCCATTCGATTTTTTTACCACTGCTGAACAATTTTCAGAAAACGTTAGCTGCTCCTATCTACACTACAAGCCTACTAGTTGATAAAGTATAGTGTTGATGTTCCTCAAATATATCTACCTAATTGGAGCGCTTATTTCAGAAACCTCAAAACTGACAAAAAATTCGAAATTGAGTTAACACTGGTTTCTTGTAGTTGATTGATTGACGCTTCGTTTGGTACAGAAAAACATTTTTTCTTACCCCTCTCATTTTACGTCTCTAAAATAAACATTTAGTGCAGAAAAAATTTCTGCCCAAAAAACCTTGTAACAGTTGTCAGCACTGACGTCATTGGCGAGCTTTATACGATATTAAAAGAGATTAAACTAGTCGTTTCTGATTATTCTGCTTTTTGAAAGTTTTTGTTTGGTGGTACTAGTGATTATTTCACATTCTTTGTTTTAAAAATTTGAAAAAGTGTCCAGTGAATTGAAATCAGACGTGGAAACTACGAAGAAAAGTAGAAAAGATCTCGTTAATCCAGGCACTCTAAAACGTAATACAATATACAAATCCTGAGTTTAGGGCAAAAGAATATGCCACTTGCAAAAGTAAAACAATCACTCATAAAACTCTTTCTGGCAAAATAAATTGCAAATGCTCCTCCAAATGTTTCAAACTAGTAGGCACCAAAAAAGTTCTGAATGAAATTCGGAATAATTTCTACTCAACGTGCAAAAAGCAAAAACATACAAGATAAGCACCTTTGAAAAAAGTAGTGGCCATGCTCATACAAGTAAACCGACCGATGAAACGTCAGGCACGGGCATTCGAAAGGGGGAAAAGAATCTCATTTGAAGTATCTACGTACGAACACTTCGTCTTCAGCAATGGCTTATCTGGAAAAGTGAAAGCCAAGACGTTCATTAATGGCTTGACTACGTAAACATTTTCTTTGAGAAAGACCACTTATCTTCTGGAACCATCAACTGCGAGAAAAATCCCAATGAAAAAGAAAACAACATTTATGGTCTGCAGAAGCTTGCTGAATATACCACCTACTATGCTGAATTCTACAACATGATTTTGAGCCAACATCTGAAATTGAAATAAGAGAAAGGTCTACTTCTGACTATGAAGAATAGTGAATGATGTTACATATGATTATTATATTTCTATATGATATCTGTAATTCACAAAAATTCAGTGTTATTAATAGAGTCAGCTTTGTTGACTTTTACCTCTAACTCAAGTTATTAATACCAAAAAAATAAAACAGTGTTGTAAATTTATTTTATTGCAGAAACCCATAATTGCAGAGCCTAGAAATATTTTTACCTCCCTTGAGCCCTAATGAATATATCACGTTTCCATTTTATGTACAGATTCGTCCTTAACATTCAGGAGTATTTTTGTAAAATATCTGCTTTTAGTAAAATTTGGTTTTCCTTGAATATCTCAAAATTGGAAATTCCGCACTTATGAGATTACTGAAATTTAAGTGCTTCAATAATATTTTATGCATTTTTGATTAATTCATCATGTGAAAGTTCAAACAAAAGTAGAAACTCATGATATGATACATAAAAACCGATCAGCCAACTGTCGACAAATTAAAATCCAAATAATAAGTTAAACCCTGATCCTTACGATCGTTTCGAAACAGCTGTGGGTTCCGTCCTCAAAGGATAAAAAATATTTTTATTCAAAGTATTATTTAGTTAAAATAAGAGGGTATTTGTTAGTTTTCAAAGGATAAAAAATACTATTTTTAAAGTTCGGTTAAAAAACAGTGTATTTGAGGACTCAAAGAATAAAACCATTTTTTATCCTTTGAAGGACCGGACACATTCTTGTTCCGAAACGATATTAAGAATTACGTGTTTTAACTTATCATTTATATTTTAGTTTGTTTAAAAACAATTTGCTGGAAAACATGTTTTCCTTCATCTTATACAAATACAACGCCACAACAGGCAAATTGCCCAACGAAGTGGCTGACTTAAGAACATCATGGATCACCGAGCCATTTTTTGAAGGCCCTACCTACTACTACAACACCACCCCCCGATTTCATATATTTCGGGGGCTGTTAAAAAATGTTTGCCCCTCCTCCCGCCCGCCATGTCCACACAGTGTTACTGATGTGAATGGGAAAAACATTTTACAGTTATATTAAATACTGCGGTATAACCTATTTAGGTAACCAGCGGAATTCATTGGATATTTTTTAATAGTTTTCCATTGTTAAATAGATCATTCTTGAAACGGTCTGCGGGCCGTAGCAAAAAAGCATGCGAGACAGCATTTGTCCCGCGGCCTATGGGTTCAAGAATCCTGATGTAAACCCCGTGTGTAAACTTCTTTGCAGCATTACTGTTCTTGTAAAGAAAATAACATTGAATAATCAGAGAACCGAGTGGCATTTTATGTATACATTTTAATAAACACACAAACTCTATTCTGCAGGTGAATCCAGCCCGCGAAACCATGAATCTAATAAAATTGTAAATAAAAATTTTTTAAAAAATATTTTATCTCGTATCATTTGACCATTTTTTGTCGCACCACGGTCATTTTCTGCATACGAGGTTGAATTAGACTGGGATCTACGATTATTGCCGTTTCCGAACGACATTTTTTTTGTACTCTTAGTTAACTAACAGAGTATAAAAACGTCCTCGGAGTCTCCGGTGTGTGACTCTCTGCGGTATCAATCGTTTTCTGCCGTTTCTGTTTCATAACTATGCAAGGAACGTTTCTGACAAGAACGAATCGGATATTCAACTAGCGACACCTCTAAACATCTTTTGGTATTCTAAGCGACTTCTTATCGACCTCGCTGCCGCATCCTTTCATCTTATATGTGGTCAGTATCATTGATACCGAGTGAAATATTTGATCCCCTGTTATAAATTGGAATTGATTCATGAAAAATTCATATACTTTGCCGCTGTGGTGGTCGAGTGGTTATAGTGACGGACTCGCGATGCGAGAATCCGGGTTCGAACCCCACAGTGGTGGTTGGCTGAAGTTGAATTTCTATGGTTCCCAACTTCAAGGCGCAAATGCGAGCCGATCTCCCCATTAGAAAAAATCTCGCCACAGAGAGCAACAGTCCTACAACGATAAATCATTCAATCATAACACTTCATTCTTAGTTAGAAAAACTGGTGGCAGATGGCAGCACTACACATAACAAGCATTACAGAGAAACAAAAACTTCACGTCAGGTTTCACTACACGCACATTCCCGCATGTACCGATTCGTTGAGGGTTCCGCGGGGGCGGAGGATGCATGTGTGGTGTAGCAGTAGTAGGTAGGGCCTCCAAAAAATGGCTCGGGGATCCATGATGTTCTTAAGTCAGCCACCTCGTTGGGCAATTTGCCTGTTGTGGCGTTGTATTTGTATTATTGGCCCGACAATGGGCCTGGCAGAATATAGTGGCGGCAGTTTTAGGTGGAGGCAAAGAAGACCATTATAAAAACATCAAATTTTAAAGTTATGGGGGCGGGAAAAGGATGCTCTCCCTGGCCAGAAAAATCATAATTACGACCCCTTATGCCTACACATACTATGTGTATGGCATAATACACAGACTGCATGTAGGGTATATGTTCGGTGCAATATGAAATTAATAATTTTTTAATATAAAATTACTAGTTCGATTTTCATGTATTGAGTATATGGTTTTAAACCATTATGGGCGTTCTTAAGTAGGATGAATGTAATTATGTGGTTTAATATAATTTTCATGAAAAATCGAATTTAATTCATTTCTAGATACTATTATTTCTCTCTTCATCAAAAGTTAAATTAAATTCTCCCTCTCCCTCATTTCTAGTTACTACTGCAATAGAGACTCTCAATAACGGACACCCTTGGGACAGGAAAACGTGGATGGGAAAATTTTCTCCTAATGGGAAGTGTCCGTTGATAATTATGTATATAAATTGAAGCCTGTTGACGGAATCCAAAAAAGCGTCCGTTAACGGAAGGTGTCTGTTATAGGCGGTTGCAGATAATATGCCTCAATGAAGTTTTTTTTCTGTTTCACTCAACTATATTTCACCATCATTTAAATCATACCAATTCCATTCAATTTTAAATTATTTCTAACTTTTTTCGATTTGTATTTAACTTTTTTCTGTAAAATTGGTGCGATAACTCTTCGATAGTCAGTATAGAACTTTCTGATGAAAAACAACACACGAAAAATACATAAATTTGACTAAACCGAAATATTCCTATTAGAATATCTTTGGCTTCAGATAACACGGCTGATATTTTTATAAGTGAATAAATTAAACTTGTTCAACCGCCTAACGGTGCATAGTTAGGAAAGAGTTGTCCTAATATAATATACGAGTTATAGGTATTTATTCTTATTTTTCTAAAGAGAAGATGGGTATTAGTAAAAATATTACTCTCGAAACTATGCAAATTCCAGAAGAATAAATGACCACAAAAAAGTATGGGGGGAAAAAGAAGACGATGAAATATTCCGTTCCCGAAGCCATGACAGCCGATGGGAAATTACATCACTTTTGCAAAGCAAATATCCCGTGTATCTCCCAAGACGGGTACACGAAACACGCTAGTCATGAATATTTAAACCACATTCGTTTTGAAAGCCGAGGGTATAATATGCTCAAAAACAGGAAAGGGGGGGGGGACATGGAGGAGGGAAAAGAGATTGGTGGAAGATCCAGTTTGCTTTTCCATTGGTAGAATTAATGTTTTGCAGTCGAAATACTATACACCAAAGGGAGCTTCTTTGATGCTCGAACGAACATCTAAGAAGAAACTACAGATGATGATGGATGAGTTCCAATTCTCTTGAGGGGAAAAAAGCCAGGGGGATGGGAATATACACTTATCTCCTGATATCTCGAAATAAGAAGTTCTGAAACGGCTACACACAGAAGTACGCAAGCAAACATTTACATACATACATGCACCAAGGGCTTTCCATCAATTATACACCGCTAACTTCATACTTACCCATTCCAATTAAAAAAGTACGAATACGTTGTGGATGGATGGAAATATAGCGTACTCATCAAAGCGTATCTAACAATAAAAATCTATAAAAAATATTGCATCATTCAATCATTTTAGAATCTGAGAAATTTAGCAGCTCGGAGCAGTGAGTGATCTTTGATTCAATGATTTTTCATCTGGAAAAAACGGAATAAAGCATCCACCAGATGAACTTATAGGTCAAAAACATGAAAATACCGTCGACTCTCGTAACAACGACCATACATTATTCAGACCATTCTGATATAACGACCGTGGTGATAAGTCACAAATGTTTTCCTATTCATCCCATATTATTCTTCATCCGATTTAACAATCCCCAAACACCATTCAATTCAATACAACGCCGAGATTCAGCTCTGTTCCGCTTTGTTCTGTGCTTTTCGTTTTCCGAAATTATGATTGGCTTTTATTTTTGATATTCAGAATTTGGCGCATATGTGGGTATAAAAAAAAAGACATACAAGTAAGGAATATGCACTATGTGACCCCAATGGACACAAGTCGTTCCACGAAGCCAAAAAGGGTCTGTATTACATTGTTTCGCCGCCATCGTGAGCCACCAAGTACGCAGTGTAATTATAAAAAAATAACATATGAAAAACTTAAAGACATGTTGTATATTAGTTCGATGTGAAATGACATCGGCGTTAGTGAAATTTAAACAATATGATGCGAGTAAATTCTGGTAATGCCTACAATACTAACGCACATAGTAATATATAGCTTTAATAGAAATTTCAAGTAGAAATATAAAATATTATATTGCTATTTTTATACTTATCTAGCTTTTCAACGAACCGATTCAGGGATGCGAGTGGCAAGAACACCGCAGTATTTGGCACTCGGACCGAAAAAATTGTGAACTGGTTAAGAGTATCTAGGTGACAACTGGTCTTAATAAAATATAATGCAGTTCTTTTAAAAAAAGGTTATTATACAGTATTATTTGATTAATCTCCCTCAGGTCTTCATCACTTAATATTCGATGCAATTGTTTTTGTTTTTTTTTTCAAACAAACCTCAACGCCCACCGCAACTTGACAATAGCAAGCACATCATACAACACTCGAGTATCAGAATAGAAATTAGCCACGAACATTTTTTTTTTTTAAATCATAAAAAAATAATGTTATCGATAACGATGCCGCTGTTATTGAAAATATATATCCATGAGAAAAAAAAATAACATTATTAATAGAAGAGATATTCAATTACGTTGAAGAAGAAAATTATTAAATTTTGAACTCTCAATATATTTTGATTAACATCACTCTCATAGACAAAGAAAAATATGTATAAGTAAAAAAAAAACATATTTTAGAGCTTTATAGTAGCTCTTGCAAAAAGGTGGGGGAAAAAATAATCTTCCGTACAGACGAGGAGATATTTGAGATTAATTCTAGAAGAGGGTTTTTCCCCCCCCCTTTATATTCTATGCATAAAAACAAGCTGTCATAACCATCTGCCTGGTCATTAAAATGTCGTTATACTTATGACGTGAAGGTAATACTTTCTATTTTTCTCGTCATTTTCTTTTTTCAACTTCTCCTAAAATATATATCTCCTTCCTCTCTTGTTTGTAATGTATTTAATTTTTATGGAGTTTAATTAATTTCGTTCATTAGCAGTGCGTTTTTTTCAAGGGCAGTTATATGTTGCATGTTGTCATGTTCGAATAAATAAATATCCGTGCGATCGATATACCTTTTTTTTTTGTCGTAATGAAGTGGGAAACGCGATTAGTATTCGTGAGAGTCTGAATGACTAATATGAATATTTTATTAGGTTTGTCACACATAAATTAACCACTGTTCATCGATGTACAGGGTGTCCTGAAGTAGGCTATCGATTTTGTTTTTAAAACAAAAGGAAAGAAAGGCCCGAAAAACCTTTTTTTTTCTGAATATTATTCGGAAGTGGACTCAGGATGAAAATTCAGCTTATGTCCACGGGGAATTGAGTCCAGTCCTCTCCCAAACAGGGCAAGCGCGCTGTACATATAGACCACCCGAAACAAGACCAACCCTTCCTTATTTACGCATGGTGGGGAAAGGTGAAAATATCGCCTTTCTTCAGTATATATATATTGGGCCAAGAAAAACCATTTCACTGTCGCTACTGCTGTTACCTGGGGACCATTTGCTGTAGTTATGGGAGGGGCTACTATATCTCTACATCTGCTTCAACGCCTTACGCCACAGTACGTAATTAAGGAGGGATTGGCCATGTCTCCAGTGGTGTATAAGAATAACGCGCTTGTGCCCGGTTTGCAAGAGGACTGTTAGATTCCCGGAGGGAACAAGTTGACTTTTCTTTCCGAGTTCACCTATATCAGTGGTTCTCAACCGGTGTTTCGCGGAGGCCTTGAGGCTCCGTGTGCGCTTCCCCGGGGGCTCCACAACTCGACGATAATAAAATAAATAAATGAATTTGATAAACAAACAAAAAAAAAAAGGGGCCTAAAGTGTACCGCCATAGAAATTATATACGGAAAAGGGCACCGCTACTCAGAAATGGTTGAGAACCGCTGACCTATGCTATTACTACCTCGTGCAAATACTTCTACAGAATTTCTAAAGAAATAGTACATGCAGGAATATCAGTGTATACCTGTCGTGCTGTCATCTGCCATCAATTTTTCTAATTATGAGTGAAGTACAGGGTGGGCAAAGGTCCGTAGAAACCGCAAAAATAACCGAAATAAAAAACGATTTGCAGGGTTAGCATCGCTAAGTTGCGGGAATTTATTTTAGATAGAAAAAAAAAACCCCTCAAAAAACAGCCAATAGGTGGCGCTGGTAAGAGTGGTTTCGGTGAAATATGCAAATGAGACGGTTATAAGAACTTGCGCTTCTAATCCACTACCAGTTCACCGTTGTAAACCGCATACTCTGTATAATGATTGAATAATTGTACCTTTGTGGGCCTCTTGCTCTCTGTAGTGAGATGTTTTAACGGGGGTATCGGTTGACATTTGCTCCTCGAACTTGAGAACCCGAGTTCACCGCTGCATAATATCCACAAAAAAAATTCTTTCCTTTGCCTATTGGGCTGTGGAAGACATATCAATATCACGGAAGTTGTTTTCATGCTATGCCAAACGTTGACCCTCAAAGTGCTCCCGTCATCCACAGATAATGAGCGTGGAAGCCTCCCTAAATTCTGCTGTAATGATTTGAAATTTAATAAGATAAAATTCTTAAAATAACGTATAGAGGGCGTGCATACACAGGGTGTTTCATTCCTTATTTCAGAAAATTCATTAGTTACAGCAAATTGCCGGCATTCCGATAACGAGTACAGAAAAGAACATTGATAGAAATCAGTAATATTTCGCTCATTCTTCACCGCTATCATAGGATCACATTTCGACAATATTGGAATCCGATCTGATAAATTTCATTTTTTTAATGATGGCCATTCAGGCGATTACTAAAAAAATTAAATTTATCAGATCGTAAATATTATTATCCTGTTTCGAACAAATTTGAAATATTTTGTTCGAATTTAAGAGACAAAAAGTATTCACCCATTTTTCGATATTATTTTGCAGTCTTCATTGCCATGGGTGGCCACCTTTTTTCCATCCTATTGCTATCACCAAAAGTTCTTTTTTCTTACCCACCCTAATATAAAAGACTGGAATAATTCTGATTTGATAAAAATCTCCAAAATAATTCTGAATAATGCGAAAATTATAAAATAATCCAGAGTAATAAGAAATTTGTGAAACAATTCGGAGTACTGAGAATTTTATTTCAAAAATAATTCAGAGTAATAAGAAAATTTTAAAATTAAACCGGAGTAATAAAAAAAAATCTAAAATGATTCTGAATAATAAAATTCTTAAATGACTCTGTATTAATAGAAACTTTGAAATAATAGTTCTAAATAATACGAAAATTTAAAACAAAATATTCTGAAAAATAAAGAATTTTAAAATAATTTTCAATAACACAATTTTAAAATAATTCGGAGTGATATGAAAATTGTAAAATAATCCGGGGTAAGAAGAAAATTCAAAAATAATTCTAAACAATAAACTTCTAGGATAATTGTGAATAATAACATTTGAAAATTATTTGGAGTAAGAAACTTCTGAAAAAAAATACTGAATATTATGAAAGCCCCAAAATAATACAGAATAATTTGAAAATTACGAATGAATATTGGATAACACGAAAATTATGAATGAATATTGGATAACACGAAAATTATGAATGAAAAATGGATAATATGAAAGCTATGAATGAACACTGAATAATAATAAAATTCGAAAGTAACACTGAATAATAATAAAATTCGAAAGTAACACTGAAATACATAATAACACCGAAATAATTCTGAAAAATAAATTTCTAAAATTTTTCCGCACAATAAAATTCTAAAATGACGTTGAACAATACGAAAATTTTTGAAATGGTTCTGAATTATATGAAAATTTTAATATAATTCTCAATAATATGGAACAAAATAATTTTGAACAATGTCTGAAATACCTGTGAATTAATAAAAATACCGGACTAATTCTTGAAGAATGTAATTCTCTGAAAATTTTTAAAATTTTCATACGGTTCTACTTCAATAATGGTTCTGAGAAATCACTAAAACAATATAGAAACTACTAATACTCAGGGAAACGACCCAGTATAATATTACGATATTTATTGAGAATAAAAACTGAACAGAAAGATATCGTATTTCGGGTGATATTTCATACTTGAATCATATAATTATCACCAGGAAAACCATTTTCTTGGAAGAAGAAAAAAAAAACCACCCACACACACGCAACGATATCTTTACTATCAGTAATAATCATTAAACCTGAACAAGTAACCATATATCTATTTTTTGTTTGCTTCAATTCGGTTGTGAAACCATACTCGATGAAACAATAGTTGAGTTAATGGTGCATAAATAGAAATGTGACGCTCATGTACTTCATGAAAAGTTCATTTTGTTTTCCTGACTTCTCCATAATAATGATAGTCTTCTCTGGAGGTATATGTTGGTGTAATTGATTTTTTTTATCTGATATTTTCTTTTATATCCGTCTCTGGAGTCGACTGACATCGATAATTCAAAAATAACAGCTATTACTTGAAATATCGATGTCTCCAAATAGTTAATGGAAGTCTCTTATTCTTTTTGACGATGCACTACACGTGTCAAATGGAAGTAGATAAGTTCGGCTTTAGAATAATGTGTCTTATCATTACGTGCATACCAATAAATAATAATAGATTTTTTTTTTGTTGCGAATATTTAAAACTGAGATGCATTGTTTTTGTTAGCTATAAACTGTATTACTTGGGCGATGGAAAAAAAAAATTACTTCGCTTATCACAAAATGAATAAATGAATAAATCAAACAACGTGGAGGAAAAATACGCATGGAAATATCACGGAAAATTCTTTAATTTATTTATTCATTTCCGATTAACGTTAGCATTTTTGTGCTATACACACAGTATTTTTTAGCAATATTACAGCATAATTTTTATATATCGCATAATTAATTTCAGCAATAGACGCATTATTCTCGTTCGTATCGGTGCCCAAGTAGTACAAAAAATTCTTTGTCTTTTTAGATTGCCATGTATATTTGTTTTTAACATCATACGAATTTTATTTTTTATTTATTTATCTAATTATTGTTACTATTATCACCAGCCATAATATCGCAGAAAATTAATTATTCTTAAATGTCACAAAAAACAATTTTTGAATGATGTGTACTTAAAGTGTATAAAAATTATACATTTCAAGTGATAATATGATACAGTGTAAACAATTTGATGAAATATTATAAAATTATAAAATAGAATATAACTAGAAAAATGCTAAAATAAAATGAAAAATTTTGAAATAACATAGGAAAATAATGAAATAACATAGGAAAATAATGAAATAATATAGAATGCTGAAATGATGAAGAATTTAGCGATATTACGGAATCCTAAAATGTCATGGGATGCTAAAATCACATAAAATTCTAAACATAATTTTGAAATTACATATAATCCTGGAAGTGATACAGAATTCCGATATTATAGAATATAGGATATTCGGAAGATGAAAAAATCTGATGAGATCGATGTTTGAAATTATACAAAATTTAAAAACAATGGACTGTTTTGATGTAATTCTGAATTAACATTGAATTTTCTGGATATTCAGCGTGATTCATTCAAAGTGATTTGTCTCCTCCGGGAATCAAACCTGGATCCACTTGCATACCTAGCAAGCGCGCTAACCAATATACCAGAGACACACTCTTCAATTCCTTATAACACAAATTGGTAGCGTGAAGCGTTGAGTGGAGTCGTAGCGGCCTCCCTTAACTACAGCAATTTTCGCTCCAGTTGACGTTTTTGTATAAAGAGAGAAATCACTTTTCTTTCCAATTATTAGTTTCGGCTTAACATCCAGAAAATTCAATTTCTCAGTATATTTCAGGCTGAAGAAATACCATATCTTTAATTATTTTGTTTGTTAGAATAAAAATTCAAATATCTCATACAATTTTGAATAGTTAACTGAATTAGAAGAAAAAGCCCTTTATTATATAGAAGTTATACAAGCAACTGTGACTATGAATTTTCTGTAAAATATTATATTATTAACGAGTAATGTTATATTAATATTAATTATTATTACCAATGTTGTTATGAATTCCAGAGCTCGGTATTTAATTTAATCATCCGATTCCATAATATTTTTCAAAAACAAATATTACACGAAACATTTCCTCAAAAACTCAAGTGAAAGTAATGTCATTGACGGTAAAAGAACTAATCCGTATTATTCAAGGATGAAGATTTATACCACCGCTGATATTGAGAACGCACAGTGGAAAATCAATATAACGTTCTTTCTTTTTCATCCATTGGAATTGAATTGATCAGTTTGAATAGAAAAGAAAACATCCCCAATAAAATGTTATCGGAAAACTTATATCCGAACTGTATATCGATATAGGAGCAGAGGATTCGAAAAACACCCAACTGCGTAGGTCAAAAAAAGGGGTATGCTTTCAATCATTCACGAGACTTTGAAAACAAAAAGAATGACAAAACTGTGTAGAATGCTAGTTCTCCTTATGCGCATTTCTATCAGTAGGGTAAGGAGAAGAGCACGATGTTTTCCAACGAAACGGCCGCGGGTCATGTTTTTTACTAGCAGGAAAGAAGATATATACACATAGATATATAAGGTACAGAAAAATAGAGCGCATCACCGTGTGCTTGAGGGTCAACAGATACACCCAAGACCGTTTCATGGCTGAACAAACAAAGCCTTCCTAAAACAACAACTTTCCAGAACTATTCCGGAAGAAGCATTTTTGGGACACACCATTTCTGATATTTTTCGCAGAGATGCTTTTCCACGGGGAAAAAAGGAAATATTTCTTATTTTCTCCATTCCTGATAAATAAATATTATTTTCCTTGTGAGTTTTCAGCTTAAGGCTTATAGAAGGAAACTATGTAAATTCTGAGATTATTACTGGAAAATCTCATGCATACTGTAAATTGACTGACGATTTCGTTCAATAAGAATCCCTTTTTTTTACTTGAAGCTTAGGCAAAATAAGATGATCCTCTGTTTTCTTACTTGTACGTAAACAATATTCTAAAACCTTTTAAAGTCATACCTAAAATTCAGCATCACGTGAAGTTGGCCGGAGGGTCCGTAACTGGTTCAGAACTTTCAGTTTCAAGAGATTTTTTTCAACGATACCCGGGGGCACTCGCAATTTATAAGGGCACACTGAGTGAATCATGGAATGAACGCTACCTGAAAATTATCATAATAAGCAATGCTAATATCAAAAATAATTTTTAGGAATAAAATTCTAAAATAATTCTGTGTAATTGAAATCTGAAATTATTCGGAATGATAGAATTCTGAAATAATTCTAAATAGTAAAATTCCAAACAATTCAAACAGAACACTTATAATAAACACTGCTCTATTACACCACTGACCCAATTTAGACGAATAAAGGTGCGGATTAATTATATCAAGCTCGACTGACTCCACAATCCTGCGTAAACGCAAGGAGAGAGGATTGAAAAACAGAGGAGTTATTTCAGTTTGAATGCAGATGTATTATTTTTTTAGAAGTTTTGGAGCAAGACGCAGATTCTAGTCTCTGGGACACATCTATGGTCACCAGCGGGTCATTTAGCTTCGAGTTCTTCAGAGCGCAGTCCAAAACGAGGACTGTTAAATCTTTTACCATGGGTTCAACAGCCACTACAAAGAGGTATTATGGACAATTGACTCTTTGAACTCAGCCCAGTGGTTCTCAAACTCTGTGCGCCTCTAACCTTTTTCAAAACCTTCTCCCAAGATTTTTCAGCTTTATTTAAACAGCTCTGGGGAGTCGGTGAGGCTCGCGGATGAGCATTGAATAGGGGGACAGGGGTGCCTCGGGTGGGAAAAAGTTTGAGGACCGCTACTCTCTAGCTCAATCCAAATTTGGCTGACTCGATTTACTAATAAAATTACATGATCTTTCTCGGATTAAAGTTAAAATCCAGTAAATAAAGTTACTCGAATTAAAAATTAGTGCTCGAGAACAAAAGATGTTCAAAGACTATTTTTTGTTGTACCTACATAATCTTCGAAATGTTGTAAGCTGTACTTCACAAAATTGCATGTAATTACACTATATCCAATTGATTATTTCATTGTACTATACAATGGTTATAAATAACCTTTGTGTAAACGTAATTTTCACAATTTATGGCTTCACTTTTTGCACTTAACGTAAACAATCTGTCTGAAGATATGGGAGAGAAAAAATATGATTCGGGGCCATCACTAAGTTGACGTATATTTTGTGATGATTATAGACATTTAAAATTATGGTTAACTATGGTCAAAGGAATCGGAATATCGATATCTTAGGGGGATTGATATTGGCACTATAGGGATCTTCGGCCACTTTCGGCAAATGGGGTTTTTGGCCAGTTCGATTGACCAGCCAGTTCGCCGATTTCGAGCTTTTGCCGTAACACTTCTTTTTTTTAATTAAATTTCTTTTTTGAATTGAAATTTCTTTTTTGAATTGAAATTTCTTTTTTGAATTGAAATTTCTTTTTTGAATTGAAATTTCTTTTTTGAATTGAAATTTCTTTTTTGAATTGACATTTCTTTTTTGAATTGAAATTTCTTTTTTGAACACATGTATTATGCACCATTTCTGCTGCATACGTCTTTCTATTAATTGCTTTCATACAAATCTATGCAATGCTATATCCGTAATTAAATTCATTTATATATGCAAAACAGAAAGTTTTTCCACTCTATACTTCGCTAAAAATATGATCGAATTCTCAATGACGCGATTAAATATGACCGTTTTCACTGAAATCGGAAGAAATATATTTGTCTCAATGTGTCCTCTATCATTTCAGCAACAGCTGTCATATTACTTTGCCACAAAGTCGGAATTGATTTCATTCCGTGGAAAACTGAAGGATCTCATCTCATGCCCGGATAATCTCAAACTCTTGAGAAATGCGACGTCACGTCGTCTCGTCGAGAGATTCCCTCTCTCTTCTTGAAGGTAGTCTTTCTTCCCCCATCCATCGTAGACCAGATGAAGTAATCAACGGAATTCAAGCCAGGACTATAAGGAGTCCAGCTGTCTGGTTCGATGAATTTGGAATAGTTGCCGTTGGAGGAGATCAATGTCAGCCGAGCGAGTCGTGTGGGTTGGGACGAGATCCAACACAAAATCATTCACACTCTGGTACATTTCCAATGGCACCGGAGTCGAAATGTCCTAGCTATATGCTGGAGGAGCATTAAATCTTCACTCTATATTTGATGAACAGTATCGCGCTTTCGCACTTATTCACAAGCTACGTGAAACCACCACATATTCCGATTACATTATATTTTGATACATTGCAGATCATTCAACAAGTATTGTATAGAATATTTGCTTGGTCAACTTTGAAATTCTGAAATCGGATGTTGTTTCACCTGCCCAATCATAATTTTCAACTGACAAATTCTTCACATTGCATGTTTCTTTTCAAAAAAAAAAATAGGTTGTTATTATTACTTATTCTTCCTGATCTATATTTCAATTGCAAAATGTAAGAATCGATGGTAATACATATTTTCAGAACGCTTTGGTTTGTTTTGCCTTTAAATGATTGTGATCTTTTTAAATAATTTTCCATGAGGTCATCAAGCATTTTTAAATCCTGTAGAATGATTCAATTTTTCTTACTTCTCTCAATGAAAGGAGTGGCAACAGCTAGGCGAGTGGGTGTGCACGATCGATGCTCTGTCTGAAATTTATTGTTTGTTTACTTAATTTTTTTCTCACCGTAACTCATATTCAGTTTTAATATCACATATATTTCACACACTTCACATAATATCACATCACTTCGTGATCATAATTTCACAGATGTGTACTACGTGTTAAATATTTTTTTGTTCATATAATACAAATAAAATAGGAGAGCTCTGATCTTCGGTATGATAGGAAAAGTGTGTTCCATGTGGGTTGAGATATATATATGTATCTAGAGTCAAGAACCAAGTCTGAAATAAAGCAATCTAAAAAACAGTATTACTTTTTTAAGTTCTCGGAATGTCCCAACGATACTGAGCGTTGTAAGTTTGTTGATAGAATACTAGGCACTGAGAACAAAGAGAATGCAATTTCAGAAAACGTTGAACCTCTGAGTCTTACCAATCAAATTAACTTGTATGGGATGAAATACTGTAGTTTCTATATCTGATTATAAACAATACGTACATGCTTTCAACATTCAATTTTTCTTTCTCTGTTTGTTATAAAGAAAATTATTAACAAACTAAAAACTCTGTATTTTCCATCGATGCAATGAACTGAAAAGTTTGGACGCGTTTTCCTGACAACATCATTCAGATGTTCTCTGATCTAGTTAATAATTGTTTTCAAAGTGGTGTTTTCCCAGAATCACTCAAAAAGGCAATCGTTACTCCTACATATAAAACCGGTGATAATAATAGGCAGCAGCAACTATAGACCAGTTTCAGTTCTCAGTACGGCATCCAAAATCTTGGAATCCATCATAAGATGTGTAGAGTATACTCGTTTTTCTAAATGTTAATAATTTTTTCTCAGAAAATCAACAGGGTTTCCTGTCAAACAAAAGCACTGAAACTACACTAATTTAATTTAGTAAATTTTTGATAGCTTAGATAACCCAAAACAAACAACAGCAATTTTTCATGGTATACGAAAATGTTTTGACAGCATCAATCGCAGTATATTTCTTGCTAAATTGCACACATATGGAACTAAAAGAACTGCTCATAAATTATCTTAATAATAGATCTCAATCTGTTGAGTGTGGTAAGCATATTAGTAGTGCAGTGAGCATGCACAGAGGAAGTCCACAAGGAACTACTTGGGACCGTTAACTTTTACTATTTATATTAATGATTTCTGTAACCTTGAACTCAATGACAAAATAATCCCATTTGCGAATGACACTGTACTTCTTTGTTCTGAGAACGATCATGAATCATTGAATCATATTATTAACAACGATTTAATCAAAGTCCGAAATTGGTTTTGCTCAAATGATCTCGAAAAAAATAATAATATTCTAAAAACAAAATACATTAGTTTCTCAAACCTCACCAATTTGGATACTAACTGTAATCTCATTTTTCATAATAAAAACTGTCTTAATGATCTGTCATGTACCTGTAGTCCATTAAAACAACTGAGCTCTATTAAATACCTAGGTATTGTTATAGATAAAAATTTTAAATGGAAGTCTCATGTAAAACATATCCAATCATAACTTTGTTTCATAGTTTATAACTTGTATTATCTGAAACATTATCTAAATACCCTTTCTTTTTTTTATGTCATATTACTATTCCCTTTTTCATTATCATCTATTATATGGACTAACTGTTTGGGGCAGTGACTGCATCAGAACGTTACGATCGTCCAGACCCAAAAAAAAAAAATCCGATCACTATTTGGCAATTACTCAACTCCGTCATTTGATTTCTACCAGCAACTTGACATACTCCCATTGCGGTAGTTATACTTTTATAAATCGATTCTCCTGCTTACTAAAAACAGTCTTCCCCTTAATTTATCAAGGACATCAAATATAGATACAATAACGTTCTAAATACTCCTTTAACACATAAAAAACAGTCAAAAAACCCCATTTTACATACCTTATTACAAAGTTTTGTAACAAACTACCACATATTACTTTTTCTCTTCTGAAAAAGCGTTTAAAAAATTATCTTCTCAATATGTAACATCAACGATCATTTTTGAAGAAAAAAAAACAGCTCTATTGGTCAGTGCTAAATCTAATTTTGTCAATGTCTAAGTACACTTCCTGCTGTTTGCCTCCAATTGTCGAAGTCGGTAAGCAATTCTCGCATCATTCTAGCATTTCATATTCTTCATTTATGTTGTATATGAAAGCATACTCTATATCTGAAATGCCGTACTGTATTCTGATTGTATATTTGCTCGCAGATGCAGAATTGTTCCGATGCAATTATCAACATATCTTTCTTTCTTGTTTTTGTTTTCTGTTTGTTCTGTCCTTGAAATTGCATTGTAATTATTCATCGCTACTTTGTGTTCATCAGTACAGATCCACGGGATGTCTTGATGAATTTGTATCTCGTATTATTATGTACTATTTCATCATGTTAAATAAACTTTGAAAAAAATGCATTTCATCTTTTCTCACGCAGCAATTAGCTAAAAGGGGGGGGGGGAGGGGATGTCTAGAATATGACTTTTTTCTTAATGTTTGAATTTCCCCAGAATGATTTTAATACGTATACGTTATAACTGAAAACGATCTGGTAGATCCAGGACGATCCGATTTATAAGTGGGTATTAATCCCAGGGACAGTTTTTTTTCAAGGGAAAAAAGTGTGAAGTCTCCTATATTTTGACAAGATTCAAGAACGGGAATAACATGACCTAAGTGATTGCGTTGTGTTTGGTGGTCCATGGAAATTCTCTGCCGGTCTGTGAAACATTTCAGACAGTTCATAAAGCCGTTAAATAATTTTATACTTAAAAAAATATCATATCGTCTCTACACTTGCTTGACAAATGATAAGAAAACATTATTTTTCGAAATACTTAAACATAGTCATCCTTTAAAGAAATGAAACTTGGTACATGCTTGATAGACAATCCTATATCTTTATTATGCAGAATGGGACAGATATCACCACATGGCAAAACAAGATAAAGCAAAATAAAATAAAGATGCTCCTTATATATAAACAATTATGAGCAGCTACGAAAAGTGTTCTTTCTGCTGGAAATAAGTACAGATATAATAAGTCATCAATATAAGGTGTGACCTCCGCGGACATCGATGCCCATTTGACATCTACACGCACACAGGAATCGCCTTGAAAGATGAATGGGATAATATTCCTCAATCTGTCTTCAACAATTTACTGACCCGCATGAACAACAGATGCCAAATGTACATCGGTGTCCGAAAAGGTCACACTTCATACTGACGTAATCATATATATCATTATTTCTAGCAAAACGAGCACTTTTCGTAACTGTTTACAATTGCTGTAAGGGCAATCCTAATCTTGTTTTGCCATGCGGTGATATCTGTTCCATATTGCATAATAAAGATATTACTATTATGATGGTTACCATTAGGTATATGACGAAAATAACACTGTTCCTTAGTATTTGCCAGGCAGTGTATATTGACTTTTATATTTCTATTTTAACACAGTCACAAGACAAATTATTTCTCTCATTTAATTCAATTTTTTTTGGCCTACGAATTATTTAGAATTAATTTTTTGCTGACGCGCAAAATATAGTAATAGGAAAAGTAATTATTTTTCTACTACTTATTGTATTTATTTTTTGCCGGTCTTCAAGTTATTTCTTCAAATTGCATATTTTTGCCGTTCCCCAAAGTGCCTCTTCGATTTATTTATAGCTGGTTCGCAAATTATTTCTCCTATTTATGTAGTTTTTGCTGATCCTCAAATTCAACTTCCCATTTCTGCCGATTCATGAAATTTTTCAACTACTTTCATTGGTCCACAGTTGTTAAAAAGCTGAATAACGCTGTCTCAAGTCATGATTCATATTCACGACTGGTCATACCTCTATTTAAGATACACTCCGATTAAGGGACATTTCTAATTACAAGGAGGTGTCTCGATCTGAACTCGATGAATAAGAACTAAGTTAATTTACCTCTGAATACGGGCTAATTATACTTCGGGGGGGGGAGGGGTTCTGGTCCCATGTTTGACAGAGAATGAAATTTATATATACACATAAAGTATCATATCCTAACTGATTCATTGCATGACTTGGCACCATCGCCGAGCTGAAACAGCTGAAGCTATAAATAGTGAGTGTAGTGAAGCTATAAATAAGTAGTTTTATTTTATGGTGTAGAGAATCAACAAGTTATTTTTCAAAATGAAACCCTGGTGGGGGATGGTCACAACGACGGTCCAAATGTTATTTAGAGAAATCACACACACTGAAGCTATAAATATAGAATTCGGTCAGTACTTTTATTGTTTAATGTAAAGACTCAGTAAGAAGGAATTTTTCAAAATTAGACCCCTAAAGGGGGGGTCATAAAAGAGTTCAAAGGTTATATAGAGAAATCGCGCTGAGCCGAAACTACTGAAGCTATAAATATGAAATTTGGTGAGTACGTATTATATTTTACAATATACAAAGTAGCTAAGATGAGAATTCTGAAAATTCAACCAGTAATGGGGTCATGATGGGTTCAAATGTTATATGGAGAGATCATCGCCGAGCAATTTTCAGATTACCAAATCCATGCGAGTGAAGCCGCGGGTAGCAGCTAGTATCTTATAAAATGATTTTGAACACAAAAAGATGGTGTTCGGCTGCTTTGCAATCTCGAATCAGCATAACAGTAGCAACAAAGGAAAGGTGTTTTGCTTTTTTCTATACAATTTTTGACATAACATTACATCGAAAACATTTGGGATATTGCTGAAATTAGTTCTCCGAAACAAATAATTGATGGGAAGAAAACTGATTTACTATATTATTATTTTTTGAATACATATTTCTTAATTGAGACTCAACTGTGTTTGTGAATTGTAGGGTCCTGTCTAGTTTCCGTGGGCATAAAATAATGCTTGGAGAGTGATTATGAAATGGTCTTCTATATTGAATAAATTATATACAGCCAATAATACCGTGAAGAAAACCATTTCGAACATATATGAAGATCTAGATTGTAACCTTTTATTGAAAGATGTTTTTGAAATCAGGAAACAAGTAGATGGAAATTTTCCGAACAGAGAATGAGTAACCCCACCAAGTACATACTTTAAACGGTTCAGATAAAACTCCTTTCCCGAACGTGCATTTTAAAATTATTAATTTAAAACTTTGAGCCTCCGTGATTAAGGGGCAAACAGCACGTCTACTTATTGCTTGGAATCTTCGTCCGTTTCGTAATCCTCTCGCTGTATACTTCGAAATAGTCAATATCATCAGATTTTGCATTAGAAAGTTCAGCAGACGTTGATCTTTGCTTTGAAATCGGTTTATAGGAGATTAAAGCGGCTTAACTTCCAGAATTTTCCCCGCTATGAATTCGACGGATCCTTTAATTCTTATGAATAAAGTACTATTCTATAAGCAATGACTTTGCGCTTTCGAGGATTTAATCACGTTTCCCAGTAGGCAATTTATATTGAGTTTAATACTATGGTCTAGATTGTTATTCATGAAGTATGGAAGCGTATGAAAAGATATAATATGCATATATCTTCTTGTAATTAAAAGAATATTTTCGTTGTAGCAACTACCTACTTGTTTTTGGATATTGACTGATCAATTGCTATGAATTTTAATGGGCTTGGTGAAAGCAAATTTTCCAAAAAACACATTTTCCAATTTTTTTAATTTTTAAATACTATGCAATTTTTTGCGTCTGTGTTAAATTTCTTGTTCTACCTGTACTAAAAATATTATTTTTTCAAATATTTCAATATAAACCGCTGGCATGCATTACACTTGCTAATGTTTTTCATTAAAATGTGTTTTTCGCAAAACAAAGTTTCAAGACATTTGAATGAGTGGTGAACGAAAAAATATTTCTTATCTAATATAAAAACTTAGTTTTTGAGAAAAACGCATTTTAGTGAAAAACATTAGCGTGTCTAATCCCTGCCAGCAGTTTATATAAAAATATTTTAAAAATATTTTTAGTATAAAAATATTTTAAAAATATTTTTAGTACAGTTAGAGAGAGAAAAAAAGTTTAACACCAGTTAGACGCAGAAAATTTCATAGTATTTAAAAATTGAAAAATTCGAAAATGTGCTTTTTGGAAAATAATAATAACTATTTACATAAGCGATTTCTGGAATTATTTTTCCTTTTTCTAAATGATACTCAACATTTATTTGCCTGCACCCTATCAATTTTATATGAAAAATACAGAACGAAGTTATCTCATCGCAACAAATCTTTTCATTACAAAACAAAAAAATCGGATCTTAATCAAAGTTTAATGAATTTTCATGGCGTAGTTTGACCAAATTGGTCCTTGCGTCAATAAATTTAAAATCCAATCCAATGAATTTTCGACAAAAGAATGCACACAAATTAACGTTACGTTTGCAAAACATTGAAAAATTAGATTTATTACACCTTAGGAAATGGGAATATTTCTTCCGAAAACGATTGTTTTCATTGATTTCATTCCTTTTACCTTAATACCTGAAAGAATATCTAAAATCACTTCATCTCTATAAAATCCAATTAGCAAGGAACTTTTTTTTCAATTTTTAAATCAAATGTAAAATTTAAACATCGAATTATTCAAAAGTGTTCTGTGTACGTATCCATTTGAATTTCGATTTATACTATGAAGGTATTTATACAAACACGTTCGCTTGATTATTTCACATTTTTGTCTTTTTTCTTCTTTACACTTCCACGTTTTAGTTGTGATGTAAATAATGTGAACCTGCCATTGATAAATATAAATAAATTAATATTTTTTTTGCTATAGATTGCACCTGCATATTATCCAATATGTATGTTGTGCAATATGCAAGGTGCATAGGTAACAGAGCGTATGGGATTTTACTGGCGAACCCCTCTGATCGTAGAGGCATACCCAGTATATTTCATTCATGTTGCAAGGGGTTGTATAATTATAAAAATAAAAAAATAACTTCTTATACAGTATCCGTGTGCCCAAAAACCTAATTGTAAAGTCGTTGCCTTGTTTCTCCTGATACCAAAAAAAGAAAAAAAAAATCCACGTTTCTAAGTGCAGTATTCGCTGAGGTGTTCGAATTCGAAAAACGGAGGAAAGTTTAGGGGAAAACGGCATTAAATGCGGGTAAAACGATTTTCCCGCATTTAATGCTATTTTCTCCCAAATTTCCTCGGATTTCGATCAAAAATGATTCTGAATAATACGAAAATTCTAAAAAAAAATTTGAATTAATAAATCTGAAATAATTTTGAATTAATGTCTGGAATAGTTCTGAAATAATAAGTCTGATATAACCCAACATGTATGTTATTACTTATCCAATACGTATATTATCAATGTTATCTCTTGTACAGTGTCACCTCTATGTATCAATATTCTGCGGACAAAGAAAAAATATCGTTGCAGAGAGAATATCGGTTATATCGAGAGACAACATTGAATATTAGACTGTAATGATTCGGAAAAAAATATCGTTGTAGAGAGATTTACCGTTATACTGAGTATCGCTATAACGAGGTTCCACTCTAGTAGAACTTGTGGGGCTACCAGACGTCCAATTTTAGGAACACATGTACTCCTTTTTGATGTCATTCCAAGCATCCGCTTCCGTTTCAGGAAGTTTACCCTTTTGTCCTCCTTTTGAGGTTCCCGAAGTTTTTTTTTTTTCCTAGGGAATTCTTTTTACATTCTGAAACATATAGGCCGATCTGTTTTTGTTTTTTTTTCTCACACGTTTTCACACGCTTTGACCCCGATCCCGGACATAACTCAAGAACCCAAGTTGCCTCCAACCAGGGCAGATGCTATTCTGGCACGGCCAACCATCCTCCCGGATAATATGAAAAAGACCGTGTGTGTGAAAAAAAATAGCTCTGGGTGACAAAACTGCAAAACTTATTTTAAAAATAACATTTTATTTAATCACTGACAACTTATGCATTATATTTATTTCTATAGAATGCCGTATATGCCTCTTGCATTCAGAAATGAAGAATAATGGGTTGCAAACAACAATCAATGCTGATTCGTATGGCAAAATCACATCTGGCAAAAAAATCAAAGCTACCAAAAGAAAACCCTAAGGATAGAGAAAGAGAACATCTTGCCCTGCTCCAGGCAAAGTAATAAAACTGACTAGACTGTGTGAACCATCCATTATAGGCGAGGGAAAAATATCGTTGACAGATCGTTATTTTTTTGGGAAAAATTACATAGCGTGGTGGCAGTTTCTTGTTATTAAAATAGCGCCATCTGTTGTGGGAATTAGAAAAAGTGGTTTTGCTGAAAGTGCGAAAGCAAGTGCCCCCCTTTCTCAGTTCTCACATTTGGTAACCTTACTGACGGGATGAATATCGAGTAAAACTCATAATGTACAATATTAAGAGAGTATTTCTGTTTCTATTGGAGGTATAAGTAGGCTGGCCATATTTCCTCGAGAGAAATACGGGATATTGAGATTCCAAATACGGGACATCGCCAATTATCGCCAAAAATGACGCCAAAACCGAGCAAAATTGCCAAATAGTGTTAAAATTACAGAAAAATCACAATGGCGGGAAATGAAGCGTTACTGCAGCGAATTAAAATGAATTTCACGAAAAAAACGTTCACCAAGACAAATGTGGGAGATTAATATTCTCATTTATAGTTGTAATTATCATAATATAGTTTATTAGTTGAAAAATAATTTCAATCTTTAACTTCAATAAAGAATAAAAATTCAAGTAGGCTTCGTGTAAAATACGGGAAAAACCGGGACACTTTTGCCAAAAATTCGGGACGGCCAAAAATACAGAAAATACCGGGACTGTCCCGGGAAATACGGGACGTATGATCACCCTAGGTATAAGAAATGTTAATAACACGCATTCCTATTTTTGATGACTGTACTTCTTAGAAGAACCCTTGCAGCATGAAAAATATCAGTATGTAAATTTTTTTCCGAAAATCATGTAAACAACGCATCGTCATATTTCGAGCAGTTTTCCTGGATACAATTCTGATTCTATGTAATTATTGTGATTTTTTATTGTATGAAACAAATATTTAATTTAAAAAAAAGAAAAGAAAAAATAAATATATCTGTTCTCCTAAATGCGCGTGTGTGAATAGAAGTTGAAACTTTGTACTGTTTGCACTGGAAACAGATATTGAAACAACCGGCCATTGTGAAATCTATCATAAACAAAGAATGAATTTAAATTTGTATGAAGTGTGTCCACAGCTAAATATTTGTATAATTCTGATCACCACGGTGAACGGAAAGTCCTTTTCTTCATGGCAACGCGGATGATCTCAATTCTTCACCGAATTGGGGACGATATCAATGCTCCGGAAACCTGTTCACGTGGAAACTAATCCAATTCACAGTGTTTGCGATTCTCTGATACATATGCATTGTTTATACGCAGTCTCTCGTTTCATCCGCCAAAGCAGAATAATGTAGTTGTGATGAGCTGCTATGGATTATGGTGAGAATTCAAAGGACAAGGAGGTTAAGTTTATCGATCGAGCCGCAAATGCATATCCTTCCATTTATATTATATAGGTAGCTATTGTTCGTTGTTGTGCAGATATACAACACGAAAACAGACATACCAGTACAATCACAATTCGGTTTATTTCCATTGAAATTATTATTGAAAAAATGCAAACTTCCTTCAACTAAAATTAGAGGTTCACACGCGCAAATCCGTTTATGAAGACACAAAATGGATTCACTAAACCCGTTTCCTTTTGTTGACGTACTTAATAGAACGGACTTCGTGTCTCAATATGAATTTGAATTATGTCAAATGTATCTGAAATAAAAATTCAAATTAGTCGAAGGAAACGAAATATTATAAATATTATATATTTTTGAAATGTTCCGACCCAGCCATTACGGTACAAATAATGTTTCAGTGTCATGTATATGTGGAGTTTGGTTTTGAAATTTTGAAGGGCCATAGTATTCAGTGTGAACATGATCTGTCCTGTCAAATTAAAGGAGGTAATAGACGAGTCCACGCACAAGTGGGACACAAAATACCCTACCAGCCCTATTCTATCTCAGACCCTTTTTGAGTTATAGGGGATATTCGACTATAGAAGAAAAATGTGTCAAGTCTGAAAAAATCCAAATTTTGAAGTTTCTACAAGCCCTACACGCAAACTAAACTCGTACTATTTTCGGAAACAGCAGGAAAAGTCCTATAAGGTGATACCAATTCCATCGAAATATCCGCATTTAATCACGAACTACAAGCGAAGATTGATTAGATTCAAAATCAAATTTTCGTCAATTTTTCAAACACCCTTCTAGCTAAAACCGGTGAAATTTACAGGATACATGTCCATTTTACCAGCTTTCGAAAGAGCCTACATTAAATCATGTCAGTGATACAGTTCAGGAGCAATTCAGCCTTTTGTTCGCAATGCATCACTGAAATCGGCGTTCGTCAAAGTAAATATTCTGTGAAAATTCGGAATTATTGGTTCAGATTTTGCTGACAATTTGATTCTGCCAAAAAAAAAATATATTTTAGGTGATACACCCTCTATCAGGATATCTGGATTTAATGGCGAGCTACAAGCGCTGAGAGCTTAGAGAGGTGCAAAATCGAACGGTCGACAATACTTACTAACATACTTCGGGAAACGGTGATTTCTGTGATGCATTGTAAACAGACCGCTAAATTTCTCGTGAACTACAACTACGATTTCATTTATTGTAGGCTCTTTGTAAAGCTGGTGCAATGAATAACTCTTCGGAAAAATTGAACAGTTACAACTTGAGGACTGTGTCCGAGTGGCACAATAGTAAGATGCTCGTCTTCTACCGTGATTTGGTGTGCGGTAAAGTAGTTGCATCTTGAAGGATAATCAGTAATCGAAAATTTTCGCGACTATTCAATTTTGCGATATTTTCTTCACAATTTTTTTATATACTTCGCCAATATTTTGGAACTTGTATCTCGCCATTACATCCAGACATTCTGAAGAAAATGCTGTCACCTTATAGAATTGTTTTCTGTTCTTTATAAATATGTTTGCGTGTAGGTCTTGCAGAAACCTCATCAATTCGGGGTTTTTCAGACTTGACGCACTTTTTTTCCTGAATCGATTATCCGCCATAACTCGAAAACGGTTCGGCATAAAACAAGGCTGGTTGTCTCGTTGGCTGGACAGGGTGTTTTATGTTCCAATTGAGTTCATCTATCGTCCCGTTTCGTTTGGCAGAACAGTTCGTGTTCACCCTGTATAAGAGTATCGCAGCAAGAGTGCCATGCAAAAATGTGCCAGTTGCACTTATGCAGGATGAGTCACAAGTATGATGTGAGTGATGGATGAATTATTGTGGGCATTCAAAAGGCAATTAAGCGTGAATGAAATAAATTAACTTTCTGAGGGGTGCGTCACACAACATACTCGAAAACATTACATGGCCTTTGCGACGAACGCCTTTATCATTATACCAATATATAAATTGCATTGGCAATGATATTCTCGTTGGCAGAGGTCATCGCTAAGCGTCTCATGTAGTGAGTACCGTTCACTTCTCAACATTAAAAGAATTCCAGGAAATACACTCTCTGGATATTATGCAGAAGCCCACTTTGAAAAAAAAAGTCATTTGCCTGTTCCTTAAATTGAACCCGAGTTTCTTTGCAAACAAAGCAAGCCCAATAACCAATACACCAGAGTCACAACTTTTTCTTACTAACACGAAAAAATAGCGTATTGGCCTTTACTAGATAAGTTGTAGGCTAAGAAAAAAAATTTCTCCTCGTACTAAAAGAAAAGTTGTGAATTGCAAAAATAAAGAACGATAGTCATCAATTCAAGATCTGAAATTGCAAATAACTGCATGGAATGAATTGATTGAAATTTGCAAAAAAAAAAAAAAAATGTCGTAACCCAAGTATTTATGAATGAATCTCAAATCTTTTTAATCACTTTATGAATTGGACAGTTTCCATTATTTTGAAACGATTTTCATTCAATTTCATTGATGACTTAATACTTTTTTGTGTAAAATCGAAATAAATTAAATATTGGAAATACGTAAAATTTTGTACTAGCACAGGATAGCATACACAATTATACATAGGTGGTGAGAATGTGAAATAAAGCAATGGATAAACAATATTTTTAATAATATTTCCACATAACAAAGTTTTTTTACAATGTTAAAAGATAGGAGACTCCTTAAACGGAAACTGATGATATTAGCTTCAAATTGAGTTTGATGGGGATTTTAGAAGACGAGACACAAATATATCATTGTGTCCACTATGAACAATGGTTTTCCGTATTCTAAGAAGCATCAGCTCATCTCCTCGCAAATACCACTTGGGAAAAGTTTCAAAGAAAACAAACAACACAGTATGATCGAAAGTACAAGGTGATCATTAAAGTTCCCGTAATCTGAATAGTTTCCTCTCAAAACTGCTTATCAGAGCATCGACAATTTTTAACAAATTTTAATGAAACCATGAGAGAGAGAGAGAGAGAGAGAGATTTATGAAAAAAAAACTAATAATAGTTCAATTTTCGACCATCAGATTTCGCTTTTCTATTGAATTTTCCTTTTTCCCGCCATGGACCATATAGCATATATACAAACTTTCAATGGAATATGTCCTCCAGTACGGGCGCTACATGTTTATTGTCAGTTCTGACGGAAGCTACGTTGGCCAGAGCATTGTGAGTATACTAAACCTACTCAGGCTTACGTAGCACCCGTTCTGGTAGACGTATTCCATTGAAACTTGGCTCAGGCGCTATATGGATCATGGGAAAAAAGTGAAATTCAATAAAAAAAAAGTGCCACTTTCAAGTACTACTACTACTACTTAACCGTACATGCACCTATGTGTGTGGCCCTAACGTACTTATGTTGTTGAGTTGAGCTTGTTTCGCGCTCATGCTGCCATCCGTGTTCCATTTTCTGAAGTAAAGAAGTAAATGCTTGAATTTTCATGTTATGCTAGTATCGTGTTGTAGGTCTGCCTACTCTCTGCGAGCAGATTTTTTTGAATGGGGGACCGACTCCAATTCGCTCCTCGAAGCTGGGAAACCACAGAAAACCAACTTCAGTTGACCACCACTGTGCTGTCAACTTTTCACCTGGTGGTTGAAAATTTAACTTATTTTTATGTTTTTTATTTCACAGATTTCTCTAACATGTTCTCATTCAAATATCCTAGAAATTTGGGTGTATTAAGAGTTTAATCTCGGAAATTGTAACTACGGGAAGTTTAATTGTAATTACCCTGTATTTTTTTGAAATCAGCGAGTAACCTAAAATAACCAATTAAAAAAAACCACAACATCCAAGTGAATAAATTACAGGTTTGGACAAAATTAACTTAAACATATTAAATTGCTTCACGCAGGCAGCCTTACTTTTTTAATCAATTCCTCTATTTGTTTACATCTAAAGGATAGGTGCGTGAAATGAATAAATTATTATTTTGTAGCACCCATTAATATTATACGGTTGTATAAAAAATTCGATTCGAAATTCAACTAATCGATCAAAAAATTAATTAAATTTTAATTAACCAGTTAAAAATTTCAATCAATTTCCAGCTCCAATGTACTATTAGTGTAAACAAAAATAATCACGTCCCTTTCTCGATATTCAAATGCAAAGTTTTTTTACATGTTTTCGTCTAAAATAATCCTATAAGGATTATTGAAAAGAGAAAATCTTTAGTGGGAAAAAAGAAATGGTTGCGACACCGAATATTTTAATTGATCAAATTTAACATCAAAACCTGAAGAAAAACAACTTTCAAGCATCAAATTCATTCCCAGCAAACAAAAACACCAACAAGCCAGTAAGAACAATGTATCTATCACGCGTTCGATACTTTGATACAATTACATCCTGCTTATGACATATTCATAATGGAAAGTCTTTAGAAGAAAAATAATTATTGAATATATCTTGGTAAACAATAGATATAATGTTTTACACAGAATTTTCGGCTTGTTTCTAAGAATTTTCTAAGAGCTTTACTTTCTTTTTTGAAGATTCCTGCAAAAAATACTTTACATCGATAGTAGTATTTTCAATTTTTCATATGCCGTAAGGGCATCGTAAAGCTGATAATATTTATAAGAATTCTTTCGGAACACTCGGAGCTATTTGATACGTTTTACTTATAGAAGATAAGTAACCTCTTTTAATTATATTTGTGTCTAACTTTTCTTTCCAAGTCGAAGAAAAAGACGCATGCATATATATTGACTAATAGTTCGTAATTATATTATCTCTGGAATTTATTTTCTCCCAATTTTAAAATTTCTCATAAGTTATGACACCGGGAAAAGGGAATTTAATTTACTGTAATAAATAACGAGAGAGAGAGAGAGAGTTCCATCTGAAGAGAGGTTTTTAATTAAATTCTTCCGGAGTCGAACAATAAAACCAAGACTCTGCAAACAATCTCAAATGTCAATACTGATTTCTCGGATTAAAACGAAAAAGAATAAATATACACTTTTTGGATTTGTTACGCTCTCAGAAATTATTGCTTTTAGCGGAAAAGAATATATATATATCATAAAATTAGATGATATACAAGATCTGATTGGTTTTTAGACCTTGAACTAAATTAAGGCCAAGTTTCCTTTAAATCGAATGTCAAAAGTCAGCTATAAATTTAGATTTATTCTTCGATATTAAAGAAGAAATAAGTAACAAGTTTTTGGCTTTGTTCCAATCCTTTTGCTGCCAAATTGTATATGAAGCGTGTATGGTGTAAAGTTTTTTTTCCATGTTGGGATTATAACTCATGGATGAAAAATAATCGTAATTAATACTCCGTTAAATCTGCGGGAAGCCATTGTTACAATTCAAGAAATGCGTTATACAAGAATCCGCATTTTATCAATGTTGAAAAATGCATCTTTTTAAAGAAAATTATAGTATTTTCTATTGATTGAATAAAGAAGCATGAAATGTTAATTTTGAAATTCTAAAAGTTCTTACGCTACTCTTTTTGAACCAATTTAAATCATTTACATGTGGAAAAGGATGCATATCGAGGATATCTCCAGCGACAGAAAAAATTTATCACAAAAACTCACATAAATACTTCTAATTGTGAATTACTCACGGCTATTAATTATGTTTACTTCCTCTCAACTTTTCATCAAGGACTAAATGTTATTAATTGTCAGCTACTTGATCATTAATCAGTTACTAGTATTTTTGCATAGCAAATAGATGTCATAAGGGTACGATTAATGGCGCTGCTTTCTTTTTTTTGGCACTGTTGTTCATTAGCTTAGGCGAACGGGATATTGAATTGTTTATCTTCATTATTTGGGGAATACACCACTAGTTTTTTATTTAAAATGTTCAATTGCTTTCCGATAATATACAGTCAAAATTACATTTGTCTCAATTCATGGCTGCGTGAAAACTAGATGTGAATGAAAATTTAAGTTATCATATACAGTGACAGCTGAGCTAACGAACACCTCGGTTTACGAATCGGCCAACGAAGATTTTTCTTTTCGAAGTTTTTCTGCCCTGCCTAAGGAATACGCATTCGGCTAATATTTTCGTTGATATACAAGTACAAATTCAAAGGCCAGAAAAAGCAAATTGCCCAACGATGTGGCTAAGAAAAGATGCTCATAAAAAATACGGATGTCAAATATAAATTATTTTTATATATTAATATTTCATAAATAATGCAGTTGAATCCCATTGTAACGAGCTCCAAGAGACCGGAGAAATCCCTTCTTTATAACGAAATTTCGTTATAAAGGAATTCCAGTTTTTTGCATTATTCCAATGTAAACTTATCTGGGGGATTAGAAAAGTGTTCGTTAAAACGGAATTCGACTGTATAATAAAACAGTTGCGTCGTGAGCTAAATTTTCTTGCTAATCAAAATCTAGTGAGTAGGTGTCACTTGAGAAAGATTTATTCATTTCCACCACAAACGCTTTCCTGATGCAGGTGTCCCTCGCTATACGCGATTTTGAAATGTTGATTTTAGTTGCAAATTAGAAGTATGATATAATTGAAATGACAAAATCCGTGGGATTTGTTGATGTAGATGAGTCAAATATGGAAGGAACGCTGAAACTTATCTCACCGAATCTTGCTAATGAGCATATTTTGATAAACTTCTGCAATGCCATCAGAATTTTAATGAAAGAAAACGGTCCTAATGAATCTAGAATTGTCATATCTGCGAAGGATATTCAGAATTATCCAGCTTTGATCCTATAATTTTTATATAGACACCAAGAATACCGTTTTTACAGCTGAATTTCGACTGTTTTCATTACCGGCCTATGTGATACCATGCTCTCTTCAGAATAGAAAGCAGCTACATTAACCGGAATCAATCAGAAGTAAATAGTGTTAATAAAATTCATTCATATAGTATGAATCACACAAGTCTAAAATTACGAAATTTATTCACAACTTTAAATAGTTCGTTTTTCATTCAAAAAAAAAAATACTGCTGGAAATTGGGTTTATTTTTTCTTATCCTTCCGAAGAAAACCCCTATCTTACACACGTAAAGTCATTCATTCAACATGAGTAATTTCACTACTCATGTTGAGTAATTAGTTAAAAAATTTTTTCAACTCACTTTACGTGATTTTGTCTTACGCGTCATTTTGTGGAACTAATTAATCTCGTAAGTGGAGGACGCCTGTATACCTCTCTTTCTCTTTTAGAAAGATGTTGAACCATTTCATGTGAAATGAATGACTATACTGAGAGAAAATGCATTAAAAATCGTTAGACTTCAAGAGTTTCTGTGTAAGACGCTATATACCGTACCAAACTAAACAGTCTAAACATTCTATCGACTTATCTTTTCCATCTGAATGTGCATGAGAAGAAATGAGCTCACTATGTAGCATAGCACACTACCTCCCAAACTTTTTTTTTCACTATGACTTATGAACCAGACTGCATAGCGTACATAGTGTTAAATAATAAGATGTTTAGTTTGCCATTTCCATTAAATTATTATTAATCCAATTGTGAATTTGTTTATTTCTGCCTTCTGTCAATATTTTTGTCTCTAATATGGCTTCTTAGTGTTTTATGAAAGCTACTTCGAAGTTTTCGTCAGTTCATAGAACGATTTGAACGAATTTCTATAGAAACCAACGGAAAATTGTGTTTCGGCAAACGAATATAATTCTGGAATGAATTATCTTCGCCAGCCAAGGTATCGCTGTATAGTAATATAAATTTATATACTAATTTATATTATTATCAATATTATTACGTGTTACTATCACCCTCTTTCATTTTAGCGGTGAGCTCTGGAATTACCCTTATATTGGAAAATACACACTTGCACCATAATAGGCGTGTCAATTTATATAATTATTTTACACTACAAAAAACAAACATTAAATACTTTTCATGTAAATTTCATTGTAAATGCTTTGATGTCGATAGAAAAGCGGGTGACAAAAATATTTAGAAAAAAATGCAAATTGTTCTAACAAAAAAATTGCAGTTAATTTTTCTTTGCGTGAATATTTTAATTCTTCAAATACCTTTTATAATACGATTCCAATTCAAATTAATGAATATATTGAAGAACTCTTTTTTAAATAATTTGTTGATTTAATCTTAAATTTCATTTAAAATAAAAAAAATGTCCTTGCTAATTGGATTTATCCATTATAGAGATGAAATGATTTTAGATATTCTTTCAGGTTTTAAAAAAAAATAAATCTATGAAAAGAATCGTTTTATGAGAGGAAACATTTACATTTCTTATAAGAATTAATAAATCTCAGTTTTAATGCTGTGGAAACATCAACGTTAATTTGTGAGCAATCTTTTGTAACCTACTAATCTCGTTAAACTTTGTGACATTCCGATTAGATTTTTTTTACTGAAAATATTCCGTCTATTTTTAAGATAACATCGAGTAAACAAATACAGGATATATTGATTCCAACATAAATGAACTTCCTGTATACGTTCGATAAAAAGAAAATAGAAAGGATTTTAGAAGTTTCCTATGTAATTGATAATGCTTATTGCGATGCACAAGATAATTAAAATTCATAGCAATTAACCAAACAGCATTCAAAACAAGTAGGAGATCCGAAACAAAAAGTTGTTTCAAAATTTTATAAAATTCACATGTGTATGTAATTTATCTAGACATATTACTTTAATTATAAATAATATTCCTAACATGCAAAGAATATCGTACAGTGTGTTCGCAAAATTCCTTACCCAGACCTTTACTTGATGATGACATGAAGATGTTTCTACGTGTATTTATGTAATTTCAACTTTTCAATAATGTATCCTTATGACCCGCCAACAGAACTTAAATTGCTTTTATCGATTAAATTTACTATTCAACCGAAACTGACCAGTCAGTGAAAGACAAACATTGCACAATGTAAACAAATACGACCTCCCTGACACATTACGTTGCTTGAAGCATGTAATTTAAATCTGTGTGTGTGTGTGATTATCAATTACATTTACATATCTCAATCTTAATTTCAGCCAAAATAAATCGATTCACCTCAGAACTTTATTAATAATCTCAACGTTAGCAATAGAGTGAAAGATGATCCTCTCCTCTTGACCAATTATCGATTCTCAGTGGATTATGGATATTTGTAGCTGTTTGGAATCGATTCCAAATCATAGATCTAATTTGAATAGCTTTCGTGGCCGAAAATACATGACGGTTTAAAAGAACCGAAGAAAATTATTCAAAATGCTTAGATGAAAAAAATAATTTAAAAAATATGCGCATGAATGTGAAAAAAAATTATTAACGGGAAAATAATTTGTTAACTTGATATTATAAATCATATCTAAATAAATTAACTGCCTTCTCCTCAACTTAAGAACAAAAATATTTTGACTGCTCTGGCGAGAGAATCCAAATTCACAGAGAGAGAGAGAGAGAGAGAGAGAAGCGATATTTTATTAAAGAATATTCCGCGAGCTAGTGTATTTAGGTTTGATCGGCACCTTTTCACTTGGTAATGTGATTCCACTTCTTTTTGTGTTAAATAATTAAAGATATTAATTTTTAACGTTCGAAAAGTATAATTGAATGAATAAATGGGTGTATATTTCTCTATTTCTGATATTACTCAGGATTTTAAACCTGTACGTTCGATTTACAACACAAAATGAGACTACCGCTTTCAAACCATAGGGACAGTTTTGACTGATTTTGAGGCATTTAATCAATCCCAACACTGAGACAAACGTCACTGAACAAAATCAGTCTCAGATACTAGTCCCTTTTAGCTTATAACTAAATTTATCTCATGGCACGCTCGAAAGATCTAGTGTCAACGTAAAGTGTTCGTACATATTTCCACAATAACTGCTAATCAGCCACTAGTCGAAATCTCTCAATACGATGCTAGGGAAAGATCACCATGTGTAGACCCAAAATTGCGATTTTGGGTCTACATACGTTGGTCTTTCTCAAGTATTGTCTCAATAAAAGGGTAATTAATTTCTATCTCTCCCGATACGGTTAAAAACCGAATAAAAAACCTCACTTTTGGTCTTTTCTCAACATTTCATTGCCCCCCTCCACCCTTAAGGGTCTCTCTTTCAAGTCAGAGCTATACTGTGTGATTTTATTCGCACGATTTAATGCACAAACACCCTGCAAATAGAAAAAAATATTATTTCTAATACACCTCATAAGGATAGGTAAGAATTGTCTATTAATTGAAGAATGAGTTATATCTACAGAGTAGATTCTAAGCTCTAGTGTGGGGGAAGAAAGTATGAAAAATATAAACACAAGTGGCATAACAAAACTAATCACGTAACCAGTGGTATAAATAAATAAATGGGAACAAACAAACCTACGTGAAGTATCGAAATCGGAATTGAAAAGTATATTTGAACATAGGTTTAAAACATTCTTCCACATGAATTCCTACGAGCCCTCGTGTTGGTGGAAGGTGTTGTCTGTAAAAAAAAAGAGAGATGGAAACAAACCAGCATCAGCTTTTGCCCATGGGATGAAATGGAAAAAGCACCAAAATGCTCGTTCCTTCTCTCGCGAGGAAATATTTGGTAGCTCAATATATCAAAGTAGAGAAAGAGAAGATTCAATTGGAATCTCGCTATCTGTTTTGCCCATTCGTTTTCAACCACGTGAGGGCGGCCTATCCTACTAGGAAATTCTGTTCAGGAGGATGAGGAAGGTGAATCTTGGATTGAAATTGTTTCCAACCCTTGTTTTAAAACCTGTACTTCGGCGATAAGAAATTTAACAGAAACTTCGAGAAAATGCTGCTTTAAAAGAAAATCCCTATCCATCGGCTACTCTATCGTTGAGTAAAAAAAGGATACTTTACCACCGGTATCTTATACACGTTTCATCCTCTATTTTCTCAATTCCCCGTTTTTTTGTTGTTTTTTTTATAGGAAGATTGTCTACTTTCATCGGGTTTTGACTTGTTAAAATTTTTATGATCTCTAAAATTCACGATCTTCTTTGCAGTACTTTATAGAGAAGTTTTATGTCTTCTATAACGGAAGGGGGATATACGAATCTGCTCTATAATTTTGTTATTAATTTTCAGTTTGTCAATTCCATTTTTTAAACTGTAGTCTTGTGTTTCAAATTAGAGTTTCAAAATAAATAATAACAGGTACTCTGGACTGAATGGCTTTGAATTTTATGTTCCAATGCTAAAGGAAAGCAAAATTTTGAATTTAATCCCAATGTGATGGCAAACCAGCGGGAACTGCGATACGGTGGGATCCCGATTGTTCAAGTTCCTGCCGAAAATTTGATGCGGTGAAATGACTTGCGAAATGTCTTGCGTAAAGACAAACTGCGCCGCAAAATGCATACGCCAGTGTTTCATAGGTGAGCACACTTTATTATTAGCAGGCATAGGGCGGGGGGGGGGGGGGTGTAGGAAATACGAATAAAGCATGGGAACCCATGAGTCGCATAGCCAAGCGGGTAATGCGTGAGCGTGTGTGACTTGACTTATAAAGATATACTTTATTTCTTCAATATGTTTGCATTGAATAAACGCAGGTATCTTGGGAGGGGGGGGGGGCATGATTGAAGTGTTTAAAATTTTCAACGGGGTGGATAGGATGAACCATGAATTACTAATACGCCGTCAATCGACTACTTCGACCAGGGGGCACCAGTATCGATTTATAAGGGGGGAATCCAGATTGTGGTGTCGCAGGTAGTTTTTGAATGAATGGAATAGCTTATCCCCGGAGGTAGTGATTTTTAACACGACTGAACGTTTAATAACGAATACGATGAAGATATTGGGGTAAATTGATAGGGCTATCTATATGTAGATAAGACAACCATAAATATTTTTATGGGCAGTGTATTATATTTTATTATGAATGTATAGTTTTAGTTTTTATAATTTCACTTTCAATTGGGAGTTGTTTATTTTCGAAACATATGACATCCGTGTTTGTTATGGATATCCTTTCTCAGCCACCTCGTTGGACATTTTGCCTGTTGTATTTTAATTTTTTTTGAGAAGAGGTATGATAAAGAAATACATTTATTAGGCCCTAGATTAGCAAATATTTCAAACCTGTTACTCGCGAGGAGCATTCCTATCACGCTTATCAGTACCAGTGTTAACAAATGAAACTACCTGGGTAGGTCCTCCCATAATAAACAGATTTGGTACCACGAATTTCAATAGTACTTCAATAATAGAGGGCAGATTATCACTTTTGTGGTCATGGAGGAAAAACTATTTTGAGACGGTGCTGTTTTTGGTTGCTTAAAGCATCTAAGAGTGTTTGATGATAGAAGACATGGAAAGACTATTTTTCAAAGCACTGTATGTAGACTCGCGTTAGAAATATGTACACTGTTGAAATATATTACAGTATATTTATTCTATGTACTTTTACACTATATTCATTTGAACTTTGTAAGTGAAAACTTTTCCCCCACGAACATTGAACGCAGAGTTTGAGAAAATAATTTCACCATTTTAAAACATTATTTTTATTTCATTAAATCTAAGAATTTTGTGAGGTCCGTATTATCCGACTTATCACTATCCGAGTCATGTCCGGTCCACATTATCTTCGATAATCGGGGAACTACTTTATGTATATATTTTTTAATTATAACCAAAGTGGATATAAAGGACACGTCCCATGTACACACCATTCCTCTCTATACGTCCTTTACTAATTGTTTTTGCTATAGATCTATAAAATAATAATTAAATTCATTGATGCCAGCTCATAAATCAGAAAAATTATACGACCAACAAAGTGCTATCTAAATATGTGCATAGTTTGTTATTGTTTAGAATATGAATAGAATATACGCAGCTGCGTTTTTTAATTACACTGTTTCAAGAATTTTAAAAAAATTAACACCTAGTCCTTCCTTAAAATGGTATAAAAAACTTCTTTTTTTTGGAGTATATTTTGTTTAACAGCTTGCATATTTAAACAGGCCCGTAACGTAGTACTTTCTTTCCTGAAGGAAGCGTTTTCGGTATTTAAGACATTGATGGATTGACCCATTCGTTGTCATATCCTTCTTCGTAGAATTCAAATGAAACTTCTGTTCGTGAAGTGATGGATGTGAGAGTTTTCTGAGATGGGTTCGAGAAAATTTCCGGAATATCTTGGAAACAGAACTAAAATGAGTATTTACATCTTTCGCGTGTCTTTCCAACGTAAAAATTCTTCCTCAACCCGTTCCCTCTTTAAACATTTAATGTGTTTCGAGCGTCATTTTCATCATCGCTCGCTTTTATCTTGGAAGTTTTTAACGTTTTCTTCTAGTTCGTTTCCAAATTCAATTAAGTAAAAGCAAACTAATGCTCGCAACTTTCAAAAGATTTCAACTTGATTTTGGCATTTCTTTTAAATTATTGACTGATGCTTATTTAAATCACTGATAAATGACATACTTCTAAGAAAAGCTGTTTCCCCCATTATATTAACTAATTTCAGATTTCCGAGGTAAAGATTAAATACGGAAGGTATGTGATTTTCATGTAATGTAGTTTTTAATTATGTTTTCTTTCTCTCACAGAATATTCAATAATATATCGAATTCTTAAGTTTTAAGTGAAACGTGAGATGATAAACCCTACATGAGTAGAAGATAAAAGCCATACTCTATTCACCTGCTATTCACTGCGATCGAATTTAGTTCTGTTGTTAGACTTCTCGAATGAACCCATTAATTTTACGTCATCTGTGGATTTTGTTAACAATGGATTTTGTTGTGGACAATGTTATTGGCAGTTTGATCTGGTTATTGGTACAAAGAGAAAAAGTATAAGAACTAAATCAAAAATATTCCTTGACAAAAAACCTACACTGAAGAATAAAGTAATTTTGTTCAAACCAGTCATTCACAACGTCAGCAAATTGCACTCATTTTATGGGCCTTAAATTCTGCGTTTCTGTGTATGAAATGTTGACTTTATAAAAGCTGTCATTTTAGTGATAAATTTCATACAAATGATTTACAGAGATTCATGAAGATGAGTTAAAACAGCGAGAATTATATAGAGGGAGGTGGGGGTTGAGTCATTTTTACATATTTACTGCAGAAGTTTGCTGCGATAACTTGATCTCATTTCCAGTTTGAGCACCCACATCACGTTTATCGAAACATTCGAAAGGGATGTGGCGAGATGTGGGGTTTGGAAACTACTTCTCAAACCCGTAACCAACAGTTCTAACTACAAGTAGGAACTTGAATAATAATCGTCTAACGGGCCCTCAACTTTGGAGGGCTGTTGGAGGTTTGTTTTGTCTCGGGGAACATTGCGCACAAACGTACAGACGGCGGCCGATGATTCCGCACGGCGTATTTAATTATATGTATCGATGGGCAGTTCGAGATGTAGCCAGCTGTTGCTACTCACACCTATGTATATGCTAAAGCACAAGCGTTAATTATTACCTGGTTGGCAACTTGAGTGAGCGTTATGCAGATAAGTGCTCTCTCCTTCTCTCTCTTTGAGAAGGTGCTTCTGCTTCGCATATTAATAGATGTACGGGCAATGAATGGGTTAGAAGATGGAATGGAGTGGGTTAAACTGTTCGAAAACGCTTCGATGAACAAACAACTCTCAATTAGGAGCACTTTTGCTTTACTAATTCGGATCAGAAAACTCTCTCTCTCTCTCTCTCTCTCTCTCTCTCTCTCTCTCTTTGTGTGTACGGTGAGGGAATGTTCTCGATTCCTCACGCACTTTGACGGTTCCAAATGAGGAGTTCTGATTGAAGAAAGAGACGGTCTCGAATTCCAGCGCACATTTGGAATGGGATTTCGATTAACAACGGAAAAGAATGTGATTCCAATGACAGAAGAATTTACAACGCCGATGAGTAATTCAATAAATCATTCGCTTTGTCTTCCTCTCGTTATTTGTTTGCTCTGCGATTTCAAATTCCTGTAAATGGAGATTCCATTCTGCTCTGCGCTCTCATATTTCCCAGTATTTCAATTAGTGATGGGTTCCAATGCGGGCATCGGGATGAAATATTAGTTGATATAGACATCGTCAGTGAGTTTATACAATTGAATTTATTAAAAACAATTTTTGAATTCGGTTATTCTCTAGCAATAACAGGCATACAAAGATACAATTATACAATCATGGTTCGAAAAATAGATGGGAGATGGCAGCAATATAACAAACATTACACAGGAACAAACCACGTTTAGGTGCACAACATAGACACGCACATTACAACATGCACCAATTCGTTAGAAATTCCTCAGAGGAATATGGGCGAAGAGTGCATGTGTGGTTTTACAGCAGTAGTAAGGGTTATTGTATTACTCAAACACCGATATGCATGTTATGATTCCGTTTATTGTAAGATTTCAGAATTGTATTTGGTTTAAGCTGTAATGCAATTGAATTATGGATTATTGCCGAATAAAGGGTAAAAGTGGTTCTAGTCTTGATACATCAGCAACCCAACGAGGCGGAGCCAGGGTTAGCAAAAACAAAAGAAACTGCAGATAAGTAAATAAGCTGTAAGACGGAGAAATCAGCTATTCCAGAAAATTATCTTAATAAATTGATTATTACCTTACTGAATAGCACTCCAGTCTTATGCAAAAATAAAACATTGACTATTTATGGCTTTCAAGTCATCCATGTCGAAATACATACGCGTCATTATTTCTAAACTTGCTATAGAAAAGTACGAATGAAAATAAGTAACTCGTTGATTCTAACTCTGCGGAAAACCAAAATTGTGCCTAATCCTAACAGCCAGGTAATGAAAAACACGCGTAGCGACCAATCAAACAAGAGTTGGGAAAATCGTTACAGAGTAGTGAAAGACCAAGCGAGGAAAAGTGTGAATACGGGCTACATCGACGACTTCCTCTCTTCTGAAGATGATAAACACTCGAGTAACTTATATGAAACATCAAGAGAAATACATCGACCAGCCAAACAACATGAATGATTTCTTATAGTATATGGTTCCGAGTCTCATATCATTTATTTCTTCCAATGACCCGAAATACCGTTGTCGTTGCCAGTTGATGCGAAGTACCGAGCGTTTAGCTCCTGTCTTCTTCATCTTGTTTTTTCTACTTTGATAGAGATATTGATCAGTCAATGGCAACGTGGTTGCCTAAAAATAAGCATCGATGATTTTTTATTCTTAAGAAATCCTACTTTTTAGGTTTGTATAAAGTGAAGCTGTGCGGAGTTTTTTTCTATTATTCCACTTCCATCTCAATCAAGTGAATTTCAATTACCAACCTCCAGCATTGTTTACTGTTGTGCGCTTATGCATATGTACTTGTTTGAGCAATTTATTTATTGTGACAAATTGATTTAGCTTCAAAACATGTGACGTAAAGGTATGAAATAGAAAGAATGTATATGCATTTACAGAGTCTTCTCCTCGTTCAAGCAAAAACAGTATCTTACAATAATCAATCGGATGTTTAAATGAATCTACGGTTTTTAAATATTTTTCAAATATCATCAGAATCATTGATGTGACTTCTACACATCTGACAAGTACAGAGCTGGCGAGAAATAAGTTCGCCACTCATAGAGCTCTTGAGTACGTTGTACTCCTCCAAATGAGGCAAAATTTCTAACACAGATATATTTGGACTACAGATAATACTTCAAATGATGGGCTTGTCATTCATTTGAAAAACAAAATATTACAAAAATCCGTCGATAGGTAGCACTGGAGCACACGCATAAATACTGAATATTCTTACACGTATACATAGTATATAACTGCACTAACACCGCTCAATGTGTCTCTCTTGATTTCGAACAATGCACTCTAACAGCAAAATCTTGTTTCCCACCGCACAACATAGTGAGGTTGCCGAAATATCGAGAACATGGCATCGAATTCTGTCCTGTGCGATTAGAGCACATTGTTCAAAATGAAGAGGAGACACATTGAGCAGTTTTACTGATATACAGTATATTAATTAAACATTTAAATATATGAACGTATTCGCTATTTATATGCGTGCTCCAGCATCCCCCCACCAACGGATTTTTGTACTTTTTTTACTTAATAAATGACAAAAGAATGATTCGAAGCAGTACAAATTCAATATCATCTGAAGTGCAAATTTTTGTCTCATTCGGAGCAAAAGAACGCATTCGACAACTTTCTCAAGAGGGGAGCTTATTCTTTGCCAGGCCTGCACATTAAATACAAATGAAATACCGAAGTACTAATTTATACTCACTGTACTGACTATACATTATATATATAAGAGTGAATGGTTTTCTGTTTGCAGCACTTGATATACAAATTATAACGAAAGCCAGCCATACTCCAAGAGTTCCCATATGAAAAAGGGTTAAGTTTGAAGGGTAGGGCTGGGAATCTAAATACAGTAGAACCTCCCCTAACACGCACTCCCCGTTAACGGACACCTCCAGTTAGCGGTGACTTTATTGATCCCCAGTACCGTGGAATAAAACTTTTATGTATTTCACTCCCTGTTAGCGAACACTCTCGATAGCAGACAGTAAAATCAAACTCTATTTTTATTTCAAAACTAATTTATTAATTTTTGTTCATTAATCGGGAATTTATCGTATTCAACGGTGATCATGTATAATCCCAATCTTGTATTTGTAAATATGATAATCCGGCAAATCAGTTACTTTATTAAGGCAACATAACTATGGTCCAGGATGGTGATTGCGAATGACAGTGCTAGTTTTGTTTGCACATGTTGATACGTATGAAGAGAGCCAACATTTCATAAGATTGATAATGGTGTAATGAATTTGATGCTTTTAGCTTCTTCACACTTTTAATCGAATTCAATTTTTATTGCAAAATACGTTTAGTCCACGTATCATGTGCGGGTAAAAATAATTAATTGGTTTTATCGAGACGTTCTACTGTGCACCGGTTTGCAGAGTTATTTAATATTTTAGCTGAACGATGGCACCACAATCGTTTTCTTTAACGACTACTTGCTGTGTGTTGTGTGTGGGGCACACGAAGATCATTTTTTACAGCAAGAGTTGTCTAACACTGTATCAGCTTGAATAGTTCATCTGTGAGGTATACACATCCATCGCAGTAGAAACATTGTAGGAGACGAAAAAGTGGCTTTAAACTTTATCCTTCACTTTTGTCATACCATTGCTATTCTAACGACTATTTCGAACCCATCTCAATGCTATTTTGCTCAGGGTAATATCACTTCATGTTTAAAAGGCAGTGGTGCCATCTATTAGCCAAAGTTGTAACTAATTTCACAGACGGGTTCATCTGGAATTCCTTACCTATCCATCAAACAAACTAGTTGTTTCATCTTTCTAACCGACACTATTTGTAAGTCATGACACTTGAAGTAGTCGTAAGTTAGGAAATTTATCCTGAAAAAACACTGTAACTGTCAGGAAAGCAAGCGTGCTGGTATAAAGTGGGAGTGAAGGATGCACGGATTCTCTCTCTCTCGACGCAATTGGCGAGTGATGTACGCGCAACGAGATTTGCTTACGAATTATCTACCAACGGCAAGACACGCCAGTATACATAAATATGAATACTCAATTTTTAAAAAAACTAGTATATTACATTGGTCTTACCAGATATTTCCTAATATACGATACTAAATCTAAAATACATTTTTACAAAAAAATTTCAGCTGTATCACACCCAAATAAGAAATAGTCTAATGTTGAAATAAGGGGCCATTAAAGTATTACGTCAGCAAGTTTTTGGCCATTATTGACCCCCTCCCCCCTTGTCAGCAAATTTTCGTCATAATTGCCCTCACCTTCTAACGCATATTGGTGGGCTCAGAAACTTACGCGGGGGGGGGGGCATAGGGGGCTCGTGCGCCTCCTACCCCCTAGACGGAAAAATACTGTATTTGTTAATGTAAAAAACATTTTTTTTTTAAATTAAAATTTCGGAAGAAAATACCTTTATATGTTATTATAATCGATTTCTATTATTTTAAACGCTATTTGAAGGGTAAGAGCTCAAAATTTATTTTTAAGAAATTCATTGCGACCCACCCTTTAAGCCATACATGGTTTACACTTGATCCACGAACCAAATGTGGCCCTGAAGGTTATCTCATGTGACTTGCCCCCTCAAACCAAATTTTGTAAAAATTAACTAAGCGGCGCATTTAAAGATCGCTTAAATGACCCGTGCAACAATTCCAGAGCATTTAAGTGGCCCTTGGCACGTTTTCAGATCACTAAAGTGGGCCCCGTGACACATTCAAAGATCACTTAAGTAACCCGCGACACAGTTCCAGAACACTTAAACAATCGATGGCAAATTTAGAGATCCCTTGAGTGACATGTGGCACAATTTTAGAGATCTTAAGCGGCCCCTCAGTGCGGTTCTACATTACAAGTTACCCGTGGAACATTCCCAGATTATATAAGTGATGCGTGGCATAATTGCAGATCACTTGAGTGATGCGTTGCACAATTCCAAAGCACTTAAGCGGCCCGAAAACATTTCCATAGCACTTGAAAGATCCGTGAAACATTTAGAGATGACTGTTTTTGGCACACCGAATAAGATGTCATTAAAAATATTTAATACTCTCGTAAAGGGTGGTTGCTAACGTAAGCATCATCCAACCCCCCCCCCCCCTCGATGCTTACGTAATACTTGAATGACCCCTTGAATGTCAACAAGCCTGCAGTGAATGTTGGGGATGGAGGCTTCAGTGGCGTCTGCTTGAAATGCTAAGTAGATCTTTTGACGTGATAAGAGTGAACGTTGAACTTATCGTGTATATTGTGCAAAGCGTTTCCGATTTGAATGGCAATTTTTGAAAGATTGCTTCCGCAAAAAATGACTCCTTAAGCAGAGTGGGAAGACGCATTATATCAGCAGTTTAATAACATTTGAACTCCATAGAACACAATTGGGATTTCCAAAAAAGTGATCCTGTAAGCGGAGTGACGTGTTAGTCAGGTGACGCACTAACGAGGTTTGACTGCAATAAGACAACCATAAATACTTTATATGGACATTTTATAATATTTTATCATTGATACATAGTTTGGTTTTATAATTGCATTTTTAAATAGATTGCTGATTTTTAGAAATATATGACACTCATATTTGTTATGGACATCTTTTTCTCAGCCACCTCGCTGGAAATTTTGCCTGTTGTGGCCTTGCATTGATAATTATAAATTTAAAAAATAAAGCAAATATACCATCGCAAATTAAATTTTCATTGATATCACTAAAACATGTCAAAGAAGAATTCCGCTTGTTTAATAATATTTAGCACTAGCTATTTTAGCACTAGGATTTTTTTTTTCAATTACTGGGAGTATTGAAAATAATACAAACCATTATGAAGGCATAAACTTTAATACTGGTAGCTTTAAAGAAGTTACAAAGCATTGTAAAGGCATATGCATGTCTGAAACGAAATGTTAGGAAAGCACGGTAACCAAAGTAAACATTCCAAAGTGATTGTTGAGGCCAAGGAACCATTGTTGCCCGCCATTTTTTCACCCTTTTCGGACGTTTTCCTTGCTCTGACGTACTTTTAAAGTAGCCTATCGTTCAAGTCGGATCTCGTTTGGTATATATGCAAAATTAGACGACGATAGATTTAAAATTGTAAATTTGTGTAGAGGACACACACACAGCACGCATACACAGAAAATCAATTTTATATATATAGATGAAACATCCGCGCGACGACAACAATAAGTCAAAAAATATAACTATCTTTAATGAGTGAAAATAACAAAAAAACAATTTATATATATATTGATAATTGTATTATCATCTACGTAAAAACTTTCATTTTTTCAGGGATTCCCACTTTTCTTGAAAAACTAAGGATTAAATTAAATTCCACTCCTGATTCAGTCTTATCCATTCATTGCAGTTTTTTTTTCAAATTGAAATTACAAATTTAGTATATATTTCTTCAAAAAAAATATCATCACACTGACGTTAAAACAGGATCAAACAACTATTCTCAAAGGATATTTTAGATTGAAACGAAACCGAAACTCTTGATAGATTCTATGGGAATATGAGAATATGCATTCATTAAAATTTTTGGTTTTGCGAACCCTGTCTCATGCTCTGAATGAAAATTGAACAAAAAAAATTCCAAAGAAATCGAGATTCGTTTCAGGTATATATCTGAATGAATATGCATACGTATACATGTTTTATCGGTGTGTGTGTGTGTTGCAGCAACTCCCTTTTCCTTTCAAGTGGAACATTTCTGTTTCGTCAGTGAATACTCGAGAACCAGTTCCATCCGCAATATTAATTAATTTCGAGTAAGTTTCACTGAGAAATATTTGCTCAGTGGAGAAAGAGAGCGAGAGCAAACACACACGTGGTGGAAGGTTTCTGTTTCAAAAGCGGAAGAAAGGTTGTTATCCTCGGAGTGGTGATGGGAAACCCACAACGCGGAACGTGACATAAGGTAGTGTGCGTGTATTGTTTCCTCTGTGTCTCTTTCCCGAGCACTATCATGGGGTACCTGGTTCCAAGGATAACAAACTACGAGAAAACTAGTGCTTCGTAAAAGATTATTCGCAATTCATAATAATAATGATAGTTAACAGGAAACGCGCTCGGAAAGGAAACCAATATTTACGTTGGTCGAGAAGTTACACCACCCTCGTGAGCTCAACCAATAATTTGTTTATAACCTGCGAATATTCATAGAATTCTCCGCTTTTAATGAACTAGTCACAGCATTCGAAATCAGAAACGAATGAGTTTTCGAAAATGTTGTATGGTAATCTCGTGTTTTTATCTCGAGACTGGGATATGCATTCGAAGATTCGTCTTCGGTGCAGAAAATAGAATCACATGGATAAGAATGTGAAGAAATATGTAATGATCTAAAATAATATAATCTTAACCTTACAGTATCCTATCGTCAAGGATATAGTTAAAGAATTCATTATGTTCAGGAGAAAATAGTGGTTTCCCAAACAAACTCCAGAGACGCTCATTAGAATCCATTCTATGTGTGTGAGGTTTAGGATACGTTGCTCGTTGTTATTGATGATTGTAGGTGAATGTTTAGTCGGTGAACGCAGTTGAACTTGGTAAATTCGAACATGATTAACTCGAGTTTTGGATAATTCGAATTTTTTTTGTTGATGTTTCGGATAATTAGAAGTTGCAGGAGAAAAATCTTGATTTTTGTTCGAGCACAACTGGTAATTATGAAAAACTCTGCAAGAAGTCAAACTTCTGCTCTTCTCTCGGCAAAGTGGTTAGACAAGCATCCTCCACAGACAAACAAATGTTTGAAATTTCTGTCGTAATTTTGGCACACTATAGATGCTGTTTTTTCGCTCTTAGTTTCTGATTCGAACTCCAATGCAGACATTCTGTCCGTTGAGTGGACAGAATGTTTGCCTGGGTGTTGTAAATAAATATGAGCCACTCTTGAAGATAACCCAGGTTTTATGATAGACTTTTGATAAAAAAAATTCTGCTTACTTCTTTCAAAACGGTTCCCTTTGTATAGTAAAATGAATGTCAGAATTTAATTTGCTTTTCGTGTTGGATTTATTAACTCCAGTGAAAAAAAAAGCAGTTATTTGATCGCAACCCAGCAAAACACCATCTTTGTCCGACAAACCCTTTATGTCCGACATTATGAAAAGTGGAAAAAGAAGAAAACTATAATGAATTAAAATTAAAGTATAAGTGTAATGATAATAATAAATAGTTACCATGTAAATTACTTGGTAAAACCAAAAAAAAAAACCCCGTTGTTTTTAAATAATTAGTTCGAAAAAAATTATCAACATGATAATTTAAAGTATCGTCAGTGGTTCTCAATCGGTGCTCCATACGCACACCCCCAAAAACCTTCGAATAGAATGTAAAGGTCACGACACCTCCTGATGACGCTTACCTCTGGTGTTCGAGAAACGTTTAGTAAAACAAACTCACACCGATGACGTTCATTTGCCCGTAAACTTCTCTTCAAATGTCTCCATTTTAACCAAGTTTTCACAATCGTGGTCAATAAAACATATTTCTCGGAAGATATAGCTGTTGTTGGTATGAGTTAACACTTGATTTTCTTTGCTATTGCTTCTGACAAGCTACGGTGAAACATGAATACACGCTGAGATCGTAGAACCTACGAATACTTCGACTTCGAAAACCGAACCCACCTCCGGCGAGTCTCCGAAGATCTGCCGTAAAGGTTGGGTTGGAATTTTATTATTTATTATTTCTCTCTAAATGTTACATATACAGAGTGTCCTGTAAGTCCTTATTTGGTCTTTATCTCATCGACCGTTTATCATAGAAGAATGGCTGTAATTAAAAAAAAATGGTCAAAATGTGTCCAGAAATCAGCGTGTACCAGTTTCGAGAGAGACAATATAGAGTGTCATAGAACAAAAAAAATCTAACTTTTACACACCTCCTCTGTTGTTTTATTTCCAATTGAAAAACTGTTGCCCTATCTCTCCTGAGGACAACAAGAAAAATTCCCCTTTTCCAAGTGTAGTATTCACTGATATGTTTGAAATCAAAAATCTGAGAAAAGTTGGGAAGAACATCATAAACTAAACGAAACGCTCCTTTCCCTCATTTATGCTGTTCTTTCCTAACTTATCTCCGATTTCTGAATTCCAATATCTCAGCGAATATTGCACTTGCAAATATAGAATTTTTATGGCCTCAGGAGAGACAGGGCAGCAAGATTTTCATTGTAAGTTGGAGAATATGGGGATGAACGATTGAGGAGATAAAAGCCGAGAATCAGAACTTACAGGACACCTTGTATATACAAAATATGAAAATAGCATAGAGGACAACTTAAGCACATTATACATCAAACATAACACATCAACATACAGCAATTTTATACTTGCAAAAAAAAACCCAGCATTTTACGAACGATCGATATACTACATAATTCGATATACATCAAAAACTGCATAGAAGATAACCCAAATAATCATTATAGAGGGTGAATCCGACATATTCTGCCAAACGAAAGGGGGGTTATAGACGAGCCCAAATTTATCATAAAACACCCCATCAACCCTTTCTTATCCCGAACCGTTTACGAGTGATGGTGGATAATCGATTATGGGGAAAAAAATGCGTAAAGTCTGAAAAAACCCGAACTTTTTGTTTCTGATAGACCTACACGCAAAATAAGCACATGTATGGAAAGCGCAGAAAACATCCTATAAGGTCATTCAAACTTCATTGAAATATCTGGATTTAATGGTGAGCTATTAAAGATTATCGAAATCGTCGCCAAACATTTTAATTGCCAATTCCGCAAACATTGGTAGCCTCTACCATTGGTCAAATTTGCCAAAAACTTGGCAAATTGTCCATTCCATTAGCTTCCAAAAGAGTCCACAATAAACCAAATTGGTCATCTAGTTGAGGAGATATTAAATCGTTTCTTTGGAATACATCACTGAAATCTGCATCAAAGTAATTTTAGTAGGATTTGGCAACAATTCGATTTTTCACTTCACCGATCTCTCAGCTCTTGTAGCTCGCCATTAACTACGGATACCCTGTTGATAGAGATAGGCTTATAGAATTAGAACGTATAGAATTTTTTACGCAAAATCAAATTGTTGCAAAAATCTGGAACCGCCAATTCCAAACTTTCGTCGAATATCTACTTCGACAAACGCTGATTTGAGTGATGTATTGCAAACTAATGACCAAATTTCTCCAGAACCAGAAAACCGATATGGTTTATTGTAAGCTCTTTCAGAAGCAGGTGGAATGTACAAGTGTTCGGCAAATTTAACCGATTGTAGCTAGAAGGGTGTTTGATGAATTGGTAATTAACTTTTTTTGGCAAACAATTCGATTTTGAACCTTGCCAATTTTTTAGAGCTTGTGTGTAGCTCGCCATTAAAACCAGATATTTCAATGAAATTGGTGTCACCTTATAGCATTTTTTCAGCTTTTTCCAAATGTCAGCTAAGTTTGTTTATAGATCTTTTAGAGACTTCAGAAATTCTGTTTGAAATTCTTGACACATTTTTTTCCTATAATTGATTATCTACCATAACTTGAGATAGGACAGGGTTGGTGGGGTTGTTTCATGATCCATTGGACTCGTCTATCACCCCCCCCCCTCCAAAATTGGTGGCAGAATAGATCAGATTCCCCCGGTATACAACAATTATACATCGTTATATCCTTATGCATTACGCAAATGATCGTGACGTTATTGCCTTGGCTTTTTTACCACGAACCTTTGCTACATTTTTTCCAGGAACTGCATCGATTTCTGCGGTCTCTTTTTTGCAGCGTTATATTAGGAAGAAGATTGCTCCACCAATCTAATCATATGACCTACGAACATTTCAGTGTGACCTACGAATACTACTTGATGATATAATATAAATACATACCAACGCGACGGCTTTTCACTAGAGAAACTCCCTGTCTATAATGAGATGATTATTTTTTTTCGCCTGATATCTTTATCCAATAGCAGAGTTAAAAAAGTTCTGAAAACTCTCGCGTTCTTTATCCATCCTATGCTATCTAACAGTCAACATGTTTTTGCTTATACAGCCCCTCTTCGAGAAAAGAATCTATTACTTTCAACATCTCTCAAGGGGAAAAAAAAACTTTATTTAAGTAAAGTGGAATCTGTATTGATTAAAGCTTAACTGAATATTAAGTGAAACTAATATTCAGTTAAGATTATTGTTTATTTTATTAAATTTTCTCAACTTCACTGGTATATTCATTTGAAACATAAGAGTTTCGAAAGCATTTTAGATAAATAGTATTTCAAACGCATAGAATATTCCACGCAACAAAAATAAGATACATATATCTTAGTAGAAATAAATAATAAGACTATTATTCACAGATATATATACTGTATAAACAGTGACAGTGAGTAAAGCTTAAGTTCCAAATTATTATTCATTAACTTATTATTGTATTAACTTATGAACGTTTAGTGATAAATTAATAAGTGAATCGACGGACGGAAGGTATAAAAAATACTTTCAGGATTAGTTATTTAGAAAAATCTGATTGAGAAATCAATTTATATGAGAACACAGAAAAATAAAAACTTTAATGTGTATGCGACGGTACTTTGTGCACTTCATAAAAACAGATCGAGGTTCTAAAAATCTAATGTGAATTTCGTATTCATTAATAAATGGATTTTATTTTATTTTTTGGAAACATCTTCGGAAAAAAAAGTTCGAGATCGTACATTTCTATTACTAATGATGGCTCTCCGATGACGACTTATTCGTGTAGAAAACCTCTAGAGAGAGCGAGCGAAAAATCTTTGATTCTCACGTTCAGAATGTTTTAATTAAATTTATGTCGCAGTATATATATATCGCCTCGTCGAATTTCCGCTCTCATCATCTTAATTATTCCCAGCGCATTAATAATTATCTAGCGTCATTATTATTATTCTTAAGCCATAGCAGTGGGAAAAGCGTCTTGTTCGTTAGTTTATGACGAATGTCACCGAATCTTTATTCGATAGCTCTCTCGGGATAAGTTCCGTTAATGCTTCGTCTTTGGTGCGACACGTTTAGGAAATCCTGCCTTAGTACGATGTTTGAATGGTGTCTCTACGGTATTGGTGTATTCATTTTCGCAGAAAATTATATTATATTTCTAGAAATCAAGACTAGACTTCATTACGTGGATTCAATCACGTGCTTCAAATTTCTTGAAACTTCATTACGCGTCTTCACCGGAGAATCACCAATTTTTCCGAAATAATATTTTAACTATTTAAATTTCTAATAGTCTTACATATGGACCATGGGCTTCTCTCACTCTCTCTAGTTAAAAGTCATTTGAAAATCATGAATATATTATTAATCTACTATACAGGAGTTTTCAAAAATCCACGGCTACTTTTGGGAATGATATTAAATCGAAAGCTTTTATTAAAAGTAAATATAAAAAGAAATCGACACATAACTCTCCACATAATTCAAGAGTGCCTTTTCAAAGGAGAAAGATATAGAGTATATCTGCTTCTCCTCGGCCGGAAAACTAGTATATACAGAGCGTTCATAATTTAAAGTTTACGAGATCGCGCTTCCTTGGCCAAATTGTTTTACCAAAACGTCAATTCCGCAGTTACTGCTCTACGGAAATATCAGACTTGGAAGAGGATTCAAAAAGGTTCAATGAATGTTAAAAACCTTCGGAGTATGATAATGAAATTTGAACAACGAACCACAGGATCGTTGTGTGTTCGTCCCAAAAGAGGAAGGAAACCCGTTTCTATAGACGCAGTACAGGAGGTTCCGCTTCAGATGGAAGGAGAGAAGACTTCAGATTCTCGTGGTAGCACTAGTGTCAGGCGTGTAGCACAGGCGTTGGATAGGCCACGTTCAACTGTACGCAAGATCATGTGGAATATCCTCCGATATTATCCGTACAAACTTTCACTTTTGCAGCGGTTGCTTCCACGTGATTATGACGCTCGACTCTGGTTCTCACCGCAGCTCGAGTTGAGGTAGATTCAGAATGGCCTTGGAATATCCTCTCGACAGACGAACATGGATGGTGCAGTCAACTCACAACTGCCGAATTTAAGAATCAGAAAATCCGCACGCTATCTTAGATGTTTCGTTGCATTCACCATAAATACAAATACAAATACAAATACAAATACAAATACAACGCCACAACAGGCAAAATGCCCAACGAGGTGGCTGATAAAAAGATGCCCATAAAAATATGGATGTCATATGTTTCAAAAATACAGCAACCCCATTAAAAATGCAATTAACACAAATTATAAACAATATATACACATGATAAAATATTATACAATGCCCATAAAGAATACTTATGGTTGTCTTATTCTAAGAATGGATAGCTTCTCGATTTACCCCAACATGTTTATCGTATTTCTTTTTAAACGTGTCAATTGTGTTACAATTTACTACCTCCGGGGGTAAGCTATTCCATTTATTAACAACCCTATTAGAGAAAAATTCCCTGCGACACCATAACTTTACATTGTCCCTCACCAATCGATACTGGTGTCCCCTTGTAAAAGCGGTTGATTGGCGGTGTACTAAAAGTTCATGGTCCATCCTATCCATCCCATTGAAAATTTTGAACACTTCGATCATATCTCCTCGACCCCTGCGTTCATCCAATGTAAACATATTCAAAAAATGAAGTCTCTCTTCATAACTCAAGCCCTGTGTGCCAATAAGGACACGCGTAGCTCTTCTCTGCACCCCTTCAATCAAGTCTATGTCCCTCTGTAGGTATGGTCTCCAAAACCTTACCGCATACTCCAGTCCAGGACGAACTAAGCCTCGAAAAAGCGGAAGAATGACTTTAGGAGAACGCGAAGAGACCTTTTTGAAAATGAGACCAAGCATTCTATTCGCTTTTTTGACAACCGCTGAACAATGTTCAGAAAACTTAAGTCGCTCGTCAATGAGAATTCCCAAATCGGTGACTCTAGTTGCATCCGGGATAGTGACACCATTCAACTCGTAAGAGAACCGTGGGTTGTTCGAACCAAAATGAGCGACCATGCACTTATCTACGCTAAACGTCATGCTCCATTCATTTGCCCATGCTGCAATCTTGTCTAAGTTGGTCTGGAGCAACTCCCTATCGCTTTCATTCCCGATTACCCCCATTAGCTTCACATCATCTGCGAATTTGCTAGTAATTCCATCGATACCCTGATCGAGTTTGTCGATAAAAAGTGAAAAAAGTATGGGGCCAAGGACACTTCCCTGAGGAACTCCACTTGTGACGTCTGTCCAACCAGAGAATTCCCCGTTCACCATAACTCGTTGCGACCTATCTCTTAACCACGATTCCATCCAATTCAGCAAGTTGCCCCCTATTCCAATCTCGTGTAAACGCTTCAAGAGTTTGCCATGTTGTACCCGATCGAATGCCTTGTACCCGATCGAATGACGGTATGGTGTGGATTTACTGCATCATTTATTTTCTCCTATCATCCTATTTCTACGAGGAGTTACGTCCTACAGGTCCAGTGGCATGTTCGATAACCGGGAAACGATATGCATTGCTGTTACGGAACAAAATTGTTCCGGCTCTGCATGCACATCAGTGCCTTGTAGACACAATCTTTATGCAAAACGGAGCTCCTCCACACTAAGAATGTTCTTAAAATACATTTTACAGAAGAACGTGTCATCAGCCGGCACGTCCTTAATCTATGGCCCCCCGATCCCCGGACCATAATCCATGGTAAGTCGTGACAATCCAAGAACTTTACCTGACCTGAAAGGCAGCATTTCACGCCCCGTGATGCGCATTTCCCCGCACATACTTCAACCAGTTATGGAACATGCCATCCTGTGATTTCACATGGTATCTAAAAATGATGGCCATCATGTGGAACATGTTTTGTAGCAGTAATAATTGTGAAAGAGTTTAACAATTGGTAAAATTGTCAACGTTTGCCTAAATGTGTCATTTCTTGATAAAATGTCCTCTGGTGGTGACATGTGCACTTATTTTTCCCTCGATACAAATTCCAATCACTTATTACGATACAAATTACAATACTCCACAAAATTTCACAATTTTCGTATGTCTGGTTTCGCCTGTAGACTACTTTAAAATAAGGTCTTTTAATTATGGACGCCCTGTATATATACTAATAGGGCGATCATCTGACCATATTTTACGGGACATTCACCCAGATTTTGGTCATCGCGATTTTTTTTTATAAAATGTATATAAAAATATTGAATTTTCATCAAACCTTACTTGAAATTTATTGTTTACTGAAATCAAAAGAACTGATATGATTTTCATAACTTATAAAGTGTATCATGACTGATTACCACGATTAATTATTGTCATGTAAACATATTCATCTCAAATATTTATCAAACTTTTTATTTATTTTTTTGCGAATTACATATATGATAACTTGAAGAAAAAAAAGTTGCCTCTTTTTCCCTCCATTTTACCGGTTTTAGCGATAGTTGGAAACTTACCTTTGAAAAGTTTTTGGCAGTAATTGGCACTTTTATTTATCGTTGACAATGTTCTGGCATCTATCCTTTTACTAGAGAAAATTGAAAACAAATTATTTGTTTTTCTTACATTCCCGCCGAGAGAGAAGCATTTTTCTGACTATTCCCCGCAGCAAAAGAGTTAAGAAATACTGTATGTTGAAAGTGGCATATATATATATATATATATATATATATATATATATAGCGGAAAGGGGGAAAAATATCGCTGCATCTCGAGAGAGACTAAAACTACATATAGACTATAGGCGATTCCGAACGAAATTCGAAAAGAATATCGTTACAGAGGGATTTATCGTCATATCGAGTGTCGTTGTAGTGAAGTTGTTCGGTATAACGCTACTTATTACTTCGTACATTTTCTTCCGAGAGTGGTTGAGATATAAATTTATATTCCACCGTAAATAGACTTATATTGTAACACACTTCATTCTTAGGATTTTTTTTTTCGCAGTTCATAGATGGCGTATAGATGCGATTCAAAAAATCGACACTTTTTCTACAAAAACGTGACCAACAACTCCCAGCCATTCTTTAAGATTCCATCATTGGAGAATGAGAGAGCTTCAAAAATATACCGTACTTTGAAATTGTGCATAGGCGCTGTGGAATGGGAAACTTGTTTTTAAAAGTTAAAAAATTATTTTACACTCGCAGTGAGTATGAGCAAATTTGTAGCTCACCATATAAATCGCATCGAACCTCTGGAATGAAGTTTTATAAAACGTGAGTAACTTGGTGGATCCATCCAAAAATACTGTAATATTCGTAGGAATTTTTCCTTAATTCAACGATTACATACATAACATTAGAATGCACCGGGGAATTCATACGTTCGTTCTTTTGCTCGATACGGAGCGGTACGCGCAGTGGCAACGTATAAGGCATGTATTTTATTACACGCATGCTCATTTATCTATACAATTTATTGAAAATCTTAGAAATTTTGAAAACCCTGGTTTTAATATTTCCAAGTGCTCTTCGTACAAAGAATACAGAAGCAAATAGAGAAGCTACGTTGTTGCCGTCAAATCTCGCTAGAATTTTTTTTTTTTTAAAAGGAGGGTGGCGAAGAAAATTGTATGGTCGATATATGCTTATCATGAAAGCGATGTGAATATTCTGATGCGATGGAGTTCATGATCAAACGTTACGTTACAAGGAATATAAAGGAGGAGGCGGAAACGGCGTACATTACGGATATTGCGGTTCTCAGTTCCCGCTTCAGGAAACGAAAATTGATGAAAAGATGTTGACCATCTTTTACGTGTTTCTTCCTCTTTTTTAAAGAAAGCGGAAAACACTGTATGAAGGTTTTGGTCCGTACTCATACTAGAGTTACTTCGATCGCAAAATATTACATAAGAAGCAAGAGGAAATACCGATAAGGTTTGACTGAAAAATTTTCTCTTCAGATATTTCTACAACGTGGTTAAAGTCGTATGCGATTGAAAAGGTTCGAGGCCATATGCAGTAACACATTTGCACACAACGCCGTAACATTTTCAATTTACTTGAGTGAAAAGTATTGCGCTAATATGCATGAGAAACTGAAAGATGTATGAAGAGTAACTGAAATGAAAACTCTGCGTTGGTACTTTGTTTTGATATGCAGTCGAAGCGGAAAATTTGTTCTCCATTTTTCGTTGTACAGAACTTTTCGAAAATAATTTCAAAAATGGATCAACATATGAAGATTCCGACTCCTCTTCAAGGATGCGTGTTCTTATCCTCAATGTTTACCAGCATCCGGACTGATTCGCCAAAAATATCCGAAAAGGATATGAATTCAAAGTTTAAGTAAAATACGCGAACAATAATCAGCAAATAGTGAAACCCCCCCCCCCCCACTCTTTAACGTCATAAATAACACTGAGAACTATGAAATTCTGTTAAACAACTCACTTCATGATGCACTAATGTCAATAAGTTAACCCATTTGTACCCACTGTCCTCATTTGAGTGTATCGAAAATTTAGTTTTGTATAATACACGTCCTTTTAAAAAAATTCACTATACTCCAGAAAGTTACGCGAGTAGTTCATAAAATGCTCAATCTAGAAAATCTAAATTAAGGCTACGATTGCAATTAGCATTTTCATCTTTTAAGAGGTTCTTCTTGAGCATTTCGGTGGGGAAAAATTGTATAAAATAGATTAAATTTTTCTCCAAATGCCAAATTGATTTTTCTGCTTTGTTTCAAAAAAAAAAAAAAAATTAGAAAACCCCAAAAGTTGTTTCAAAAAATTAAAAGATCTGACTTAAAATGGATTATTACAAGAATATTTTCATGCAAATTTACATAAACTTTATTGAATTCACGTTTTATGTCTTTCCGAGTAATGTATGTATAAACGTAGATTCGTTCAATCTTCGCGAATACTGGTGAAAAAAGTAGTAAATTTGTGCAAACACAAAATTACATGTGTATTTAGCAGGAAAGGATGAGGAAACGCGTGCTGATATCGTATGAATGCATTGTACTGTCTTTGTCCTTGACCATGGATTTTATGCATCAAGACATTGAATTGATGTCTCCAGTACATATCTGTATCTGACCTTCACTATGAATCCCAGCGTCGCTATTTTAGAACCGATAGCAGCTGTTTTGGAATTAATTAGATGTTTTTTTACTGTGATTCCTTAAGCTTTTGGATATCAGGTACAATCATCAGATATCACGAAACCACCGAAGTATCGATGACGTTTGATGGCCATTGCCGAATTCTTAATCCAATCTTCGTTTTCTATCTTCAAACGAAGTCTTCAGCTGCTGCAACCAAAAATTAGCCACCAATTAACCAGAAAACTTCTCTGGATGGAGGTGTGCATTAGGTCCTCTATCTTTTGATTTCATAAGTTGAAGACTTGCATATAGATGGAAATTTCGTTTGTCATCAAGAGATTTTGACTATGTTTAGAAAACTATATAAATGCGGTACACCAATTCCCATAGGCAAAATCTTAATGACAAATGAAATATCCTTCTCCATACATCTACAACTTCTGGAGTCAAAAGTTAGAGATCCTAATTTACACATCCTTCCATAGAAGTCTCCTGATTCATTAGTCTATATTTTTTTGGTTGCAGCAGCTGAATATTTTGTTTAAAGATGGAAAAACGAAGATTGGATCGAGAATTCATCAACGCCCACCGAACGGCATTGATTCTTCGGTGGTTTCGTAATATCTGATGATTGTACCTGATACTGCTATCCAAAAACTTATGGAATCACACTAAAAAAAGAAGCTAACCATTTCCAAACCAGCTGCTATCGGTTCTAAAATAGTGACGATGGGTTTCATGGTAGAGGTCAGGCGCAGATCTGTGCTAGAGACTTTTATCAATTCAATGTTTTGCGTCATAAACTCCAAGGTTAAATCCAAAGATAGCCTCAGTACAATGTATTCGTACGATATCAGTACGCGTTTCCTCATACTGTCCCACCAAATACACGTGTAATTTTATGTTTGCGGAAATTTACTGTGTTTTTACCTGTATCAATGCATACATTACTCGGAAAGACATAAAACGGGAATTGAATAAAGTTTATGTAAATTTGCATGAAAATATTCTTGTAATAATTCGTTTTAAAAGAAAGAGTAATTTGACACTTCAAGAGATGAATTCAATCTATTTTATGCAATTTTTTCCCCGCCGATATGCTTAAGCAGAACCTCTTAAAAGATGAAAATGCAAATTACGCATCCGTACCCATAGTTTGGGTTTTCCAGCTTGAGCGTTTAATGAAATGCTCTTGTGAAAATCTCTGGGTTGTTCTAATTTTTGAAAAAGACGTGCTTTTCAGCCTCGCAGGTGGATGTCGTATACGTTATCATGTGTAAATGGCGACCATACTCAGTGATTGGCATCGAAAAAATTCTCGACGAGCTATTTTTCTGTTTCAGAAATGACGCTTTATATTGTCTCAGAAATGCGATTTCAATTTAATTTTAGATCTCCGAGAGAAAGATGTTTCGATACACTAAAGATATCGCCACTGTCAATTTCTTGTTTGGTCACCATTAACAATCTTCTAATATAGAGGGTGCCCCATAAATTCATAAATAGTTGAAAAAAATTATAAAAATTTCAGGAATTTGCATATTTGAATGGGGTTTGTGAAAAGTTATGCTCATGAAGAGGGATTTTTTTTTGTTTCAGAAGAAAAACGAAGTTCAGTTCAGTTGAAGATTTTATCGTTAGAAGACGCTGAACGAAAGCAAATAACATGAAATATGCAAATCAGAGTCCTATAAAATACAGGTTGTATGCATTATTTACAGTTCATTTCTGATATTTCTTGTTACTGACGGTTTTGATTCTGATGGATAAAACACCATTGGTGAAGTAATTTGATCTCAGCCCCGAATCCCCGATTGAAGCTTTACGAAGGTTTCAGACACAGAAGAGATTAAAGAAATTTTCGGGTCCAATCACTCTAGTCGGACTGGATTATCTGGCCCTCTGTCGACAAAATTTGAAATACTTTTTTCTGTTCTAAAAATCCCTCCCCCCCCCCCTTCCGTGAGAATAGCTTTTCACAGACCGCATTCAAATATACCGACTCCTTCGATTTTATGAATTTTTAAATTGTTTACGAATTTATGAGACACCCTGTACATTCATTTAAACCAGTGTTCGTACCTCGGAAAAACCAGCCGAACAGTAGGATCTTTGGTAAAGGTGAAACTCTATATGAAGAAAATTTCTAACATGAAAAACAAATAATCTCAAAGATAGGGATACAAAGGCGGATACAGGAGGACGGCGACGGAGCGAGCAACCGCATCCCGTTCTTTTCATTTTAATCATATCATGGCGCCGCTCTGTCTCAATGAAGACATACAAGCAGGTGGTTGAAGAAAACCTGGGCTATTCTTGAAAATGTGTGTGCATGTGTAGGGAACATAACGTGAAGTTTATTTATGTGTAATGCTTATGACAGTGCTGTCATCTGCCATCAATTTTTCAAACGGATTTCGGGACCACAGAAAACCAACTTCAGCAGACCAACACTGTGGCAACACTGGTGTTCGATCCTCCTGTCCCCGAAAAAAAAATTGTATTATTAGCATAGGCCGGATGGTTGAGGTGGAAAATATACCTCCTTTTCCGTTCGAAGAGCCATTATCCACTTAAGTAGGGTTTTCAGCTTTTATGTGACGAAACAGTGACATCGAGCTAATTCTAGCTAAATATTGGTGATTCAATTCAGATATACAACTGGTTTTTTTTTTGGCAAATAATGCTTATCAACACTAATTACATGACAAAATTGCACTTGTCATGTTTCCTCGAAACAACTCAAAATCAACAGGGACACGAGGACAGGTTCTTTTAACCAGGTTTAAAGTTGGGTTATAGTAGGGTGACCAGACGTTTTGGTTGAATAAAAACGTCTGGTCACTTTTCTTTTGTGAAAACAACCTTTTCATGGCAGCCTTTTGAAGAAGTGCCGCCGCATTTCATTTCCTCTGTCTAAGTTAGGATCTCCATGATCTTCTTAGACACCCATACCCTTTGGAAAATGATGATGATGCGTCGTGCACATATCTCTTGGTCTATATACTTGCGTGCCAAGGCTTTGCGTAATGTTATTCCAAGTCATAGCCGATCCCATTATAGGAGCCATTTAAAGCAAACACATGCACAGACATGACGCAATTCATTTGCGTATAGATGCGTGCAAATCTAATCCTGTTTGCTTAGATCTCCTTTGATGAGTTTCAGGTAATTCACTAAGGTACAAATGCTTTGGCTTTGTCGCAGTAGTCAGAGACGTCCTAATCCAGTTTATTCGTTTCCCAGTTGGGCTGGTGCAGCACGCACTAGTGGTTCGGTCTCTCAGGCTTTTATTTATTTAAGACGGCGCTAATCAGCAAATCCACTGTGATTCCGTCCTGTATCTGTGGAAATGGGATGTGTTGTCGCTATGGGGGTAGGGTGGTGAGTTGGGCGATCAGGGTTTCTGTTCGACTATAACTCCCCTCCCCCGACACTTCCCATTGCCCTATTGTTCCTCAGCCAAACTAAACTGATTGATTATTTCTCACTGTGCCTTTGTGGTGCAATGTGGAATGCACACGCCCTTTATATTCTCGGGGTCAGTACTGGCAAAGCGTGGAAGGAAACTGCTTTCAAAAGACTGTGATGATGTGTCTGGGTGGGATGTTAATGATAAATTGTTTCATCCCGTCCAGATGGTATTGTGCTTTCGGTTTTAGTGCTTCATTCCCTAGCTTAAAACGTTTTGTTGAATCTTTCAAGATTTTGATGTACGAGGGGGAGCTCGTAAAGGGCGCGATGCATAATTGCTGAAACACTCATTTCCGAAATGCTCGATGAAAAGCGTTTGCTGTCTCTCTCTTCCATGGGAGTGGATACGTGAGAAAGGTAAGCGTATGGTGAAACAAAGGGTGTGCTCAGTAAGGTCTAAATATATCAATGAAATTTTTCAATTCAGACGAATATAGTTGAGAATACTAAATTGACGGATAGTTATAGATCGGGGCTGTCGGTGTTAGTTGATTAAATTGTTAAACATGATGTTTCAGATCTTTGAAATTGACTAGTGAGTCAGGGCAAGACAGTTCGCAGCGATCATAGGGTGCAGTTCTGAATTTCGAGCCTCTTCATCACTCTAGTATTAAGCCTATGGCAGATCTGAATAAAAAAAAAACACTGAAAAATAGTTAGAGGATATTTTTAATGAATTATATTTTCAGTCACCCTGCAAAACTGATACTCTTAGACAGGAAATTTTTGATTCAAACTACCTGAAGTGTTTAGCAAATGAGCATGAAGAAAAATGGTCAGAGAGGAAAAAAAAATGCTTAAATGCCGCAACTTTTTTTCCGGTGACATCACATTTGTTCAAGATAGCAAAAAATATCAGGTCGTTAAGCTTTGAAGAGCGACTTCTTCCTTTTTTTCACATTCTTTCCTATAAATTCCCAATATTGTATCCCGTTGTCAATACGTGCGCGCGTGTTTGTTCAAATACAAATTCAGAAGTTTCAACCAATTTTTTGCATACAATAAAAGTTCGTCTACACGCACGCAATGCATTGTCCTTGAGTGATTTACTAAATTTCCCCCTCCATGTGTACGGCTGGCATAAAATATTCCATCGCAAGCCAAGCAACGCACGCTGGACGAACGACAAAACTTGGAAGGCTTCACGATGATGGAGGATTCGAGGGAAAGAGCTTTTGTTACGTCTCTTCGATTCTGTATAGCCAAGGCCCCAGGGCCGTCATTTGAACTCTTTCTGGGGGGGGGGGCAAAACACATGTACTCAATGTATGTATATATACCATTTTTTGTGTATTTTCAAAAGCCAGGGGGGGGCAACGGCCTCCCCTAAATGACGGGCCTGGCCAAGGCTACGGTTGGAACCATGTTGGGCGAGGGTAGGTGGGGGGGGATATGAAAATAATAGGCGGACATGTAAAGCAAGAGCCACGACGAAAAGAAGGCAGGGTGAGTGAGCCTATTTTGTGCAATTGAAAGACTTGTTCTCCAACCCCTTTTCTGGATAACATTATTATAAATCAACAACCAAAAACTCCACAAAAAATATCACTGTACATGTGGCTGCCTACTGTACATGGCTATTTGTTTTGGCTATGCGCAAGGAATGTAGAATGTAAAGAAATACACATTATGAGAAAAAATCTCAAAATAATAGAGGGTAAAATACTATAATCATAGAAAAAAATCATAATAGTGGTTACGAATTGTCACAAAACTCTGCTGTATAGTTATTTGAAACGCAACTTTTCAAAATATCTGATTATTTAGGTAGAAGGAAACATGTGAGGCTGAAAATGCCAATGAATAAGGTGAAAGATCAGGTATGTTTGCCAGAACAAATAATTCAAACTATTCTTCTCACGAGCAAAGAAATACAGGGTCAGCAAAATGTCCGTAGAAACTTTAAAAATTCATAAAAACCGTGAAAATAACCGAATAAAAAGCGATTTGCAAGGCTAGCATAGGAAGGGTAACGGGAATTCATTTGCAAGGTCACGGGAATTCTTTTAAGACAGGGAAAAAGATAACTAGAAAAGCAGATAGGTGCCGCTGACCGACACAAGTCAAAGAAAAAATACGCAAATAACGAACAGAACGCCTCCAAATCGTTTATTACAGCAGTATGTGTTTCACCGATTAGAATCTTTTAAACCTATTTTTTCCCTACTCGTAGATATGAATAGCAGCTGCAGGCAGACTGTCGAGATACGTTCCAATGTCATTTTCATTACACAAAATCGTAGCTTAGCCCGAAAGAAGCAATATACATCGGGAGCTAAAATTCCTTTTTTCTTTGTCCATAATAGATAAGAGATAGATAAATTTCCGATTTCCCCATACCCAAAACAGCCAGATTATCAATCAAATTATCTACCATTATGGACAGATATTTTAATATGTTTCCTCTTTATTCTTCAACCAAAAATATTTCATTGTTCGACAAGTACCAAAATAAAATGCTGGTTAGAAGCTGGAAATACATGGAATAAAGTCGTTATCATGTGAAATGATTTCGCAAACAAGGATAGAATCGTTTAGCCCCGATTCAGACAAATATTAATGGTTTGATCGTAATCAGATGGAGTCTATCGGGCAAAACTTTGAAATATGCTTGCTTTTCGGCGTCGGTTATGAATCAGGATTTTATCTGTAGATCTTTAATGAAGATAGAAATTTTCTCGTTTTCTCCAGCCTCCAGAGATCTTTTATCTCGGGTATTTTAATTAGATTTGAATTCGTGTGCTTGCGATTTTTCTTACTTATCTCCAGGGAAGAGAAGAAAACGATTTCAGATGAAATCTAAATCACTTGAAATGAAATACCGCTATTGTCTTTTCGGATAAAAGATTGAAATCAGATACTTGCGTGTTTCACGTTGCTGATATTTAGTGGTGAAATTCATAATTAATTTAGTGTTTCTTTTGAAACCCAAAGTGAATTGTTTTTATAAAGTTAATAGCATTGATCATTTTGATAGCATTTGATGTTTTCATGATCTCTCCGGTATTGGGTCATTCATAGATTCAAATTAGAATAACCAATATTCGTTCAACCGTCAAGACTGGGACAAGTTAACGTTATCTATATTGAAGAATATTTTGTGCAACTTGCCGAAAAGCTTGAGAAGTTATTATTCATTCAAGTTGTCGACCCACGATGTTTTTTTATAATTGAGGATATCCCAGGGGAATTTATCACCATCTATGCAGAACTGGAAATAACATAGGTTAAGCTGATGGAAGAGGTTTAAAGTCAACCGAAAAATCACCATATCTCAAAAATCAGTGTGGTGTAAAGATATCAAAATTTTAGAGCGATAAATTACAAGCGGAACTAAACATATAGCAGCAAAAAAAAAATTGATGCAAGTTTGCATTAATGTACCAACTTACCATTATTTGCAAATTCTTTAGCCAACGGTCATACCATGCTGAAAACACCGGTTCTCGTCCCATCACTGAAGTTAAGCAGCATCGGGCGTGGTTAGCACTTGGGAGGGTGACCAACTGGGATCACCGCGTGCTGTTGGCATCGGTCTTTCTTTAACGGAAGTAAGGTGCTTTGCATCAGTCCGGGGCTGTGAGCGGTTCTATCTATCTATCTACCAACTTATCACAGTAGATCACATAAGTTATTTGCAATAAAAAATTACAGATCAAACATTTGTAAATATTTACGTTGAAATAACTACTATATCACATCCTATTTATCAATTCTGCAAACTATATTATTGACAAACAGGACACCTAGATATTTTTCATAGTCCTATAAAGATATCTGACAATAATGTATCTTAAATTTGTAGGATTTGCTTGTGTATAATTATCAATATTATATATATCGGGGGGGGGGGGTAAAGGCAGAGTGGTGTAAGACACATGTCCAACAACTCTGACGTAAGTCCAGATATGCAATCTGGAAGTGCTAAACCATTGAAATAAAAAATGAATCAAGTCTCAACTTCATTGGTTCTTCCCCTAGTTTGTGAAATCGCAAAATTTTCAACATAGGACTATTTCAAAACAATTCTAGCAAAAAAACTTTTTTAAGAAAATGAGGATAAATCAACTTAGACAATTGTGACTTTAATCTTCTCATAAGTACTTTTTACTCATTTTTATTCGTTATTTTATCAATTTTCAGTATTTCCCCCTCATATCCATGTGCAGTATTGCAAGCTTTTATTTTGTTCTTTCATAATTTTAATATTTATCTGACATATTATCTGCTTTTATTTCCATCAAGTTTATTCATTTTTACTATCTCTTTTAATTGTTTCATTTCTTCTTCATTGTGGTTTTGCTTTCAACAACTGTGAATGGATTATTTCTTTAGTTTAAATAATGATAAATAAATAAATATTATTTTATTTTTGGAACAGGAGGCAAGAAAATGAATTTTTCATGATGCCACGGTATCGTACATTTCTTTGCAGGAGTCAAAATGTAATTTTAGAACCGAATTGAACCTCGTGTGACATATATTCCGAAAATCTCATTAATAAAGTACGTTGGGTTGACAAAATGCTGGAAACAAATATTATCAGGCATATTACCGGATAGAAACGATCATAGAAAGAAAAAAATACACGTTAAAGTAGATATGGAAAGTATTATGGAAATTAAACCAGTGAGGAGAGAACATGATTTAAAACGAAACTATGAGTATGACAACTAAAATAAAAATGAAACGTAATAAACTAATATAGTAATCAATGCCTATCATAGAATATATTTTTTCTGAAGAATTCATTCACGGCACTTGTGTTATAAATATATGATTTTTTCACCGAAACTTTAAAGTCCGATTTATTGATTATTTATGAGATACACGATGCATCATCAATCATTTGAAAATTATTATGAATGAGGTTCGAACAACTGGAATTTCTATAGGTATTGGCATTAAAATGTTTTTTTTCTGAAGCTTTATTTCAAGTGTCTAGACATTTTTTTTTCCACGAATGACTGAAATTTTCACACGAAAATCCAAAAGGTATTGTCAAAAAGAAAATAGTAACCTTTTCTTTACGAAGAAATGAAATTTACTCCACGCCATCGATGGCCGAAGTGTCATCTCATCCGACGGAAAGTGTCAAAAAAAATGAAACACTAGAGACTCGGATAGACATTTTATGAGCAATCTACCACTACAATCTACGGATGTTATACTCCAAAAAAAAAGTCTTTCTCGATTCCATCTTGTGAAATTTGTCGTCTATTTCACTTGATCCATTCTTGCTCCTTGGGCAAGATGAAGATCAAAGAGCAAGGAACAGGGGAAAAAGAAAAACCAATTTCGACTTGGAAAGTATATATAAAAACTATTGCTTCTCAGAATTTCGTCAATTTGACGAGTATTGAAAGAATGCCATTCACTTCAAGGATGAGAACTTAAGCTCATCCGTCCTCTTTATAAATATATATATATATATATATGTCTAATAACAAAAAATTCATCTAAAATTGCTAGAATTTGATATTCGAAAGTTTGAAAAGAGTTGAAATAAAGAACCACAGAACTTATTGTATAGTATACAATTCACGGTGAATTTTATCAAGGGATCTTTCTTAATTTTTTTTAAGAGATGAATTTATTTTATGAAAATAGATTTTTAAATCTAAAAAAAAATCTAAAAATTAAATTGTTTAGAAAGCACAATTATCATTTTCCCGTGATAAATTCATGAATGTCTCATGAGTAAAAATAAAGGGTCTCCTGTAAGTGCTAATGCGGCCTTTCCCTCATAAACCATCCATAATAGAGGCATGTGGTTTCAGTTTTAAAAATATTAAAAATTCATTCCAAAATTACTATGTACCAGTTTTGAGTGAAAAATACAGTGTGCAACAAAATAAGAAATCTAAATTTTTATACGGTCCCCCCTTGTTCTTTAACTTTGAATTAGAAAGTTGTTGCCCTGTATTTCCTGAAGCGAACAGAAAAAAAAAAAGATGTTTCGAAGTGCATTTCATTTCATTTCATGCCCTGCACCCCCCTGGCTATCATTCAATTTTAGCCACCGCCCCGGATGAGGGGGCTGGGTTGTGTCGGGTGCTTTATTATGCATATAAAATACAGTAAATGACACATTATTAAAAAGAGAGGGGATATGTGCAGATTTAAATATTTTTCTGTTGCACAAAATTTATATCGATGACGTCTTATGATGTCTTTGTAGCTCTATTGAGGCCTTTGTTGTCTTCTGTGGCCAGGCGCCAAGTTCTGAACCACGTTTTCCCTCGTTGACTTGTTGACTCGGACCACGTCTTCCCTCGTTGGCTGGTTGGTTCAGGTGAGCCCTCCACCTTGGCCAGGTTCTGGACCACATCTTTCCTCGTTGGCTTGTTGCCTCTTTAGAAGTTAAAGGGCAAGGGAACCTACTACTACGACGGGCCGTTGATGAAATAAAGCCCGCATTAGGACTTACACCCTGTATAATGGTTGATTTCGTACAAACATCCATAAATGTCTTGCTACGCGGGGAAAAAAATAGATATTATAATAAAATAACAATAATATATCCTGTATATGTTATGAGAGAGAAATACGATTTTTCTTCGCCACCAGGTATGGGAAGAACGAAATATAAGCTTCCGGCATTCATATTATAATAAGTATATAACATGAAAGAAGTTAGAAATTTTTATCAAATAAATTTAATATAAATATGACGTAAAGTATAGTATCATGTATTCATGTGTGTATCTAAATGCATTTTGGGGGAAAAAAACAAAATTCTTGGGGGAAAAAAAATTCCATGCCATAACTTGATATTCCGTTCTTCTTTTTTGAAATGTCATTATAGAATAAGGGAATAAATAATTCACACACGCTTCTGGGGTCCGATGCAGAAATAAAGTTACTTATATTCGGAATGCATCACTAGTGAGATGCTCGAAAGTGAATCTAAAACTGATGTTTGCTATAGAAAAATACGTATTTTTATATAAAGGTGCATTTGTAAAAAATTGAATCATAATCCGATTAGAATTCCCTTTTTGTAAGTCCCAGAAGAAAAATCGTACATTATGCGCTTTACTAGAATATGTATAAAAATTGGAACTTTTATAACCAGCAAAGCATTAGTATTTTGCATTTATTTATGTATTTATTTACAAATCTTAACAGGCTCAGCCCAATTACAAAGATGAAAAACCGCCACGAACATAAAAATACCAAAAAATATAATAAAGTAATGGAAATATAAAATAAAAGTAAAATAATAACATAAAAAACAATAATCCAACAAATTTGCACGTCAAGAATTAATTCGCCAAACAAACACATAATACCAATTTATATCCGTAATGGAAATACAGATTGATAATTCAATACCAGGAAGACATGCACACAAAAATACGATACATAAAGATAAGTAAGCAGAAGGAAATTAATATGAGGAACAAATGATAACAAGAGAAAAAAAAACCATGATAGCAAAGCACTCTTAGACATAAAAAGAAACATTAATGAGAAATATACACAGTACTTAGTGGAATGAGGAATATCTGTGAAAAAATAAAATATCTGGGAATTCAAACGCGTTAGAAGTTTTATATGCTATCTAAATGGGTGAAGTAACCAAAATGTTCGTGGGCGTGCACTAGGAAAATTAAAAAAAAGCATTTCGGGAACTATGAGCCCGTCGCTGGCGAGATGACACGAAAATGTTAATCAAGCTCGTCAAATAAAGAGTCATCAATTCTGCTGTGAAAAACTTCGTCTGCCAATTATAGTTCTCGTATTGTACGTCTGCTATTCGAGTGATGTCATCTTGAAGAAAAAAGAGAAGATCTGAGAGAGAAGTAGGTGCATCTGGAACGTACACGCGAAAAACCTTCCGGAATAATAACTGCAAAACGTATAGCCCATATTGCTGAGCCATACTCAAGTGAAGGTAGGACGTATGCGAAATACAGTCGTACCCCGATAAATGGTTTAGACGACCTAACGAAAAAGCCAAGTGGCTTATTGGACTTTAAAAGGACACTTTCTACGTGACCGCTGAAGTTCAAATCACACTTGAAAATTACACCTAAATCCATTATCATCATTTTCCTTTTTATAGCTGTTGCATGAATGGTGTAACTGTAAGGTAATGGGTGCAATTTTCGTGTGAATGATGCTACATTGCATTTGGAAACATTAAGGCATTTCCTACTTATATCGTCTAGTCTCAGCTATCAACAACAATCAATATCAGCTGTCCATATATGCTGTATGCAGTATATGTGCATCTACTGCCGTGTTTACGAAAGTCTATGGTGCTCGTAAAACGGGTTCTAAATATATGCCACCTAGCTTTCGGTCCAATTTACTCCTTTGGACTAAAATTTTGTACAATTACATGAAGATCGATTTGGGACACGCCAATAATTTGTGCATCGAAATGAACTTGGTGAAGTTAAAAAACGTAGTTCAATGCAAATTTTTTAGTTATTTTGTAGGACGTGACATTCGTACTTCATCTTCTGTGCAGTAGGTGGACGAGCTATTGCCTGGGCTAATTGAACTCGTATCTTTGCGCAAAATATAGGGTTATAATGATTTATGTTCGGAAATTATATAAATTCTCTTCCATATTTATGAGAGCTTTCTCACATGAAGTCGGTTCTACCCAAGCACATATAAATATATATAGAGAGCCAAAATTAATATATTTCTATGTATTAATAACGCAGTATGAAATATGAGTGTTTAGAAAAATATGTGAAAAAAACGATAAAAAATTGCCTAAGATTTTCGTTTCTTTGCACTAAAGCAAATAGCGGATCAAAGGTTAAAACTCATATATTTTCAATGTTGAAATATATGGGAAGGTAGCTCTGATGTGACAGGCATCAATTTACAAACTTAGTAGGTGACAGGTTATATCTCAGCTAAAACTCTTTATGTATCGATGCAGACGTCGAAGCGTAAGCCATGAATTTTGAAACATAAGCAATAAAAGAGCAGTTTCGCTGGCAGGATATAACCATTCTTTATACCGGTTACTTCCAAGACGAAAACGGCTGAGTGCCCCAAAATTGAAACTAAGATTTCTTCAGCAACATATAGCCCCCTTCACGAGTCGTTTGTCATACTTTAGCCGCACTTTACGCATGGGAAAAAGAATAAAAATAATAACTACAAAACACATAAGATGAATAAACTTCGCGGAAAAGGAAAAAAAAACAACAACTTTAAACACATATTAGACATATTTTTATTTCTCTTTTGCTAAACATCATCCAAACATGTTATACATAAATCTTTAGACTGTCCAGCCCACACATTTACGCATTTCACGAACCATCAGACTTTTATATAACTCTTGTACGGATACTTTTCTCGGACAAAAACCATCGAAATATATAAACCTATTATATTTAATACTGATTATATACTACATAAACTGAATTCATGATAATCCATTTTAAAATAACATCCATGATAAGTAATTCATTTTCTTCGCATATCTTATTCTTTTTGGATAGGATTTTTTCCCCCTAATGAGTTTTTGAAGCATTCTTATATTTTTAAAAGAGAAAACAAAACAGAAAACATTGTGTTTTATTATAAATAAGCAATGATAAATTGAACAAAATAAATATATCTATCGTATCTGAAAAAAGAATTACTGAGAAAAACTCGTTAAATATATATATATTTTTTGCTTTGTAAATGATCAGATGAATATCATATAACCGTTGGTTATAAAAATATTTCATCACTAAAATGCAGAATAAAAAATTTGTATCATCTCGTTCAAGGAATAATTCCTTTCAAATATTGTTCGAGAAATATATTTTCACAAATATTTTTATGGATCAGTTACGTATGTTATTTTCTATGTTGATCGAATTTCAGTATTTCTAATATTTGTTATACTATATTTAATCGAATAAATATGTCAATTGTGAATTGGGGATTTATCTTTAGGCTGGATTAACAACAAAACTGAATTCACTGATCGTCTCCCTTCTGTACCGTAAGATTCTTATGAAGAAAATAATTAAAGTATTTACGATCGCGTATCTTTATTTGAGATACAATTAACCATTGCAAAACACATCCGTAAACATATTCATGTGAAATTTTGTGTATTTAGCTTGCATTTGTATATTTATAAAATTTTAGGAAAAGTATCATATTTGTTCAGGATATCGTTGCCCATTTTACTTCCGGCAAAACTTTGCCATTTCCATCAAAATAGTTTCAGCCAGAAAATGCTATTACTATTTGAAAACGAAACAATGTTTACTACCGACGCAGTTATTGATTTGAACAATTTTTTTTTAAACTTTCACTCAGCGTAATTTTTTTTTTCGAATGAAATTTGTATAAACATTTGCAGACAATTTTTGGAACAAGTTGTAGATAAACATAGCATTTATTTTTAATCGTTCGAAGCACTTGTAATTCAATCTAATTTGTTCTGAACGTTAATGAAAAATTTGTCTAAAATGCATGGAAAATGTAGGAGTTTTTTATACTAACACGTTTTTCCCCCACTGATCTAGATTTGGATTTTCATCCTTTTATATCGCTAGCTTAAAATTATAAATTTTGACCTATTAAAAAAACTGAAAAATTTAAAAAAAATCAATAAATTTGGTATTTAGTCTTTCGTTTCTAATTTTATTAGTTCGCAACATAATTTATAATCAAAGTCCATTACCGGATGATTCCAATTGTTTATCCGAAAAAAAGGACTGACTCTGTAGAAGTATACTTACAAATACTTTTTTCAAATGAAGTGTAGTTTCTTTAAATGACGTAATTTTTTGTGAGGGATCGTAACATAAAAAAAATAAAACATCAACTTTTTATACGGTCTACATGCGCTAAAAAATCCAATTAGAAAGTTGAGGTCCTGTCTTTTTTCAGTCGAACAAAAAAATTCTAGGGATTCAAAAAAACCGGAGAAAAGTTTGTAAAGAACAGCATTAATAAAGGAAAGAGGCAAAATGTTTCGTCTACTAATTTTTTCAGTTTTTTTCTCAACTTTGGGGCTGTTCAAGTATTACGTCATCATCGATGGAGGGGGGGGGGTTCCGATTTGCTGACTTTTGATGACAAGGGGGAGAGGGGTTTGGATAATGCTTACGTCATCAACCACGATTTATGAAAATACAAAATATTCTTATGCATCTTACACGGTGAGCCAAAAACAAGAATAACCTTTCGATAGTTTGTGGTTACTTGAAGTAACCTTCCCCCTATTGATAAGTGCCCTACAGAGCCACTTTAGTCATCTCTAAATGTTTCGCGGATCCAAGTGATCTGGAAATGTGTCCGGGCCGCTTAAGTGCTCTGGAACCGTGTGTTTCGTTTTCAAAGGTCGAAGGGTAACTTGAGCGATGTAGAACCGCACTGGGGGCCACCCAAGTGCTCTAAAACTATGTCACATGTCTCTCAAGGGATCTATCTCTAAATGTGTCACGGATGGCTTAAGTGTTCTGGAATTTTGCCACGGGACACTTACGTAATGTAATGTGCCGCTTAAATCATTTTTAGAAAATTACGTTTGAGGAGAGCAGGCCGCATAAGGTAACCCCCAGGGCCATATTTGGTCCATGACCCAAGGGCTTTTATGCGATTTATCATTATATGGCTTAGAAGGTGGGTCGCAATGAATTTATTAAAGATAAATTTTGAGTTCATAGCCTTCAAATAACATCGAAATTGACATAAATTTATTATAATAACATATATAACAGCATGTTCTTCCAAAAATTGCAATTAAAAAAAATATTTTTTCCATTAAAAAAACTTTTTTTTGATCGTCGTGGGGGAGGGGGGGCACGAGCTTCCTATGCCCCCCCCCCCTGCCGTGTAAGTCTCTGATCCCACCAATATTCAGAAGGGCAGAACTGATGACGGAATTTTGCTGACAAGGCCGGGGGGTGGGGAGGGTCAAAAATGGCTAAAAATTTGCTTACGTCATACTTGAACGGCCCCTTTCTTCCGTTTTTGAATTCAAATATCTCTGCGAATATTGCACTTGTAAACGTGGAAGTTATTTCGTTGTCCTCCGAAAGAGACCAGGCAACAACTTTCTAATTGCCTATTTTAGCACGAGTGGACTACATTAAAAGATTATGTTTTTATTTTTCTATGTTACGATCCCTCAAAAAATTACGTCATTTAAAGAAACCGCATGTCATTTGAAAATTTTTTGTGATTGGAAGTATACTTCCAAAGTGAACGGTTACAGAGTTAATCCTACGTATAAAAAAAAAAAAAAATTAAATCACCCCGTATATTTTAAGATCAAAGTCCACCGTATCTAGTCAAGTGGTAATTTCGGCTAACACATCCACATCCCCATGCTTTATGTGTTTATGTAGATACATTTATAGCCTTTTAATGGTTGATGCATCTAAATTATGTTTTATATTTCCCCCCCCCCCTTATGAAAAAAAGTGGGTCGCAGTAGCCCAGGTCGACAACGTACTCGCCTACCAAAGGATGTACCAAAAGTACCAAAGGATGTTTAGAGGTGTCGAGAGTTCGACACCTCTAACATGAGTACAGAAACGGCGACATGACCACAGAAAAAGATTGCTACGGCAGGGAGTCTCACGCCAAGGAGTTAGCTGGTTTTTCTGTTTTGAACCGGCAATAAATTGTGGGTCTCGGTCTAATTAACCCCCGTGTGCAGGAAATGACAGTGGTACGACAAAATTGATCAATGAAAAAAAATATTTGGAATAGTGATATTTTCATCGTCAAAAATCGAAATATGAAATAAATCAAATTTTCCTTAATTTTTTTATTCATTTTATTTGCCTTATTTACGCAACAAAAAAATATGCTCCACTTTAGCATGCATGCACACTTCATATCATTCCAACATTGATACTACCTTTATTTCTACCTATAAGTTGCAGTGACGCATTAGTCGCATATGCCAATTTTGCTAATTTCCGAAAGAAAAAAAGTCTACTATATTCGACACATGCCAAATTTTAGTAGACACTGTGTTTGCCACCAATTAAATCTCTTAGAAAAAAAAAGTAAATTCTTCTATTCTTACGTCATCTCTACCTTAAAATATTTTTTGTGGATTTATTTTTCTATATTTTTGTATATCTTTCTCTATATATTCACACTTTTCCCAAACAAAATAGTAAATGATACAAACTGATGTTCTGCATGAAGAAATTTGTGTCTTTTTTCAACCTATAATTCGTTATAGGTATATCTATTCTATAATATAAAATCGCAAACTCGAAAAGGGCCTGTTTTTAAGCAACCAAAATTAGTGACGATTTTATGTTACGGAAATCTGTTACGCTTTTGTGTTACGGAAGTCGGTTACGATTTTGGGTCAAGTATTCATTTAACTCGAGCATACATCGGGACCATGTTATGTGCATGTACCGAGAAGCTCCCACATCCTACAGCAGGGCCCTTGGCTAGAATTTAGATGGCGGGCCCCCAAACCAGCTTTCAGAGGCCCCTCTGTGGTTAATTTATAGTGTGAAAAATCAAAAAGTGATAAGAATCGTTCCGGCCCCTGTCAGCCCTGACCTTGTGGGGGGTCATGCCGAGAGGTATATATAATATACATATAACACCAGTGCTCCCAACACACAGGGTCCTGGAACCCGGGGGAGGACAAGTTACGTACAAGTTAAAAGTTTTCATTTCCAAGGGCTCTTGATGAATCTCATTGTTTACTCGCTACTTTAACATTGAAAAAGATATATCCAGTCTGGGGCCCTATAAAACTTTCGAATTCGGTCACGGGTAGTTGCGTGGGTGGGCCCGGATTTTATTCGTTTGTGAAATGAATACAAATGAAAATTTTTCATGGCACTAGCACCGGGGGGATGACCGACAAGCTTCCAAGTCGGGGGCCCCCATGTTTACAGGTTTCATTTTGGGGGCCCTGGATGAATGTCAGTCTTTTCTATTGCAGAATTTGCAACAGCGGATGCCCGATGTAAAGCCAGTCTGGGGCCCCATCAAAAGTATTCTAATTGGTGTCCCGGGTAATTGGTTGGGGGCCCTGGATTTTATTCGTTGGTAAAACGAATACAAGTGAAAAATTTCCATGGCACTCGCACCGGGGGATGACCGACAAGCTTCCAAGTCGGGGGCCCCATATTTACAGGTTTCGTTTTTGGGGCCCTGGATGAATCTAATTCTTTTCTATTGTAGAATTTGCAACAGCGGAAGCCCGATATAAAGCCAGTCTGGGGCCCCACTAAAAGTATGCGAATTGGTGTCCCGGGTAATTGGTTGGGGGCCCTGGATGAATCTGATTCTTTTTTTTTCGTTTAACATTGTACAATTTGCTACAGCGGAAGACCGAGATAAATCCAGTCTAGATGGGGGTCCTGGATTTCTTTCGATGTAAAATTGATGAAAATTTAAAATTTTCGTTGCCCCTCACCGGGGAGATGTCCGAAAAGCCTCCAGGTCGCGGCCCCATGGAAATGTTGACAGGTTTCATTTTGGGTGTCCCATGATGAATCTCATTGATTTCTGTTGTTTAACATTGTAAAATTTGCAACACATTGGTAGCCTGAGATAAATCCTGTCAGGGGCCCCCTCTAAAATTCAACGAATTGAATCTGGGGACCCCATGGGCAAGTTTTCTGGGGGTACTTGATGAATCACATTTGTTTTTTGTTGCTTTATTATTGAAAAATTCGTTTCTTCAGTAAGCTGGTGCTTTCACACGTCCCTTTGCATATCACGCTGATGAAATTGGACGAAATAAACAAGATATGTTGTAAAGAGAAGTTTGGGGAAGGGGGGTTGGCCGCCAAAGGCGGAGGGAGGCAGAGCCCCCCCCCCTAGTTTATATATATATTTACAGGTATTATTTACGAGTAAATTTGCAGGCATGTATACAGCATATACAGTATATTTTTACAAAGAAAAGGAAGTTTCAGACGTCTATCAATGTTAATCGATCAAATTTATTTTCTTCAATACCCTGAAAAAGACGAATTTTCAAGCGCATAATACCGGAAAATAATAAATATAAATACCCAGTGTGATAGATTAAAATCTTCCATGCAGGTTCATCCATAAATTATGCAAATAAATTGTTATATAAGAAGACTTTGTTACTATTGACTTCGCAGAATTCATGCACGCACATAATGCATTGACATAAATATCATACAGGAATTCAAACATATTTATCATAAGAATAACATACATTTAGTCTGGGACAGAAGAAAATGGATGGTATAATAGTCCATAACTCATATTTTTCTATTCACATACTATTTCTGTGGGTTGGGGGTGAGGCTTTTATCTACAACCGTCTGGTGCCCAGGGGAAAAAAATGGATCCCCGAAACAGGGAAATAAAATCACTTCCTGATATGATCCGCCCACCCCAAAAATGCAAGATGTACCGTTATCCTAAAAATGAAATATATTCGGTGTATTGTACTATGCATTTCTTTTCTTTGTTCTTCTTTCCTATGCTAGGAGAGTTTAAGTATCGCTCCTATTTCTTTTTATTCTAGTATTTCTCTCAGACTCGGTGAACAAAACTGAAAATATGGGACCCTGAGCTGAGAAAGAATAGTCGTTAAGATCGAGTTCTCTTAAAATATATTTCTGTGCTTGTAGGTTTTTTTTTTCCTTCCTGCAAAAAATAAGAAAACTGCTCCTAAAGAGCTGTTTCTAGAATATTCTTTTGCGTTCTCTCTCGGAGTTCTTCCATTTTTGTGGGATATTGTCTTCAGAATGGTCATTTGTCTTCTTTTTTTTATACTCGTCTAGGACAATAGAGCAGAAAATTCAGAAAAATGTGGCACTTAGTTACTCAGTCGAGATGTTCATGCGGCACCTGTTGTCTTCTAAAGTCATTTACGAAAAGGTAGCAGCTTTATGTGGGAGAAAAATGGGTGATTTTCCCCGTATGAAGCAACCTGTAAAAGAAAATGAATTAGTTCTTCCTCTAGGAAGTTTTTCTTTTATTAATATATTCTCTTTAGAGTAAAAAATTCCATGAAAGTTTGAAAAATACATACTTTGTTTTACGAAACTTTCTTGAAGAGATCATCACTAGGGATACGCATATTTTGTATTTTCAAAATAGATGCGATAAATGCGAAAATTTAATTGTTGACTACATTTATGTATCAATCTTTTATGTATCAATGATTACGCAAAATCTCGATAATTTGCAATTTTTAAAAGCGAAAATTGGTCATATTTTCTCAATACTTGCGTCTTGCATCCTACTACGTGCTTAAAAGTCAATATTCTCTTGCATAGATAATTTTTCATACAAAAAAATTGTCCACACATGAGTCCACACATGACATTCGACGCAACGAATGAATATTAGTAGTATATAGATATCTTGTCCTTCTGGAGAAATCGCAACAACACCTATCAGTGCATCATCTTTGTACCCAAATTTATTACTGGAAGTTTTTCCCGAACAATATTATTTTAAAGACGTGGCGCAGGATGGGTTCTTCGATGGAAACGATCATGTTAACAGACAGATAGATAGACAGAACCACTTACAACCCCGGACGGATGCAAAACATCTTGGAATTTTACTTCCGTTACCTCAAATGATTGAAAGTTTTGTCGGGAAAAAGTTAGCAAAGATTTATAGCAGTAGCCCCCTGCTCTGCTTACCGTGCTCGCAAGTATCAAATCCGCACCGTTCTTCCCATGAAGACCACTATTAAGTCGATGAACGCACACACCATTTGTTTAAAAATAGATAACTGAAGCCAATTCGTAGGGAGAAAAATTGCACGTGCGCCAAATGGCACATAAGTGCTGGAGAATACTTGGGGTGGGGGGGGGGGGGCAAATAAGAAGAAGTTGGCATGCTGAAGTAGGAGAGATTCGAGACTGATCTAAATGCACAATACATACATACTTGTATATACAGGATATATGTTAAATAAATACCAATATTTTACGGAAGAGTAGATGACTTTGCCTAATAATACTCAAAAAATCGTCAACGAATAAGGCAAATACCAGGAAATACTAAAAATTTCTTAATGCATTTAGACACGCTATGGGGGTCGTCTTCATAGGATAAGAATATCACGCTGACCGAGTTTCCAACTTACATAGATTGAGTACCAAATCTTCAATCTCAGTTGCTTAGCGAAACGAAAAAACAATACGTTTGTTCAACTCAAACGTCGTTGGCAACGACTTTTGAGTTGAACAGACGTATTGTTTTGTTTTTTTTTTCGTTCCGCTGCACAACCGAGATCTAAATTTATTTTTTTCGAAGATATTTTATTTTAAATATTTTTCCCCTTTAATTTTTCAATTAAAAGTTTTCTTATTTGAATAAGTTTTTAAATCACACAATCTCGTAAAAATGCCCGTCAATTAGTTCAGATACCTACGTTGAGAACACACTTCATTGGCCATATTATCATCACCTCTTCGGAAAATGGTCAAGAGGTAATTTTCTTTTAACAATTTTTCAAAGTATTTAAGATTAATTGTTTTTCAAAATTGATCACATACATGCCTCAGAAAAAATCGATGAACCTTAGCATGGCCAAAACACCTTCACTTAATTTTGTATAAAAATCACTTTACATTTATAAAACATTCCACATTTTATTTTTCTCTTCAATTTAATGCTTCTTTCACTTTTTGTGGTCTATTGAAGACACTAGGTATGCGCAATGATATCAAAAACAAAATCGAAGCAAACTAGCGGATATAAATAAAATAAAAAAATGTAACGCCATCGGAAAAAGTTCTAATGTACCTATTAACGAAGTTTCAACAAAGGTATATTGTGCATGGGAAGACTTGATTGATTTTTAAAAAAGGAACTCAAAATTCTGAGTTCAAATTGCATTGAAGAAAAGGAAGTCGGAAGAAATTTGGTACAAATTATGTTTTCGTAGCATTAAACGTGTAAAGGAATCCGTATAAGATAGATATTAATCTAAAAACATTTATACCAGCAATATGAAGAAAAGAAAACCCCGAAATATATTATTCTCTAACAAAACTGTAGTTCTACGAATGTTTGCACATAGTTTGTGAGCTTAGGATCTGAATATCATCATTGATATAATTTTAGTATAAGGTTTTGATTAAAGCATGTGTATGTAAACAAAAACATAATAAATTAACAGATTAAAAACGAAATAAATTAATGTAGTTGGATGGATTAATAACCCTAAATTCCAAAACTCATCCTAACTTATTTATATTTTTTATCACAGATTATTCATTTCAATGCGAGAAATCTGCTTTTTCACCGAGGACGTTTGATGTCAAAACGCACACGAGATAAGGTTTTCAAGAGGATTTACATCAAAGGCGAAAGTGTAACATAGATATAATATAATATTTTGAAATCTATAGAAAATTTCTCCTTTAAAGAACTTCCAATTTCGAATCCCGCTTCAGAATATTTATATCGAGAATTAATGAAGTACGTTTCGGGAATACAAAATCATTCAGTCATTTCGGAAATTCAAGACAAACTAGTATGAAACAATAATATTCAGGTTTTCATGAAATTCAAAACATACTTCGGATTAATATTTAGTGTCCCTTATGCAAGATGGAAGTGTAGCGAGGGGTATGGTCTTTGATTTTCGTACACAAGGTGATTACAAAAGAATCATCCGATTTCAAAATGATTCTACACTCAAAATCGACCATTAAAAAATATTGTTCATAAAGCGTAAACACATTTCCTCCAGTATATTCAAATATCGCTTATCATTCTATACCCTGTGTTAATTATTAAGAAACATACAATTTGGAAATCGGGCGATTCTCTCCAAGTCACTCTGAAAAAGTATTAACTCGATATCATCAGCCGCATGCCAGAAGCACGAATGTATAAATTTTCAATTTTCTTTATCAGCTGTTTGGATACCTTGTTTTGCGATCTAAGTTTCGCCTGAAACGCGTTAAGAATGTAACACACGTGTGTTTCAATAATGCCCTATTCAACCACATGTTACAAAACATTTTAGGAAAATAACTTGCATAGGTAATAACATGGGTAGAGAAAACATTCAAACGTCATTTCCCACGTTCTTTTTTTTGCAAGGATATTGTACATTTGTGATTCTGGCATGACGGGGCCTATAATATTGATTATCGTACAAGTCGAATTTGTTAAAATTACATTGTCTGATACATGGTAATTAGCTCATCTGAATAACGGCATTCTTTAGTTTTGACATATTTTTAAATGAAAATGAATTTCTTATTTGGAAATTTTTATTTTGGAAAATCTCTCGCGACCCCACTAGTTCGACCCCACAAATTGCGAACACCTATAGAATGGAAAAATAAAAGTATCTGTTATACTTCTTGAAATAAAATGGTTGGTGGTTTGCGGTGTGCGGCATGAAAATTAACAATGTGTGGTATGGAACTTATAACTAGTGCGAGCAACTCTCTTTATTTGTTCATTAGAAATATTATTAGTGACAGAAAATTGGAATTAAATTGAATCATCGAACACCATCATTTTTATTGCGCCAAAATATCAATAAGTATATTTTTAAGTTTTGCTATTATAAATTCAAAAAAAACTGCCTAAACTATGAGTTTTGCTGCCATCTATCCAACAAAAACCAAACTATTTGTTATAATTTTTGAGATAAAATGATTGTTGGCATTGAACCGATATGGTATAAAATTATATATTTTACAACTACATAATTCTATGCACCATAATATAATTTTTAAATTTGAAGCAAAATCAATTCCTCTGCAGCCAACATAAATATATAGCAACCGATATTTTGGTGCACATAAAATTTACAGCCTTTAAAGTAAAACAAAAAAGTTTCATACCACATGTTGCTCTTCATGCTGCATATCGGTTTAAAATCAACATCCATATAATTTTAGGAAATGTAACACATAGTTTTGTTTTTATCCAATACGTTGCAGCAGGGGTTCCAGCATCCAAGCAATATTTATGTACACTTCTTCGTACAAAACAAGAAAGTGCGTACTGCCCCCTCCCAATATTCACCACCATCTTCATTTTTTTTTAGTTAAAAAGTAATTTGATTCTATTGAATCTTCGATTATAGCAGGGAAAAAACCGGGATAAACATCTGTCCGGACGGTGCATTTATTGGTCAAAAACCAGGACTCTCCCAGGACGTCTGACCACCTTCGCTTGGCCCGAATGCCGTTATTATTTTTAACGAAGAAGTCAAGTTTATTATAGAGGTAAATGGACGAAGAAACTTTAGAGAAATAATAAAAAAAATAATAATTCTGGTCTGGGAGAACCTGCCAAAGAATCAAACCAGCGTTTGCCAATACGTAAATCTATACGCATGATTCATACACCAAAATTCATTTTTGCTCCTACAAATTTCGTTGAAGAGTGAAAACACTGCTTCAAATTTTAGGTAATTTTTTGTAAGAATTGTTCTCTTTCTTTTTCACAAATAATACCACTCTCTTTACAAATATACTCTTTAAAATTTTGGAGAAGAGTGAAATTACTCTTCAAAATTATTGTTCCGGATACCACTGATTCCAACCTATGAGCCCGGTTGCAGTTTTTGAATGCATTGTATCGTAGCTGCCAAAGAAAGCATTTCTGTGAAATAGCACGCATGTGTGTAGGAACACTTTGCACCATAGTCAATGAAAAATTAAAAAAAAAACCACGTGTGTTTAATTTATTTTTTACATACCAGAATGGGGCATGTTGTCGAAGGAAATACATGTCCGGCCAAAATTTTTACAGAATGAAATTCTTTCGAACCTAACATGAAATTGTTATTGCAAACGAATCTGTCCAGCCCTGATATATCATATATAATTCAGTTTAAACTGGTCTAAACTATCCGTGTCGATGAATATGAGTTTACAATGCGTGATGAATTATCTTTTGCTTTGCAAAAAGAAAAGGTTTCACGTGTGGTTACTTGTTCAAGACTCGCTACGATTCTATTTCGACTCATTATTTTTCCAAATTGTCATGTGGTTGAAAAAGCATTGCACTCGTATATAAGATGAACTATTTCTTTATAAACAGAAAATACGTGTCGTTTAATATCACAATTTTGGTGTTACTATACGATTTTTTTCCTCTCTCCCCAATTGTTCGAAAAACTTTATCTCTGGCATCTTTTTCATTATGTTCTCAATTCAAGTAGAGTTTCCGAGTTATTAATGATGGAAATTACTTTTCATTTGTCTATTGCACCTGACAGACAGCGACATGCGGTTTTGGTCCTAATGAAAGCATGGTGTTCAAAGAAGTGGAATTAAAAAGAGCAGAAAAAAAAGAAAAAAAAAACTCAGAACCTTAAGTTTCATTCAAATCCTAAAACTTTGGAATAATTAAAAGTCGAGATGAATTGTACGTAAGAGGAATAAGGAAAGAAAGAAATGGTATTAATGAAGGAAATTAAATGTGTTAGAGTTTTTTTTTATATAAATATATTTCTAAGCAAGGACTCCTTAATTGGATCCATTTCTTTAAAATAAAACTTTTTTCTCCAACAAATTCTTTCAAGGTGTTTCAAAGCTTCAAAGCTCTAAAATTATTTCTTTGAAATTAAACTTGTGCTGATCGATGTCTTCTAATCAACAGGAACCCTCCATTCAAATTTTGGAGAATTTGAAAGCTCTCAAATTTTAATGAGCTATTTCGAAAACTATGCATCTACAATCTCGGAAAGATAATGCAGACGTCGTCGACCCAATAAATTATTGTAATGTATTTTTTTTTATCTTGCCATCGCAAATAATTTCAATCAATAATCACCTTTGTCCTTAAACATAATGTATTTATAAGTAAGTAGTCATAGAGATTAGGTAGCTTTATTGTCAATTGAAATATCATTACATGGATTTTCATGCCCTAAAAACTGGCAGAAAATGCTCTATGAAAATGCATTCAATGTCCCAAAAAAATGAAGCCAAGAGAAAACCTTAAATTTTATTTTTCTATTTCCTGGTGACATTAATTTTAGCAAAACAATGTAAGAATGAGAAATATTTATGCAGTTAATACTATCTATAAATATCAGCTATTGCTTGGACTGAAACTCTTCAATTTACTTACTACGGTCAGTAACACGTGGACTCAAAAAAGGGACCTGGAGAGGGACCCTCAGGTCCCCATTTCCCTGGCTATAGTCTTACCTGAAGCCGGAAAGGATGTAAAAATAGTGTCTCGTTATCTACGTAACCTGCCCAAAATCGATTGTATTATAAATACATCATTTTACAGCCACTTTTTTATTGAGGGAAAAGTAAGTTACGGGTAAGTTATAGGGCGATCACCAGACAGATTTTAGTATATTTAACATTAGCGCTTGCCACAATCCTGGCTGTCTGTTCCTGGACATTTTATCTTCAGCTTGAAGAAAGAGGAGACAAAATTTGCAATGCCAATAGGATGAATGTACAAATGCCCTGAACATCGAAATTCACCCCTCTCTCTCTTAATCTTAATCCCATATAAAAACTCTTTCAGTAGAAATTGAGATGTGCTAGGAGAACAAACTAACTTTGATTGAAAATGTTGAAATAAGCAAAAAAAAAAGTTCTACAAATGCGAAAACGTGCCTAAAAATAACTAAAAATGAGTGGTATGAAAATATTCTCAGAAAAGGTGAAAAACACGCCTTTAAATAATTGACGATCATAAAAAAAGTATCTTAATTGGGGAAATCATGAAAAAAAATGCTTTAAAATAATTGTAAATCATGAAAGAAATTCCTTTAAAGAATTGGAAAATCATGAAAAAAAAAACACCTTAAGATAACTTACAACCATGGAAAAAAATGCTCCATCGTCTGAAAATAGTGAAATATGTAAAACAATAAAAATATGCGAAGTCATAGAAATCCTAGCCCTAATTTTTATTTAAGTGGTTCATCATTTCTGTGACATCAATAAATTATAAGCTTAGTCGAGACAACAATTTTCCAAAGAAAATGCCATAATCATTTATATTCAATCAAAAGTAATGATAAATAAATTTCAAACCAAATCTAAATTTCTTTTATTAAAAATGTATCCGTATTCAAAAAAATAGGTATATCTATTCAACCGAATTTATTTTTATAAAGAATGTCTCTCATTTAGATTTTAAAAATCGAATTTAAAGAAGCATCTTAGTACCTTCTCTGATTTCGAATTTAAATTGCGTTACACTGATTCCTTTCCAACTGATAATGTGTTTACTCTGAAATTTCGTAATTCAATTTCTTCTTCTTTTTCTAATACATATTTGAAGGGGGGAGGGAAAAACTTCAAAACAACCTAAACTAAAAAAAAAAAATTGACAGACTCTAAAACAGATTTCTATACTGTGAATGAAATTACAAGAATAGAAGCAAATGAAAAAGAAAGAGAGGAGAAATATATTGGATGTTACGCCAAGCAATTGAATTAGATCCATAATTGAAGGAACGGAATAACAAGAGGGAAAAAAAAAATTTTTTTTGGTTTTGAAATCGAAGCAAAGAATAACTTTAGATAATTCTCTCATAAAGGTGATTGCCTGAAGCTATAAGGCTTTGAGTTTTCTTTGAGAAGAAGTGAGAAGAAGATAAAAAAAAGACTGAAGAAAAACTTTCTTCTGCCGAAAATAAAACAAATTTCTTCCCATTTGCGTCAATGTGGCGCTCTTATCTTGTGAGGAGCTACCTAAAGAATCTTATAGCAGTCGAAGCGAAACATTTATCTCTTTAAATGGTAATTTCCTCTTCTCTCTTCTTAATTTAAAAATTTCTTTACTGTATATTTCTTTTCTCTTAAAAAAAACAACATTTTAGAGGGAAAAAAAAATTCTTCCATTTCCCCCTATCGGTTTTCGTTAATCGAAATTCATTTCCAAGTCCATGCGTAATCTCAACCTCTAAACTGATTCCTTTTCCTCTACAATATATATTTTTCTCGCGAGTTTGTTCTGTATTTTGTGTTTTTTGTTCTTATTGCCTATTAAACAGTGTATTACTATGAAAGAAAACTTGTGGAATAATCAATTTTACATGGGGGGGGGGGAGAGAAATTGAATGTTGTTTCAATATTAAATAGGCATACCATATACAGGGTGCATAAGTACTTTCGATCCGAAATATTTAGCGAATAGAGATGCACCTTAGATAGTTGCATGTGTATTTAGTTATATTTGTAATCCATTATTCTTATGGGCACCTTGTTTTCAGACACCTCGTCGTTGGGTATTTCGCCTGTTGTGATCTTTGTGTTTTTATATGTATTTTATATTTTTAAATGTTGCATTTTAAAAGTTTCAAGTGCGGCCAGTTTGCGCATTGGGCGAGAGTTTTGGCCATTTCGGGCTCTGGCATGCGATTCGCGAAGTGGCTGCTGGGAATCCCTGACTAAAGTTCGATGAGCTGATGTAAGACGGTCCAGCAGAAGCACGAGTTTTTAAAAAAAAAAATTTTTTTTTCATCGCCAAAGCCTGATACATGGCTATATATATAGCTATATTGCGTTAGCCCTATGTGACGAGAGTGAAAAAAAATACTTATATAATAATGTAGACACATAGTTTTTTTTCTGCCAATGAAAAAAAAAAGAAAAGATAACCGCATCGTGACTGCGATATGATGGGTTGCCATAAATAACGTGGACATAATTATCACGAAAAAATATAACTTGGCGATGGCCCCGAATCATGTCTTTTCTTTCCTGAATTCGGCCAGGAATGTCCGGCCACTTCACGAATTGGATTTCTGAAGCCCGACATTCGGACATTGGCCAGGGCAATTTACAACGAAATTGGCCAATTCTCGAACTAGCCGATTTCGAGTTTTTTCAGTAACATAAACACTTTGTGCAAAATTTATTGCAACATACAGTGCGTGCGTGAAAAAATACTCTTGTAAAGAGTAGGGAATCAAGAAAATTCATGTGCAAGATTACATTTCCTAATTAACAGCTAAATTTCATTTCATGCTCCATATGCATACGTTCATGGAATATAATCATAGAATCGATAAACATTAATGCAAAAATAATATAGAGCTGAATTATCCTCAGAGAGTCTAAACGCATCACTTAGACGTGACTAATATCCGTGCAATTAATTAAGAGAGACAAAAGTCATCATGGTTGAATTATTTATCATTTTATATCTCGATTATAACTCAGGCAATTATCAGACAATTTCATGCTCCCGCATGCGCAGAATCGAATTTGCATCTTAAAAACTTACAAAAATAATTATTTTTCCCCCCCTCATATCCATCCTCATCAAATGCGAGTTGCCTTCATCTGCTGCGTGTATATTCCAGAACAGTATTACTACGCAGTTTTTAAATGTTTATTCTTAACGGTTAAAAGTGTTCATTTCAAGGGTTTTAATTAAAACGCTTTAATTAAAGATACTTGTGAGTTCAAAGTAGCAGTTTCTTCTCCCGAGGCTTGATTTGAACATGAAGCAAGCGTACGCCCCCTCATGCAAACTCTACTGTAAAGCCGATGAGCTTGTATTAGTCATCTTGCTCCCTCCACTTTATGTTAAATAAACTATTATAACTTTGCTTCTCCGAGTAGTTAACAGATAAGTTTGCGGGTCACAGTGTACTCCAGAATTATTCAGTTGACACACACACACACACACAAGCGGTACTTGAAAACTTTAAACTTTGCTGAGTTATCAATTTTGAACTGTGAAAGGTTTGCCTCTTCGGATATTCTAGTGCTACTTACACATGAGCTGTTCATAAAGACTCTCTCCTGGATGTTTTCTGGTATATTCCTTATCCACTTAAAAAGCGTCAGATCTGATCTTCCTTCAGAATTTTTGAATTTTCTGATTTAACCAAGAAGTTGTACCCAAAGTATCTATAAAATTAATCCCAAAATATGATTTTTCCATCGTTTTGAAAAATATTGATATTGCTCATAAGGATAAAGCGTTCGAGAAATTTAGTTATCGAGGTTGAAGAGATGAATAATGTAAAAGACGGTTAGTGATGGAATTAAAATGTTCGATGTCTCTGTATTGAGGCGGGATGAATTTTGAACACTGTATCGAATTCCAGAATTTGTTGCAATTTTTTCTTCTTTGCAAAAAGTCTCACCACAGAGAGCAACAGAACTACAACGTCACAAATATTCAATCATTATACTACACTCATAGTTTCAAAAATAGATGGGAGCAATAAAATTCCTGCAAAATATTAGATATGCGCTCACTGTTGCGCGCACACAATACACATGCACACTTTCGTCACAACTCAATCGGTTGTAAATTGCTTATGAAAGAGTAAATGATCCTTTACCTGTTATAAATACAAAACAAGACCAATAAAAAGGCAACTGCACCGAAAAAACACCGAAAACACAAATGCATTTCGAAATAGTATGGGGTGTAGTTTTCAGAGAACTTATTCAGACCAGAGAGATTTGGTATCAATCCAAGTGGGATATCCGGTCAGAGTAATAGCGGTTATGTATCCTCTAAAGACGATAACCAAAGTGTGTTGACGAGGGTCAGTTGCACTGCTCGTAAAACCTGTCAATCAATTCCTTCAGTTGCACTGAACTCCCCTCTTATCAGATGGGTTAGTTCACGGGAGGTGGATAGATAAGATTAACCGAACATTATCGTATCTATAGTAGATCAAAACTGGTTAAAGAGAGTACGAAAATTACAAAGTTTTTAAAGAGTGTTAAACTCAAGATGGCTGGAGGTAGAGATATGTTGAACGCAATTGCAATGCAAAGATTTATTTGGATGAAACTTGGATGACGGTAATTTTAAAGTATCTGACGGTATTCTAAAATATCAGAATATAGAACCCACGAGATTCCAATATTCGGAAGCTATTTCATATTATTTATTTATTTACTTTTGGATGTAATAACACCCTACAGAATGAGGTTTAGTGGTAAGGAAATCGAATATCAAATAAATAATACGAGGAATCTCATTCCGGCATAAGACAAGGGAATTTTAACCCGCAAATTTTTACACGTGCCAGAGACTATACGAAACTGCCAATCTTATACCTGGATAAAATGCGAAGAAAATATAATGAAGAAGGGGAAGTTATGTATCAAAAATTGCTAAAAGCCTGAAGTGCAAAGCAATTCGGACATAGATAACAAAAGTGAAGCAGTACAATGGTAGCCGCCCCTACCTTCCAGAGCAACTGATCACGCTTAGTCAAAATTCGTTACGAAATTTCGTATTTTTTCGGTGTATTTGACTTTTCGTTTATCTTATTTTTTGATTAAATTACTTATGGCGATAGAACATGGTTGTGCTCGGTTTGAAATAAATGAAAGGATGATACACGGAAGCAGCATAACTCTGCAAACATAAATACGAAAGAGCCGCATATACACAGTCACACGTTCCTGTGTATAACCAATTCATTTGAAATTCCTCAGAAGAATGTTCACGAAGTTTATTAGTACTTCAGATGCATACTGTCAATTGGATTTCAAGTAAAAAAAGTTTATGATTTTTAGTAATCCAATTCCGCAGATATGAAATTGAAATTCGACTATTATTTTTATTCAACGATTTAAAACATTTTTTAGAATGTTTTTCAACTTAAAATTTATTCCAACATAGTACGATGTTGGAGTTTCAGTACCAATATCCGTAGTCACAAAAATATTTTTCTCCTATCTATGGAATGTGGTCGGAAAATACCAATAATAGTTTTTTCTTGGCATTCTCCAGACGAAAGAAAAAAATATTTAAGAGTGTTCTATGCAATAATCCCTTTACATAGACTGGTTGGGAAATATGAACAAGTCTCCGCTTTATTTCTCACTGGAAGCGAAAAGAAAAATAAGATGGAAGCAAAGAAAAGCAAGAAAATGGAAACTTCTCTAACGCACATTGCAAGAAGAAGAAGAAGACGACGACGATGCATTCTTCTATATCCAGAGGAAAGAACGTTGAATATAGAATCAAGTGATTGATACTGTCTGTCATAGCTGCCCTTCGGAGTATATTATAAGGGAGAAAAAAAGAGAGAGATGGATGGAAGGTCTGTTCCAGAGAGCGCCTGGTGTATAAGGAGCGGCGATAAACTGGCCATTCTCACAATGCACTTCCTTCCCGTCCATCCGCGTCATCCTTTGCATGGTGTATTTCGAAAGCTACTTGTGTCGCATTCGGCACCTCCTCATACATGCACACTCTTCCGATAGCTTATGGGAAATATTCCATACATTTCATACTTTTACTCTCTTTCTTTCTATATAGTTCCCTCATTTTTTTTTTCTCCCATCGAAAGGACAGTTTATCGCTTGTCATTTTGTATAATATTCAAAGTCGATCCAAGCTACTTTCTTACTTCCTCTTCACTATGGAGTTGTTGGTGTACGCGTAGCTAACATCTTTCCTGTCTGGGAAGTATTTTTAACATTGGAGTGTAGGAGAAACAATCAAGAAATAAATATAAGGTAGGAAATCACGTCTTCGTGAGTATTCAGACCATTATGAATAATATTGATTTGCGTATTCCAACCATAAAGGTCTATAATGATGATTCGGATGCAGGGTGGTTATAAATAAACTGGCGTATGCGTAGCGCCCATTTTGATGAAACTTTGTATATAGGATGTATGGACTACAGGGAAAAGGAAGATTTAAAAAAAAATCACCATCAAGTGAAAAAGTGACTTTTTATCATACTTATTTTTTTCTCATGGTTCAGATAACGTATATATTAAGATTCAATAAAATATGTCACTACATAGGACGACACTACATACGTCGGAGTAGTATCCTCACACTCTTCCGACTTTTGTAGACAAATGTAGAGAGTCTTCTATCTAAAAAAAATGAATAATTTTTTTTCCGAACCAAAAAACTTTTTCGCAAACTGCATCCAATTGTACTGATTCCGTCAATTTTTATGAATTTCTCGAACCATTTATGGCGCAATGTTCAACACACACTATGCATTATTAACGGAAAAATTTTCTTACACAAAATTCATAGAAACTTCATCAATTAAATTTGATCTCTATCTTCTAATTGTTAAATATCGTCATCTTTCAAAATTCAAGAACTTGAATCTTCTTCTTTCTTCCGTGTTTCATTTATGATGTAATTTTCAGTTGGGTTGAATGGATACAGGGTGCTATTTAAAGAACTTCTCTAATGTACATGCCACTAGAGACCGCAAACAACAAATGAAAATGAAATCCGGAATGTAAGTGCGTTTCGGAGTATGCGCTGGAGAATGAACAGCAAAAAACAAAACGCCAGCCCTCGTGGTCATGATCACAGCAACAAAATTAAAAAAAAATCGAATGATAACACTCACTTTTAACCATTGCTGAGTGATCATCGTGGTGAAAAACCGCGCCCGCGCAAAGCGTGTGTGTGTGTAAATAGCGTTGCTTCCATGCTCACTTTTCGTTTTCATGCACAGGCTCTACTTCAATACAGGGTGATTCATGGGTAAACTTTAAGAGCTGATATAAGACACGTTAAGAAACATTTTTGATCATAGAATGTGCGGTCGAATCACAGTATCAAAGACTTTCGAGGGTGATTTTAGTGAGAATCCCGCAGCACCTAATCATAAACAAATATCACATTTTTCCGACGGATTTGCTGCGATATGTACTGTCAATCATTCGAGGGTGCTTATGCACTTTCTATTGAATGTGCAAGGACCATCAAGGTTATGCTGCGCCAATCAGCGGCCAAGCGGTATAATTACTTGAGGTATAATTTGCGTCATTCAGGTTGCATCATGACAAGGCCTACCACATTATAATACCCTGTACTCTTTAAATGGTTGATTGCACTTATTGCAGCAAATCCGTCAGAAAAATTATGATAGTTGCTTTTAGTGAAGTGCAGTTGTGCACTCTCTGAAATCACCCTCTACCGCCTTTGCCTCTGTGATTTGACAGCACATTCTATGGCCGAAAAAGCTTGTTTAGGAGTCGTTTCACCTTAGAAGTCGTGATATCAACTTTTGAAGTTAAAGTTTGTCCCATGAACTTAGAATCACCCTGTACTCATTTTCATACCATTTTCTTCCACACGTACTTTTTGTTTTCATGCATAGGTCCTACTTTCTATACAATATAAACTCCTTATTTTCCGAATCATTCATGTCAATAAATCAATGATATTTTCATAAAATTCCTATTGGAAATTTTTCCATAGCGTGAACATGCCGAATGAAATTCGAAAACTGCACAGAATATCGCACAATAGGTAGATGTAATGAAAACTAAGCGAATACAGAACTCTGATGGATTTCTACTTCATTATCGTGAAAAGACTTACTCGGTAGATCTAACGGCGGAGAGTAATAACTTAGAATATGTAAAGATCTTTGTGACTTCCTCTTTCTGATTTCCCGAGGGTTTTCTACCAATCTAACTTCGTGTAATTCTTTCCCAATGGTCATCTCTCACGGCTACTACTTCTTGGATTGGCTAAGACAACAGAGAGGAGGCAGATGGAAGGAAAAATAGATTCCGCTAATCTCTCATGTAAACGAAAAGCTCAAAGTCTGAAGTTAGCGTTTACATGCGAGGAAAATGAGATTGAATCAAGAAACGCCATTTTTTACCTCCGAAAACTGAACCGTAAAAATAAATACAGCATAGAAAAATTTGAGAAAAAAATAGCATTCACGGTACTTCGTCTCGATTTCCTCTGTACTTAATTCAAATACAGATACGTCACGGGGTGCACAGCATTTTCAGTCCGCTGGCTAGATAAATATGCGCATGTCGGCCCAAAAGCGTGTAAATAGAAATAGTGTGGCTGAAAGACCTGTATTATACCGGACGTTCCCGTAAATTTGGTCATCTCAGGTTTCTTAAGGAAAGTCCCGTTTTTTCCCTTAATTTCAACAAGAATTACTTGAAATTTTAAAATCAAGAATTAAGATTACTTTCTCAATTTATAAATTATATCATGATAGTTATGACATTGTTAAATTAATTGCAGTCATACACATCCATTCATTCCACGCAAGGCCGGACTTAGGCAGGTGCGGAGGTTGCGGTAGCTCCGGGCCGCTAAATTTTAGGGGTCGCAAAAAGGATAAAAACACTCTTTCTTTGATGTATTAACGTTTGATATAACGTTATCAAAACATATAGATAATATCGAAACATAAGATACGCAATAGCTTAGAATTTCGTCCCAGACCTCTAAAATTCAGACATCAAACTCTCTGCCCTAGAGTATTCACAACCACCCCCCCCCCCCCCACCATAAAGCCACGAGAAAGATGCAGGTGGATCTTGTGCCCCGGGTGTTGAATCAGTGGAGGCGCTAAATCCATCCTTTAAAATTATCCAAAATTACACGAAACATAATGCATGTTTGCTCGGCTGAATTAGTATAAAGTTTTTACCCTGAGTAGATAATCACATCCCTAGTCTAAACAGCTCCCAAATTTCTGGTGTCTGGAGGTGCACTTCCAATTCCCTCACTTTTCAGCGGACATTACCGTAAAAATTTATTGTCGAATGTGTTTCTTTTAACCATGACGTAGTCTATGACCATCATGGTAGTTTGATATTCATTCTGGTTTGCTGATGTAAATCTGGCGTGCATAGGGTCGTTCATGGACACTGGGAAATGGGAAATCCCGTTTAAAGGGACCGCAAAGCTTTTTTTGTTTTTGAACGGGGAAGCAAAATTCTTAAGCCCGTCCCTGCTTCCACGCATTTGTGAAATACTCGTGTAAGCTTTTTTGGTGAATATTTTGCCCGTTGCGACTTGCCCGCCATTGCCGATTTTTCAGAGATTTTAGCGATCGATGACACCTTCACTAGGTTTTGATTTGACAATAGTTTTTTTGCTGTGGTTGACAAATTTGTTCGCCTTTGTCTCATTTTTGACAAAAACGAAATACATTTATTTTGTATACGAGGTATATATATATATATATATATATATTGTTCAATTTAAATTAATAGTTTACACAGTTGAATAACTTTTTTTAAAATCAATCAAAAACGTGCTCGTAAAAATGCCGGTAAATTTTTTGATATATGTACGTTGAGCACTTGGCCGCACATTTTACCTTCATCTGTTGGGAGACCAAGAAGTAGATTCTTTGAAAAAATAGAAAATAACCTGTTTTTTTTATACAGGGTGATTATAAAAAAAACTATCCCGTTATATGGGCCCCTAACTATCATACCATTCACAGAAACTGAATGAAATTTTGGCATAAGGTATTTTGATGTATGCGCTCAAGAATGATATGGAAAACAACAGTGTCACTCTAACAGTTACGGTTACAGTGAGAAAATTTCAAAAATATCAAATGGCAACACCAAGTTTTTTGTATTGGAATGTGATTTCCATTGTGAAAAACCCTAAATGGCGTTCGAACGGCAACTGTAGCATGAAAATGACCGGTGGTAGATAGGCTAAAAGGGAGGACAACCAATAAGGACAGAGAAGCAGCATAAAATAAAGCATTTTATTGTGTTTCACAAATTTCCACATGACCTTGTGGAGGACTAATCAGGCTGGGATCTCAGCCGAAGAAACGGTGTGACGAATGAAACGAACATTAATGCTCTGGTGCACGGCAAAGTCCTTTTTACTTTTTCCTTGCCTAGCTCCGGGGATTTTCGTGCTACAGGTGCCATTCCAACGCTATTTAGTGTTTTTCAGTATGGAGATCGCATTCCAATACAAAAAACTTGGTGTTGCCATTTAATATTTTCGAAATTTTCTCACTGTAACCGTAACTGTTAGAGTGACACTGTTGTTTTCCATATCATTTTTGAGCGCATACCTCAAAATACCTTATGCCAAAATTACATTCAGTTTCTGCGAATGGTATGATAGTTAGGGGCCCATATGTCGGGATAGTTTTTTTATAATCACCCCGTATTTTTCGTTGAGATATACTGTGGATCATTATTTCTTTCCTTTAACAACGCTTCAAAGAATTTTTTACATTATCTATTTTTCCAAAATTTATCATAAGTTTATTATGACCATATTACCCTCACTTAAGGGATAATATACTGAATGCGATAGATATACAATTGTATGTCAGATAAGGGATAAGGTCGGTGCAGTGTTTCCCAACCTTTTGAAGTCCGCGGCACGCTTGGGAATTACATTGAAAACTTGGGACACCCTTCCTTGAATACAGAATACAATACAACAAAAATCGCTGAATGAAAATACATCAGTATGGTCATCGAGTTTTGCTCGATAAATCATAAATGTGGAACTTGTGATTGATGCTTAGAGCTTAGATGCTTGAAATCAGGTCTTATACAGTTGGCAACGGAACACATAAATTGTCCTCGAGGTCTTGCTGTCTATTTCCTGACAGATGGCAGCACTACGCATGACAAGCATTACACAGAAACAAACCTCACGTTAGTTTCAAAACACATACGCACGCATTCCGGCATGTACGGATTCGTTAGAGGAATTTGTACGAGGTGCACGTACGGTTTTATAGTAGCAGTCTATTTCTTTGTATTTTATTGTCACCATAGCAGAGAAAGATTGCTCGCATAGATAATATGTTGAAAAGGGCGTTAATTGCTTCATTCATTAGATTAGGACACTCCTCTCTAAGTCCAAGCAAAAAAGCAGGCACCGACGCCTCACTCTTGGTTAACTTACGTTTGAGTGTGGAATCAGCGCAAAAATAAATAAATACACTGAGTTTACAAGTAGTAAAATCTATTACCTCCGCACTGTCTGCGAAATCAAATGGTGAGACCACCCAGTCGAGAAGGAAAGTACATATCTATTATATATAAGTATCTTGCAATCTTGATAAGTGTTGAAAAACGAAGTCTTTCAGCTTATCCGAAGCTATGTGAGTGATGTTACTCCCCGCTATTACTACGAAGGTGTCGACAGCTGGCTGATGCGAAGATAAATCCAAAATAGAAAACTGGTTTAGAGGGGAATCGAACCCACGTCCTCTCACTTGCCGGGTGAGCGCCCTAGACCATTAAACGAATCCTCTTGCCAGACCTAACTCAGGCCAAGTCTCAAATTGCTGAAATTGCCACCAGATGATCCGATTAGTCTGCCGAGTACGAGAGAAATTAATTCGACTTAGTTTATTTTAAGACCCGCAGTAGACAGTGATATTTTTTTTCATTTATCGCCATAATATCTCGCGGCACCCCTTAGCCCGTATCACGGCACCCTAGGGTGACGGGGCACACCGGTTGGGAAACACTTGGTCGGTGCATAAGTAATGAGGTCCATTTAAACAACGATACATTCATTTATTTAAATGAACTTTCATTTCATTGATGTCCCTTTAAAAACATGAAATAGTGATTTCGTTTCTGATTTGAAATAAAATCGATTACATTTCACTTATGTATTCATATGAAATGGAATGAGTGAAATAGAGAAAATATTTCATATTCTTTACGATATCATGGAGATAGATTTTGGAATTTCTGTCTTAACAACCACAGGAGTATAATTTTTTTGATCTGATACTATCGATGTTTTATCAGACAATTAATAATTGAAATTGTACTCATATTTTACTGATATATGAATGAAACGTATGAGATGTTTCATAAACATATGAAAATATGATATAAATAAAGGGGAAAAGTACAAATTTGATATAGATTTAGGATAATGAGGTCAATACTGAAATATACGATTTTCCTAAAGCTACCATTCATTAGAATATACGTATATAATAGGATAAAAGACAGCGACAAATATCCATTCATAGCATTTTCCCAAGAAGATTGAAAGGAAAGAGCAATAATTGCAGAAGATGAAGAAGAAAATAAATGAAATAAACTGCAGGAACGTAGAGATTAGTTGTAGAAAATAAATGAGGGACGAAAAAGTCACGTACCGCTTTTATGTGGGCCGAAGAAGAAAGAGCAAAGCACATATAAATAGAGGTAAAGTAAATTAAATGGATCTCGTACGATGTGTCTGGGGTATCACCGTATATTCAGCCGAGAAGGTTTATTAAGTGAAATAAATCTTTATTGAGTTCGATGTATATAAGCACCCAAAAATATAATTAAAAGAGAGACGTGTAATCATCCAGTAACTGTATTTATATATTTTCTATACGGAAATGTCGATCGTGTACATTATATTACATATACTTCAGCTTTATTAATTATTAAGTAGATCGTCTTGTTCGGTCTCAAATAGAAATCAGATGAGATCGTTCTTTATAGCTCAGGTGTCTATTTCAATTATAATATATAATCAAATGCTTTCTTTCTTTCTTTCAAACCTAGCACAAAAATTCAGTTTATTGCCATGGGCAATTTACTACCAAATGAGTTGTGCCGGAAGTGTGAGTGTGTGCATACCTAATAGTCAGAGTGCGTATATAGTGCTGCGTCTGATTTTTCAGTGGTGCCATGTACATTTCAGAAGTGAAATGTAATGAGTGAATATTCGTACTGTTCTGGCGTGTTGCTTTCTATGACGAGACGGAGGGAGTTCAGCACGCATTCGCGCCTCGATGTTGGGGACATAAGAATACCAACTACAGCCGATTACCACTGTGGTGACACACGGTGGCGCTATAATGAAAAGCTTTCTTTCAAACCGAGCACAACTCAGGTCTATCGTCACGAGCAATTTGCTACGTAGTGAGTTGTGCCGGAAGTGTAAGTGAATAAAGACACAAAGGATGTGGAAAATAATCAGTCATACGGATATAAAAGAGTCACTATGAATGGGAAGAATCAAGACGCAAAGTACACCAAATCTGCAGCACAAAATCTACAAAGTACACCAAAATCCATTACCATCTGTGGTTTTACAAACCTCAGGTGGGCGAAAACAAAATCAAATACGACAATCATTGTAATATGATTTCACCCATGATTGTGAAAGGCAGTATTACCCACTGTTTGAAAGACGTTTCACGAGGCGCCATATACTAGCCAAATTTGAACTAATTGCACGTACCAACGTAAATGACATTTTACAGGCCACTAAATGAGCTACTTGTACCATTATCATTCCTATAACTATTTTGAAGTTAAGACATTCGAAGTTAGATAGTTTTTTTTCTGAAACTCCTCGTATACAGAGGATCAGAATACATTATCTTTGAAATCTGAATCGATGGAAAAGATGGGAAATATAAAGTTTACATACGATATCCTTGCGCATTTCGCAACACCTCGTATCCCTACATCTTTGGTGTAGGATTCAAGGTGTTTGCAAGTACGCAAAAGGGTATATACAGGAAAACATACCATTGCTTGTGAATAAACGGGTTTTGAGAACTCTGCTAACGTTTGTGTACAATTGATGTAAATTGATTCAAACTGATCCACTGATGGATTAAGGGGCAGGGGGAGCGACCACGACCCCCCCCTCCTCCGAGAGCGAAAAAATTGCGTGTTAATTTCAATGTTTATCTTTTAAGTTGCTTAAGCAGTTCTATGTTAACGAAAGGCTTATAGAACTTCTGGCTTCTGTACCAGCCTATATAAATGGAGATGGAACCAGTTTTGCAAATTTTTTAAAATCTACGCATTTCAAAAATTTAGAGTGATTATTAGAGTGCATTTTTGCACTTATTTTATATAATTTTCATGTCTCAAAACAACTTTAAAATCCTTTCAGGGGGAGGAACCAAAGACCGCTTGTATCTCTGGGGTGTATTCCATACCCTCAGGTCCCCCCCCCCCTCGGATAATTGAATCTTTCAACTAACCCGTCCACCAAAATTGCATTAATCAGTAACTCAAATAACCATTGATTGATAGGCGAAAAGCTTATTATAATTAACATACCTATGAATAAATGAAGAAGACAAAAACTTCATTTAGGTGTGAAGTCAAAATCTCAGAACCCCACGAAAGCGAAAGCTTGGGTGTTGACGGAGGTATCTTCAAATCCGATGTTACATATCATGACTCCAAAAACTATATTCATTAACGATACTATCAACAGTACAAAACAAAGTACGAGATCACTACTCACTGACGTTATAATCGAAAATGTCGTTATAACTCGGGCCACTATTATCAAGTACCACCATAAAAGTATAAATTTGAAATTCATTGGAAAGTGTAGGATAATTTATAACTAGTTAGTGCACGAATAACAAATTGCTTAAATCAATGAATGCAGATAGAGCATCCAATGCCTATCATTTTTTATCAGTTAAAATGCTTCTTTATTGAAATTCCTTCCGTCAAAAGAGAGAAAACATGAAATGGAAAACATATATTCCATCACAATCTCTCATAAAAAGATATGAAAGACAAAGAAATCTCGTCATGGCGAAATGAAAATACTGTATATACGTATAAGGGAGAAGCAAATGACGACCATTGCGATACTCTAGCTGTAATATTTGCCTTTTCCCGAAATGCGATGCAGATGCGATAACATCTTTCTTTTGCTCCAGGCCATGCTTTTCTATCTCTCCTATTCCATAGTAAATGTCGGGTGCAACCTCCAAGTTTCACCAATCATACCGCTCTTATAAATAGAGGATGTTGAGGGGGGGGGGCGTATAAGTCGAAACACAGACTCATGCATGCATGTATATAAATAAAATATATGTGTATACTCTTGCATTCATACATTCACGATTTTTTATCCTCATTCCTGAAATTTTTATCTTCTCTCGGGTCGTTTTTTATGCGTTTTTTATCGTGGTTGGCTTCGGGGAATATCCAAATGATCATTCATTTGGTGACTCGATCATGGTATAAACGCATTTTTCTCTTACTGGAGAATATTTCTCTCTTCCCTCTCCCTCTTTTTTTCTTTCAGTTCAGACCCATACGTGAATTTTATTCTAAAATCGATTTTTCTAGAACTATTTTTATTTTACGCTCTCGAAACAACGAAAGGAATAAAATGCCGCGGGATATAGACCGAGATACAGAAAATTGACTATATAAATAAATGAAAATAACCTCTTATATATAAGAGCATATTGAATAGAGTTTTGAGAAAACCTATAGTTTTTCATTTATCTGCTGAAATTTATGTGTTTTTACTTTATTAAAAAAAAATTATTCACTTGAAAAACACAGCAACCCAATTAAAAATGCAACCAAACAATATATATACATGATAATATATCATACAATGCCCATAAAGAATACTTATGGTCTGGCCCGTCATTTGGAGGGGTGGGGGGGGGGGGAGGCGTTGACCCTGCTGGCTTTTGAAAATACACTAAAAATGGTATATATATATATACACACAAATATATATATATATAATTGTAAATACATTCAGTACATGTTCTCTGCCCCCCCCCCCCCCGGGAAAAGTTGAAATGACGGCCCTGCTTATGGTTGTCTAATTCTAAGTACGGATAGCTTCTCGATTTACCCCAACACGTTTATCGTATTTCTTTTTAAACGTGCCAATTGTGTTAGAACTGACTACCCCCGGGGTTAACAACCCTGAGAGAAATTCCCAGCGACACCAATGGGAGTTCAATTGAGTTGCTGTATTTTAGAAATATATGACATCAATTTTTTTCTCAGCCAACTCGTTGGCCATTTTGTCTATTGTGGCCTTGTACGGTATTTGTATCTAAGATCTACACGTCATTTGGATACTTCTTCTAATGGGAAGTACCCTTCTAATATCAGCGGTTCGCGAGTTATTCCAGAATAAAGGGTATTCCTATGTGCCCTTTGTATATATGGTAATGGTCAAAGAGATATGGGAGCTTATTTTATTGTCATAGTCTTACTTCATACTCGTATTTTAATTAGTTTATTTATTTATTATATTTCTGGCAAACAAAATCCGAATTAATGGCATGAATTTCGGTGTTGACAGGCAGGATCTTCGCGCACGAAAGGATTTTTTTCTTTTTCAATTTTAAAATGTCCAGAAACTTCCATCATTTCTTTTAGAAATTAAAAAAAATGTAATTTCTTTATCCATTTTTGTTTATTATGCACATGTTTTGATCATATAAACACGGCTTTATCTCTTTTAATTATTATCTTGTAGTTTGTTTCTATTCTATTCAGATGCACAAAAACTTCATATCTTAACAACAAAACCTTTTTTCTTCCTTTATTTATATTATAAATAAGTTTCCTAATGATCACACACATTGCATATGCTATATACATGCAATCGAACAGAAATATGTCAAGGATTTATTATTAAAAAAATAAAGAGTAAACCGAGAGAGAGAAATGAGAAAGCTATTGTATTCATCAAAGGACAAAGCTTACTCGAACTGATAAATTACCGACCAGATCGTTTCAGATATTACGGTGCCAGACGCGGGATACAAATCAAACAAGCGCTCTATTCTTCGTGTTTTATCGATCGAAATACCATAAGCCAACACCGATCGATATATAATTACATGAAATACAACATCAACTCGTTTTTGTGTTTCGTCGCGGCGACATCTCGATCAAAAGACCGATAAAACATTTCTGCAAACAGTAGATGAAATTTATGGTTAATAAATAAATCAAGATAATATATTTGCCAGATACTTACAAACCTCCATACAATCCGACAGAATTTTTCATGTTACAAAGGTTACATTGAATAGTTCTTAATTTTTTATGGTATTATTGATTTTAAAAAATGATCTTCCTGATTTCATGATGAATAATTATTTTAGAATAATTATTTTGTGATAATTATCGGTATTGTGGTATTGATAACCTCAAAAGTAAATAAAATTGAGTATAACTAGTTAATATGTACTGAAAAATTGGAACATCCCAGAAACTCAGAAAACGCAGTTCATGAAATTCTAAAGCTATAAAGAGAACCCGAATGTGTTTGAAAATTCCCATCTCTTATGAGGTTTTTCTTGAGCATATCGGTGGTAACAAAAATTGAATACAGTGAATTAAATGTCTTACAAAATTCCGAATTATTTTTCTCTCTTTGTTCTATTCCTCCGAAGCGTCATTCACAACCACATGAAACTTGTTTCAAAAAACTAGAACATCATATGAATTTTTTTTCAGAATTATATCATCTGATGAAATTACATGAATATTTTCATTCAAATAAGCATCATTTTGATCGAATAAGTGCTGTATGTAAGCTTACATACGACAGTGTTGCTACATACATCACAATGTAGTGTAAGTTCAATCTCCACATCATGGATACAAAAGGAGAGCATGTCCGCAAACGGGAAATTATGAGTGTGTTTCTTTGGATAGGAAAACACTATCGTAAGAATACAACAGAACTTGGAGAGATTCTTAAGTTGAAGTTGCAATAAAACCCTCTCTCCACAGAGAGCAGGCAGACCAGTAACCTAACACTTACAGAACAAGAAATTCCGACATTTGCTACCTTTCCATCCATTTTGGAAGGCTGATATTAATATATTGAGGAAGCATTACTTTACAGCATGAACCAGCCTGTTTGAAATTGATCATGGGAATGCTTACGAACAGGGCCGCCCTTACCACTCTCGAAGTCCCGTGAGAAAATAAATACGGGACTAGAGACGTCTTAATAATTTCGGCTCCCCTTAGTTCTGATTTTATATATTCTCTGGGAAAGGGGAGTCTTTCATACATCGAAAATAAGGAAAATAATCAACAGAGATAATTCCAAGCACGCTCTGAATTTCAGAATGGATGAATTTTTTCTTCGAGATGGGGGTGGGGGGGAATTCAAAATTATATATTTTTTCTTCTAGATGAAAATACAGAAAACTCCAGAATTATTTCTTTCTACTTGAAAATGCGTATTATTTCTTTGTACATAAAAATTAATGACGGAACTGCATTAACTGAACATTAATTCTTACTAGATGAAAAGAAAGAATTATCAAATGAATGAAAATTAAAAATTTAAGAAAGAAATTATTACTATCGTAAGTGCGGGACTCCTTAAAAACACGGGGACTGGTGTGACCACACCTCTGGCTCTGTCTGGTGCACCTGTCTTGGCGGCTCTGCATACATGCACGGTTTAGAAGCGGAAGTACCAAAGGTCTGGTTCAAAACTAGGTGTATGGAAGCATTTGTCTGTGCCTTCTGGAGTGGTTAAGGTTTTAGCTCCGGTTTGTAAATTCATAATACTTTCTGTAAATTCAGTGGCTACAAATCCTTCATCGACACACCGTTTACCGACAACAGTATATCACAACATGATGACGATGATGATATTATAGTTAACCGGGTTGTATCAATAATCACCAATTTGCATACCACTGTGGCAGATTTTCGCTTCGATGTTATCTTGTCGGTGAATTGTAAGTTAATAATCGCTCGGATATTAAATTGTACGTCGGTGAACTTCTGTCTGAATATCTTATCTTGAATTTTCCATAAACCGACAAATCGACCAATTAGAACTGTTACAATTCTCATGCTTTGAAAAGAGCAACAGATTCGAAAAAAGCACTCGCGTGTTTGAATTACAAAGTATATAAATTTGACATCAAAGAACCAGATGTACACATGCTCTATAAATACTCTTCTAGTTGGAAAGACTGCACGAACTGCGGTCTATTGCCATAGGACAATCTCATTAATAATGTAGTGTGGGAAAAACTGACTAAAACACAGGAAACCATTAAAATCATTTATTAAGATTTAACTATTCAGATATTTAAGTATCTTCATACTCACTTCTATTCCAAAAAAAAAAAAAAAAAATTCTGTTCTCCAACGCCATCTTGTAACAGCTCGAAAATATAAGAATTGAAATGAACTCGGATAATGATTAACTGAGTTTTCTTCTTATTTGTTTGTAGATATGTCTGAAGAAGAGCAAAGAAAGAAAGAAAAGAGAGGAGTTGGAACGTTCCCATTCAATTGGACGTATCATTTTATTAATCCTACCGCACTGAAAATGGACATAAGAATTGCTGGGTCTTTCTTTCTTATTTACTGCGGATACGCGCTGTGGGATGAGGTAGACTTGCTTTATCGGTAATCGTGGCAGGGGGATTCTCCCCAGGGAGAGACGTTAATGTCCCATTTTCGGAAGTGCCTCGAGGGCATCTGAAGAAAAATCCTCAAAAATCAATATGTAGCTTGATGGTGGAGAAAACAGGAGAAGGAAACTAACAGCAGAAGAGACAAGAAAAAAAATACAATCTCCAAGTTGTATGTCGCTTTCTTTTCCCCATACTGCATTCAAGAGGGATGCGCAACAAATTTAATGCCTTCAATGCTGAACGGACCAAAAAAAAAAGTTGAAAAGAAATTAATATACATTTTTTATATCTGGAAAAATATATTTCTATTGTTGATTCTTCCCCCATATTCGCATTTCGTTGTGCTGTGAGAAAACTAGTCTTGGGTTTTTTTTAAGATCTTAAATGTATATGTTATGGCAAATCGGTTTGTGATAAATCGGTTCTTATGCATAATAACCATACACCATGTATAATCACCAATTATTTCGGTACGTCTGATGAATTTATCACTTTTACCGGTAATTATGCATTACACTAAAAGCGTCGTTGATTATAACTTGAAAGATACTTTTTTAAAATTATTATTAAAGTAATAAAATATGCATTCTCTCGAGCTGTTGCTGAGTCAGGAGGTTGTCTATTGCGCAGATCTTTTCAGCCCAAGGGAACACAGTGTTCTTAAGCCAGATTTTTCTAGAAGCAGGTTTCTACAGTGCGTGCAGCGTGAAAACTCTAATTGGTCAAAAAAAAAAAAACCTGAATTTCAGGTTTTTAACCAATCAGCGTTTCACGCTGCGCACGGCGCAGAAATTCTACTCCTAGGAAAACCCGGCTTTTGGAAAATGAAGTCTTTTCTCCCGTTGCTTAATGGCAAGGCACACGCTCGATGTTGGTGGTTCGATTCCCCACAGAGGAATGCGTATATTCTTTCCAATTACCTTCGCTGGTATCCAGTCAGCTGTATTTGTGTTGTTTTATGATCTATATTTGTTGTAATATTATACGGTCTTTATCTGAGAATAGTAAACATAATGTGAGATTTTGTGAATCTTATGTTGGTATTTTATGGTTGATTGATTATCAGTCGCATAAGATATAGATTCAGTATTTTTTTCGGGCAGTATATCTATAACTCTTTTGAAATAATATTTTATTAGTTTTCGGCACTTGACATAAATTTTACTGTTAATGATAATTAGTTGAGTTCTTCGAAGAAGTGCCTTAGGTCTCTTGCTTGATATGTGAGCGATATTGCGAAAAAAGTTTTCAAGTTTATCTATTTTTCTTGAAATTCTTCCTGAAATCCTTGAATTTCAGACCATTGCGAACAACTGTGAATGGGGTTCATCTTCTTATGATTATTTATTTTTACCACCTCGCTGCATAGCCGATTGCATACTATTTCTGACAAATGCTTAACACAATGAGAAACTTGCACTATAGCCTATATATGCCGAGATAAGTATCATCAAATTAATATGGTTAAACAGAAACATACGTTATTTGTATCAGTTTCATGAAACTGTTGCACGTATTGAATGCAATTTCTCACTCTGTGATTATACACGAATATCATATACACTGTTGAATGCATTCAATTACATCAGGTGTAACGAGCAATTTCAAGCTGCCGTATTGTTGTATCTAGATCAACACTATGCATTCATTACTGAGTAACAATCGATTGGTCGTCGGATTGGTATATTGATAGGAGTTTCATGGTAGCAACATGAGACTGTTTCTTATGCAAATTAAACATTTTTTCGGCAATTTGAGCGATGCGAAAAAATAATTTATCGTCTTTCCACACAAAATAACGATGCTCGCTTCGAATGTTTCGTACAGCAATTGTTTTTCTTTTGAAACATGAGTAAACTATCCTGACCTAGCTTAAACTGCGGTTTATGTTATGTGACCTCGAAAAATTGCATAATGGGTAAATATTGAATAAACCATCGATGAGAAACATTGTTTTGGTTTCCTCGACAAAATTCAAAGGAATCATCGACACTGAAGAAAATGGGAGCATCTATATGCGAAAATAAACATTATTTCAGTTTATTTATAACGCCCATCGCTGTACGTTCTGTACGTTCTGTTGACACATTCTCACAGAATAGAAAATGAATACAATCAATTGCTGCACGAAGTCAAATTCCTCCCTGCTTTGTGCAAATAAAGTGAAGCAAGAAGTAAGGATAAGAAAAAAAAACCGTGGTAAAAACCACTCTTTTCACATGTGTATGTATGTATGTATGAATGTGTACGTGTGTATGTTCGTATGTAACATGAACAATCAGTTCAGCTCCAGGGAAGAACGAGTTTAAGGAAAAGGAAACACGTAGACATACACATACATACGTTGAGACCTGCGAAATGACAAAGGACTCGCTCAGGGGACAAGAGTAAGTGGAAGAGGAACATGTTAAACAAGAGATAAAGGAAAGAGATGACGGAAAAAGGCCGGCAGCAAAATCGTTGCGCATGTAAAAGTAAAGAAAAAGGGAAAAGAAATGAGGAATTCTGCAAGAGAGAGAAAAGAGAGGATAAAAGATGTCCAACTCGCGGATGACAGAAAGAAACTCTGATAAAATTCAAGCAGTTTTTTTTTTGGGAAAGGGATCTTCTGGAGCAAATGACAAGCCGACGAGAAACCCAAGTCTGTTCTCATTTGAAAGACAGAATTTCCCGTTGTACTGTATTATCAATCACTGACGAAACTTTGTTCCAGGCACATTTATGTGAATGTAGAAATTGATGGAGGAATTGAAATTATTTAGCCGACCTCACAAATGCCTCCTTATTGGATTTTCCATTATGTATGAGAAAATTTGTTCATATGGCATCGTAATTCCCTTTTTTAACGTTTACAGTGAATACAATTTTAGTTGCAAACATATAAGAAATGATACAGATGTAGAGATACAATTTTTGTTCAGATAGTTCCATGATAATCGTATTATTTTCTGAACCAGAAATTGTTGAATATAACATATTATTTTTAAGTTTTAAATCAATAGCGAAATATGACTAAAATTTGAGATTTTGAGATTTATTTTTTGATGTTTCAGAAATGAAAAAAATGTCTGGATCGAATAAATCTTATCGGATGGATAAAAAGATGCATGCAATGGTGTAGCAGAATTAATTAAAACAATGTACAGGGTATCAAGGAAACAGTTATTTTTCCGGATATTATGCTGAGGTGAGCTCGGAAAGAAAAGTCATCACGTCTCCGCCGGGACTCGAACCCAGGCCCTCTTGCATACCGGGCAAGCATGCTACCATCTACACCACTGGAGACACATGAATCTGCCTTCCTAATTTCACGCACTGTGTCGTGAGGCGCTGAAGTAGAGGCATTAGTAGCCTCTCTTAACTTCAGGAAATGGCCCTCCACCCGGGGGCCATTCCTGAATATCTCTCTCATTGCGGTTTAGAGAGATATAGATGGCTTTTTTCTCAGCCAGAGATATCAAGGCCATCTATATCTCTCTAAACCGTCCCACCCGGGGGCCATTTCCTGAAGTTAAGAGAGGCTACTAATGCCTCTACTTCAGCGCCTCACGACACAGTGCGTGAAATTAGGAAGGCAGATTCATGTGTCTCCAGTGGTGTAGATGGTAGCATGCTTGCCCGGTATGCAAGAGGGCCTGGGTTCGAGTCCCGGCGGAGACGTGATGACTTTTCTTTCCGAGCTCACCTCAGCATAATATCCAGAAAAATAACTGTTTCCTTGATATCTCTGGCTGAGAAAAAAGCCATCTATATCTCTCTAAATGTACAGGGTGTTTCGGGAGACCTACTTCGGTCTTTATGTCATGAGTCGTTCGCCGCACAGGCATGATTCTAATTAAATAAATGCTCAAATTGTGTTCAGGAATCACTCTTCTTCAGTTTCGAGAATGAAAATACAGTGTGTTATAAAAAATCTAAATTTTTAAACGATCCCCTTCTCCTTCAATTTCCCATAAGAAAGTTGTTGCCCTGTCTCTCCCGAGGCCAACAAAAATCCTATGTTTCTAAGAGATCGATTTTTGAATTCAAATACACCTCAGCTAACATTAAACTTCGAAACGTGGAATCTTTGTTTTGTTCTCAGGATACTACTACTACTAAACTGCACCTCGTCGATATTCTTCTGCGGAAACTCTAACGAATCGGTACATGTTGGAACGTGCGTCTACGTGGAGTGAAACCTGAGGTGAAGTTTGTTTCTGTGTAATACTTGTTATGTGTAGTGCTGCTATCTGCCACTTGCTTTTCTAACTATGAATGAAGTGTAACGATTGAATAATTTATCGTTGTAGGTCTGTTGCTCTCTGAGACGAGACTTTCTAACGGGGAGACAGGCTCGCATTTGCGCCTCGAAGTTGGGAACCACAGGAAACCAACTTCAGCCGAGCACCACTACGGCGTCGATGGAGTTCGAACCCAGATCCCCGCGACGCGAGTCCGTCACTATGATCACTCGACCACCACAGAGGCATGTCTCAGTATAGACAATTTAAAAACTTTCTAATTGGAAGGTAAAACACAAGGGGACCGCATAAAAATTCAGATTTTTTTTTATTTTATGAAACACCGTATTTTCACTCCCGAAACTGCTGCAGACTGATCCCGAATACGCATTTTGAGTTTTTTTCTTCAATTAGAACCATACCTCTATGTCGAACATGTGATGCGATAAAGGCCAGGTTAGGACATACAGAACTCCCTGTATAAAGAACGCAGAACGCAATTGAGCGTCACGAAAAATCATGGTCATTCAAATAAGCATTAAACATTTTGTAGTGAAAGATGATGTGAGTGAATAAGAACTTTAGATTGTGCGTGTTACAGAAACATGTTCTACAAACTAAATAGAGGGCTTCTGAGTTATAATGATCCAACATGTTTCCAAGTGGGAGTGTTTGGAAACCTTTTCCATGCGAATATTCGTCCTCATTTATGTTTTTTGACGGTTTGGAAAAATGAAAGTGCACTGGCGACGGATCAAGGGACAAACAAAACAATGTTGCAGAACCGCATACGTATTGAAACACCCCTGCACAATTTTCGCAACATAGCACCAAGCGTTGTCTTGCAATAAAGTCACAACACGGGAAATCACGCATAATTATTTAGTCATAATACTTTTATTACATTGTCCCTTATCAGTGACAAAAATCCTTATTCACCAACAATATCCACCTTCCCGACAACAGGTTGCTTACGTTTTTTTGTTTTTTCAACCGGACACGGCTCTGCTTCCATCAGCATAACTTCTTGCTTGTCATAAGAGATTGCTTTTGTTAGATCTACCCTGAGAATTTTATTTTATTAGATTAAAAATTATTTATAAATATTATTTTTACATATATTTTACCGTTTCATTCAATCTATAGCTTCATCTTTGTTATGACTTAAAATTTCGAGTCATTTATCCTGCAGCATAAAAATTTTCAAGTACAACTTGAATAGAATGCAAAAACATATTACTTGTTTCTCAAAGAAATGCAAAACATGGTGGCGGGAAAATAAGTACCCTCTAAATATTTTTCTGGAACAAAGTCAGGGAAACTCCTCCTTTTCGGTAAACTAGATAACACAAGGGCCTAGAAGAAGAAGAAGAAATGCCACTTTAAAAAGCCTTACAAAACACCGTGAAATAGTGGAACAAGGCGTAGAATTTCACAGTTATAAATCTTCCCTTTTCCCACCGTGTCTTCGTATATTTAAAGCGGGACACATCTTAAAATGCATACCATGGAAACTCCGAACAGAATTTGCGAAAAGATGCATTTTGTCCAAGTCTTAAATTGCAAAGAGCTTCAGAAAAGCACGGAGGAGGAGAGGGAGAGGGGGGGGCACAGTTTTCAGTTTCCTTCAAGCTTCTCTTTTGTTTTAATATCTAGGATTTCCACCATATTTTTCTTTTTGTTCATTCTTCGCCCCCAGCAAAGAATATGAAAATGCCCCCACAACTTTGTGGGGAAATATAATTTCTTTAACCGACGAGTGAAAAAAAATCGAGGAAAAAAAATTTAATCTGGAAGAGTGAAAATTGCAAAAGCTGTTTAGCAGGTAAGTGGCAAAAGAATAAGCAAGGCATTTTTTATAAAGGTTACCTTGTTACAATGCTCCCAGTACTTCTTTTAAGACTGAAGGTATTATTCTATTTGCACATTTATTTCTTTTACGGTCCGTGGAGGAGTTTTTATTCCGTTTACTCAGGCGGGATCAGCTTTTTTGCAAAATAAGCGTCGTCCTAAGCTAGAGCTTTGCGTAGAGGAACATAATAAGTACACATGCGGCCCCTACCGTTGAAGAAAACAAAGCAGAAAATTAATAATACTTCTCCTTTGATTCTTTTAAATCGTCTAGTTACGAATAAAATGCCCGCTAGTTGAATAACTTACTTTTAATAAGTAATTTAAAGAAAAAAATGTTATAAGCCACTTTTTTTACGGAAAATTCTGTGGTATTCTATTATTTCAACCACTGTGAGAAAATGCTTGTGATGAATGGTTTGAGTACAGCACCACCCTGTGAATTTCCTTTCTTCAATTTCATAGACTTATTAGGTAGGTAAAAAAATTCAAAAACTCAAAACAAAGTGCTTTCAATAGGGTCTGTCTCAATAATGCCGGAAGTGCGGACCAAACTTTTGAAAATATTTCGAAATGATGAAAACTTCTTCTGCTTCAGTGCATAGAGATGACCGCAAAGAAACAAGTAATCAAGTTACGTATAAGCTTTTTGGCAATCAGTTTGGATGACCAGGAATTGGACTAGCAGAGGTATATTTCATGCAGAGAAGATATAAATCTTATAGGCTTCCTGGAAGGGCAATTGTGCCTTGGGGCCACACAGATGTATTTATTGTTTGTATGCGCGCTCAATTCCATATGTATATTTGTGTATTGTCAAAGTAATAAAAAAAAGACCAGTATCAATGTTTACACGCGGGAAATGACGAGGGGGAAAAAGGTGAGAGGAACAACATGTTTCTCCGTTCTTTCTCCCTCTTCCAATCTACCCTTTCTCCATGCATATGCTCTATATTAGCAGTTCTCAATCTTTATTGACTCACGGAACCCTTTTTAGGAAAAAAAATTTTTGTCGGAGCCCAACGTGTAGAACAGTTTTTTTGATTATTCATCAAAGTTACTGATTTATTTTTACTATTTAAAAATATTTATAATTATCTCTTTTTAAATTTTACTGGTTTTTTTTTAATTTTCTTCGGGTGGCCGCGGATCCCCTCTAAAGTGCACAATGAGTCCCACGGCTACACGGAGCACCGGTTGAGAACCACGCTGCTGTATACTACATAATTTTATTTTTCTAATCGTCAAACTGTAGCAAGAGAGTAATTATGAAACAATAATGCTGAGGTAAAGGGAAAGACAGGAAGACAAAGTCATTTTTGCTTTCCTGGGTTGCCAATGAAGAGTTCCGAAGAAAGGGGGAAGAAAGAGCTCGAATGTACTTCTTTCATTCACACAAGGCTGAGATATCTTGCCACTGATCGTTAAGGGGTTAAGTGAGATGCTCAAGACACTGAGAATCGGATTCTGCAGACGCTGCAGTAAGTGATGAAGGTCATCAGAAAAACCCAACGTCCACAGATACGGTGGGCATTTTCAGTGGTGACAAATTAGCTTTGGTTCACTGACGTACAGTAGATTCTCGATAATCCGAGCCTTGGAAGTTCGAGGTTCTGGATAATCCGAGATGCTGGAATTTTCTGAAAAATCGCTTCACAATACCGCTCTGCTCTCCGATGAAAACACGATTTGTTTCAAGTTTTGCTACGAAAGCGTGCAATTGCAGTTTGAAGGGGGTCTCGAGAAGGACTGAAGGTAGATCTTGATCGCTAAGCTGGGCAGCCTTTGTAGACTCACAGGCTGCTATGTTAAGGGAAATTTACAGTACAAATAACAATAATAATCATTTAATATCTGGGACCTAGGACTGAAGCCCATGCCAGTGCCACTTGTGGAGATGTCATGGACATTTGCAGTCCTAATCTATAATGAATTAAGCCATTGAAATATTGTATAATAACATGTATACAATAATAACGTAAAATAAAATTATATACATCAAACATTGTATTTAAAACAAAACAGGTAACAGCAAATACGACTACGCAGGTCCAAAAAGAGCAAATTCAAAACAACTATTAAAAATCAATGTTAGAGCTATTATATTTGATTAAATGATAACACATATTCATCGAATATGTTTCTGTTCAGCATTCAACTTCAACTACAATGCCCATGTCTTGCTGCAATATAAGTCATTTATATCCTGTCATTCCTGTGTTCCTCCTGTCATCCTGAGAGCCATTTTGTGTGTTTTTCGGATAACTCGAGTTTTCGGTAATCCGAGATCGTCTCGGTCCCGTTCACCTCGAATTATCGAGACTCTACTGTATTGCAAATGGGGCTGATGCTAGAGGGAAAAATGGTATGTATACGCTGTACATACAGCACAGTGTTATTGCATAACAGAAGATCCCATGATAATTTTTACAAAATTTCGAATGCATTTCCCGTATGGTGTTTTGATATGGATTTGGTACATCGAATAACGTCACATACCACACTTCAAAAATTTCCCACAGAAATAGACGCTATATATATTCTCCATGGCTGTTCTTCCGCACGTGATAGGTACATTTCTTCTCATGTCACGACTTTGTAGCTTCCTATATCTCCTCAATATACATGTCTGCAGAGGAAATTCTACACTTATACGACTGTAGTAACACTCAAAACTCACACGTGCCAAGCCTCTATAACTTCGAGAATGTTCAGCCACATGAACTTGCTGAAAATAAAATTTCCCACTCTTCAATGCATATACAAAAAAAAAAAAAATATCACTCAACTTTTCTTCGAAAAATGGTCTGAGACGGATTAAAATAAAACCTGACGCAAAAACAATTTACATCGGGGCTTTATTTCTTGCAGCAATTCGATGGAGAGAAACACTTTTTTAAACGGAAATTCATCTGGTGGAAATGTATACAGGGAATGCCAATGTTTGGTATTATTCCCCCCCCCCATCCCCTGAAAAAAAGAAAACCCAGTAAACCCTAGAAGTAAAAAGGAGGGGAGAGCGCTATCTAAGTAGCTTACCGAAATTTCTATTCGGTGAAGAAGACATCAGATCTTGAAGGCTGGTAGACGTTTCTCTTTATAAGATTTTTATCATTGCATCTAAGAAATTCAGACTTTTCAGATAAGAGCAAATAAAAATATAAAATAAAATAGAATAAAGTTACCCCTAAAACCTCTCAAGCCATCACAGAGTATATGGATGCTTCTCTCTCTTTTCTAACTTTATACTTCTTGGAAATGTTTTATTTTTCTTATTATTTTTATCGTCTTTATTTTTATAATCCATCCGAAAGTTTCGTCGAGAGAGAGTATAGCATTTCAACCAAAGAAAAAAACTTGAATTTTTCTTTTTTCACTTGAATTTTTTAAAGCTCAAAACTTATAGAAGATGAGGATGTGGAGGTAGAAAAAAAATGTGGATTGTGAAATAGTAGAGATTGTGGAAATCCAAGGAATGAAAAAAAAAAAGAAGAGTAGGGTGATATCTATCTGTGTTTGCGAATCCCTAGGGTATAAGAAAACTGCTTGAAAAATCGTTTGAACGGGGGGGAATAAAAGTTCTGATTTTCTACATCTTTTTTTGGCTTTAGTGTATTTTAAGAGAGATTTTGAGCTACGGATATACTTTACGTATTATTGGCTTAATTTTGGGGTAAACGTATGGAGTTAAGTGCTAAGCGCTGTCGAATGTGGATGAAAGTTTGAAAATCTATTCATATATATAGGCTTGAGGAGAGTGTTTGCTTATGTGAGGTTGTTGTTGCGATTTAAGTGTCGGAAAAAAAAAAGTAATGCGGTATATACATTGATAAAATTGTACTTTATCTCTGTTTTATACTTATATATATTTGTGCATTTATCTGTTCAATATTCTAGAAATTTCATGATTTGTTTTATTAGTGATGGTGGTCCGGAATTCATTTTTAGGTTGTGTGTTTCTGCAATTATTCTGAATAATTGAAAAGACGGGGTGATAGAATGATAAATTATGTTTATATCTATTTGAATATATATTTATTTGCAAGTAATAAATAAACATTTCGACAAAATTACTATGATTAAAATAGTATTTTTGATTTGGTACGTATATGGATGAGCATAATGTTAAATTAGAAAAAAAAATAACAAATGTAATTCAATATATATTTAAAATGCCAATGATAGAATGATAACTATAATTATTAATCTTTACAAAAAATATGTATATTTTTCTTTGTTCCCTATAATAATTTTCAAATATGATACAGAGAGAGATATAAATACGCATGATGATGCATTTACAAAAAGGATTGTAATTTAAATTGAAATATCAATTTTAATTTTTTATAAACAGACAATACCCAAATTTATGGAGGTATTTTGAATTTTTTCAATTTAAAGAACTAAATTCATCAATAAAAATTATTCTACGTTCTGCAATAGCTATAAAGGTAGTTATAACTATTGTAGCTATTGTACCTATAGCAGACAATATGTATTGCATACATATAACGTCTCAGTAATTACACATTTTTCCACATACGATTTACATTCACTCAGATTTATAAGCAAATTATCACTTTTTTTTTTAAATTATGAAATAACGTCGTAATTAATTTCATATATTTAAATTATCACATTATATATTTTTAATATATGATGTGATAAATACTTCTCTTTCTCTCTTTTCTTGGCACACTGTTTGGTATTATTTTTACTTTAATAAATTGCAAGAGAATTCTGAGAATTCTTCAATATTTTTCATTACAATAACTATTTTTTAGAGCTGAATATTTTCAGCTGGAGTAAGAACTGACGTTATTTCATGTAAGAAAAAATACATTTCGTAATTCAAAGCTGAGAAAAAAACCTAGAAGTAATTATATCACATATAAAATAAAATATAAACATCTCGATTAAAAAAAGAACTAAATAAAAATTCGTTTTTACTCAATAAAAGAAGAAACGATTTCGAAAAAATAATTTTTTTTGCGTCTGATGATAAATAGTATTATCATTTAAATTCCCAAGTTGAGATTTCATAAAATCACTGAAGAGTAAATCTCTATATACATGGAATTCTTATTTTAGAAGAAAACAATACTTTAAAAAAAGGAAAACATAGAAGTAAGATATTTATGGCTGCATAGTTCAAAATATGTTCAGTATTAACATTTTTCAATACTTATTTTATGATTTCATTCTTCTTAAAGAAAATAGGAATTAGACACTAAGATATAATGTGGGAAAATATTTATATATTTTTTTTTTGCATTATGAATTTTTGCAACAAAAAATTGAAAAAAAGTCGCAGTGCTAGATGCTAATGATTTCTCCGGCAACTTTAAGTATTTCTATTAACAATTTTCTTTTTTGTTTCTAATCATAGCAGCTGTAACCCTCATCACATCATGCATGATATTAATTTTTACAAAAATCCTAATTTTTTTTTTCTCTTCTTATGTCAGGTTACACCGAAATGAGATGAGAGCATAGTTTACCTTCAGAAAGAAATAATGTGGAAAAAGTATTTATCTCAAAACCATAAATACATATATATCTATCAACATAAAAAAAAAAGAACCTAAATGACCACCTTTCTCTTTCTTCTTCTAAGATACAGATAATGGCAAAGAATATTTAAGTTATCCTTAAGGTCATCTTTATCGCCAAAAAGCAACTTTCTGAAAGAAGAGGTAGGAAAAAAAATATCTGAGTTATCGAGTTTTCAATCTTCTTATCCAGGGAACGGCTGCTACTGGTTTTATGGCTTTCCTGGATAAATGTTGCTTTTTAATGAAAAAATCAATAACTTTTTTTTTTTTTCATTTTATCACTCGATGTATAAAAACACTTTCTGTTTTCAAGCTGGAAGTGAAGCATCCTTATAATTTTCCATTTCTAACATTTTCTTTTGGTATTATTATTCTTCAAAATAAAATAGAATTGCTTGTGATAAGTTTTTATGATGTTGGCAGAAACATTTATAACTGTTTATCGCCCATTTTATTAACATTTCATAATTTTTTCTTACATTTTCAGGGATGGAAATGTTTCGATGATATGAATGTATTGATGATAATCATAATAACCCTTCATCGAAAATTTTTCTCAAGATTGATTGGTGTTTAGTTTATTTTATTTCGAGAGAAAGTTCAGTTTTTTTTTTAATTTCTCAGCCATTATTCATATTTTGATGTTCTAAGATGTACGGGGTGTCCCATAAATTTGCAAAGAATTTAAAAATTCATAAATATTGAAGGAATTAGTATATCTGTGTGAACGCGGTTTGTGAAAAAAAAATTATCCTCAAGAAGTGGATTTTTTTTTCGGTATAGAAAAACAATTAGTAGAAATTTGTGTCGATAGGGTGTGCCAGAAACCAATCTTTCAGAATGCGTACCATCCTCCAATTTCTTCTGTGCCGAAACATTCATAAAGCTTTAGTAAGCGATTCGTTGCTGAGGTAAAATTAATTCACCAATAATGTATTATTATCCACCAACATCATCACAATGAAAACCTCATGCAAGCGTCAGTAACAGGAATATTCAGAAATGAACTGGTAATCATACACCACACATTTTATACGACTCTCATTTGCATATTGCCAGGGATTTGCTCCAATGCAGCGCCCTTTATGAGAATAACGTTTTTTAGAAATCTCATTTAACTATAAATAAAATTACTTCAATTTTTATGAATTTTCAAATTGTTTACGAATTTGCTTGTATTGCCTTGTATATCCAATTGAGAATTCATCCGCTTGTCTTGATAAATAAGAAAACTCAAATTCTATGAAACTTTCCTTTCACCGTATTTTATATTTTTATCTCAAAGAAAAAAAAAAGTATAACTTTAATAATATACGTGTTTATATATATAGTGTGCAAATAGCATAAATATAAAATAAATGTAAGTACATTTATTTCATTTATTCATTATAATTTTTTATAAAACGTTCAGGAGAAATTACGTGTTCAAAAAATCATATTTTATAAATATTTCTTTTATACACAAACAATAGTTTTCATGTAGTGGAGTTCTTAATATATAATGCATTTCACCATCGTGGAACAACAGTAAGAACAATGTTTTCAACCGCTTAGACTATTACCAATACTGTTCCCGTCTGGTAAAAAATTTATCAGGTTGAAAATCCTCACTCCCACCCGATCGAAATCTTTTCCACTAGGAAAACGAGCTGGTCTTGTTAAAATCTGTGATTGTTTCTTTATCCTACGGCAATTCTTCGCTTCAATCCACTGGAAATTTATTCCCTTTAAGGAATTGCTGAGATTTATTTTTTCCATCACAAAATAAAACAAAAATTATTTCATCGTTCAAAATAGGTTCGATCCTTTGTTCTAAGTACATACAATGATTTTCGTTCAACATCATTGTGTTACTTTATTTCTGATTGCATGGATTTTCTATAGAGTATGAGAAGAGGGTTCGTTAAAAGTTTCGCATATAGGGTGTCCTGTAGGTGCTAATGTGCCTTTATTTCATCAACTGTCCGTTGTAGAAGTACAGTTTCAGTTTAAAAAATTCTCAAAAGCCGTTCCAATGTTACCCTGTACCAGTTTTGAGGGCGAAAATACAGTGTGCCGCAAAATATAAACTATAATTTTTTTTACGGTCCCTCTTATGCTCTAACTTCCAGTTAGGAAGTTGTTGCCATGTCTTGCCTGAGGCCAGCAAAAAATCATCCACATTTTTAATTTCGATATTAGCTGGGATATCTGGATTCAAAAATTGGAGAAAAGTTATGAAAGAACAGCATAAAATAACGGGCAAGGCTCCGTTCCCTCATTTATGCTGTTCTTCCCCACTTTTGCCCAAATTTTTAAATCAAATATCTCAGCTAATAATGCACATATAAATCCATTGGATTTTTTTTGTTGGCCACAGGAGAGACAGCACAGCAACTTTCCAATTGGAAGCTAAAGGATAAGAGGAACTGTATAAAAATTTTAGATTTCTTATTTTGTTATACGCTGTATTTTCACTCTCGAGACTGGTACAGGTTAATTTTTGAAAAATACACTAGAAAACCTTGTTAAACTAAAACTCATGTGACTTCAATAGGAAAATGTGGGATTTAACGAGTAACATTTCGGTTGGGCTTTTGTTTTATTTCTTTCACAGATAAATATCAACAAATAGACCTTAATTTATCAGACGTGCATCTCGTACACATTACTCAGCGGAATGTGTGTGTGTGTGTGCTCGTTTTCGTGCGTAGGTATTTATGTTGCGTGTTCCCAAGGTATTTATGTTGCCAGAGTGGTGCTTGTTTCGAGTTCATGCTAGTGCTGCAATCTACCTTCCATATTTTGAAGTAAAAATGGTAAATGCGTGAATTTTCATGTTATGTAAGATCGCGTTGAAGGTCTGAATGCACCAGCAAACAGACTGCTATCATCAATCACAAGAATGTGAGGGGAACCATTTCTTTTAAGAAAAAGCAAGACAAAAATTAGTTTCCCACACTCTGAAAAGTTAAGTTAAATTTATCAAATAAAAAAAAAAATACCTAAATTTCAACGAAAATGCCTAAAACAAAAGGTGAAAAGAAGGTCAGAGTAACATCAAGTAACGAGAAAAAACTGGAAAAGATACAAATCTGCTGCATGTCGTACTGCATATCCAATTTTTCTGTATTTTTCGCTGTTCCAACAGACATGAATATTCGCAGAAAAGGATTGATGTACAAAATTGTTCATCACTGCAAAAAGTAATTAAATTTATTTTCTTTAAAACTTCTTTTTTGTCATATAACGTAGTTATACGTTAAAATAAACGTAGTGTACAGGTACGTTAAAACAAAAAAATAATTTTAATTTGTTTATTTTACTTTAAAGCAACCGAAAATTAAATTTTGTTCCTTAAGCTCCTCACTCTTTCTCTTAAATAACGCTTGCGGAACAAGCTCAAAAAATAAATAAATCCAAATATATTTTATTGAATTATTCGCCGTTGTAAATGCATTAATTGTGTTTAAACACAGAAAAATAGTTGCATGTTGTTAAATAACTTGTTTGTAATGATATTTAAGTTTTTAGTGTTTTCATGATAATATCTTCCTTGCCATGTTGCTTCCTTTTACAAGAGTTGGTCGTAAATTGCTAGAAAGCGATAGTTCAGGTTCGGTTTCTGACTTAGATTATTTCGAAAAGAGGAACGATACGTTTCCTGTCTTAAAAAAAAAATAATATTAATGATAATGTGTGTCTTATTATATTATACAGGTTGATTATAATTAAAGGTCTCGTACATTGTGAGTAGCTTTCTCAAAAACTGCTTATTTGAAAACAGTCAAACTTTTAGGATATCTTCATGAGACCATGAAAAATAGATTTATTTATGAAATAAAAACTTGATCAATTTTCAATAACCAGGTGAAAAAGTTGTGTTTTTATTGCATTTTAGATTTTCTCATGGTCATCAGCGTATAAGACAAGTTTCAACCAAGTGCGTCTACCAGAACGGGCATTACATAGGTCTGAGTGGTTTAAGTATACTGACACTGTTCAGAAAGAGAGAAAAGAGTAGCACCTCTCAGTATACTGACACTACTCCGACCAATGTAGCGCCCGTTCTGGTAGACGTATTCCATTGGAATTTGGCATATACGCTAATATGGTTCATGAGAAAAAGGAGAATTCAATAAGAAAGCCCCCTCCCCCCTTTTGACCGGTTGGTTCAAAAATTATTATTTTTTTTTTTATTTCATAAATATCTCTCCCATGGTATCATTAAGATATCCTGAAAATTTGGCTGTATTCGGATAAGCAATTTTTGAGGGACAAACTACTCGCAGAGTACGGGGGCTTCAATTATAATCACCCTGTACATATCTAAAGCCTTATAAATCTGAGCACTATATATTTCTAAAGAACGGTTCCTAAAATGTATTGACTTCATCTTTTTTTTAGACAGTTGTAAATGATGAGTGACATTATATCTTACGGTAGATTGTTACTTTATGTGTGTGTGTACAGTATCATTCTATGAATGAATTTTTTTTCAAAGTGTCTTTTTCTGTTTCAGCCTTACCCATTTTTTACTGGTTATAGCCTTCTTTTCCTTCCATTGCTCATATTCGTCCACGGAATTCTGTCAAAATTGAATGTAGCAAAGCTGTTTGGCTCAGAATTTATGATTTTCCCGAACATCAGTGGGGAACAAAGCAACATAAGCGCATTCAAAACGTTACATGAAACTTTGCAACAAAATTTCTCTCCTTTTGCGTTATAGCTTTTGTGTTATGGTGTCCAGAATAAATACTTCAAAGTTTTTGTTCTTTCCCGGATACCAAACTCTGACTTGCACGCAAAGACACGTCTCTTTTATTTCCCTTTTTTTCTTTTATTACTTTTTTTAACTCATGCAACAAGCCGATAAAACTTGAAGTTTTCTGCTCCATTTGCAGTATCGTGAGTTCAAATATTCACAGTGCCAGTTTGAAGGAAGAAAAGTAATGTTTCCGAAAAATATACTGCCCTGCTTTTATATCCAATATCTTTTTTTCTTTTTTTCCTTGAGCAAATGGTGCTTTTCCGTTCTCTTTTCTTTATTCATATAAAACGGCCCGTAGAAATAAAAGGAATATTTCCTCCTGTTGTCCAAACTTCTTTTTTCCGGAGATTTGATCTCAAAATAGACAATTTTGAAACAAAAAGACAAGTACTACAAGGCACACATGCTTTGGGTACTTGTCCACTGCTCCTATCCTGTATAAATATTTGGTTACATGTTTATGAATTTCACTTTCAGCTTGTGTGGAAAAATCAAACTCACAAATTCAATTGTATTTTCGATGTCAGATTGTTTAACCCTTTGAAATGCACGGCATTTCAAATGAAAACTCACAAATTAAATTCGTAAATGTATTATCACTAGTGTAATTTTTTGTGTTAAAACAATTCTATTTATTTAAAATTTTTTTTTTGTTTTGTGATAACAAACTTCTAACCCTTCCACTGCAGGGCCGTTTTAAGAACACCATAGGTCCCGGGCAAAATGATTTTTCTGAAGCCCTCGGTTCGACAAGAAATGTTTGCTTAACAATTTACATGATTGACCTCGAAAATATTATAACCAGATCCCATTACCATGCCCCTTCCCTTCCCTAATGAGGGACCTGATTGAGCCCATGCTTTAAGTCGGCAGTTGTTCTACGTCTCTTTGCTGAAATGCAAGTTCCGAATCAAAGATAAAAAATGTCTGAGATTATATATAAGAATACATCTAATACCCATCCATTTTATCATCGTATTATAGGAACCGAGAGCAACGCGCGATGTCACTCTCCGCTGTTCCTACAAAGTACGAAAGACTGGATATCAAGCGAAGATGAAGATGTATTTCGGAAAGAAAATTCACACGCCCCTGCGGGGAATCAAACCGCCATCCCTTCACACTCCATTCATCTGTTCTATCATTCAGCTAGTGCTGAATGTCTTTTGCAGCTCGATGGTACAGCACTCCATAAAGAGGCATATCAATTTTCTTTGCGAGCCCAATCGAGAACAAAAAATAATACGTTTTATTTGCAATATGCGCTGAGATATTTGAATCCAGAAAGCGGAGAAAAGTTGGGAAAGAGCAGCATAAACTAATGGGTAACGCTCCTTTTCCTCATTTATACTGTTATATCCTACCTTTCTCCGGTTTTTGAATTCAAATAGCTCAGGGAATATCACTTTAGAAACAAGGGACGTTTTGTCGACGTTAGAAGAAACATGACAGTAAATTGTAATTGGGTTTTTTAGAACAGGGTGTCTGTATATAGATTTGTATTTTTTTTAATTTTTTGTTACATACACTATGTATTTTCAGATAAATCAAATCAGATAATTAAAATCTCTCTAAACAGATACACGGTGATTTCTGAAAACATTCTGAGCAATTTTTAAAATTGAACCATACCTCAACGACGAACGATTGATGAGATGAAGGCTGAATTTAGACTTACAACACACCCTGTATATTTCAGACCAGTGTTTGACTGAACCATTTATCGGTGCTTTAAAGAATCTGATTGATTTGTACCTTATATAGTATAGCGTCAAATTTTACTACAGCTTTGATTGAACGAATAACATAATTTCTATAATTAATTGAATTATTTCAAGTCCCCGCATTTAGTTTAATTTTGTAGTTAAATTTAATGAAACCAAAAATTTTCAAGTAATAATGCGTGTGAATTTGTACAGTGGAAACTCTCCTAACGAACACTCCCGTTAACAGACACTTTTTTGATCCCGGTCTCGTGGAATAAGGCTTTAACGTCTTCAATTCCCGTTAGCGGACAGTAGAATCAAGAAAACTCTAATTTTTTTCCCAAAATCTAATTTGTTAATTTTTTGGTCATTACCCGAAGAATTACGATTATGTTTGATTCTAAGTTCGTATTGATAAATAAGATAATTTGTCAATTAATTCCATATTAACTGCACATAACTATGATCCAGGATGGTGAATACGAATGGTAATGTTGAGATTTTACGAATGGTTTGTTGATAGCGTGTGAAGAAAGCCAACATTACAAGAGTGGTTGTTATAAATGTTTTTATCTCTTTCACATACTTATGCTAATTTTATTTTATTTTATTGCGAAATATTTGCAGTGCATTGATTTGATGAAGGGGAGAAAGAGATTTTACATTTTTCCTTTTCTATCAGACTTTCCCGTTTTATTTGGGAATTACATAGTCCCCAATATTTACTGTACATTCGCCGGCCAAATTCATAAATGTCGTGAAATTCGTTCAAACTTTGGAAACGATTAGTGATTAGTTACTTTCACAGTAACACATATAAATTGTAACATTAAAATATACAGCAAATAATTTCGCGCGAAGCCAAACGTCGTATAAATGTATATGTGTAAACGAGATTACTCTGTATATCGTACCTCCCCCATTAGCGGACAGTCCCTGTTAGCGGACAAAATTTTTTGTCCCATGGGTGTCCGTTGCCGAGAGTTTCTACTTTATTCATAATTTGAATAAAATGCAGATAGTGACATCGCGTGCATATTAGTCCTCTAAATTAAAACGTTGTTGGGGATGAATTTCGTTTATTTAGCATAGCTTTCTTGTCATCCCCTCGAAACTTCCACAATTCCGAAATTTACCGAAACAGTCTTTTGATTCGTTTACCCTGAGATGAATTCATCGCAAATTTCTAAAATGCGAGCTCTTTGTTTCTGCATATGCACGAAACTCGCTGTAGTCCCCTGGTGAATATGTTATTTCTCACCTTCTACAAACTGTCATTGGAATAAAATGAAAATATTTCTTATTTGTTCTGCACTGTGTAGTGGATTTTGTAATAGCGGAAGAAACTGAGTTAGCGATGCTCGCCAAACAGTACTACAAACTGCATTTCTCTGTATTTTAACGTTCCCATTAAGGCGAGTTCGAGCGAGAAACACGGGACTTTACGGTACTGTTGAGAATGGGATTTAGGATCACACACGTTTCTTCACGAAATGAACGATACACTTCTCCGAGTAAACAAGATTCAACTGAACTGTCTTTTCATATTAAGACTGAATTAATTAGCCGTTATCAGCGAGTCCTTTGTTACCATAACTGGGAACGTAACGAAAAGTATTATAAATGTTCCAACAAACAAAGGGGTATTCTTTAGGGTAGTCGTCTCGTATGTTCTAGCAACTATTCGGTTTGAAAAGAAGAAAATAATATATAATTTGTATCAACTTTTGAATCACAATTGTTATACTCAAATAAAAATTGCATCACAATATACAATAAAATTTGCATTATTGAAGTATTGAAAGCGATAAATAAACGATGTTTTTCATACTTGAATAACGTTAAGAACCTTCGTGAAGCAAATGGAAGCCGGTCCCGTTTTTGAAAAAGTCTCTCACCAGAGAGCAGGCAGACCTACAACACGATAATAACATAGCATGAAAAAATTCAAGCATTTACTATCTTCACTTCAGGATATTGAAAGTAGATAGTGTCTCCCCCCTCCCCTTTTTATATGGTTTTTAATTTTTTGTGCTCTCTCATTTATTTTATTTTAAGATTTTAGTTTTTTTTTAATTTTATTTTACTTTTTTATTATTTTTTTTAAAAGCGGGATATAGAGAGACGTTGGATGGGGTGTCACGAGAACTGGGGTCAGCGAATGGTCTCTCGGAAGCAAGGGCTAACCACACGGCTAAGTTTTTTCAGCATGGCCCAGGTCTTTGACCACACGCTTATATCTCTTCGTTGAGACTGGGGAAGGGGGGGGGGCATGTTCCATTTAGGATGAGGAAAGTAGATGGCGGTACCAGGAAGAACACGAAATAGACAGAACCCCGACAACGTAAATACATTAGGGGCCACTCACACTCAGAACACACATTCCAGCTGTGTTATAAATTCTTAGAAGAATGTGTACGGGTTGTATGTATGGTAAAGCAGTAGTAGTTTAAAGCTTCGAATTGGAAGAGGAAATTCGCAAAGAACCTTTGAATTTCCGAGAAGTATTGTCTGAGGCTTCCATGGCCGGCGTCTGAGGTTATTTAATGAGGCCATTTAAATGACCTCGACACATACACACAAGCCAACCAATGCGGTTCTTCTGCGGCCGATCAAGTCTCAGAAGTGCATATAGAGAACAAGTCGATGGCAGCAGATGTACGAAGCCTTTCTCGCTTGCCGCGGAGACTTACGTCCAAATAACCTCAGATGATGCCTGCCACAGATGTGGGTGAAACGCCAGGAAGAAAATCTCCTAGACCATGGCCTAATAGCCCGGAAACCATTTGCAAGTCATTCCGAGAAGTAATTTTTAAAGAACCTTTGAATTTTCAAGAAATCTATTTTATAAAATACCTATGCATTTTTTAGAAAAAAATCGCAAAAAGCCTTTGAAATCCAGAGTAGTACTGGTAGTTTTAGTAAAAAGCTCAGAATATGGAAGGAAGATGGCGGCACCATTAGAAAATAGAGTACGAAACAAGCATAACGCAGATAATATAAATACGCTATAGGATTACGTACACACTGAACACATGTTCCGCCATGTAATACCAATACGTTAGAAATTCCACTGAACAACGTTTCTGAGATGCATGTGCGGGTTAGTAGTACAGTCGAAGCAACTTATTAAAATCACGCATAATGTTATCATTCGGGTATTGTTATCACTTTTCCAAAGAACAGAATAGACCAATATGATACCTTAGAAGAAATTCGTTTATAGTTATCGGGGCTTTGGATAATGTTATGATATATTTTTTAAAACGGGCTTTTTTTTGCGCATCCTGAAGCTAAAGTTTTAGACAAACATATTTTTTCCCCTGCAAGTTATCATTATCAGGCTGCAAGACTCGGTAGGATCGTAAAAAGTGTTCTCTCTTCCTTTCCTTTTTGACAAACATTTCTGTACTTAATGCTATAATTAGTCCGTAGTATATTCCTATGTTCCATGTACTAAGCATGGAGATGCTTTTGCAATGACCTTCCTATAGACTGCAATGACCTTCCTAAGCTTGCTTCCTATAGGAAATTTATATGCCGAAAAAATTTGTTTTTTCTTTAGTTCTTGATGAGTTCCTTTCATTTGAACAGATTCAAATTTATTTTTCCGAGAGACCTAATCTAGGGATCTATGAAACGTACTGTACATTAAAAAAAAATATTATCCTGATTCGTAATATGTATTAGACAGTTACATTCTATCGCCTGACAATGGCTTGACAAGAAAAATGTAGGATTTTAACTGAAAAGGAAAAAAAGAGTCCCATTTTAAAACAGAATGAAAAACAGAACGATATAACATTTTGCAACCAGTTACGTGGGCAAAGAAAAACGAGTTGTGCAGTTATACCAATATTCGTATTCCACATGTCCCTTTCGATCAAACGGGATGTGTGGTCACCGTACTTGCAAACAGGACTTTCATCGGATATAGCTATCGTTCCGCTGTTTCTATTGGAAACCACGAGTCCTTATATGATCACATTAAGCGGCATCGGCAATAGTAGTAAAATCCCTAGAGATTTATAAGGCAAGCTCAAGAGTATACGAATCACAATCTCAAGAGATTATTGTATGTAATATAATATTTAATCATTTCTCGTACACACGTATGTTTAATTACGTAAAAATGCATCTCGTTCATTTAAAAAATAAATCTTCAGTGAGTTCTGATCGCTTATTATGTCCATTCATCTATTCATTATAAACTCTTCATAGAGACACATATAAATTATTCTCGAGCGAATGACATTTCCTGCCATTACTCTTTCCCATATCAGTCATGACGTTATTTTTAAACTTCATCGTATTTGTTTCCGTCCCTTGCTCAGATTTCCATATCAGTTTATCATCGACGATGCGATATTTTATTTACTATAGATAATATTTCTTTTTTCAGCATTTCTACGATTTCGCACATACGTGACATTGAATATTTTTGTTATACAGACACCACATACGGAAGTGACTTTTATCTTTTCTCTGTCTATATATATATATATCGTGACTTCATATAGCAGATGTCGCATCTGAATATGGGATGATTTATATTCAAAACTGCAGTGAAACAAAGTGAATACGTGAGCTTTCTTTTGGACGCTGTTAAAAATGAATTGATATCATGCTGTTTTTCTTCACCTTGCTTTCTTTCTTGCTGAACATTTGTCTTTTCTAAAACTTATCTGGATTATTTTACTTTGAAAATTCGAAATTCTTCAGGTATTTATGCGATTGTTTCAATGACGGCGATATTTTTTTTTGTGTTGTCTTTTTCTTCCAATATAATGTCTTCGTAATATACAGGGTGTATACTATCGACCATCCAGTAATTACACTGTAAATTATATTAATTTTAAAAAATCAATATATATATATATATAAATTAATTTGGAAATTTGAAGACCTTTGAGAGAGTTTTCTTTTTCGGGTCATATTGAACCGAACGTAACAAATGGGAAAAGTTAAAAATTAGGGCAAAAATGAAAAAAGATTCAAAAAGGACATCGGTCTCAGCAGTAGTAAAGCCTAGAAATTCTAAAGGCAAACTCAAGTATATGAATCACAACCTCTAATTAATAATATAATACAGTATAATATTTCATCATTTATCGTACACACATTTGTTGAAATACTTAATTACGTAACAATGCATCTTCTTCATTTAAAAAAATCTTCAATGAATCAATGTGAATTCATTTATTTTAAGCTCTTCATAGAGACACGTATCCATTTGATCATTTTTGTCGTACTACGGTAATTTTCGGCACGTAAGGGCTAATTAGACCGGGACATATAATTTAATGCCCAGTCCGAACGGCAGCCTTTTTTTTTATAGTCACCGAGAGGTGGGTGCGCCAACCCCTCGGTGTGGGACACCCTGCGATAGCAATCTTTTTCTGTGGTCATGTCGCCGTATCTTATGTACTTGTCAGGGAAGTTTTTGACAAGTACGAATCGGGTATCTAACTCGCGACACCTCTGAACATCCTTTGGCACTTTAGTCGAGTATCTTATCGATCTGAGCTACCACGCCCACACATATCCATTTTCCGAATGACATTCCCCGCCATCATTATCCATATCAGTTACGACATCGAGGTAGTAACTGATAAAATCAGGAATAAAAATCACAAAATTCATTTTTGCAAAGTTACTCATTAAACAAAGCAAACTTATAGTCAAATAGACCTATAGACCTGAACAGTGAGTGCAGCAGTGATAAATGAAAAAAAATGGAAGTCACTTCTGAAATACCGAAAAAAAAGCAACAAATAGATTATAATGTATACAGATTCACGATACATTAATTTTTACTGCATCGTAAGGGGAAGGAATTGTGTATTTCCATTTAATAGAGTGATGACGTGAAGAAAATTATGTTGTCATCTCAAACATTTCATTTGTCTTGAGAATGTCTATAACTTGAGCCAAGACGGATCTGCCAAATGTTCCTTCTGACTGGAGAGAAAAAAGAAAAGCAAAAGATTTCCTCTCCAGCATTTCTTTTTTTCCTTTCGACGATTCTTTTTTCCTCTAAGGAGTTTCTGGTAATGGAGGAAAAATTCAATCAAATGCGGTAGCGGCCAACTCAGATGTCCGAGACATGCAGCCATTTGTCATACAGCGGCGGAGTCGATAAAGGGACTTAATCGAGTTCTTCCTTCACTTCAAGGGGGAGATGCCCGTCGTAAACAGTCCAGAGAAGTTCCGATTCGCCCGGCTTACATCATGTTTATTGCCGATTCGGAGCTTTTGTGCATCCCGATTAACGCAGTTGACGTTACGCATCCTCACATGAATGTAATCGCACTCGTTCTAGACTTGTGTACGCATTCCTCTTGACTTTATTTACTATCATTTATGCGGTGCACCATGACGGTACAGAAAGTTCTGATGAGTAGGATTGTAATGATACACTAAACATTTGTACCATACACGCTGAACTCCTTACCTGCTGGCAAAACGTTGCCCTTAAAGTCATCTGATGCAGCCCGTAATCCCAAACCTAAATTTGCAAATATGAACTGAACGTAACATTAACAGATCACTTCACTGACCTGCGATGCAGTTCCACATCACTTGAGCGGCCTGTGACATATTCCCAGATTATTCAAGTTGTTCGTGAAATCACTCAATTGCCCCATGTCATATTTCCAGATCACTTACTTGTCCCTCGACACGCATTCATATCACTACGACCGAATTCTAGAGCACTTAAGTACGGTTATTTTCCCAATGTTATGTTACTGGTCCGATACGTTCTTTGTAAAAGTGATAATTAAAGTCGAGAAGTTCGGACAAAATGCCATGCTTTTTTTTTGCCTATCCTCAAATATTTTTTCGTAAAGATGTTTTCATATATTTTATTTTTTTAATTACACCTGATGTAAATGCCTATTTCGGTATTATTTTACGTTTATTCGTAAATTTTAGAGGCCTTATTTTGAGGAACTTACATATAGTATGGACAACTTCAAAACATTTTTCATGTTTAAAATCTCCAACGCTTAGTACGTATTAATTAAAGGTGTTTGGTCGATTGCCATCAAAATGGCAGTTTGAAATTTTGTGTTCCCGCCGAGACACGTCGATTTTCTTGTCTGATTTTGATCACTGTAGGTGATGAAGGGTGGGGGATTTCGAAACTTCTTAAATACATGTGGGCCCAAAAGAAATGTTTTTACTAGCGTCCTCTGTTGTTCACTTAAAACACCAATTTCTAAATTGATGCATATATTATAGGGATATTTATATATTTTTTTAAATAAAATTATGTTTTAAGTTATTATTTTAATAAAATTTATTGTAGTTAAGCTCAATTATAGTGAAATTTCATTCAGTCAAATATCGATAATGATTTATTTTTATCATATTTTCTTGTGGAGGACAGTATTATTACGTTTCAAAACAGTTTAAGTTTCGATTTTTATGTGTGTGGAAATAAGTTAGTTTCGTTTTTCAGCGTCATCTGACTTTAAATATCATTTTCTAATTTTATACTTTTAAATTATGCCATATCTTTTTTTTTCCTATTGCTATCGTTTCTTTTACCAGAGAAATCAATTTCGCAATAATTTCCAGAATAATTTATTATTTTATTTATTTGTGTCCACTTATGAAGGAATCGGATAAAGTAAAGTACCGGTTAATCTGATGTTTCTTCTGCTTTGATGTGCCAGAAAAATTGAAAAAAAAAACCTTTGAGAACCTGAGATCTATCTCTCTCTCTCTCTCAATATATATTTGCAATATAATTCTATATAAAGAGCGTTTATTTCTTATGTTCCGAATGTAGGAAACAAAGTTGGACAAATTGCTCGACATGGCCAGGACATATAAAAATTCTGATATGACATAATTCTTTTTACATGCTTATACATTCGCTTCGTTCGATACATTAAATTTTTTAAGTTATACAGTCGAATCCCGTTATAACGAACTCCAAGAGACCACAGAAATCACTTCGATATAATGAAATTTCGCTATAAAGAAATTCCTGGTTTTTGCATTGTTCCTATGAAGGCTTATCCGTCGGATTAGTGTTCGGTAAAACGAAATTTTCGCTATATCGGTATTCATTAAAATGGGATTCGACTGCATTATATATATATTCCCAAACTTTAACGTTGATATTTTCGGAATGCCACGGAGCACTGATTTCTACTCGGATGGTTTTACAAAAAGCTTTCTCGCCGCTTTACTTATGGCGTGATTTTATACACTGGATCCCGTTTATAACTTTCCCACAGTGCATTTTCTCGCTTGGCACGACTTATTTTCATGGTCGCTACTTTCAAAGCCGAATAATACTTTTTTTTTAATTAATTAATCAATTTTCTTTTGTTTTGCATTTTTTATGTCTGAAGATTATCTTCCGGATCGTGATTACGAACTAATTCCGAATTGTAAATTTTCTTGCATCATTTTTCAGCGCCGTGGACATATTTTTCTATACTTTATTTCCATTTCCACGTCAGTTATTACAATATATCATTGAAACAGTACATTCAGTGAGTGAGGCAAATTTTTGGCCAGTTTTCGGACTCTTCCCCTTTTTTCCGATTAATTATAAATGTTAATTAATGCTTATTTTAATTATGTTTAGAGCCATTTTTGCCCGATTTTACCTATTTCGACCATTTTGATTGTCTGAACTTCCGGGCTCTAGTGATTAACAATACCTGAATAATAACACTTTCGTGATTCTAATAAGCAGCGCCGACTGTAATATAACACAATCACCTTCAACAGGGCTTAAAATCTTTATCCAGGAATCATGATCAACATTATATAACCTTGAACTTTGTAGAGTACATATAAAAGTAGTAAAAAAATATATACACGTAGAAATTTCGATCTTCTGTTCATGTACAAGCAGGAAACATGCCCTCCCATCAAAAACGGTCATCAGAAATTTCCCACCATTTTGAAATGCGTAATACGTGCAGACCACTCACGAGTGTCTCCGTTTTCTCTCATCTAGCATTTATATTCCGCCTTTGCAAAGAAAAGAAAATATACTGATGTCTTTGCGTGTGCTATACATATATATATATATATGTATATGTAGCACAGTATATTCATGTTGCTATTTATTTCCATAAATTTTCCGCCGGGCAAATGAGAAAAGAAAAAAGAAAGTATTCATGTGAGAGATGAACCGAACGTCAAAACTTTTGAAAAGTTATTTGCCGTTCGTATGCATTCACAAATTCACATCGAAATATAAATCGTTCCAGTGTTTTTCTTTCGATTTATTCTCCCCCCGTCTGGTATGGATATATATTTTTGTGTGTCTCTTTCTCTCTCTCTGCATATCCAGTAACATTGAAAGAAAAAAAAAAGAATCGATTTTTCTCTATCTCTTCTTTCTTATTCATCATGCAGAAAATCGAAAAAAAAAAAGCAGAGAAAAATTGGAAACGGAACGAAAGCAAACACAAGCAAGAAGGATAGAGAAATGGCTCGCACAAGTGCATAATTTTTTCTGCCTTGTCCAAAACATATACATCTACTACGAACAGGGGAAAAAAAAAGTATATTTATATAGAAATTGAATATTATTTTTCTCTGATTAAAGAAAAAAAATCGATATTGTTTTTATGACATGTATGACATGAATGTCGCTCTCCACTTGTTAATGCAAGATATACAGAAGACTGGATAATAAATATCTTCACAACATCCAGTCTTCTGTATATCTTGCATGGATATTGTTTTTGTTTTTTTTTTGAATTGAAGTAAGAAATAGGAATTTCAAATTTGTTGTAAATCTATAATTTTTACCAGGAAAAACCTGGAAGGAATGTACTGAGAAATTGAATTTTCTGGATGTTATTATGAGACTGATATTTTAACAGAAAATGATTTGTTTCCTCCGGGAATCGAACCCGGTCCCTTGCATACCGGGCAAGTGCGCTAACCAATACACCAGAGACACAATTTTCAATTCCTTATAACACGCATTAGTAGTGTGAAGCGCTGAGTTGAGACACAGCAGACTCCCTTAACTACAGAAATTCCCCCCCCCCCCCCTGTTTGTCGTTTTTGTATGAAGAGATGGTATTTTTCTTAATCCCGAAATATACTGAGAAATTGAATTTTCTGGATGTTATGCCGAAATTCATGTTTGCGTGGTGTATTGGTTAGCGCACTTGCCCGGTATATACGGGGACTCGGGTTCGATTCCCGAGAGAGACAAATCACTTTTCTTTCCAAAAGAAACAATATTAATATTTACATCCAGAAAATTAAAGTTCTCAGTATATTTCGTGCCGAAAAAATACCATCTCTTCATACCGGAAGGAATGTTACTGTAAACTCAAGTAATCCCAAAGGGATTTTAGCGTTGAGTGATGAATGTGTGATGTACATTACATTTTAGGAGTAGATTTCAAATTATAGTTTTAAATTATAGTTCAATGGTGGTCCAGTAATGACTTAGGCTGCTATTTCAGCTGCGGGAACGACTCTTGCGAATTTCATTTATGCATGAATGAATTCAACTGTTCGTCAACGTGTACCAGGGGACAATTACTTGCCAGTTGCTTATATTCAAATATCAGGAGACAATTTCGAAATCAGGTAAATTCTGGTTGGATGCCATGATGCGTAGAATCGAATAGCAGTCTCACCACTCAGCTTTGGAGGAGGAAGATCCGTGCGACAGTTTGGCTTTAGATATTTATAAGAAAATGGTTGGCAATTTGTTTGAAAGAAAGTACAGTTATTTTGGATTAGAAATTCTTGAAAAATTATGAACACTAATGATTTGAAGCTCCTTCGTAACTAGCCTGGTCTCATCGATTATTGACATAAAGTATAAAATAAAAATAATTAATTATGTATTTAAAACTTATTCAAAACTTTCTGAATCATATGTAGTGACATTCGCGTCGTTTACGTATAGTCGCTATGAATTACGACTATGTACAGTATGTTCGGCTCATTCTAGTACCTGCTGTGCAACTGGAAAATTTCATGTTCGCAAGTTTTTTCCTTTTTGATATAGATCAAACGTTTACAGCGGCATTGCAATTTTTTTCATGACTGAGGTCTCCAATTTACAAATTAATTGTTTCTTTCGCAATGTTACATGTGCATAAGAATTGTGATTGAATAAGAAACGTGATTTGTTGCACAATTATTTGAAAATACTTTTTCGTGAATCATGGAATTTTAACCCTCTCGCTGGCATTGACGGCATATCTCGCCTCCTTTGCAGACTTTCTATTATGGCAATAGAGATCCAGATATTTTGTAAAGTTGATTTCTCAATGAAACACTTTTTACCCCTTTTGTTCAACTACTTGATCAAACACCAACTCTTTCCATATCATTATATTACAATTTACTGCCATTAATGGGATGGGTTGGAAATCAAGGCACATATATCGGTGGTTACCTCAAGCTCGTTAATGAAAATAAAGTATTAACATCCTCCCTCGTGTTTGAACTTGGAACCGTGAATGCAGATGGTTTAGTGATTTCTGCAATGCCAAGAAAAGGTTTGTGGTACAATAGAAATAGTGATATATATTCATAGCCACTTCCTGTGCAAGTGAGAAAAAATAATTTTCACAAACGAACTCTTATAAACAATTATATTTACATATTTTTAAATTCATATGGTACTCCTCCTTCTTATCATCCAAATACGACATCTGCATTTAAAAGTAGTACAAATTACAGAAATGACGATTTAAAGAAAAAGGTAAAAATTAATGAAGGGAAACTTTGGCATCAATAATAACAATGTATAGATTTTATTAACCTTCATATTGGAAATGAAAAAAAATGTATATATAACATTTTTTACGTAACTAATCATTTTATTTACCTCGAGGCAAGAAAAAAAGGCTGTAGTAGCTCAATTAAGGATCGGTATGTGATGTGGGGAAAGTCGCGGAAACCTAAATATAATATAACGATGGCCAACGTCTTCGTGGATCGTTACTGAAGGATTGCTCAAGCCATTGATGCTTCTGCACCGGAAGAATCGACCAAAAATACGGTTCATTAATTTCGATGCCATTTATTCCACTCGAATGAAAAGAATTGGGGATGTACACACATACAATGATAAGTCCTTTTTTTTGTGTGGCAACTCGTGGTCAAAACAGAATTGCCCGAAAGGTGTATTATTGACTACTGGACGTAGAAGAAGAAGAAGTGAAAAAAAAAGAACAAACAAAATATATGATGGAACTCCAAAACAGAAAATAGCGATAACAAGTATTGGTTACATACGACATCTAATGATTCTCGCTGTTAGGAAAGAGAACGAAAAATACATAGAAAAATACAACCGATAAAACCGGAAGGCATTTGATCGAGATGCCTTATCATCAGCCAATGAAGTGGACGGTTTGAGCCCTGAGATATTCTATAGTTGTATAAAGATTTCATTAGAGAGAGACGAGATGTTCATTTTGTGTAATATTTCATCGCAATCACACTGAAGTGCCTGTTTGTATGAAACCAATGAAGTAAGAATACCGTTTCTATTGCCGGAAAAAGCGGGAAATATAAAAATTATTTTTCTATGATGATACGTTCTAGACTGAAAGCAAGAAAATATGTTTAAAAAAATTAGAACTGGGCTAGTTTTCATACATTTAAGTGGCAAATGTGTGTGTAAATATTGCACAGTAAAATTTTCTTTTACGCAGACATGTTTCACATGATTACATAATTGAGCACATCAGTCATACAATTGAGAGTCATGAAAATCAGAAATTTAAATTTATAGTTTAAAATATGACTCGTGTTTTAATACAACTACTGCTTAACCGTAATTTGCACCTATTAAAAATTCCTCTCCGTAATTTTGAGTGGATAAGTACATGCAGGAACGTGTTTCCTGAGTGTTTGTGCTGCCTCAATGCATTTATGCTGTCGGAATTCTACTGTGTATTCTAATTATGAAGTCCGTGTGCAGAAACCTGTCTTCTATTGCTTGAAGTAAAAAAGTCCCTGTGTGCTAAAACGTCCAATTGGTAAAATTTAGAACCTGTTCCGAGAAATAATTTGCAAAAAGTTTCATACATTTAAATGCAATATTTATTGAAACAGTGAAGACGAGAAATCACTGTTTTTGGCGAGTTATATCGCTGTGTCGGCAAGTTTTCATTGGCTTCAAAATCTATAATTTTAGCAAATGGAAACGAATGAAATGACTTCAACCATTGATTAGTTTATCGTGTAGTTAGAAGATAAATGATTTCCATCGCTCACTGTGTCAGATGCTTCTCAACCCTCTTGGAGAAAATTATTTTTAAAATTTATTTTTTTGCATTTTCAAGGCAAGATGCGAGGAGGAAAAAAAATACAATGCGTAATAGAAAAACATTACTCGTTGTAAATGTCTAAATCAGGGGTTTCCAACGTGGAGTTGCTCAAGAAACCCTTGGTGATTATAAGGCTGTTCCGCGGAACTCTTAATGATAATGAGGCTGTTCTAAGGAAAAAATTTTTGAATCTTTATCCACAAAAACCTTTGTCAGTACTGCCGTCTCACCAGCATCATAGCCTCAGGGCAAACTGAAAAAAGGCTTATGCACCACCTCTTAATCAGAAGGGTATGCAGGATCGACCTTAGAAGGAGACCCAAAAACCTTGGGTCTCCTTGGGGTACAAAAAAATTGTCTTCCCGAGAAGTTTTGAGTTATCACCCTTCAGAAAACATTAAAATTAACGGAAATAGGTTAAAATAGCGCATTAAAGGTATTTTCTTTCGATATTTTAATTTTTTTAACCGAAATATTGATTTCTTTTTAATTTTTGGTTGATTTTGGGGGCACGCTGTCAAGTTTTTACACTATAAATTCACTTTAGAGGACAGAGGCTTGGCTCAAGATTGGGGAGGGGGGCATGATGAACACAGAAATGCTTTTGGGAAGAGGAAAAATTTTATTCCTACATGAAATATGGGGCCTGGAACTCTTTTTTTTTCCAGATGGAGGTTAGTTTTGCAGCAAACATGATAATTCAATTTGATAATTCAAAAAATATTTATTAATATCATACTATATTGCTTTCATATGTGACACATTATTCTTTACCAATTCTATTTTGAAGGATCATTAGCATTTATGTTTTTTTTTATGGGCATCTTTTTATCAGCCAGCTCGTTGGTCATTTTTCCTGTTGTGGCGTTGTATTTGTATTTGTATTTGACAGGTGGCAGAAGGGGTTCCCGTTAATTGATGTTTCCCAATGTGATACATCCTGTAATGTATTTTCTAAAAGGGATATTTTGACTAATAAAGTTTTCTTTTTACCCTTTTGTTGGTTATGGACTAAGAAAGGCACCATGTTTTCATGGTTATTAAGTTTACAAAATATAGACGTTTAGAGTCTGAGAAAGACTAAAATTGAGAATACTTTTACGTACATATTTTTCCGCTGTGCAGAAAAAAAAAAATTCCCTATATTGTATATGAGGTGGTATATATTTTTCCCCCCACAGATATGTAAATTCTCAGAGCCTCATTTGAGGCCACGAAATTCGAGCAATTCAAGACCATATAATTTTACCCCCCACCCCGGATGCGGATTTATCGTTTTGTGTCCTGCGGGCTATAAAAAGTATTTTTCCGTCATTCATTCACCCATTTTAGTCTAGTTTTCTTCACTACTCATTCTTCCAAGCTAGCCGTCCCGGACTATAGCCTTTTTAACCCTTCCCCCCATTCCCTATATATGCGTCTGTGTCACTATCTATCGGTCGTTCACATGTTTTCACACCCTTTAGGTCACTGTTTTCATCCTTTACTCCCCAGGTGATTCTTTTTGCTCACTCACATGCTTCCACATTCCCCCTAGGTTAGTCATCCAATTGGTTTGAATTTTTTTTTAACGGAATTTCATCTCGTAAAAATTCAAAACAAAGAACAGATTTGCAAATATCAGCAACAAGAAAGTTGAAAGCTCTGCGGGATCCGGGATTTACAAGGGTTTCATGGTGCTCGATCATGCGGAACTCCAAAGAAACTGTCCCGGAACCACAATGTTCCGCGGAACACCAGTTGGGAACCCGTGTTATAGACGTCTGTTCGGAAGATAGAAAACGTTGGGAATGGAATAGTGAACCTGGATATGTTTACGATCCCAACTTTAAACCACTAGCCACTTGAGGAACGAAGTTTTGAGAAAATTCTTAATTTCACACAGAAATTTGGCACATGGTGCTTGTATAAAAGGTTTTTCTTTTATATTTTTCGAAGGCAACTGCTGAGAAATTATGACGGTTTAAGAAATTGCGTGCCATTTGAAAACTTTTTTTTTTGTAATTGAAAGTAAAGTCAATAGTTGCAGTGCGTTATCCAACAGTTGTAATCCGCTGAACGGTTTCGCCCCCGACGTCATTTCACCCCGGACATTTTGCCTGCCCTGACAAGGTGAGTGACGAAGTGTGTGAGTGGATGAGTGACCAAGCATATTGCCACTCATATGATTGACCAAGTGTGAGTTGGTTAGTGACCGTATGAGTAACCAAGTGAGTGTGTAAGGGAGCATATGCGTTACCATGTCAGTGAGTAACAAGTTCATGACCGTACCAGTGATCGTATTAGGGTTCAAGTCAGTGGTTGGATGAGTGACCAAGTGCGTGTCCATATGGCCCTTCACAGTCTCTTATGGTCAATCACACACTCATATGGTCAATCACACACTCATATGGTCAATCACACACTCATATGGTCAATCACACTCTCATATGGTCAATCACACTCTCATGTGGTCAATCACTTGATCATTCATAGTGTCTCTCACTTGGTCACTAACACTGTCATTCGCACTCTCACTTGGTTACTCATACGGGCCCTCACTCACACAGTCACTCATTTTATCATTCATATGGTCATTCATTCAATCACGCAATCACTCACACTCACTTACTCATGCGGTCACTCACTTGGTCACTCATACGAACACTGACTTGATCACTCATAATGTCACTCCCCATTATATGGTCACTCATACGAACACTCACTTGACCACTCATACGGTCGCTCACTTGACCACTCATAATGTCACTCACCCATTATATGGTCACTCATACGAACACTCACTTGATCACTCATATGGTCACTCACTTGATCACTCATATGGTCACTCACTTGATCACTTATATGGTCACTCACAAATCACTTGGTCACCCACAAAATCACTCATATGGTCAAGGCAGGCGGCGAAATTTCCGAATCCCCGCTGAGCAAACAATGCGAGGCAGCCCTCAAGAAGAAGAAATGCATCAGATATGCATTGCCGTTATGATTTATTCATTCACTGACTTCACGTGTGACATTCATAAGCGAAAAAATAAAAATGTTAAAATAAATAAAAATTGTGCTCTCTTCAAGAGAAATAATCGTGTAATATATCGTCAGATACAGCACACTCAATAGAAAAAAGAATATAGACCTCTCGCTCTCTCTTCACTCATTAAACGTCAAATTCCTCTTCTGAGCCCGTTGGGACGGTATAAATGAGAAATCGATTACGAATCTATCCCGTCGGTTCAAGGAAACATTTGAATGCAATTTCGCCAAAAATTTAAAATGGGAACAGGAATTCCTCGTCTATAGTATCTTTTGAAATGAGGAAAAACTCATTGGGAGCTTGTCTCGTAATAATAAATGTTTAAAATAGTTTTTTTTTCTCTCTCTCTCTCTCTTCTCCTTGATGCATCGGAAGTTGATGAACGCAAAGAGAGTCATTCATTAATGACAGTTCAATTTCGAACATTGAATACTCATGAATATATATATATACGTATATGCACATTACACATCATAAAGGGGTTCAATTACACGCAGATACTTAGTATCATGTTCACCGAAACTTTTTAAAATTTCAATATTTAATCTTCGATTCGAGGTTTTTTTGTTGTTGTTGTCCTCCGTTTGTGTAGTCCATTTCCGTTTAAATCCCAGATAATGATGACGATTCATTGTGAGCGCTGAGGTAATTCCTCAACTCCATTCGCTTCAGGTAAATAAATACCTCGAGTAAAATTGTTTTCGTTTTTAAACATCATTATTATTCTCGTCAATATTTTCGTAATTAATAAATTTGCTGCTCTCTACTTATTTTCTAATCGCCATCTTTACCATCGGTAATGCGTGGTGGCGTATTTTGAGTTTCATGCATTATTCCTCAAGAATGTCGCAACATATTCAATGATGGATGTTGAGAGATGTTGATACTGAAAATAAATTTTAACATCCCGTTCATTAGAATTGGTATGCATTTCACTCACAAGTTGTTTTATTTTTATTAAACTTAAGGCATATTTCTCCTATTACCTTATTGCAACGATGTGCAGTTGAAAGTTCAACTATGTATTTGGAGTCTGTCCACAATGGAATTGGAAAAATACGAAAAAAAAATATTCTCATTATAATTTATAACTTTTGAACGGCATTATTTTTTAAATTGAATCTATAGCACTATGACGGACGGTAGATGAGATAAAGGCCGCATTAGCACTTACAAGACAGTATATTAAATTGCAGCTCTATATACTTCTCTCGTACAAAAATTTCAGCTATATCCATTTCTTCTTTTCCATCCATCTTTGGTTATTTTCTGGTCAAGTTTGTTCGAAAAAGCATGAAGGAATTCGTCCAACATGGAATGCGTCCAAGCGTGGAGTGCGCCCAACATCAACTAATGCATGGTAATTCTTGAACCCATTTTGAGCATATTTTAAATTGGAATATACATCTACGACGACGATGGTTGATGAAATAAAGGCCGTATTATCACTTATAAGACACCCTGTATAAATCGCATGTAAAAGCAAAATAAGAAGAGTTAAAAATTAGGTATTTCAAGGTTAACTGGGAAAATTCCAAATTTTATACTGTTCCAAGGTACACGATACACCATTTGTGAAAAAAATATTGATTACTTTATTCACAACGCTTGGTATGATTTATCATCTTGTATATGATGTGTTGCATTGACTATAACTACTGAATATAGTTAACTAAACTTCGAATGTTAAGAAGAAACCCGGCAAAAGCAAGCGCACAATTTTGTTATTACAACACGTACCTATTTGCAAAATCTCTGTCAAGGTCATAGGCAAAGATTTAAAACCGCACTCACAGTTGCAAGCTTATTTATTTCTATTATCTTACAAGCCAAAAAATACTGTAAAATATATTTCAAGTCTTTCAAAGTTTACTATGGTCAAGTTACAACAATTTCCACTGTATTAAAAATTCAGTTTCAGACTGAAGAAAGGTTACTGCTACACTGAAATCCATCATTTAAAACTAGAATGCTCAACCTTTTGGAGAATGAGGACCCACTTGTGGGTTACGAAACATGCCACGGGCCACTTAAGTGATTTGGAAAAGTTCAACGTGTGACTGAAAATATCTGTGAAAGTGCCACGTGTCACTGAAAAGATCTGGAAATGTGCGACGGGTCACTGAAGTGATCTGTGATGTTCAATGGATCACTGAAGTGGGCTAGATATGTGTCGCGGGCTTCTTAAGAGATGTGGAAATGTGCAGCGGGTTGCTGTTTGATCTTTTAAATATGCCGCGTGACACTTAAGTTGTCTTTGAATGTGTTGCGAAACATTTAAGTGAGACCATTGAGTTATGACCCAGGCTACTTATGTAATCTGTAAACGTGCTCCAAGTCACCGAAGTGATCTGGAAGTGTGCCGCAGACCGCTTGATTGAAGTGGGAATGTTCCGCAGGTCACTCAGTTAATCTGGTAATGTCCCGCTTAGTTCATTTTTGCAAATTTAGATTTGAGGCCACGGGCCAAATCAGATTACTCTAACGGCCACATTCGGCGCGCGGCACATGGGTTAGGCATGTATATAATTTAGAATATAATTATAAAAAATCCTTTATACATATTCCCACATTCAAAGACACCAGCCATATTCCGTGAGATGAATTATCTCGGAGAAATATCCAATCTTGTTTTATAAACAATTTCATTTGTCTAGTAGAAAGTGAGAGAGAGAGAGAGGAAACAAGATATTTGCGAGCAGCAAATGAGTGTTAAAAGGCGTGTGTTTTCGCGTTTAAATTTTCATCAAAAGTGATGGCGTTGCAGAGGATTAAAAGCGTAACTTCAAGATCGTTCGGTTGGAACGCGAACTGACGGGTTCTTAATGTATATGAGCGTAACCCTTACCTCGATGTAGAAGGTTAATGTTTTGGACCATTAACCTTTTAGATGCTTCTTCTGCTCTGTCCTACAGTATATTAGATGAATGTTCGCAAAGATGGCATAATCGTCGTCCTCGGGAATCTCCGTTAATTATCATTTCTTGAATTTCATAACGCTTTATACTCTTAGCACTTGACAATAAATGGATAACTGCGTATATATATGAGGGTATTAGAGTTGCTGTGCGTATCTTGTTTCACCTGTTATCGAGTATATTATTCGATGAGAATATTATCAGCTCAAATGGACTGAAAAGAATATTATTGACTGATGAGGATGTTATCAGCTTAAAGCGACTAGCGCGAATATTGCTATCCATTCAAATCGACTGATGACTATATTATTGACCGATGAGGACATTATCAGCTTAAATCGACGGAAGATAATATTACTGATAGATGAGAATATTATCAGCTTATATAAATCGAAAGAAAAGAGATGACGGTGTTATCATCTTAAGTCAACCTACGAGAATATTATTACCTGATGAGAATATCATTTACTGATGAGGCTATTATTGACTGATGAGGATATTTTCCAGCTTGAAAGAAAATAATATTATTATGGGGATATTATTTTCAGCTTAAATCGACTCATGAGAATATTATTGATTTAGAGAATATTATTGATGATGGGGATATTATCAGCTTAAACGACTGGTGAGAATATTATTTACTGATGCGAATATTATTTGCTGATGAGGATATTATTGACTGATGATGATATTATTGACTGATGAGGATATTATTGACTGATGAGGATATTATTGACTGATGAGGATATTATTGACTGATGAGGATATTATCAAATGAAATAAGCGATTAGAATATTGTCCATACAGATCGACTGGTGATAAGTTTATCAACTCCAATTCATCCTGGCGAATATATCTCAGAACTGATATTAATGATATAATGATATATAAAAACTAAATAATGAAATAGTGTAGGAGGAAAACGTGGTATTACCTTGAACACATTATCAATGGCCAGATTGTACATTTAAAATGAAACTTCACTGAGAAATTAATGAATAATCTACATCGGAGAATGAGGTTGTTTGTGAGGGGAGACACCACTCTCACATGTGTATGATATTAATCAAGAAACAACTCATTATGTGCTACATGCGTTGCATTTGCATCTACCATTCACTCTAATACGGTAATGAAAACAATCACAAGTTTGATAGTGATTACATTTGGTTAAAGATGCTACCGATAATTGCTCATTATATATGTGAACAGCGACATATGTATCCAGAGAGACTGAATCAATCATCGTGTCGCCCTCGCAGGAGTCATGATGTGGGTATTTGTAACCAAATGCTTACATACACACATTTCACACGGTTTCATTCATTCACGGCCTCTCTGTCTCAATCTGCCTCGGCTCAGTCAACGATACCCAGTAATTTGAGGCTTATATAGCGTCTGCGACACATAAATTAAAGGTTCGCCCTAGTGCTTCAATTATTCAGCTTTCACGGCAAAGTGCGTTTAATCACTCGCACATCTCCCGTCCCTCCCATCGTTGTTGATTAATAAACGGCGAGAATCGTCATTCAGGACTGTGACGTGTCGGATGCGATGGCCGACACGGAGGTGGTCATCAATTCTTCGAGATATGTCATAACCATGGCTATTCCGCCGCAGATGTTCGTGCGGCACTCGAAGGACTCGGCATGATGGATATCAAGCGCAAATTCCTATTATATTCTTGACTCGATGATGTAATGAAAATATCATTAGGCGGAGAGAACTGGACTTTCCACATCAGTGTGTAGACGTCAAGAAAAGTGAATCTATCTCTCGAAAAATAGCAATTATATTCTAATGCGGATTTATGACTACTATATAAAATTCAAAAGATTTAGCAGCAATTACTTAGAACCTAATTGCTGTCCTTGATTTAAAGACACTGAAAATGCTGAAACATGTGTTAAACTGCTTAAAAAAATTCCCACATGGTCAAACAAATATCACTCGGAATTTCAGGAACTGCTATATACAGAAAGCAGAATTTTAACCGTGCCATCTTTCCTCCATGAATTCTTTGAGCAAATCGTTGCTTTTCAAATCCTTTGCAGAAACATAAAATGGAAAGAGAAAAGAGCATATAGAAGTGCTCCACGAATTAAAATGGAGTTAGATATTCCCTGTCATGGAGCATCGGGTGATTCCATTCAGTTTTCAAAGATAGAGCAATTTCAAACGAAAACTGGAATTAGTGCGCAGACTTAGTTCAGCGTCTTCATCGCAAATTTTGGCATCCTATAAATCGGTTTTCAGTGCCAAGAGAGTACGAAACTGAGAAAGCAGTGGGAACAACTTGACAACAAAAATAATGTCTGCTCCAAAACAGCAACCACGAAGAATTTTCCTCCGTTTCTTTTCACGATGAAAAATATGTTATTTTTAATAGGCGTTCCAAATCAAGTTGTCGGACTATATCTTTGTGATGATAGGATAGGGTGAGCGATAAATGATGCGCACTTTAAGGCTGGTCGTTCACTGGGGGCTACTGTCGATTGCACGCGACAGACAAACGAGTGATTGCTGCCAACATTGATTCAGACGATTAGAGGATATAGAGGTCGTCCACTGAGAGCAATTCCCAATACGCTACTCAGTCACGACTGTACTGAGCAAAAATAGTAGCGTAAAATTTTGTTAATATGAACCGACCAGGAATACATGAAGGCATGTTTTACATCTTCAGTAAATCATTTGATACCACAGTTTAGTGTAATTATAAGATTTCAATAAGATTAAAATTTTCACTCACAGTTTTCGCTGGGCATTGCAAGAATGGTGACACGTGCCTTTCATATTGCACAAAATGTTTTGCCACATACGAAACTGAGAAAATATTTTGATTTACATATTTCCGCCGAGTTGTCGGAAATATTCTGACCAATGGAGAAAACAAACTACAAGTGGCGCGAATATAGACAAAAACTAAAAAACAACTGCAATGCACCTGTGCAGAAACGGGAAGGCACGCAATATCCCGTTCCTGTAGGATCAGTCGTTCTTCACCTGTAATCGTCGATAGCTGTTCGCTCAACATAACTAAGGACGATACTCGTTCATTTTCGAACATGGTTCGTTGAGATCAAGCATTCAGATTACAGAGTGCGACTATTTGATCGCTCGTGGTCACTTCTGGTGGGCGACCAACGTAATGACTTGGAGACAATATCGAGCGCTCTCAAAAATGTTGCAGAGCTCGTTTTGAGGAAAATCTCCATAAGAGATTGGGTTCGATACACACATGATTTGTTACAAACACAACAGCAAATTAAAATGTCAAAATGAAAATGATGACACAGAACAAAGCACAAGCGACTACGTGCCAATATCGAATGATAGGGGAAACAAAAAATCGAATAAAAGAAGATAAACAGGATATTTTGGAGAGTGTATGTGTGCGCACATCGAAAACAAACCGTTTCGCGAATCTCTTTCTAACAAACTCTTCGGAATATACTGTGTTAAAAAAAATAAAATAGCAATGATAATAATATAAAAGAAAACAGCTAACTGGAAAAAAAGGATTTCCATTTCCAAGAGCGAATTGGTGTTCGTACGTCTTACTCCTCATCCTCCACGAGAAAAAACGGCAGAAAAACCTCTTTTGTTGCTGTACTGCGTAGACAATGAAGGATGATTCTTGTTCAATAAAGATGCTCGGCAATAAATACAGACTTGTAATGCTGCTCTAAAGGTAAAACCCGATGCTCTCTTATCTTCGAAGCAGCTACTAGTGAGAAAGGGAAGCCCAACTTACGCTGAAAAAAATGCAGGGTTTCCTTCTTTCTACCAACTTTGTTGTTTTCAATTTCGTCTTGAACAACCTGCATCCTCCTATTTTGCATCTGGTTGAATAAGATACCTATACCCTCCGTTGTTTTTTTTTTTTTTTTTCGTTTTTAGTTTATATTTCTCTCATCTCAATGGTGGATATGCCACCCACTCCTTTATTTTATACGACTTGTGTTAGCGAAAGAAGAATCCCTTTTGTGAGATACGCTTCTTTAGGAAATTTATAGGATTGCTTGTAAGCCTGCATTTCTCGATGTTTTTTTCTTGAATGTATTATGGGTAATCCTGTTTGAGGAAAGTTGTTTACTTACACATTGTAAGTTCCAACATTTCACATACAGACACACGGTAAGAAGAAAGAGAAGCCTATAAAAAATGTGGCGTATAATGTTTATATTCCGGTCGTAACCTGTTGGGTTGAGGATGGGGCGATTTTGTCAGTAGAAAAGACTTCTGATATCTTTTTTGTGACCAGAATGGATTAAAATTCATTCGGGTTTCAATAAAGACCCGTAAAGCAGTGGCAAAGCTGTTCAATATTTTGAACTGCTTTGCCACAGACCAATGGCCCCCAAGAGATGCACAGTCCATGTCTCATTTTTGTTCTACTATTGTATTTCTTATGTTTTTTTTTATACGATTGTATTAAAAAAACAAAAAAAAACCCACTATAATCTGTCGGGTTGCGAATGACATGGCTGATCAAAATCGATTACAATTCAGTTTACTATAAATGCTCGAACATTTTGATTTGTAAACTGTTCGGCTGAAAATAACGTAATACAGCAGAAGACAAAACTAGCTGCTATGTGATCGTTTAGGCATAATGATCATTAATTTTCATCGTGATGATCCAGGTTCGAATCTCGTTGGAGTTACAGTGGTACTCGGCTGAGATTGTTTTTCAGCGGTTTTCCAACTTCGAGGTGCGAATGAGAGCCGGTCTCTCACTTGAAAAAGGCAATGAATAAATAAATATGTATGTGTGTTTTATATATGTATAAAATTCTAATCCATCTCATATCTCATTTTTTTCACAATATTTTCAACATTATTTACTTTGTGTGTGTGATCATCATAACGTAATTTACTTTAACACTTCTTATTTTGTTTAACCTATGGTAATATTATACCTGATAAGATCATGCTACGCCCTCATCGTCTAACTTGATTTTGCTGTATCCATTGTATTTTTCCAGCCGAAAAATTGAGCCAGAAAATTTAATGTATTTTCTATTATAACCTAATAAATAACCTTAAAATAATTAATTTTGTTTGCACACTAATGTATTCGAATCGGCATATATAAGATATAGAGACTTTCATAGCTGAGCCTAAATTCAGTGAGGACCCTCTTTCCACCATTCAAGGTTCCAGAGGTTCCAAGAATACGCAAAGCGCATATAACCTCTAACAAAATTAAAACATTGCACTCCAACATACAATCATAACACACTTTTTGGTATACACCAATTTGTTAGAAATTCCCAAAAGAAGCTCACGCGATATATATGTATATACGGCTAATTAGTAGTATATAGAAATATCCTTTTTCGACTTGTTAATACAAGATTCATTGAAAGACGGGTTATTTGTGAAGATGAATATTACAAGGAAGAAAATTCATCTCTGCCCCCACGTAGAATCGAACCCCGGTCTCTCGCTCGCCGGAAGAGTGCTCTACCATCTAAGCTATGGAAGCAGATAGAATACTACAACTTTAGAGCATATATATTTCAACCATGGTAGAGCACACGTCCGGCAAGCGAGAGACCGGGGTTTGTGTCCCCGAGGGGGGGGAGGGGAAGATGAATTTCCTTCCCTGTAATCTTCATTGCTTGGAACTATTGCTTTCATTATTGCTCTATTTGCTCTCTTTACAAATAGACAAATCTATTACCTTTAATACTTATAAGGCATGTTAATGGGGGGAAAAAAGGTTTAATTTCACTACAAAAGTAAGGTTTGTAACTTTTGTATATTTTGGTGGTGAACAATTTTTTCCTCTCATTGGCTTGTTTTTCAAAGTTTAATATTGTTTTTGCCTGTAGCATTACATGAATAAATGAATTTTGCGGTGCTTGTGCTTACCAAATGCATTTTTTCTTTATCTCCCGGTTTTGTTAAATTCACTGTTAAGCTCAATACAAACTTCATTTCATGCGTTTCTCGTCAAGTTCCTGTCCTTGCAACTATCGAAAGTCTTATCCTAAACGAACTAAAATAAATGGCGATTATAAAAGTGTTCGTTAAAATTAGATTTTCGCTACATCGGTATTCACTAAAATGGGATTGAACTGAGAAAATAAACTGAAATAAGAACTCAATTTAATAAAATAAAATGTAGGAGAACTTTATAACCAAACCATTCGGAGTAGCTCCGTACCGCTGAATGTCCGTAGCGTGTGAAAGCATACATTTAGTCACGTTGGCTAATGTGTAGTGGCAGCGGACGGCAGCACGACAGCGGCTTCGCTGTACGGCGATCGTTCGCATCATGAGAATTCAACCACCCAATTGCTCACGCCAAAAATGTAATGTCTCACACAATGCAATTTTAATTGGGTTGCTGTATTTTTGAAATATATGACATCCATATTTTTATGCGCATCTTTTTCTCAGCTACCTCGTTGGGCATTTTTCCTGTTGTTGCGTTGTATTTGTATTTGTCTCCGTACAGACAAATACGTAGCGAGTGAAAGGAGCGTATATTACAATTTCAATTACTTCTTTTGGGAATAAAATCTCATAAGTGCTGTATTTTGACATACGTAAGTAACACCTTTATGAAAAAAATTGGGTCTCAAAAACTGGAGAGGTTTTTTTACACATGGATAGTATTATAAATATGTCTGTTAAACCTTTTTCTTCAAATTTTAAGCCACCTAAAAAAATCAAGAAGTTCCATACACACGTTAAAATACGCCATATATATAAAAAATAATATACTTTACTAGACGAATGACCAAAGCATCTAACAACAGGGCGTCTTCCATTTTTATCTATTTATCTTCAAGGAAAGCACAAAAATTTTATTCTGATAATGGCTTCATTCTCTACTTTTTTGCCACTCCTTTCAACATCTTAAGTTCTAAGAATCATTTATTATCCTTGAATGAGCAATTTCAGAGATTCTTGTATCTTTTATTTCTTTTTAGAAAAAAAAAAAGAAAACACATAAAAAAGATGAGAGACAAATTATTTGATAACTTGTCTTTGTATTATTAAAAACGGTGTAAAATTATAAACGGAACGTGATTGTACCGTCATGTATTTGGTAATGACGTGATTACGGGAACATCATCCCAAATCATTAGTTGAAAGGCAAAATTATAATCATTAATTTATTGTAGGAGGTATTTATAAGAAAAATTGAAAAAAAAACAACTTACTTTTCGACGGTGAATTTCTAGAATGTACGACGCTCAAAATCGTGTAGTTTCGAAGTACTCGATCCAACGCTAGGTTGATCATTACCAGTATAAAATACTTATCCCAGATGAATTTTGCGCTATATTTAACAGAGTAGATAATAGGAATGGTCAGTGAAATGACTCAGAAAAAACCCCATAAAATAGCAGATTTTATATATTTCCAAAACAGCAGCATCAACAGAAAAAGGGAGCTTCACTGCCAGACAATATAATCCATTACTTGCACCATTTTACAAGATATATAGAAAAACAAGGTGCGTGAAGATGCTGATTTTTTTGGAAAGAAAAATTCATCTCTGCCGGGAATCGTACCCATGCCCCTTTGCGTGCCGGACGAGTAATTTACCACAAAACTACGTAGCTCTTGCCTTTTGAGTATGCATTTTTTTTTTTTTTTGAATGTATATAGGCTGAACGGGACCGTGCAATGAACAGTGACATGACATGCCAGTAGCTCGTTGACGACAAAGGCCCCAGCAGATGACTATATATATATATAGTAGGATGAAAATACAAGATAAATGAAGATAAAAAATAAAGAGGTAGTGAAAAAGTATCTTTTGAATGACAAAAGCGCTGTATATAGTGCTGCTCACTTGTTCCTTCTAAAATATAATTATATATATAAAAAAGAATTATTAAAGAAAAAAATCTAAGTTTTATGAGAGTGAAATAGAACCTATGCAGTGGGTCAGAAACGCCTACACTTTTCGAACCATGCATGGGGTTCCCCCAGATGAAGACCCACTGCATAGATTCTATTTCACACCCATAAAATTCAATTTTTTTTTAAATAATTGTTTGTATATATATATATATATATATATATATATATACACACACAGGGTGATTCGGAAAAGATGGGAAAAACTTTAAGAGGTGGTAGTACACACCAATACAAACAATTGTCATCAAAGAATTAATGCATGGTCTAACATGAAACGCAAACGCGCTAGCGCTCTTCAAAACGGCCGCTCCGCAAACGTTAATACGGCATTCCTGTTGGAACTTATCGGACGAAAAAGAACACCATGCATGCAAATGTAACCGGGGAAAGAAGAAGAAACCGTATGCAAATCTACGTCACAGTGAATAAAAGCCCTGTGAAATTATTCCAGCGTGCAACCGTTCTAACATTTGTAGCGTACGGGATAATAGCGCACCCCGTAGCACTTTTGCATTTCATTTTAGACCATTCATTCTTTGATGACAATTGTTTGTATTGGTGTGTACTACCACCTCTTAAAGTTTTTCCCATCTTTTCCGAATCACCCTGTGTATAAAAACTAAATTTTATGAGAGGGAAATAGGAAGAAGTCTGGAGGATTGAGATCTGGCGGGTATGGCGGATGTTCGATTTGCACCACCCCCTTTTTTGCCAGGGACTGTTTGACGATATTGGCTGTGTGAGGGCGAGCATTGTCGTGAACAAGAAACCATGAACCTTGTTGTGCGTACTGAGGTCGTACCCTGCGTAGACGTTTCATGAAACGGGTCAAAATTCCAATGCACCTTGCAGCATTTATCGTCGTTCCCTCAGGTAGAAATTCTTTGTGGATTTTCCTGTTCTCAGTTGAGAACCAACGCACTAAACAAGCACTTTGTAAAACAAGTCTTTCACGGAACACAAACGACGCTCAACTGAACAACGGGGGCGGCAGATGGTCAACACCTGCCGCTACGCATGTGCAGCGTTTTGCTTCGCCAGTGTTGCCAGATCGGCCGTTCTGACTTCATTCACCGAACTTTATTGTCAGATGTTGTAGAACCTGTGCAGTGGGTCTTCATCAGGGGAGAACACCATACATGGTTCGAAAAGTGTAGACATTTCTAACCCACTGCATAGATTCTATATCACTCTCATAAAATTTAGTTATTTTCTTTAATAATTCTTTTTGCATAGCAAACAGAAGGTATGCCATCTTACTGGTCACCCATCGATCCTATAGGTATACTTCCAATTAGAAGAATGTTTCCAAATAACGTGCAGTACTCAGACATATCATTTATGTTGTAAGGGGTTGTATTGTATTAAAATAAGGAAATCGGATCCCCGGATAAATGTCCCGGATCCCCGTTGGAATGTTGTTGTCCTGTCTCTCCTAATGCCAACAAAACAAATTCTACGTTTGTAAGTGCAATATTCCCTGAGACATTCGAATTAAAAAAAAACGGAGGAAATTTGGGAAAACACAGCGCTAAATGAGGGTAAAATGGTTTTTCCGCATTTAGAACTATTTTTTCTCAACTTTCCCCCGCTTTTGAATTCAAATATCTCAACGAATATATTTCCCTTAAAAACGTAGAATTACTTTTGTTAGCATCAGGGAAACAACTTTCTAATTGAGTTTTTGTACACACTGGGACTGTATAAAAAAGTTTGTTTCTTGATTTCGATAACTATACAACCGCTTGAAACATGAATGACATATCCGAGTACTGCCAACACCAAAGCCACCAGACTCCACGCGAAGCTTGTGACATCACTGAAGAAGTCCATTCCACCTATAATCATTGGAAATACTGCAAAAAAATAACTAAATAAAGATACCTCACACGAGTCTTGGTGTCACGGTGACCCCTTTTGCTGCACACTTAGTTTTACTCCTCAATAAAATTCGGCAAGGGGAATTAGGGAATCATCCCTGTATAATGGAGAAATCCTAGCTCTACTTATCAATTAAATTGCCCTAAAATGGCGGAGTTCCCCGAAGAAAATTATGAATTGGTTTTCATGTTTGCCGTTTTATCACTCTATATAAAATTACTTTTGGTTGTTTAAAATTTGAAAGAGTACAAACATCACATACTGATAGTAGAATTGCATTAATCATAGGCAATGCATATATGACACGCACACCAATTGAAATATTAGATAATTTACAAGAGCAAGATTTGTGATTCTGATATCAGTCTAGTCTGGCCACCACTGAAGTACGATGCAAAGTGGCTGGGAATCAATATAATTAATTAATACTTAGTCAAACACGGTTAACAAATATCATCGGTAGTTCAATATTTGATATTGAATCATCCCATCGCATTTGAGTACACTCATGATACTAAATTAATTGTGATGAAAACCGTCTACGTATACATACTTAGGCTACCTGTATTTGGAAATGAGCTGACTCTATAATCGTATAAATGTTGCTATACGTTGTATACGGAATGTGGAACAAACTTTTGTGGGACATTAATTCAATGGGATCCGTTAACCGGGATTTTCTGGTTGCTTCTCAACCTCAATGACGAATTAAATCCGCCCACTCTCAGAAATGAACACCCACATAAGTGAGAATTTTGGGGAAAAATATCCTACAAATGGTTTTGTGGGGAATATTTCCATTAATATCTGTAGGTATTTCACAGATCTTTCTTTAAACTCAGAACTTTGCAGCTTATTGATAATCAATTCTTCATGTGATATTAATATACCTTATTTTTTCTTTAAGTTTTATCGAAGTTTATTCCAGATTATTTCCGAGAGATTTGTTCATTTCTTTTTAAAGCTGCGCCCATATTTTCGTGAATAGCAATAATAACTTGCTCACTGGAATAAAACGGCTCCACAAGTTTTTCACATTGTTTCGAGAAAACATCCGTACAAATCAATGTTCTCTCAAAGTTGTAGCTGTGCATGACGAATATGCTTTCGAGCCGACCTGCCACCCGGATGCAAAGCCTCTTTTGCAGCCCCTAAGGACGACATTGGTGGGAGGCTGACAGGGGTTTTAGCCTACTACAGTCGAATCCCATTTTAAGGAATGCCGATATAGTGAAAATCTCATTTTAACGAACACTTTTATAATGGCCCAGATATGTATACATAGGAACCAAGCAAAAACCTGGAATTCCGTTGTAAACAAATTTCGTTATAACGAAGTGATTTCTCTCGGAATTCGTTAGAAAGGGATTCGACTGCACTACTTATCCAGACTTCCACCTCGTCCATATTCATCAGCGGAACTTCTAACGAATTGGTACATGTTGGAATGTGTATGTGTGCGTATAGTGAAACTTCTGTGAAGTTTGTTTCTGTGTAATGATTTTTATGTGTAGTGCTGCCATCTGCAATCAGTTTTTAAACTATGAAGTTTTTCTCAACTCATAGTGATTGAAGTGTAAATTCTGCAAGGTTTTTGTGGTATACTGGGATAAACTTTTCTTTTTATCAGTATCATTTCGCACTCAAATGCTTATTGAAAAAAAATATATGTCGGCTTCGAAAGTTTTCTTTCATTTCTATGTATATGTAGGTGAGACATAGATCCGTAATTGAAATTCTTATTTATTGCAAAATGTCAAAGGATCTGCATGATTACGATGAATTGTAATAGACAAATTCTCTTGCACCCGTTCGAGATGAAAAGATTGTGATAAACAAATTGGAAATCAAGTAAGGCAAGGGTAAATATCATCAAATCTGCCGGGGAAAATTCTAAAAATTTACTACTGCATAGGCTGCTCCGGGATCTGCTAGTCAAGTTATCTTGCCGCTATGTGTCCGTATAGGTATCATGCTGGACTGTGCAGACTCTCATCGTAAGGATCCAGGTGCGAACCTGGATTTGCTTTGCTGCACAGTGGTGTTCGGCTTTTGTTGGTCTACTGCGGTTTTCCCAACTTTGCGGGGCAATTGCGAGCTCTGTTTTTTTCACTTTAATTTGAAACCGAGCACAACTCAGGTCTATTTATATGGCCAATTTACCTAGTGAGTTGTGCCGGAAGTATGTGAAAATAAATGCAAATAATTCTCTCTAAATGCGTTAAGCACATACATGCATATTAAATATTATACATCTAAATATTTATCAAAGTAAATTAAGGAGGGTGTCTTCTGAGTGCTAATGTTTCCTTTATCTTATAAATCGTTCGTTGTGAAAATATGATTCCAATTTTTAAAAAAAAGCTAAAAAATGCATTCAGAAATTACCCTGCACCAGTTTTGAAAGTGGAAATAGTGAGTCACAATGTAAAAAAATCTACAATTTTATACGTTCCCTCTTCCTCTAAATTCCATCTTGAAAGTTATTGCCCTGTCCCTCCTGAGCCCAACAAAGAAAATTCCCCGTTTCCAACTGCAATATTCACTGAGATATTAGAACTCGAAAAGAGGAGAATAGTTGTTAAGAACAGTAAACACAAAGCGTCTTTCCTCCATTTATGCTGTTCTTTAACAATTTTTCTCCTATTATCAACTCGAATATCTCAGCGAATATTGTACTTAAAAACACAAGATATCTTTTGTTCAACTCAAAAGAGACAGGACAACAACTTTAAATCAGATCAAATAAATCAATACTTAGAAATCAGAAGGGGGAGGACGTGTAAAAATTTAGATTTCTTATTTCGCATGAATTTTTGCACGCATTTTCATCATTTTTTGAACTGACATCATACCTTTACCACGAACGGTCGGTGAGATAAAAGCCGCATCAGCACTTACAGGACAACCTGTATATGAGGAAAATGTGTGCAACCAAATTAATTTACATTTATTGAGAGCAAATTGTTGGTCGAGGCTCATACCAGAGAATGCATTTGTTGGTTGTGATATGACATGGGGACTTGAAAGAATTATATTATACTTGCATCAGCTTTTCAGAAAACTTTTTATTGGCATAATTCACAATATATATCTCATTCAATTTTTATGGCTATATCGCGCGAAGAAAAGTGTTCAGCTATTTAGGAATAAATTTAAGAAAAAATCAAATGGTAGATATTTAAGGGTCATCATGACAAGAATTCGAGTGAAGACAGTTTACAACTGGATCCTAGTAGAAATTCCTGGATACGTTCCAAATTCTGCACTGAAAAGTAAGATTCAGAATTGAACTCATGCGCACTTGACTCTTCTTTTTTTTTGACTAGAGAGGAAAAATATTCAACTGATTGTGCACAACTTCTACCATACTGCTTCAGACCTGAACGTCCATCTATTCCAGAAGACATTCCATTCTAACATGGAATGTTTTTAGGTCAAGTGAGTTAGATAGCTTTTCCACCTCTTTCTCCTGATGCTGTTCTGAGATTCTATTGAGACAATCCCACGACAGCATCAGGAAAAACTGGAATTCATTTTCAAATAAATAATGAATATGAAATTGAAATTCGTTGGACTTACAAATATTAGGACGCAAATTACAGTTTACGGGAGTGAGGGGTGTTTTGTGAACCCTTATTCCGTCTTTATCTCCTCAACCATTAGTCGTAGAGGAATGTTTTCAATTAGTGTGTGTGTCACAAAATAAAAATTCTAATTTTTTACACGATTCCCCCCAGTCTTTGAAATTTAAAATCTGTTGCCCTGTATATCTTGAGGCCAACGAAAAAGTTACACGTTTCTTCGTGCAATATTTGCTGAGATAGTTGAATTCAAAAATCACAGAAAAACAGCATAAAGAACTTGTCCATTAGTATATGCTGTATTTCCCCACCTTTTCTTTGTTTCTTGAATTTAGTTATATCATCGATTGAAACGATTGATCGAAATCAATCGTTATATCACTTAGAAACATGGACATTTTTTCGATAAGCTCAGGAAAAACAGGGCAACAACAACTCTTTTAATTGGTATTTAGAGGACAGGGGATCATATAAAAACTTAAATTTTTTACTTTGTGAGACGCTGTATTTTTACTCTCGAAACTAGTACAGGGTGATATCTGAATATATTTTAAGCACGTTTTAATGAAAAGAAGACCACTACGACGAAAGGTTGAGGAGATAAAGACGGAATTTCGGGAGCGCGGTAGCCCAGGTCAATAAGATACTTGTCTGAAGTTCCAAAGGATGTTTGTGGGTGTCGCGAGTTCGATACCCGGTTCGTCATTGTCAGAAACTTTCCTGAACAGAGACAGTGAAATGACCATAGAAAATAATTGCCACCACATCAAGGGGTTATCGCACCAACCTCTCGATGTGTAGAAAAAAAAGGTGTCGTTCGGAATCAGCAATAAATTGTAGGTTTCGGTCTAATTAGCTCTCGCGTGTGAAAAATGACCTTGGTGCGACAAAAAATGATCAAAAGTAGAGTTATGTTTACCAATACCCGTTTGTCATACGTCCCGTTCAACGAAACATGATTTATGGTCATCTTACTAACAAACGGGATTTTTTTTTTTCCAAAAACGTCATCATTCGGTTATTTTTTTCAACCTCGAGTCCCGATTTGATCACATTTAGGGCGGTATTCGACGACATTGTTTAAACCTGTAGTTACAATTTTTGGATAAGAGATCAACATAGATTGGTTAAAACCCTGAATTTAACCAATCCGTGTCGATCTCTTATCAAAAAATTGTGACTATAACTTAAACCATGTCGGTGAATACCGCCCTAAGCGGCGTAGACTGAACCAGAGATGAATGGCAATTGTGTACGGCGATAGCTCATTAGAGTTGGTGAATAAAATATCAATTGAAATTCTTTGACTTATTGGAAATTACGAATATATTGTGCTGGTTAGTTGAGCAGTCTTTTCTTACCTAATAACATATTTACTAACAACAGCAACAACAGAAATAATAATAAACGACCTCAAAGTATCGAATAAAATGTGAAATGCAACGAGCCAGAATATTTTATCCAACATGGCTTCACTCCGCCTTCGCAACATGTTGTCTTCGTTCGATTATTTCCCCTGCCGATGTATTTCATCTCGTCTCGGGACATCGATTCAGTCAGTCAGTCAGTGTGCGTTCCTCTATTCACTCAAGTCTCCTTTTTCTAACATCTGAATCCAGGGTATGGATCCATATATCATCCCAGTCATTAGTGTCAAGCATCGCGTTTGCTTCGCTGTCTGCATATGTACTTGCTATTCATCAGGTTGTTCGATCGCACCTGCTTCAAAAGACGACTAGTTGTCTACTTGACAGTACATTTTCTTCGTGTTTTCGGGCATAGGTCATACAAACTCACCATAAACGATCATTGTGCGATTCCCGTTCTATAAATTTACAATTTCTCTCTGCTTACGCACTCTTCGCTGAAACGAGTCGCATGGAAGAAACCAATCTTCTAAGCAAAGTTCTCTTTGATATTCGCATGCGCTTAGATTTGCCAATTCTTTTAATCAATCCGGCAGCGAACGAGGAAGAATTCGGACTCGAGGTCATGCGTGTGGTCTATAAGACAACAATGTTTATTTTAGCGATATTATTAGGTAAAGTAATGCATCCCTTTTATTCTAATATCACCTAGGTGAACTTATCCTCCACTGAATCAGATCCTATCTCCGTCGCTCTGTGTCAATGATAAGATGTAAGCAGGTGGTCGAAGAACACTATGCTAGAAAAATAGAATATCTGATTGCCACTGCGTAGACTTTCTGCGAAAACGTCAACCTCGGTTGCAACGACAACTCGATTATAACGTCAAATTTCCGGGGAATCTTCGATATCGTTATAATCGAGTTTCACTGTATTTTCGTTAATTATTTCTCTCCCCGAACTATATATTTATGACTTTCATACCTTTCTCTGAAACAGCACAGTTATGATCCATCGCGACGGGAACAATTTACTACCGAAATCAGTTGCGCCCAAAATGCATGTGCACCTAATTGTCTGCGAACGTATCTTGTATTCTGCGTGAATTTTAGGTGCTGCCATCTAGCTTTCAAGCAAGGAATGGAGTGAAACGATTGAACATTTATTCCGTTATATACCTGCTGCTCTCTGTGGTGAGACTTTTTAACGGAGAGATCTGTTCACAATCTCGCCTCCGAGTTGAAAACAACAGAAAAACATCTTCAGCCAACTACCATTGCCCCGCCGGAGGGGTGCGATCTGTGCGCTATCTATTGGACATCCGAACTTCTCGCCAAAACAAGTATTGATGTCACTTATTACTCCATATCACAGTACCCTTTAACGAATGCCGATAACTTTCAACACTACTACTGAAGGAATTAGGGCGTCCATGGGAGTGGAACGAGAGGACGAGTCTACTTAATACGAGTCAGCCGTTTTTCCGTGTGGAGAAATAATGTCTCATAGTAGTTTTCTGGAGCAGAGGAAGAAATATAAAGGTTTGTAAATTGGACTTCTCTTAAAACACAGGGAACATCGTGGAAAAGTACTGTTCATATTTGTTTGTTTTATGGTTTTTTTGCTGCATCTTTTTATTCCGCTTCAACCTACCCCTCGGGGGTAGCAGTTCGTAAATTGCTTAAAGGCGATATGCCTGGGTTGTTGTTGGAAAAAGGTAAGATATGATGCCCGGTTAAAGGAAAAAACCTTCTTGCTGTAAGATTTGATCTAAGATCAACCGATAAAGATATCTATCGATATCTTTTATCGGTTTAATCATGAAAGTATCTTCATTCAGAAATATTGAACATTTCTGACTGAATGAAAAAAAAGAAGTAGAAAAAATTAAATATTCTGGAAAAGGTTCTGTAGAGATTATGGCCTTAATGTACATGTGGATAAAACAAAAGTGATGATATGCAAGAAGGTGGTAAAATTAGAAGCAATGAGAGGTGGTTCCTTGGAGGCAGACTACTAGATGTAAACTCGTCATACATGTACCTAGGAATACCTTGCTCTTCATCTGAGAGTTTTCACTTGACAAAGCTAAGATCGATTGCAAAAGCCAAATCGGCTTCGGCTACTGTTTGGTAAATTCTATAGTAGCCTAAACAATCCTCCATCTCGGCTGCTTTTAGTCTTTATTCTAATCTAGTCTTAGCCTCTGCGCTGTGCATGGTGCCGCCGTCTGGTGCCTTATGTACCTAACTGACCTAGAGACCATTCTGTACAAGTTTGTCAGGGAAATTTTCCTTCTGCCGCGACGAATCCCAGGCTACATGATAAGAGAAGAATTTGGATAATTCCCGGTTGCAGTGGACCTGAAAATAACGATCCTAGGCCTTTGGATCCGATTATTGAAAATGCCAGACCATAGATATCCTAAACAATGTTACCTCCGTTTGATCGAAAATGCAGAAAACTCAACCAACTCCTTTCCTCTGAACTGGCTGGGCTTCGTATGGCAAATTTTGGACGAAAGCGGTTTTTGTTTCCTAAGGCAAGTGAGGGACCCGAGCATCATCCATACCTATATTCTCCTTATCATTCAATCACAGAGATCAAAGCATACAAAATGACACATCACGTATTCAAAACTCGTCGCATTTTCCCCCAATACAAATTTTTAAAAAGGAACTTTGATCAGGAAAATTATCTCGATGTAAACTGGGAAATTCGTGCGAAACGGGTTTTCACGCAACTTAGATTCGGAGTGGACTCGATCTTCGTGAATGGTAGAGTATTGGCGATAAATCAGGAAGATACCCGCTCTTTCTGTAATGAAAGGGTATCAGATAGTTGGCAGCATTGTAATACTGAGATGCAAGGTTTACAGTAAATACAGAATAAAATACTTGATAGCCCCTACAATAAACCAATCCTTCACATACTTCATAATAAATGATGATAGATTTATATACAAAATATTCTGGTTCCTTTCCGACATCTCAATGTCTTGAGACTCGTTTCCACTGTAGCCTTTTATATAGTTCTATTATTATATTTACCGTTGTACAGTGTTGAGCACCTATAGAATTTAGTGATTCGCTTCCTCTATGTAGTATTGCGAATAGACGTGTAAATTTTGTTGCATGGCATGCATATAATGGTCTTGCCTTTCGTCACCCGTGCCTTCGAGTGTATTTTCACTTTATATTTAATTGCATCATTGTTAATTGTACCTTTTATGTTGTTGTCACTTTCGCAATTGGTTTCAAGACCAAAGAAATGAAATTTGAATTTGATATCTTCAATCGGTTTAATCATGAGAGTATTCTCATTAATTTAATTACAATGAGTCTCTGTTCCACAACGTTATCCCGATAGTTTCGCATAAACATACGTGATCTCTTGCGATATCCATGGCCATTTAAATGATTTCATTGCAGAACCATGCTATTCCAAACAACATTTTCCAGTAGAAACGAAATAAAAAAAGATTTCGGAAACAAACATGAAGAAGAAAAAATATTGTTTCTTTACCCATAGAGAGTATTGTCCGCCGATATCTTTGCTTTTGTTTTTCCGCTCGTGTTTATGCACTCGAGGGAACCATTCAGATTGTCAGTCCATTCATCAGATTTAGTGCCACTAATGCTGTGTCTGCGCATGGAATCAGAGGATAAATTGCAACATTTATCAAAGCAGAATACGGAACTGAAGCTCGATAGTTCTGCATTAGTAGCGATTACGTTGAATTCGGTTGTGCGACATGGAAATATTTCACGGATAGAAGATGCAAGTTTGTTGGCTTACATTCGGCAATAGATATGTGTACCTAGCGAATATGTGTGTGTGTGTGTGTGTATCGCAGAAACCCTATTATCCATCTGGAAGTACTTTTCCGAAAGGGAAACATCTCGTTTCATCTTAGGAGCATCGGTTCCACTGTTCTATCCTGAGACAGATCCTATTTCCTTGGTTGAAAGATTAGTAGCCGTAGATTAAAATGTATGTAGCTTTCAATACTTTTTGGACTTTACTATCCCATTCGTGAAAATTGGATCGTACTTGAGGCTTCCTAATACACTAAACCTTCGATTAACCGTCACCGTTCGGACCACGGTTGTGACGGATAACCGAATAGGATAACAGAAATCTCTTAATACATATGTACAGTAAAGTGCGGGCTTGGAACGAAAATGAACATAAAATCCTTTAAAATTGAATAATACATACACATTGTATTTAATTTTACAAAACGATCATTATAAACTTCAATATAAGAGTAATAATGTGTACAGAAATATATTGCAATATACTCTATAAAGTTACGCTATAGTACTTTAAAATAATCTGTAATTTCCTGTATCTTTTTTTTGATGCTCGAGCTTCCTGCACGAACAATTTAAAAAAAATTACAGAATAAAATCGAAGAGATTACAGATTAGGTTTTAGATCTACATATAAAAAGCGGCGAAATCGAAACAACTTGAAAATACAGTACAGTAGCCTTACTGTAAAACGTTATGCCGAAAAAGTTAATCAGAGCACTATGAAACGAAACATTCATTCGAACAAAGACTACTACTCTGTCACGATAAAATAGCAGTACAGTAGCATACATAGCATATAAGTAGTATAGTACAGTCACTTCCAGCCCTATGCAGTAGGGTGTAGAAGTAATCCACGGGCAATTTTAAAGATGTCTTCTTGTTCGGTTAATCGAAGTTTTACTGTATAAGATCAGAGGTATGTGTGTGTGTGGGTAATTATCAGTTTGATAATTACCCACTGTAATTGGCCGCTGTGGTGGTCGAGTGGTTATAGTGACGGACTCGCGATGCGAGGATCCGGGTTCGAACCCCACAGTGGTGGTCGGCTGAAGTTGGTTTTCTGTGGTTCCCAACTTCAAGGCGCAAATGCGAGCCGATCTCCCCGTTAAAAAGTCTCGCCACAGAGAGCAACAGTCCTACAACGATAAATCATTCAATCATAACACTTCACTCATAGTTAGAAAAACTGGTGGCAGATGGCAGCACTACACATAACAAGCATTACAGAGAAACAAAAAACTTCACGTCAGGTTTAACTACACGTACACGCACATTCCCGCATGTACCGATTCGTTGGGGGTTCGGCGGTGGCGGTGGTGGTGTAGCAGTAGTAGGTAGGGCTCGGGGATCCATGATGTTCTTAAGACAGCCACCTCGTTGGGCAATTTGCCTGTTGTGGCGTTGTATTTGTAATGTATTCGTATGTAAAATCTGACTTGTGAAATGACTATGTAAAATGTGACTTGTGAAATGACTATGTAAAATCTGACTTGTGTGTAGAGAAATGTTAGATTTCTTCTCGTATATTAGGATGTTTAAACAGAATTAACATTGCCGAACGACTTAGAATGAAGTTTATACATCTAGTGAATTTGAATAATATTCATTGATTATTTATTTATTTATTGTCAATACAAGATGCGATTATATTCTCACAGGCAAAGTGATGCGATCTTAATTTATCAAAATTTATTGAAATTGCCGAAATGGTCAATGATTATACATAATAACCGATGATTAGGCATAATCATCAAATTTATCACTTTTAACGTAATATATACTCACGAATCCAGCCTTATCCCTTATCCCCCTTATCCCTTTCATTCGGTAAAGTATCCCCGCAGAGAGCAGGCTGGCCATCAACACGATACTTAAACAACATGGAAATTCAGAAAATTTCCATTTCCACGTCCAAATACGAAAAGCACTGGTATAAGATGAAACAAGCATAACTCGCACAACATGAACACATTTGGACAACGCATTTACACGCACATGACACGTTTTTTGTAAGTAAAGTAACAAATCAGTTGGAAATTCTCTTGAGGAATGTTTACGAGGTGTACAGGTATATACGGTTATGTGCTGTCCGCTAGGATTCATGAATGTGATTCTTTATTCTTTAGAATTTTCTCTGAAAATTGAACAAATTTGTTCACTCTTTATCGATAAACTGATTGGTGTCGAAGGGTTTGTAACACATTTATAGATGACATAAAGCTGATGGGTATTGTTAAAATTCTAAATGGCAGAAAAACTCCCGAACACAACTTGAACTTGATTCTAGAATTGATCCTATTGAAGAGAATTCTCCATACCCAGAAATCTCCTTTAGCTCGGTGATGGAGGTTGGATCTGGAAACTTTTCTATAGCTGCTATCTTGCTTGAATCCTAGTAATGCCATCTTTTGACAACCGATGTCCTAAAAATGTGAGTTGGGGTAGAAGAGTTGCTGGTGAGTTGGTGCTTTATACTCTAACTTGTTCTTCTTTAGTTTAATTCCTTTTTATAAAAAAAAATCTAAATCTTCGGTCATGTTCTGTTTCTCCTCTACTATGTACTGTATATGATGGTATCATCGACTAAGTTCATCAGCGAAGCTCGTGGATTCATCTCTGAAAGATTTCTGAAGCCACCTTGATGCGAAATGGGAACCGTTTTGTTACATGGGCAGTCCTACAACGATAAATCATTCAATCATAACACTTCACTCATAGTTAGAAAAACTGGTGGCAGATGGCAGCACTACACATAACAAGCATTACAGAGAAACAAAAAACTTCACGTCAGGTTTCACTACACGTACACGCACATTCCCTCATGTACCGATTCGTTGGGGGTTCCGCGCGGGGGGGGGATGTGGGCGGGGTGCATGTGTGGTGTAGCAGTAGTAGGTAGGGCTCGGGGATCCATGATGTTCTTAAGTTAGCCACCTCGTTGGGCAATTTGCCTGTTGTGGCGTTGTATTTGTATTATGATATGATATCAAAATTCCTTGAAAGCGAAACGAAAAATTGTTTATTTGCTCGAAAAAAGCTCTTAATATAAGAAATGCATTTGAATACAATAATTTCGCCAATCATTAAAAATTATCATAATTTAATGGCCACGGTTCTATTTTTGGAATACAACCCCGCTTTCAATAATTTTTTCCGAGTTTGAAAATCGGTAAAAGCGGCAAAATATTTGACAAAAAGTATTAGGGATGGTCCGATTAATCGGGTCTATCAAAAGATACATTTTGGATCGCAGTTACAAATTTTAATTGAGTTAATGGAATCGATCTATTCGATTAAAATTCTATTAATATATGCTTAAAAGTTTGACATTCAACTTGATTTGTTCAACGAAACCGATTGTATGTCTTAAATTATGTACCTACGTATAGTATTTTGGATATGTGACCATATTTAAAAATATTTGACACAATATTTTGACCACATTATCGATTTCACGAAAGCTGACGACCTCAGTTTCAAATTTAGAGAGTTCAAGACGAAAATTAATTGTCTCCGCTACGAACATTAGTTTTTATTTAATTGGCGGCATCGGCTCTTCTCCTCACATGTACTATTTGGGGGAGTTTCTATGTAGTAAAACAAGCAACAAGTGAAATCGAAAGTAGTTTCGGTGTTGTATTTTATAAAATACATTTATTATATAATGGATTTGTATTGCACTTCAATTATATACCTCTGGTTATAATTTTGAATTTGTGTTTTTGATTTATAATCGGCATATTTTCTTCTTGTACTTAAACTTTTGAGAGACATTTTTTGATTATCAAAAACTATTGTTAGAGCCTACGTGAAATATTATCAGACAAAAAAAGAAGTTATAATACAGAAAACTATCCGTTTCGTCCGTGAGAGTATATGTTATATTGCAGACGACATTGTTGTGACATTGTCGTCTGCTTTTTGTCAGTGAATATTATTGTCGCCTGTTTTTCGTCAGTAATGAGTGTGCGAGGGTGACGTGGTAGACGTGACTTGAAGAGCTGCGAGTACGTTGTTTTCCATTTTGTGTTTACTAAAGTTTTTTTTATTTTATAATTATTATTTTTGAGATAGACTCGCTGTGCTTTATATCCTCCTATTATATCTCATACTATCTATGTTATGAATTAAAGTCTCTATTTGCCAAGCAATGCGGATATAAGGAATGGGATTATGTGGTTGAATCGCCATGCTCTGCTAATACTGTATTGCATCAATAATGCCACTATTGAGAGATGAAGCTATGGATATCTCTGCGTAAATAAAACAAGACCCTACACATACACACGATGAGCGTCATGCCCGTTCAATCTATCAGTTTTACCCTGAAGAGATTGGGGATGTCCAGAGACGATGTGTTGGGGAGAAATGGGAGGTTCTATAGCTGAAGCAAGTTTCAATGGCTTTCATTTAATAATCACTTCGAAATCGAGGGAAGAGTTTGTAGATTAGGGTTCGAAACATCATACCAATTGCACTGAAAATAATTACATGAACTCTCGGCGAATTCTCGGAATTTCACCGGAGGTGCCCTTTTAGCGAGGTTTCCCGGGAAATATCTTCTGAAGCGGTCCAACTCGGTAATACATTTTGAATTTGATTTTGTCAGATGATGCTTCAGTCCATTCAAAATAATGAGATTCGTACTCTGGACGTTCTGTGGAAACACCACACTTCATACATAACAGTTATGATATCACCCTTTCCACAGAAATGGAAAATGTTAGTACATGCATAGTCGTGGGTGAGTATTTATTGTATAAAGCGGTAACAGTGCCGTAAATTACGATTGCTATGTAAGTTCATCGTAATACACATTAAAATTATGCATTTTGTTTGGGTAGCATTTTATATGTTACAGTAGAAATTGTTTATAACGGATTCCTATAGGGGAGTAATGCAACATGTTGTACGTAAATGAAAATCGGGTATTTATCTATAAAAATGTGTTTATTGTATTTTTAAAGTATAACTTTTTAAAAATGTATTATTACTATATATCAAATAAAAAAGAGTCTTAAACATAGCTTGAAAGTGTAAAAGATGTGGAATAGCAATGGGGACAACTAACAATTGTTTCTGGTAACGTGTCGGTGCTGAATAGTGCATCATAGCACCATTATTCAGGTTCATTCGACATGAGCTATGAAGAAAGACTTGATTTTTGTTCTGAATATGTTTACATTGGAAGAATGCAGGTATCAAGACCACATGATTCAAGTTTTAAAAATTTTCAACGAGTTGGTAGGATAGACCACATTAATACACAGCCAATCGAGTGTTTCGGCATTGGGACACCGCAATTAGTAAGGGATAACCCCAGGTTGTGTTGTCGCATGGAGTTTTTTTCTAGTAAGGATGTTAATAAATGTAATGCCTTACCTCCGGGGGTCGAGAATTCTAACACGATTGACACGTTTGAAAAAGAAATACGATAAATATATATTGGGGGTAAATCTCGACAAGCTTAAATCCATACTTAGATAAGACAAACATAATTTTTAATGTCAGTATATTTTACTTTAACATGATAATTTGTTTGTATTAGTTCTATTTTAATGCGAATTAGTTTATTTCGTGATAATTGCTCTTACTTTGGATTGCTGTTTCTTCAGTTATATTTCACATGCATATTTATTTTATAGAGGATCTTTTAGCCACCTCGCTGGGCATTTCGCTTGTGGTGCTCTTTGTATTTGTATTCAGCGTGACCATATTTCACCAAAGAAATTACGCGTGAAAATTCTGATTGCAAAATATGGTTAATTGCCGGCAAAAAATTGCTAATTAGTAGTAGAATAGTTCATTCATTTGTGATATTGCCAATGGTGGAAAAACAACGAACTACTGCAAATCGCAGGTTTGTAAATTTGTATTATTTTGGTCTAATATCTTTACTCCAATGTCTATGATTGTTGAGTAATACATAACAGTAAAATTGTTCTTTCGTAGTTATCATGTGTGACAGAAGTGTAAGAAACACGTTAAAGTATCATCACGGAAAGAGTTTAATCAGATTGGACTATAAATTCACATTGGAGTTATTTCCGTAGTTCGTGCAACAAAAATCGCTCGAATTTTCAGTAAAAGTCATCTCGTGCGTCTTCAGATATAATTTCAATCGCTGCAAACAGTTTATGCGGTCGAACGAGTTCGTTTGGAATACTCGAGTCACAAAGCAAACGGATCAAACCCTTAACGTGTGCTCCGTTACCTTCTCGTTTCCCAAGGATTCGATTTCCATCAGTTTGCGAGATGATAACGACTTCGTTCATTCTCAGAAAATCGATCTCGTGTTAAGGTTATTTCCACCCCCCCCCCCATCTCTCGTCTCCAGTTCACTGATGAATCAAAAGCCCCCAACGTCGCCCTTTCTCACTGTATCATATGTATCATCTGAACCATTAGTGTCAAGCTGTGTATTAGTTTTCCTCCTCGTCCTCCTCCACTTCCCCGAGAGCATCCTTATAACTTCATCTCCATTTATTTGCCGATTCTGTCTCATCCATCCGTTTGATCTCGAGTTGGGATCATTCAGTTGCTGCTGAACGGCTGTTTTGGGTGCTTGCTCCCATACATTAGCTTAGGAGAGAGAGAGAGAGAGAGAGAATGTGAGGACACACACACATTTTCAATGAACCAATTTGCTCTTGAATTCATTTCGCAAAGATTTCTGAATTTAAACGCAAATTTCATGCCGCGTCATTTATGTCAAGCTTGTGATATCTATGGGCTTTCCTTACAAATCATAATGCGTGTGGAACGATCGAAAATTTAATTGTGCGCGTACGTGCTTTCTCTATCGTGAAATCCGTATCAGTTACTCTTCAATGTACAACTAAAAAATAGAGAGACAGAGAGAACTTTTTTAACAACTTTTTGTTTCAAGGATATATATATTTTATGGACATTACGCCAAGGTGAACAACTCGGTATGTGAGAAAGAAAAAAGACCGGATGACGTGTTTTTCCGAGTTCTCGGCAAAAAGTCCAGAAAATATCTGTTTTCTTGATACATTGGACTGAGAAAAAGCTGCCTATCTCTCAACTGCCCTATCTCGAAGACATTTACTCAAGTTAAGAGAGGCTGCTAATACGTCTACTTCGGCACCTGACGCCACAGTGCGTGAAATAAGGAAGGCGTGTCATATGTGGTATCATTAAGGTGGCGTGGATGGTAGTACGCTTACCTGGTCTGCAAGAGGCCCTGGGTTTGAGTCATGGGAGAGACCAGATGACTTTTCTTTCCGAGTTCCCTTGCTATAATATCCACAAAAAATATCAGTTACCTTGATATTTTCACATACTTTTTTTGAATAATAAAATGAAATGATACATAATTTTTTACAGCGCTGTCTATTCTAGGGATTCATGTCCGTCATCTCGATCCAGGGTGATTCGCTACAAGTGGACCGAGTTTTCAATGCAATGTCTGTCTGAGTTTATGCTTTCCATGTCTTCATTGAGCTCATTTTAGCCATTTATTTTTCGAATTGTTTAGACTCGGCTATTCCGGTGGCGATTGAATTCATTTGGGAAAAGAATCAATGCAAAATAAACACACACACACACCTTACACAAGTGCAAAATCGGAACACAGACAAATAAGATGAACAAAGAACGATTGAATTGTTCCAATTTGTCACTTGTATGATTTGTAGTTGAGCGTATACTGCTGCCTCGGGCGTTATACTCCAACTTTGAATTTTCAACTTTTAAATTTTGAGTTTTTCATGCTGTCTCTGGCGTTTCAGTTATTTGTATAAGTTTCTTTTAATTAAGTATAAATTTTCGTATAATTTTTTTCTATACAGTATATTATTTACTGTGAAATCCCGATATAACTATGCTCTGTGAACCAAGAGAGAATACCGTTGTAAAGCAGTAGTTCTTAACTAGGGTTTCTTGAACACTTTTGGGTACTTGAAGAGATATGGATAAGAAAACAGTTACTTCATTGTTTTACAGAAGTCTGTGATGGATATTATTCTGTAAAGGGGTCCGCGTGGCCTCCAAGATATTTGCGGAGGTGGTTCCTGTCCTTCGTCTATTACAAAGGGTCCGTAGAGCACAAAAGGTTAAGAAACCTGTTGTAGAGAAATATTGTGATATTGGGAAAGCCGCCTTATCATCAGAAGCCACTTAATTTATGCTTTTGTCATCGCTTTCTAAATTGGCGTTGCTAGAAATACCATGAAGTTCTTATGAAGTTTATTTACCACATAAAAGTGTAATTGATAAGGCGGTTAATAAGACTCGGTGGCCCCTGCAACGGAATTTATCGCACGTGTCATAAAAAGTACTGAAATCAAAAGAACAACATTTTCGATGATCAGGTAGTGCACAATACCGATGTCATTAGGGCATTCGGAAGAACAAAAACAATTATAAGGGGTCATTCAAGTATTACGTCAGCATCGAGGGAGGGAGGGGGTTTCGGATTTGCTGACTTTTGATGACAAGGGGGGAGGTGGGGGGGGGTTGAAGATTGCTTACGTCATCAACCACCCTTTTTGAAGATATGAAATATTCTAAGCTGCCGAAGAAATTTTTCTGACAATGGGGGGGGGGGGTCAAAAATAGCTAAAAATCTGCTTACGTAATACTTGAATGGTCCCAAACAGTTGTATGAGAGTATAATGAGTATTGCATAATCCTTTTAGAGTAATATTATATTGAAAGAGATTCCGAGCGGAGCATAAAAAAATACTCCCGCAGCGGTTACGAAATCAATTCAAAAAATACTGTTGCACAGGGATTCAACGTAGTTAACTATATCGGGTTATCAATAAGGCGTTTAAACTTGGACTGTAGGTAATTCCCAATTCTAATCATGACGCGAAAAAAAATCGTTAAAAGTAAATTTATCGCATTACATTGAGTATGGCTGTGTAGCGAATTTTCACTGTATACTCTTGCAAAGCTGACGCCATCAATATGAAATACTATGGGAGTATCATCGAAAACCAATCGAGAAACGAATTTGATGAATCGCTGAAATGCACTCTATCAACCTGTAATATACAATACCGAACTTCCCTAGGAGACTGTAAATGGCAAAATATATATTAAAAAAAAAATCGAAAACAAAAACCAACATACACTAAAAAATTTTGAAATGGAAAAGGAATTAGAATCTTCCAAATATTAAAACGTGCTATACAATAGCAATATACATGGAAAAGCGACCTGTGTGTTGATATTTTGTACGCTGTTTCAACGGAAACCAATGGATATTATAGTACAGGAGTGTTCAGTCCATTTTCCGTGCCGAACCATCTTGTTATCATTTGGTGTCACCAGTGCAGGAGGTCGTATCCACGTCCATAATAAATGTTGTATGCTCACGGGAGAGAAAAAAAAAACATTAAAAAGAAAGAGAAGACGCGAAAATATGCTGCTCCCAGTGCGCAGATGTTTGTATACAAACTCTCTTGGTTATGAATGATGAGTGCAGCAAGAATCCGATCCCTAGTGGTTAGTCCTAATGTATCTCAAGACACGACGAGACTGGAGCCAAGAAGTTTTGAAGTGTACGTAAACTTTATGGTCTTCCGCCGCGAGGAACATCAAAGGGAATTGGATTTCATCCAATCCTCTTTTATAGAGCATCAGTTGCATTAAAACGTCGTAAAAATCTGTCGTAACTTCGAGATTACGGGATTGTGTGGAGCTCGTTCCTTTTGTTTCTCGGCTCCGACGCAACACCGTCGCAGTATATTGACCACGAAGGCATCGTAAATCAGGTGCCGGTGTTGATCTCTGGTTCTTAGTTATTATGGAGAGGAGTAAATGTTTTTTTTTTTCTTTTCACCTGAGATGACAGGACTGTCAATGATTGCGGACGGCGATAGGACTCCGTCACTCTTTTTAAATCAATCAGTAATCAATCTTTCGAACATATGAGCAGTATGAAACATTAAAGTATTTTATAAATACAGTCGGCCCTCGGTTTACGAACTTTATTCGTTCCTGAAGTTCGTTTGTTAGTCGAATTGTCCGTATAAACTAAAACAGTTTTTCCCAAAAGAATCAATGTAAAATGAATTGAGACGTTCCTAGCATCTTAAAGTTTTCTAGCGTGAATTTTTGTAGCACCTCCTGACAACGTGAAACCAATGAAAATCATTAAAATAACATGTCACTGGCAAAGTAACCACGATATGAAAGAGATGAAATGAAAACGATGCTACGAGATCATTTCTGGTTTCACTAATATTTTCTATAATATTATATGTGCCCGAGTGGCATGGTGGTAAGATGCTCGTCTTCCATCGTGAAGGTTGTTGTCAGGGTCCCGGGGTCGAACCCAAGGGAGGATATCGATAAAATATTTTCCCTAACGAACTCGAGGCGACCACCGATAGACAGCGCCTTCGCTTCCAGCCCATCTCACTAATGGCAGTGAATTGCAATATAGCGATATGGCCAGAGTTGGTGTTTGGTGAAGTAGTGTCAAAGCCCTCGATATTTTTTTTTTCAGCCACCTGTTTTAGCATTTTGCATGTTGTGGTATATATTTGTATTTGTATTTTTTCTCAAAATAAAGGTACCACTCGTGTATAAGTGAATCCACACACTGTCCGGTTGAATGAACAGAGAAGAGAAAAAAAAATGAAATTTTTATGCATAAAGTACATAATATGCGATATAAATTTCCAAATTTCTTCGATACTCCGCGAATTGTTCCGGCTAATCACTGACCGTTATAAAACACGTATAAACGCATGGAGACAGCTCAATCGCGTTCAGCCTTGAATGATAGGTAAACGTGGTAGATTTGATTAATAAGTATCGGAGAAGTACTGTTTCAGCGTATTATATTTATGCGTGTTTGTGTGTGTGTGGGGGGGGGGCCCAGGAATATGAACGTTATCTGTATCGATCTTTTAGATTGGCCAGTAGGCGCCCGCCACAAATCCAGCGTGGAACATAAATCATGTTTCCCCATGAGATCATTGTGTGCTTACCAGCGTGATTAATGCTAAATGATGCGCTCTTAAACAATGGTAATTATGTTCGGTTGATCGAGTGACTGCGATAGCTTTCTCTCTGTCTCATTTTCTCCAAAAGCACAACTATTGTTATACATTAAAAAAAAAAAAATAGTATTATTAATTCAACCAACAATTATATATTGCTGGAATATTTTAATATACAACTTACAAGGGCAAATAAAATGTAAACCAGAAAATTTTTTATAGCCATTTAACCAAAGAACTAAAAATATGCAAAAATATAACACATTACTTTCCTACGCAGTCTTCAGATTTTTAAATTCATTTTTCCGGACGAAACGTTCAAAAAATGTGCTTTGAGAAATGCACATTTTCTTCGAAAAAAGAAGAGAACTTTGCAGTCAGTTTCGCAAAATAAAAAGCTCCTTCACTCCACATAGTCATGGAATCGATGTTCTCCCAATACCTCTATAACCTGTTTCAAATTCATGATAGTAGCAAAGGTATAAATCCGGACTGTAGGGAGGGTGTTCTACTGCGCATTCTAGTAGTTAACCTCTATACGATCACGGGCCTAATATTACGTCCAAACACCAGTGGAATATATTCAAATAAGTGCCTGTGTTTCCTTTCCTTTCTTCACCATCGCGAAGTTTTATAGTTACCCTATTATCTACGGAAGTTGTTTTCTCTTTTCGTCATTTTTTCCTATGGTCATCTTAATATTTCTTTTTCCCACACGTATAATATATCTATCTACTATGTACATGTAAGAGCGAAATAGAACACGTAGGTGAAGGTAAAAGAAGACTGTGAAAAAATTAATTCTTTTAGTTACCTTAACTTTACCTTTAATTTATATTCTGCCACCCCGCTTCCGTTTTCTAAGCTGCGGTTAGGTTAGATCAATGTTACCAGATTTAGTGCCGATTCATTAAATAGATATAATCCAAATTTCTTGCCAAATGTTGGTACGTGAAGTAGTTAAAGTAGCAGTGCGTTCGCCTTATATTGTCGTGGACAAGAATTGCAAGAAGAAGCCACCTAGCGGACAATTTTCTAAATGAAAAGCTGATGTCAGTACCAGTAAAAACACAAAACAGGCACAACTCAATTTTGTGCTCTCATTTCATGTGCTCTCATTTTTTATTAAATTGACGAAACATTAAGTATCAGTGATATGAAAACTTTACACTGGCATAGGATAGCATATAAAGCCAAAAATACGTATTAAAATTTTGAAATAAATCAATGTTTGAACATTATTTCTAATGGTATTTGTACTAGAGCAGGGGCTCTCAAACACTTTCAGACACGTGAACCCCTGAAAATCTGAGTTTCCATCATGAACCCCCATTTATAGCAGCAGAAACTATAACCTTCTAACTGCGAGAATGTTCTCGAACAATGGAGGACATTCTATCCAGTATGAAGTATAGATGGAAGCACTGAAAAATCAAACACGACACTATACACGCACTCAGGTATACACACACACACAGTTACACTTCCGTCACAGCTCACTAGGTAGCAAATCGCCCATAGATGGTGATAGACCTGAGTTGTGCTCGGTTTGAAAGTACTTGTAAATGTGATGCGACAGCAACGCAAACTACTGGACTGAACTAAAACTATGCTCCTATCGAGAGCTGTCGCCGCAAGTGCAATTTTTTTTGAAATCGTAACAATATAGTTGGTGCAGTTTACCGTCTTCGCAACGTTGCTTTTGTGTGTTAATTTCATAAAAACGTTTTTCAATAAGCACCTTAATATGTTTCTTTTTAATTCTACAATTGACCGTGCACCCCTGGGGGTTCAGGCAACACCATTTGGGAACCGCTGTACTAAAGCATATAGTTGTTGTTGTTTTTTTCACCCCGTTAAAAGGTATGATAACTTTTTTATAAAATTAAATTGTGTACGCTTTACTTTAAAGTTTTGACATCATTTACTAAGCCAATGCCAATACTGAGACTCACTCTGAACTGGAAAGTTTCTAAATAGTATATTTCAGATTACCTCTTGGTTACTTCAGAGAAAAGAAATACAGATGTGTGATATACAAAAATATATATATATACATATAAAAGTCAGCCATACTTGCACCCGAATGGAACTTAGTCTATTTCATCGGGATTTATCAACATCAGGTGGCGTTGATCTTGATGCCAGACTCGCAAAAGTTAAATAGAAAATGTAGTTATACTCTAAACATTGCAGATACCAGATTACGAAACTTCCGTTTAGTTTCAGAAAAAGTTCCAGTTTTTTTCTTTACCTCATCTCTGTGCATCCAATAAGTGTTCCAAAGGATGCCGAAGAGAAGAGAGAGAGAGAGAGAAAAAAAAATCACGATTTTCCGTTTGAAATTCTATCCGAGACGTGCTCTGATTTACGAAATTTGAATCTGTTTTCTGCTCCTTCAGCACATTCGCTTTCCTTAGGTTTTCTTTAACTCATTCTACCCTACAGGGAGAAAGAAGATGCGAGGAATTTCGTATCAGATGCGCTCTTCCTTAATTGAATTTCTAACTGGGAATTACGACTTTCTCTGTCTTCGAAATTGACGTTTTCCTTTATGTGCATATACGTGTGTGTGTATATATATATCAGCGGAGGCTTAAGTTTCTGTTTCCCGTGTAGGATTCTTCAAGGTAACCCTCTTAGCCCTATTTTTTTTAAATTCTTATTCCAATTCTGCATATTTATTTTACAGGAAGTCCGAGAAATATACCGTCTCATTTGCTTTGGGATTAAACGAACTAAAAAAAAATGCATAATGTCATATATTATGATGGAAATGTTTTTCCCCCCTTCAAGATCTCTGGGAATCACATCAGTAGTTTACAACCCGTGGTAGTCGTACCTCTGGGGTACGTGATGAGTATGCAAAACAATAATTAGCTAATTTATCAGAACTGAGCAACATCATAGTTTATGATGCAATATGTGAAAGAGGAATACGGAAGCTTTTTTTTCCCCTACGTATTTATAGAGTTCATAAAGGAGTATCTTTCTCTCTTATTTTATTCTCATCTCTTATGTAAATCTAACTATACGAATGCTAGATATCCTGCGCATTTCATGGACTAAGCACATTTTCTGAACGTTATTATGAGTATGTAGTTTTCCTACGTGCTAAAATAGGTCTGTACCCCTTCTACGCATTTCACTGGTTTTGAAATGTACGCTTTTGGAAGTTGAAATAGTTTTCTACGCTTGCGCATTTCTGTAGATAGTCTTCACATCTCCTTATAAACATTACTACACACCTGTACGAGATTTTTCTTATTTTTTGCATGTCAATGCATTAAGATTTTTTTCACTAAAAATGCCTTATAAGATCCCAGACTGGAAAATTGAAATTTTGTAACCTAAGCAATGATTTTTTATGACTTCCAGGACGGTGACGGACAACATTCATTGTATTGTATTTTTTTTGTAATTGTGAGTTTCCTCAATGGCAACCGTGAGCTTTATAATAACCCTAATTAGCAATTAGGCATCGATAAGAGTTGGCAATGTGTTTACTTACAGAATCGTCAGATGGTCCTAAAGCTCCACAGATTTCTTATAAAGAGTTTCAACTATAGACAGCTCAGAACAAGACTTTAATTAAAGAAATCTTGTTTGTAAAGAAATAATTAAGATATCTACAGCTTGTAACGTTAAAATACTAAAACTAAAACGTTATTTAATTATTTTTCTCAGCAATTTTGAAAGGTTGTGTAGTGAAAAAAACTATAACGAATATTGCACTTCTAATATGCATTTAATTATTTTTCTTTCATGGTTTTTTTTCCGTAGTAATGATTTTTTAAAGCACTTAATTAAGACTAAATTAATATTCAAGGAAAAAGATATGGATGCAGAGAATATTTTAAAAATGTTATAAGAATGTTTAAAAATATGATATGCATGCGTAAGAGAAATATCACATTTTTGAAGAAAAAAATAGTCCTAGCATTAATTAAAATTTCAGTATTTTTCTCCTATTTGCTGTCTTATTTCTCAAACTCATTTTGGAATCCAGGAGTGTCTTATGCGCTGTTAAAAAGTGTTTGCTGTATTCTGGAAAAAATTTCAGAAGAACGCGTCCAATATGCCGGGTATTACCTCTTTCGGATCCGAAAATTCATTTTTTTAATGTTCAAAATGTTCTTTTATTGACACTCAAAAATGCATTAAAGCCGTACATTTCAGCAAATATGTATTTTCTTAATTTTTTTTTTCAAATTTTCAATTTTTTCGTAAAGAAATACAGTGGAACTTCAGTTAACGAACGGTTCGGTAAATGAGCACTTTGCATAACGAGCAAAGGTTTTGATTCGATTAACGAGCGATGATTCACATTACGAGCAAAACTTTTTTGCGCTTTGTAAATTTTCGTCACGTTATCACAACCGAGCTGATGGTTCTTCGTTTTCGTCCACACACTTACTGTGAAATTGTGGATAATATTCTCCCAACAGTCTCCAGTCAGCGTGCCTTACTAGAAAAATTAACACCTGTGTACGAGCTTGACTGGTTGCGATACGAAACTAGATACCGCATTGTAACCGTATGAGCGCTTGGAGTGTGTGTGCGTGTTTATTATTATTATAAATTCAGCTTGGCCAAGAGGTGGCTGTAGACAAACTGATGGACCTCCATAGCCTGCAACAGCAAGATGTTATGGAGGGTATCTTTTCTGAGGAAGAGAAAAGTGTCTCTTCCTCAGATAAGATAGATGTGTAAAATGCGGGAATCTGTGAAAAATTCTGAGAAAAGAGCTAATCAAATAAAGCTGTAGCAGTGTGCAAGAAATGAATCTTTCCGAGAAAAATGCAAATTTTCCATTTTTGAGAAATTTTTAAAAAAATGGAGGCAAAATCAAGTGTTATCGGATACGCTCTTATTCAAAATCGGACGAAGAGAATAAGTTCGCAGAGAAAAGTGGGTCCCTGAGTTGCCCAAAACACTAGTCCTCATCTCTCTCGTCGTTTAAGTAGTTAACTGTAGTTAATTTAGTTAGTTAGTAGTTAGTTTCTGTAGTTAATTTAGTTAGTTAGTAGTTAGTTTCTGTAGTTAATTTGTAAACATTACCGTATTTCTTGCTTGATTTTTTATGCCGTTATTATATCATATAAATATTTTATTGTAGTATTTATCATATTATTATTGTGCTGTATTATTGAATGAAGCCATTTTTATTAATCACTTTTATGTGAATGTATAATTTTGGAACACGAATTATGAGAATTTCCATTATTTCTTATGGGGAAGTTTGATTCGAACAACGATCACGTTGGCGGAACGAATTAAGCTCGTTAACTGACGTTCCACTGTAATTCACTTCGTTAAAATTTTTTCAGTAAAGATGATGCAGCGCAGCGTATATTATATATAGTCATTTTCACATAACATTTTTTCCATAATTTATTTTATTTGCTAAATGTTATGCAATAAATCACACTTTTCCCAGAAGCACTTTCTCCCGGAAGCCATCTTGGAAACACCTTGAAATTCAAGTTTGAATGCTGCCCTCTGATGAAAACCCCAAATTTCATAGTGAGAAAAAAACAATCATTCATATATAGCATGTATACACATATCAGCGACAACAGGATCTTAAAAAAACGGTTGTTTTCTTAAGCTATGGAACGTTTTTTAAGATGTTCTTATTAGTACAAAGTTATAAATGTTCCCATTTCGCAAATTCATTAAAAAAATTTAAAGGAAAATATATTGCTACTAAAGCCTGAATTACGACCGATTTGCGGATTGGGTGAGTTTTGAACGAAGTATTATTTTCAGAAATGATTCGAGCTTTGGCCGGCTTATTTATAAAGTGGCCAGAAATCCCTGCCCAACGTTCGATGAGTGGATGCAAGATGATCGGTAAGCGTCAACTTTTATTTTTTTCATCGCCAACGTGTGATACATGGCTATATGTAGCAGCATGTATCGTGGCTGTATAGGAAAAGAAAAACTGTATGCCTATATTATTGTACAAATACAGTTTTCTATATTTATATAACATCTCGTTTTCCTGTATTTGTATATCGCGTTTCTCGTCACACATGATGACAGAGAAAAAAGAGAAATTGGAGAGAGAAAAGTAAACGTGTGTATAATAATACAGAGAGAGAGACATACAGTTTTTCCTGTCAAATTTTAAAGAAAATGATTACCGCATCGTGAGTGCGGTTTTAGGGATTTTCATAGATAACGTGGACATAATTATCACGTAAAAAAAACGCCAACTTGGCGTAGAGTATTTGGCCTTCGATCGTCAAGGCATAAACTAGATAAAAAAAATTTACCAAAAAATATTAAAATAAATAAAAGAAACAGACTAACTTGGCGATGACCCCCCCGAATCATGTATTTGTTACTTTGACCAGGTATTTCTGGCCGCTTCGCGAACTGGCTGGCCAATGCCCGAAATTCGGACATTGACTGGGTCAATTTACAACGAAATTGGTCACTTCGCGAACTGGTGATTTCGGGCTTCGTATAACATATACAGTATATTATTAAATGCATTTTTAGAGTGGTATTACATATCTTAGTAATAGATTCAAGAAACACGATTGGCCATGATACCATATTGAATTGACTTTTATCAATTTCACATCACAATTTTCAGGCGGAACTAATAATTCAAGTTTAGTTATAATTAGTTCTGCAGAAAATTTTCCTCACAGATAATTATTATCTACGTAAAGTTTTCCGCGTTTCACGCCAGTTTCAATGACGGAAACATCCGGCAACGATGTTTCCCGTATGCAGTGAGTTTTATCGTAAATATTTTAGTACTTGGAGAATTTATTTTCTTTTGTGATGCATAGTTTGCAATTGCGTATGTTTATGGTTCATGGCTGTATGAAATCAGCAGCATCATACAGAAATTCCGTGCGATCGGGTCTTTGACGCCGGATTTGAAGGAAATAAGTCAATTTTACCGTCTGTGAACAGAGTAACGCCCGCAGTGTCCAAGCGTTTCCGGATGAGATGATACTTTAATAGAAATGTCATATCCATCTATCAGCTTTTGCCTCGAGGACATTGGGAACTGTGGTCCATCGTGGGCGACTCAAGGGAGCGATACAGGCACAGCGAAATGAATTTGTAGGTAGCAAGGAAGGGTGGTTGAGTTTAGAACTAGGGAAAATACAGCGGAGGGGGCAGTGATTTGCTAATTGCTAGGAAATGGAATCGGAATCTCGGCTTTCCCCCTTAGGAATAGATATTATGTGCTTCTGCCAAGTAATCGTGCAAGTGAGAACCGAAACAATTTATCGGAAGCGAAGGAAGTGGTTGAAGAAGTTCTCAGAAACGGAAACTGAAACTTGGAGTATGATAAAATGAATATAATCTGTGTGTACCGAATACCTCGTAAGTGCTAACGAGGTTGTAGGAAATTTGAAATGCATCTTAGTGTCATTACATATTATGATTAAATAAGATACATTATATGCATGACCGAAAGATTATGCAATTCATCAAGTACTCAATTGTCTTTCGATAACCGTTGTATCCACAGTTGCACTTTAAGTTTAATAAAATATTTATCTATCAATTATAATATAATTACACCGGACTGTAAATTTCAATTTATGCAAAATGGTCTGGATTCTATCAACTATTTGCGATGTAATTTTAACCATTTTGCCACTTTCTTTTGGGCATCATCCAAGGATTGGGATTATTTTTTCTTTTTAACAAATAACATGATTTTAACGTTACAAGATATGGTTGTAGCCTAATGATGCAGTTTTATAACTCTTGAAATGATGAATTGATCTCCCAAATGATTTCTCATAAGATTTGAAATCAGATTAAATATTTACAAATAAAATAAAATAACATCAACAGAAAGCAAAATTGGTTTTATAAAGAATATTATGAAAAATCTAAGCATTGAGTTTTTGAAGAAGTTCGAGTAAAGAAAAAGAAGAAAGAAGAAGTTTGAGTAAATTGCGGCTGTGCTTTGGATATCATTTCAAATCTCTTTCCAGAAATGAGAGCGAGAGCAAGCCGAGAACAATTTATTACAAGGAGATGTTTCTATCAGCATGCATTACGATGATCTCCCCTTTCGCAAATCTCTCCAAAAAGAGGAACAGACCTTTGCAGCACTCGCATGGCAATCACAAAGCTAGTCATTCATTGCCAATTTCATCTTTAGAGGATAGATGAAACCTCCTGAACACATACATACACAAATTTACATAGGTGCAAAGCAATTCAACAATAATTAATTTCATGACGGTCATCTCTCCGGAGTCAAACTGGTAGTGAATCGTCGGTTAGCAAAGTAAAGCATGTATTCATAACATATAAAATGGCAATTTTTTTCAGGAAAATCCTGATGCACATGCAAGCGAAAACCAGTCATTTTTTGCTCACAAGATAATTTTTTACGTCAAAATTATTTTTCACTGTTTTTTTAAAGAATATAGAATTTCTACAACTCTTTTTCTATTATTACACTATATTTCTTAGTGCTACTTTTCAATTATTTTTTAATGTGCCAAAAACTGTGATGAGATTCAAAGCACAGGTGGAAGCTAATAATTCAAATGAATTAAGCTTATTCAATTTCGTACTGACATGTTAGAAAAAAAATGAGACTATTCAGGTCTCAAAAATTTCATCCTTCATTCGCTGAATCAACTTGAAGATTTTGTAAAATGTCCAAAAGACAACAAATGAAAATTTAAAATTTGCGAATGAAATACTTGCAATTTTCGTGATAGTTTGCGTTTTATACAAGGCAACAACGAGGTACTGGCATACTAAGCGATGGCATTCAACACATTTTTACAATTGTTGAGTTTTAGATTTTTTATGAAAGTAGCACCAATCTTTTCATGACGAATTTGATCATTTTAATTTTGATTAACTCGGAATTTTTTTTTTGAAATCTGTTGAGCTTCGAACCAACCAAGTTCAACTGCAACATGTTTATCTTCATTCTATTATCAGCATGAGCTGTACACCATAACGTCTCAGATTTTCGTACGCCCTTAACCCCCTCCTCTTCTTATGAATAGAAAATTCAGCAAAAATTGATTTATTTATCATAACAATACTTTTTAATAATGCACTGATACGATTGTGTGATTGTAAGTAATAAACAGATATGAATGCGCTCAGATTTTATCTAAATACTTCTGATGCGAACAATGAAACCAGAGAGCGAAAGAAAATTCAGTTGATGATGGAACTCACCGTTTCATAAATAAAAAATCTGAAATAATCAACTATAAAGAATAATGTCTAAGTTTTATAAAAGGTTATAAAACTTATGTATCCGGGTACGTAGATTGATTCTAATCCATAAATGTAATATATTGTTTCAGTTCATTCTGGTTCCAAAAATATGAATGCTGTTTGTTACGAAACGCTTATTATAATGGAAGTATCCTTAGATATTTTATTCTGTGAGAAACCACAGATGTTGTTTTGAGCTGGATATACTGTTTCCTGTGGATGAACACACTGAAAAAAAAAATGAAAATAAGAGCCTCTCCAATACGAGAGAGAGAACCTACTGTGTTTTTTTCTTCTTCTAGCATGAGGAACACTGATAACAATTCACCATAAAAATTCTTTAGATACTCTTTTCAGGATGACTGAAAGTGAACACAAAATACACATACTCCACCATTCGAAACGATGTTGCCAGCTGCTGTGATATGAGAGCAAAAAAACACAAAAAAGACTGAGCCTATTTCCTCCAAATACTTGGGTTCTACGCGTTGTTGTTTTTCGATAGAGAATAAAAATACAGGGGGTAGAAGAGGAATATTACATGGAAATCTCCGAGATAATAATATATAAATTTATACTCTAGAAATGTAATTTCTGAACTCTTACGAAAATGTACAAAATTCCATGATGTTGAAACCGTGGAGACGTAAACGTAAGTTATTTGTCCATCAACGTCCCAGTTTGTTTTCCCAAACAATGTAAATAGAAACCTTTGAACAACATTTATGGGAATGAATAACTGGTTTTATGGTTTTGATATTTAAAAAGGCGCCGTAAATTGACATCATTACGTAATGAAAAAACATTTTTGAAAATTATGGCTTTAATTTTTTTATACAGCTACATTATATTTAATGCATATGTTTTGAAAGCCCGAAAATGGAGGAATACATATAGCAATTGAAAACAAAAAAATATATCTATATATTTTCATTTTTAATTTTGCTGTCATGTTTTCGTCGTTTTGTAAGTCACAATTATTTATTAATAAAACAAAATAAATATTCTTATTTTTCTCTTCTTAGAAATCCAAATGCGAACTTAATCATGTGATTAAAAATGCTAAAAAAAGAAACAAATCAATGTTATAGGAAAGAGAAGCAAGAAAAAATTAAACGCTATATATCAGGAAGCTGAAATTAGTCGGGAGAAACAAACTTTTTTGAGGAAGAAAATATTCTCAACGTGGAAGAGCATATCTTTGTCCAAGAATATTAGTCACCAACGAACTAGGCAAATACACGAAAAATACAAAAAAAATGTATTTTTCGTGTACTTGCCTTATTCGTTGGTGAAGACTTCTTAATATTTCCAACGCGTTAGGGTTTTCAGAAACTTTTTTTTTAGAAAATTAGGGCGTGGATAAATAGGAATCAATGATATTCCTAAACCTCGGAATTTGTCACAGGGAAACTTCACTGCTTGCTCGGCAGTGAAGTTCATGGGGGAAGGGGAAGGTCCTATTTGTTCTAATTAATTTCACCAAGATGATGTAAGTGCGTAACAGGACTGACAAAACCTCCAAAAATATTTATGCCCTATCGAGCACGTGACTTAAAATAATGCATAACCTAATGAATATTTTACATGCTGAAAAATACTAAATATATACCCAAAGACCCAACAGCCAATTTGCCCAAAATGCTGGTTGAAAAAAGATGCTTATAAAACATATGGATATCAAGGATTAGATATGGATTGCTAAATATTGTCACTGGATTTACTAATTTCATTGTGAAAATCATTTCTCATCGTTAAAAAGAACACACAAAATACAGTAGATTCATGCAATACTTATTCACATAAACCTCTTCGAAAAAAAATGCATATAGAATATATAAATGTTTAATGTAAATCATCTCAATCTGCCTTATCACTATTGTGACTGTTGATAACATTGCAGTTGCAAGGCACTGATTTTGTCCTCAAAGATATTTGAGTAATTTTAGGATGATTTTGGGGCGCTTATTACGAATCTGCATTGTTTTTTTTTCCGAATTGGTTCTAGTTGTTTGGATAATGCTAATTCGGCAAAACCAATGCTGGATTCACTCGAAATCCACGCCCTGAAATGACTTAAAACTCACTGAAATATCTATGTTAATAATTTACTGTATTTATATCAGAAACTGGAACTAATCTGTCAAAACCAATGCCAAATTCCGAATCAGCGGCCCCATTTTACCCTAAAATGATCAAAATTTCCTTAAGAACAAGGAATTTTTGTTTTTGTTAATCAAAAGCGTAATTATGATGAATACCAGCACAGAGTTTTACCCACCAAACCTGAACATGGCTCCCACTCTGTCCCAAAGAGAGATAGATATAAGCGGTTACATATTTTTAAAACCAGTCCTCTCAAATTCCAAATGAAATCCAACGGTTAAACAGATTCACCAACGCAACTGACGAATATAAAAATTCAAAAATCGCCCAACGATATCTATAGCACTGGGGAAAAAAAAAACTTTTTCTATAGAAACATCACGGAAGTATATACTCTGGGAAGGTTCAGATGTCTCACAGTTAATTGAATATAGAAAAAAAAGAATATGTATATAGAGAGTACTTATTGAACAAGCTGTAAAATGACTAAAAACGAATAAAAAAAATGCAGTCGTCTTAGAAACGAACCGAAACATTGTATTACATATTTTTCCTGAAAGAAGAATAAAGGTTAGTACATTTCAATTATCGGAAACTGGTTAGGTTACGAAGTCGACTTACGCCATGGTGATCTATTTTCGGAGAATCGCTTCGAAAGTCAGTACGTTATCAAGTATCTATAACACGAGACATGGAAATATGAGGAATATTCCTGCATGATAGGAAAAATTCGTGAAGGGTCATAAAGTAACGTGATGACCCTAATATACAATATACATATTGGTAACATTTTCTATCTGGAACAATCAGACGTATTCACCTATTTTGATAGATTTTATTTCGGTGGAATGAGAAATTGAACCGTTCGAATTACTTATTAAATTCTAAAAATATACGTTTTGGGTAAATTCCAAATTGCTTTCGTATCATTTTTTTCATATATCGAGCTAATCTATAACTACAGTATTCGCCCCGGGGTATGGTAAGCAATTTTCTTTCCCTTTATGAAAGCTCTGAGAAATTATTTCTCAGAGCACTATCAGGGGTAAATGTAAAATAATTAGACACAAAAAGTGTATGTCTAATACTGTGGAAAGTACCTATATATGTATCATAAAACGTTACATATAAAAATACCGGGTGTATTTAATTGAACTTCTCCTATTCCGAGCTGCCAATAGTCATAATTATTTTTAAGGAAGTTATGAATTTTCGGTAATGCTTCAATGAGTGAAGTAGGGAAAGAGAAATTGAGAGAAAGATGAATAGTTCACAACGTTCACAACTAGAGGGTACTTTCTATACTAATTGCATCACACAGATTTCTTGAAATTATGCCACCAACCATCGCAAACTTCATCTTTAGGATATTTAACACCGCCAACATTACCATTTAAATTTTGCATTAAAATTTTTGACTTGGAATTCAAAAGAACACCCTTTGAAATATTAAAAAGACTTCGCAGGTGAAATACTTTTACGAACTCTTGGATTTTTGGTCGTCACAGGGGCTTTGCAAATCCTTCCCATCTCTTTGACGTTCTTAATGTTTCATAACTTCCTAATCAGTAGAAAGAGCAGCTTAGACCACGCTAAATTTTAATATGGGTGCCCTGTATGTACGGTGTATTTTGGGTTTTAATTACTTATATGCAGGACAAACAAATGCCTAACTAGGATTTCAACCCAAGAGTGCATGGGTAAGAAAATTTTCTGTGAGTGCAAGGGTCGGGCCTCACAGACCCATCTTTGAATAAATATTATATAAAATATTTAGACAGCTTTTATTAATAATAATTTAATTAATTAATTATTATATCACCTTAGATACATTATGAAAATGAAATGAACGTAATTAATCACTTTATAATACTTAAAATTAAAACGTCTGGATTACTCATAAGGTCATACTTACAGGCCTACATGCAGGAACTCAATGATAAAAAGAATAGAAAGAATTTGTTTCATTTATGTGAAATGAACTTTATAATATATAAACATTTTTTGACATATCTCATCTTTACGGTAATTTTAAAACAAGCGCATTCACTAATATTACATATAAAAATATTGCGTGACTTCAACACTTTGGGTCTCACAGACCGAAGTACAGAAAAATATTTTAACAGTTCTTGAAAAAAATAGACATCACGTCCAAAGTTTGCACATTAGATAAACGTGTTTGAATGGGAAATTAGCGAGAACCTACCTGCAACTTGTCTGCAACTTGTCGGTAAATGAGAGAAATGCATACGTATGGGTCTTACAGGCCAAACCCGTGCACTCGTGGGTTGAAAATCTCTTCGCATGAGAACTGAATAAATTGCCGTAAGAGTATGTAATTTACACCAACATTAACGGCATGCATTAAATTTTTATTTATGAATATTCGCTCAAAATTTCATGGATTCATGGCACTTCTTTATTAGACGGACAGTTATGAAAATTGAATTATAATACTTAATAATTATACTAATTAATTATTATAAAAAAAACTATATATCCTCAGAACTTGAATATTTGTTTCCGTTCGTGGTTAGATTGTTTTGAGATTCATCTTCGATCAAAACGAATTTTCCGAAATCTGAGCAAACGTTCGCTCAAAACTTAAAAAAAAAATTCGTTTGCAACCGTTTTCTTTCATTAACCCTTTAAGCGGTTATTCAAATTTCCTTCCTCCACATAGAAACTGCCACAGCCGAAATCACTAAACCTCCTATAAATTTTCTATTTTATTTAAGAAGGATATTTTTTTCAATCGTACACCCTGATATAAATGTCCCACCCCCAACACAAAATGATAACAATTAAAAGAAAACAAGAGGGAGGGAGAAAGGAAAAAACGGTCGTTTTCTGTTATTTAAGTTGTACGTTTAATCACGAGGTATAACTACCTCGAGCGAAAAGAAAACATCTCTCCCCTGTTATCAGACTCTGAACAACTTTAAGTTTAATCAAATATTTCTTTGAGTAATGAATATTTCTACAAAAAATGATTTTGGCACTGCAAGATATGGTTATGGTCTAACGCTGCGTTTTTAAAACTCTTGAAATGATGAGTTGATCACCCAAATAATTTCCCAAATGATTTTAGAATCATTGAATACCTATTTACAAAAACAAAATAGCATCGAGCAGAAAGGAAAATTGATATTAAAAAACTTGATTAGGAAAAATCTAAGCATTGAGCTTTTCATACGTTAAAAAATAGTTAACTAATAGTGTAAAAATTCTATAATGTAGAAATTCTATATTCTTTAAAATTATAAGTGAAAAGTCATTTTGAATTAAAAATTATTCAGTGAAGTCTGCCCACTGGCAGAGTATTAACAAGACGGAGGAGGGGGGGGAGGAAAACATGCTATCAGGAGAAGAAAACTTACAACGATATCTCGAGATTTCCGCTGTAAAAGTTAAATAGCCATTTGAATAATGGGGTGGATGGCACATAGCTCCACCAACCGGCAGTTTTTTTAATCTATTTGTTTTATATATATATATTTCTTGTTTTCAAACATTTTTAACTCCTCGGCTTTTGATTCGGCTTTGCTATTTTATGAATTTTCTACGTGTTTTAGTCTGCGTTTCTTTCTTTAAAAATTTATGGCAGATTTTTTTACTTTTAAATATATGTCAAGTCGAATAGTGTTTTTCTCTTTCTTAATCTCTAAGGATGTGCACTTGATTATTATGGTCTTCAACAGTTTGTTTTTCAACTATATAAGGGCATGCTTCAAGATTTTCTTAAAGTATTCAACCGATAATTCCAGGAACTGAAAAGTTTCAGGAATTTCACTTGTGTATATATGCTATCCGTGTTTTCTTTTAGTTTCGTCTACTTCGAACTCACTGAAGAGAGAGAGCACGGTAAAATCAAAACAATCGAACGATGTTCCAAATCCGATTCCGAAATAAATCTTGGGAAAAAAACAACTTCCAAATTGGATTTAAAGAAACAAAAATAACACGTGTTTTTCGATTTCCCTATCTTATCGGAAACCGATGAGAAGCACGAGAAGACTTCTAAACTACGCAATGCATGAATCGCGTTTCATTTCGTACTGTGAATCTATTATGCATGTATGATTAATAAAAACAACAGTTTTCCTGATTTGAAAACTAATCACCAATATAAACAAAAAAATGTTGAAAAAATTATGAATTTAATAGGAAAATTATTATAAATGGAATTTCGAATTGAAAATATAATAATTAAGAAATTATGGAGGCATGAGTTGAATGTTAAAGCTATCTCTGGTTCTTCGTCATGGGGGAAGGAAGGTGCATAAAGAATGGACGAACTGCAAAACTTATCTGCTAGTATTTAGGCTAAGCCTAAATTACTAGATTCCTCCTACGTTTTACCATGAAATACATCAATATGTATATAATGGATATGAAACTTAAAGTATTAAACAATTCTTTATTTAATACTTTAATACTAAGATTAGATCTAAGATCTATATCTTTAGATCTATATCTTTAGATCTAAATTATATTTAGATCATCTTTTATATTTATTATTCGATATGTTAAAATATTGATAGAATAATTTTCCATGAATGATAATTTTCTATGCTATTTGATGAAATAAACAGGGTGAGAAAAATTAAGTTCGTTTCGCCTCAAATAACTCAGAAACTGTTGACTATGCAAACAATTTCAATTAGGAAAAAATATTTAAATAACCAGGTCAAAACTTTGATGTGTCATTGTTTTTATTAAGGCAGTATATGTACTGAAATGCAAAATTTAATTTTTATACGGTCCCTCCCTCTGCTAATTTCCGTCTCTCCTCAGCCCAAGGGGAAAAAATCCCTGTTTCCAAGTGTAATATTCGCTGAGATATTTTTGCAGTTAAAATCCGCTGAAAATGAAGAAAATAATAACATATGAAAAGCATGGAATGAGCTTGTCCGTTAGTTTATGTGGTTCTTCCCCTCATTTTCAGCGATTTATGAATTCAAATGTCTCAGCGAATAACGCAGTTAGAAACATTGACATTTTTTGTCGGTCTTAGAAGCCACAGAACACAAACGGGTTTCTAACCAAAATTAGTGGAAGTGGGGAGCGTATAACCAAATACAACTTACGTCAGTGCATATAAGAGCCTTTAGCGATTTGCAAAACCAATGGCTTATCTGAGATAGGCACGTTATTTGAATACATTTCTAATTGAAATTACGTGTCTATAGTCTACAGTTCATGAGTTATTCGAGGTGAAACTGACTTAGGTTTTCACCCTGTGTACTATTTTCTCTTCAGTGAAAATACGAATGTTTTATATGAATTTGCATTTAGTTTCTAATTCACCATATTAAATTTTAAGCAATCATAGTTGAGTTGAACGCGTACCAAATAATTACCCATAGCTTCATTTGTATATGGTGGCTGCTGTATTTGACCTATGAATGAAGCGGTGAAACCTGTTGCTCAATTGTTCCTGGATGCTTTAGAATTCCATTTCATGGACGCCGTTGTGTCTTTTCATAAGAACAGCGCAGACACTTCCACATAAGGAGGAAATTCCGCATTGACTATATACATATAGTATAATCAGCGCGCTTCTCATATTTAAACCTCATTATAATGATTATGGCATGTTATCGACTGATGAAAGTGCTCTAGTAGGTGATATATTAAAAGACAAATTGCTTACAAAAAACTTCCAAGGGCATAGACTTGACGCTGTATATATGGTGCAGGATACATAATGGCTGACTAGATTTGAATCCCCGATACTATAATAAATACTTAATTTTGATAAGTGTTCAGCATAGATACCTCTTTCCAAACAGTATACAAACACTCAAATCCTGTCATGCACGTACTCTGGGACAAGGACGGTGTAATACCTAAAGCCACGGTACAGTATAACGACGAAGATATGTTCTCTAAATGACAAGTAAATTCGAAGAAACCTTTCAAGTAAACACACAGAATACTCAAATCACACTGGATAAATGACTCTTTACAAGATCTAAAGACTGGCAGCAAGAAGATCGACGATATCATCTGCACACCTGAACATTTACCTATACCTAACAGACGACCTGAAATATTAGAGACTGATCCTGCTAAAAACGTTAAAGCAACTTACATGGCATACCCCCGGTGGTTCTTTCTACCTGATACGATATTCCCTGTGTGTTCACTATAACTGACAATGACATCGAAGAAATTCCATAGCTTTAATTAAGCATTTTTTGAAGCAGAAACAGGCAGATGGTTAACTTGAATTTCGGGGGGGGGGGAAATCGGAATACCTAGCACCCTTTAAAAAAGAGAAAAAAATATATATTCATTTCGACGTTTTCTTTAAATCTAGATTCGTTTCTTTCATGAGTCGTGCAAATGTTCCTCAAAGAAAGAGGGAGATATCACGTGATCCAAAAAGCCTCATTCAAGAAAACCCGGGCAGCGCCGGGAATTATAGCTAGTTGGTTAATATTTTATAAAATTATTTATATGATTTTAAATTTTTATAACTGATCAACGAAAACATTCATAAATAAATATATATCTTATGTAATTATTTGTATGATTAATTGCATCTAGATTTATAATTTTTGAGACACTATATAACTCTTTTGGAATAACCTTTTTATTTTATTTTCGGCATTTGATATGTTATTTAATCTACTTTAGATGAGGTTCTATTTTGTTTTTTTTCTAACCAGTTAATGTTTAAGACTGAAAATTTTATTAGTCTATAAATATAGATTTGTTTTATAATTGTTTGTTCTTAGGAGGAAACCTGTTACATATTTAATTCATTTTGAAAATCGTTGACATTATTACATATTTGTTTGAAGTAAGAAAATTGAAGAAACACAATATTTTTGAAAACCGTTTTGCTGATATTTGAATGGTGATTGGTTAGAAAATATGTAACGGGTTTTCTCCTTACCTTTTGGACTTACTTCCTCCTCACACTAATAACTATAACTGTTCACTTTGAACACAACCCGCCAGCCACACCACAAGTAGGACTAACACATGGTATGTACTTGCACCTTTTGCATCTATTTTATATATTTTTATATTGACTGCTACTTGGCTTTTTTTTCAAATTCACAAAAAATATTTGTTTTGCTTGTATTTTAATTTTTGAATTCAGTGGTACTTCAGCAGAACGTCGGGATCGAGCATATATGGAGGCCAATTGCTTTCAGAAACGTTCTGTGTTAAGCCAATGTCAGGGTGTTTCTCCCGGATCAGAACCCTAGAAATTTCTATAACATTTTCATTTTTGAATCCACATTTGAATTTTTAACTTCTTTTTGAATTTTTCATTCCTTTTTGAATTCACATATTTTTGTTTTTTTTTCCAGTTCACTTTTTTTTTCTTTGCTTGTATCTCATGTAAAAGAAAAAACGTTTACAATGTTTTTCCACCACACTGCATATTACAGCTGCCTATGGTGCTGATAATGGTGAGTTTCGACAAAAAATTTTTTTTTCGTAATGTGTACATTTTTCTATATATATGCACACGTGATAAGTTTTTTTATTTCTGTTTTATCCATCAGCGGGTCTGGGAATTATGTATATATTTTTAAATACAAACATATAAGACACAAATACTGATATATAGCGCACAAATGCACACACATAATACTAAAATATTTTCTAGCCTCACTGAACTAAAAAGATATTCCATCAGGCCTAAAGAATTTTAAGCTATTTATCGAATATTTTTAGCCACAGCGTAATAATATGGGATATGTTTTACTGTATTTTAGTTTATGTATTTTAGTTTAAAAGTTCAATATTAATTAGTACGTATTGTAAAGCTAAAAATAATATATATCATGAATCATTATAATTTCTCTTTCATCTTTCCTCGTTGCCGGTAATCAAATTATTTCGCTCATTAAGCATTTCTCGCTTGCCCGAAAATTATTTCTTTTATTATATTGTTTAGTATTTCTTCAGTTTTGCCGGTCAGCAAATCATTTCTCCTATTTAGTAATTTTTGCTCTTCCGCAAAAATCAAATCCCCCATTTAATTATATATTTTTTGCCAGTCGTTGCCAACGTTTTTTATAATTTTTTTGCTGGCCCTCATTATTTTCCCTTTTTATTTATTGTTTTACCGATCAACAAATTATTAAATCATCATCTCCTGGATTACATACTATTTTGTCACTTTCCGCACACTACGTATATTTCTTCTATTTGTTTATTACTCTTATTTATTTATTTTTGTCCGCAAATTATTCCTCGCATTTTCGCCGGCCCATGAACTTGTTCAACTACTTCATTGTTCCACAGCTTTAAAAAATATTGAAAAATACTTATTTAGGAGTTTTTTTTTACAGAAATAAACTATCAAGAATCATTCGCGAAATACTATATACTCTACATACTCTCGCATGCATACATGAAACTCTCCATAACTTTTCCTGATATTTTTCAGCTTTTTTTAATACCATTGTATCATAAATATGTACAGACTTTATTAAACCGTGTTGAAAGGTTTCTAAAGGTGTTGGTTTTTTTGTGTATTTCTAGAATTTTTATACGTAAAGCTCTCACTTTCTAACAGCTCAAGTTAGATGGAATCTAGATTTCAGTGGATTTAGGAGAGATGAGAACGTCTCAACGTACCATCATGCAAATTAATCTCATGAGGGGGGTTACAACGAGATCCTGAACAAATCACCGTTTTCTTGACGGAATGATCGAGCAAGCGGAAATGCAATTAAAGTGGATTACTCTTCGTGCAGCTAACGAATCACTAACTGGATTTCTGAGAAAAGCGGAGAAGGGACGACGAAGGAAAAAAAAAATACGTACGGAGAACGAAAGAGAAACATCTTAAATTAAATTGGTGTGAATCTCAGAAGATGATTTAAAATCTGCAAAAACAACTTATTTCAGCAACTGGCAGAGAACCGTCTTCCTCTTCTTTTTTTTTCAATAATTTATTCCACTTTGACTTCAATAAAAAAGAGATAAATTTCTTAAGTAAGCAAAAGAAGCAGTTATTTTTTTTTTATGACTGTTAAAAAATACGAGAGAAAATGGAAGAAAAAATATTTTTTGAAAAAAGCTTCCAAATCACCTTAATCAGTACATAAATGTATTAACGTATCGTGTGTAAGCAAATGGCTTGATATGATTCAAAATGATCTCAAATTATGTTTGCATTTATTTAAGCTGTGTGTGTGTGTATAGCTTCAACAACCTTGAAGACAAGAAAGTTGTGAATCTTATTCAACACTAGTAAAATTTCGCGGTGTTTTGCCTGAGCTTCCTCCATATACTGGGGAATCGAAAAAAATCCCTTACATACCCTTCTAAAGGGATAGCAACGTCTGTGGAAGGAATTATTTGGGAACCACGGTAACTAATATAAACATTCTGAAAAGCCTTTTCAAACCCAAGAAACATTGTCACATGACAGTTTTTTGCCCATTCATTTCGAGCTATTGCCCAGCTCTGAAGAACTTCTGAAGTTGCCTATCGTTAAATCCGGGTTTGGTTTAGTGTATATGAAAATTTTTTCAACGATCGTATAAAATTGTAAATTTGCATTATTAAATTAAGCACACGCACATACACAGAGAAAATCGACTCATCATTGGAAAATCGAAATCATTGGTAGTTTTTACAACATTGTGAATAACAAAAAATGCCTTCGAGAGCACAACATGTCGGAGCTGGTGTATGCTTTTTTTTTGTCTTTTTGTAGCAAAGAAGCGTGAGCCTTTGTACTAGTGCTCTAGGCAATTCATCACTGGCAAAGTGCCGCTCTACCAAGAAAATTTGCTGAAATGTTTAAAAAATAATTGTGTATTAAAATTGTGTTTCATATTTCTTTTGGCATATTATATTGCAGAACACATAGGAATGGCCAAAAAAATAATATAAAGTGATTACAAAAATTAAAAATATTTCATGATTGTGAATATTATGAAGCAAATTTTTGGAACAAAACTAATCAATATTTATTTGTAACCAGGTGAGTGATGGTTTTTGCATCAAACTCTCTGGTTGTAAATTTTTTTGCTTATCCCTGATAATACGATTGAGATATCGTTTCAATTGCAATTTTCGCTAGATTCAGTGGTCACGTGCGATTTTTCCTGTCATGTACTGCTAACGGTTTTTTACAGAAAATTCATACAAAAAAGTTAATCATAAAATATTTTTATTCCTTCCTAATCAGAATGATATTAAATTGATTAATAAGCGTTAATAAATTCTTTGAAAAATCTTTCTTAAAATAAAATGGAGAACTAAAAGTGTTTTTATCCTAACTTCATATTAAAATTGAGTTCAAATTAAAATGGAACATTGAAATAAAAATAATACCGCTAATTAAATGACCATTTCCATTTATGATATAGCTTCTCTTGCTATTAAGTATTATTTCTATGATTATTTTAAGTGGAACATCCACTAACGGACGCTCAACGTTTACAGACACCTCCCGTTAGCAGACACTCTCAATAGCGGACATAATAATTTTTCTTCAAAACTCTAATTTATTAATTTTTGGTCATAAATTGAGAATTTATCCTATTCAACAAAGATTATGTTCAATCTTAAGCTCGTGTTGGTAAAAATGATAAATCATCAATGATTTGCTTAATTAATTGAAATTAATTGAATATAACTATGATCCGGATAATTTATTCGAATGGTAATGTTGGTTTTGTTTGTTGATTTGTGTGAAGAAAGGCAGCATTACAAAACTAGTAATTGTAAACCTGCTAACTATTAACACTGTAAACTGTTTTTATCTTCTTCACACAAATTTTTACTGCAGAATATGTGTAGTGCACGTATCATGTACGGGTAAAAATAATTACTTGGTTTAAAGAAGAGAAGGTTTTAAATGTTTCCATATTTATCAAACTTTCCAACTTTATTTGGGAATTATGCATGATAACGTAAAAGCGATACATATAGTGAAATTTAATCAGAATTACTTTATCGAGACGATTGGTGATTATGCTTAGTTACTATTCGTCTCAATCAAGTCTACCTCTTTTACACACACAGTGACATTTATACATTTTAAGTATAGGAACCAATTGTGTGAGACCATAACTCAACGTCGTATAAACGTGAAAGCCGTATAAACGTGATTCCACTGTATATCGTACCTCCCCATTAACATTTTGGTTTATGACTGTCCATTATCGAGAGTTTCTACTGTATTCCCAATGTTTTAAAGGAATTGAATTATTGCAGACGAATTTTTGTCAATATGCGTCGAACGAAACGAAGTTTACAACCGAACGAAAATGATAAGATCAATGAAAAGGGGAAGAGAAGGATAATCAAATGGTCCAAAATATAAGTTTTAATGATATTAAAAAAAATTGCCCAACAAATCATGGAAACTCACAAATGCGGTTGTATAAATACAATTTATGAAGGCAGCCACGTTATTGATGATTGATTACTAGAAGGGAGAATAAAACTCCTGAAATATAAATATCTTCTAAACCTAGGTTGAAATGATCCGATCTCTCTCTCTTCGTTCAGTTACCAAATCACAAATATTTATCGAAATATTCATTTTAAAAGCCTAATAATATCGATTTACGTTACTGGTATCGATCCAATGGTGCATTAATCAAGTAAAATGACACAAATGGCGGAAGTCGCTTTAGTACAGAGTGAAGGTCATCAGTTTGATGAACTATGACGGATAAAGAATTGGTAAATAAGGAATAAACGTAGGTGTAATTTTAAGATTTTAAACAACGTTAGAAAATGAAATAAGGCTTGTATGTGTGCATTGATGAATGGTTACACAAATACAGTTAAACTCTGTTATAACGAACTGAGTTGTAACGATACATCAATAACGTCAATAATTAGTGATCCGGACTGATTCCCATGGTGAATAATATTATTGATCCTTGCTTATATCGCCAGTGAGAAGAAGCCACTTCGAATATAACGACAAATTTTTAGCCACATTTGTTTTTGTTTGAATGATGATTCCTTAAGAAATTCCTTAAAACCTCAAGTAAGATTAATGGTCATCAAATCCAGGTAATGTTTGTTGGCACGTTTAAACACCTGTTTTTGTCTCTTCCTTGAGGCAGGCCATGTAAAAAGGAAGTGTAACGTTGAAAATAAAAAAAAATTTATTACATGTTTGATATGCTTCGACTTGGTCATTCACATAAGTATTTTTTGTGACATTTCCGTATTGTGCCCTTCCTGACATTTTATAAAAATGTCCCGTTTTTTTTCAGGGAAGCTTACTCCAATTCATAATTTTTGCTAGAATTAGGAATGTGAAGGTAATCTTCATAATTTATAAATGGTGTTATAATGTGTGTGCATATTGCCATAAATATTTATTTCACATGTTTGTCAAGTATATTTTTGCGCATGAAATACATTTTAGCAGACTTGCTGTAGCATCGTATTACTCGCCAAGGGTTATTTGTAAGTAATATTTGGCACTTTCGCCGACGTTCGGCAACATGTTTGGTGAGAATCACCATGTTCGTATTAATTAACCCCATCCCCCCCCCCTGCTTTTCTGAATCAAATATCGCCACCCTGTTCATAAAGAAATAAAAATTTCGTTCATAGTGTTTGATTGTCTCTGATTATATTTTTAGTCAAAATGCCTTAGAAAACCTCAACCTCTGTTATAACAACAAAATTTCGTGGAATCTTCGATGTCGTTATAATCGAGTTTGTATGTTTACGACTCACGGAACACACAGTTTTCACCATGTATATTTTAATGATCCTTAGATCGGCCTAAATATTATTGTACATGTGTGCTCTGCTGCTATACATGATGTCGATAATATGCAATTTTTTTTAATCTGGGACTATTATGTAGGATGTATATGTAAGGAATATGTATTGTAGTCCTATACTCCCAATTGGGGAAATGATACGGTATGCACATTATTCGAGAAGAGTGCACACACTCAGATTCATATAGAATTCACATCGTATTAACATGCTGAGGAGTTCCGACGATATAGAGAAGAAACTCTTTATTTATTTATTTTTTTTATCTAAACAAAGATTTGAGTGTATCTTGAGTGGGAAGATAATGCTCTTCTCACGAAATTGTTTCTATTTCCGTAATATAGTTAAGGATTGAATTCGTAGTCTAATATTATTTCCCAATGCGGCCGAATATCCGTTCGAGAAGAAACGAACTCTCGTCGCATGCGGCAAATTGACTCAGTTGAGATCCGAGAGAGAAATACTCACAATGACTCTATATATTGTATTGCATTGGAAATGAATGAATTACTTTCTGCTTAGCTTGAGAGAGGAAGGAAATAACGTGTTCTTCGTCTATTACTGAACCAAACAACTAAAACTTTGTCTTCACGAAACTAAAAAATTCACAGAATATATTTCAGAAAACAGATATCCATTCGAAAAAAAACAATAGCATCACATAAATGAAAAATAATTATCTTGACAATTTCACTTCCTTTGTCAACAAAAAAATAAATTAGCTTTCAGTATGGGGCCGTTCAAGTATTACGTCATCATCGATGGGGGGGGCGGGGGGTTTCCGATTTGCTGACTTTTGATGAAAAGGGGGGAAGGGAAGGGTTTGGATAACGCTTACGTCATCAACCACCCTTTATGAAAATATGAGTTATAGGATTCAGAGGGGCAAAGCTGATGACGAAATTTTGCTGACAAGGGGGGGAGGGGGTCAAAAATGGCTAAAAATTTGCTTACGTAATACTTGAACGGCCCCTATGAGAAGATCAATATATATACAAATGAGTATATGATGATGATGATGAGATGATGCGTGAACGAGTTCGCTTGGAATTTCATTGATATTGTTTTAAATTATATATGTTACAGTGAATTATTACAGTGACATATTCTACAAAGAATATGAGAAAAAAATATATAGTTATCAGAATCATATACAATGCAGAAAGAAATGATAGGAAGGAAAATGATAACTAATAAAGTTATATGACATGAATGTCGCTCTCCACTTGTTAATACAAGATATACGAAAGACTTGTATTAACTTATCTTGTATTAACAAGTGGAGAGCGACATTCATGTCATATATATAGCCCTCTGGTGGCTCGTCGTCCATGAGCTATTAGCTGATCGGTTTCACCGTCCATTGCACGGTTCCGTTCGGCATATATACGCTCTAGCGAAGGAAAATCTCTATCTCCTCTGTAGCTTAGTGGTCAGAGCACTCGTCCGGCAATCGAGGGACCCGGGTTCGACTCCCGGTAGAGGCAGAGGTGAGTTTTTCCTTCCTTAAAAAAAAAAAAAAAAATTAACATCTCAAATAATAAACATCTTCACAACATCCAGTCTTCCGTATATCTTGTAATAAAGTTATCACACGTCGGAATTTAGAAAATATATTGTTATGGGTATGTATAAGTATTCTTTATGGGTATTGTATAATATTTTATCATGGGTATATATTGTTTATAATTTTTGTGATTGTGTTTTTAATTGGGTTGCTGTATTTTTGAAATATATGACATCCATATTTGTTATGGACATCTTTCTCTCAGCCACCTCGTTGGGCATTTTGCCTGTTGTAGTGTATTTGTATTTCTATAATAAATGTGAAATTTCACGAAAAAAAACCTATTTTCAATTCAAATGACCACATTGTATGACGTCAAGTGAAACAAGATCGATTAATTTTGTCTTTATTGTATTATTATGTGGTGAATATAAACACATATATATGCATGTACGGTAAATGTGATAAATTCGGTGATTATGCATAATGACGAACCATTTTGATAAGTTTGATAAATTTCGCGAATTTATCACATTTACCGGAAAACTTTTAAAATCCCCAGTTCGTATTGGCGTGTCCGATTGGCGCCGTGGTAAGATGTTCGTCTTTCACTACGAAGGTTATCGTCAAGGTCCACGGGTTCAGAATCCAGAAAACGACATCGGAAACAAGTTCTTTACCTAGCGATCCTGGGGCGGCTACAGGTGGATGGCGACTTCGTTCCTTACCCAACTCCACAGGCTGAAAATTGCTGTATGGCGATGCATAACAGGAATGGTGTGCGGTAAAGTAGTAGAGCTCGTATAGGTCAATATGATAAATTTTATTCAAACTCTAATTTAGGATGATGGATTCGATAGTGGATATTGATTATATTTGAAAATGTTGATAAATGTAAAGAAAGCTAATATTGCACAGATTGATGATAATTTATACCTTTTTTCCTTATATCTTTTCCATTCCATTCAATTTATATGGCAAATTATATGTAGAGGGTATGCGCATCACGTATGGGAGATACTAATAAATGGTTGAATTTGTGATTTTTCCGCATAATTTATTTCACATCATGCGAACGTAATTTGGGAATTAGGCATAATCACCAGCAACAGTGATAAATGTAGGAAAATGGATCAAACTTACAGATATGATTGTTGATTATGCATAAAATCAGAGATAATAATAACTGGTGGTTATTCTCAATAACCAGGGATCATAATAAATGGTAATTATGCATATTAACGAGAGATCAAGCATCATAATAACAGATTTATCACATTTTCTACAACATATGTATACGCCGCATTTTACTGGTGAACCGTTGATCGTATAGGCGTACTTCCAATTATAAAACGTATCCAGATAATGCCAATCATGTCGCAAGAGGTTGTACAGTTATTAAAATGAAAAAAAAAACTATTTATGTGGACACCCTGTCTTAAAAAACCCATTTAGAAAGCTGTTGCCCTGTCTCTCCCGAGGCCAGCAAAAACGTTCCTATGTGTACTATTTGCTGAGATATTCGAATTCAAAATCGGAGAAAAGTTTAGAAGAGCAAAAATGAGGGAAAGAAGCGTTGTACGTGAGTTAATGCTGTTCTCCCAAAATTTTTCAGAATTTTATTTTTTAATTCAAATATTTCTGTGAATATTGCACTTAAAACGTGGATATTTTTTTTTCGGTTGACATAAGAGGAATCAGGGCAACAACTTTCGAATGCCATTTTTGAGGACACGGTGTCCGCATAAAACGTTAATTTTTATCTTTTAATAACTAAACAAACCCTTTCAACATAAATGACGTATAAGTTCTACACGTGATTTGAATACTTTTTCTAACTGGAAATATGACTGTAGGATCAACGGTTCGCCCGTAAAACGAGGCAAGGAAAATTGTGGAATCACACTGTATTCTACAGATACAGTAGATTCTCGATAATCCGACTCGTCCATTAATTCGGCTTTTCTAGGTGAGTTTTGTCCGATCATTTGGAAGAAGAACATGTCATTGCGCAGAACTATATGCATAATTTAAATGGGCCTTTTTAATTTACTTCCAGTAATCTCATGATTTCGGTAATCTGGTACACCCTGATGTGACATGTGCCGGATTAGCAAGAGTCTATTGTAGTTTATATCTGGGTGTCGATTGGAAACAATCAGACAAATGTTTCACCGTTTTGCTCGAAATATGGTCAGCCGAATGTCTATTTTGCGTGTCAACCATCTAGTAACTATCTAATTAGAGACTCTCAATATTATATGGAACGGAATTAGTAAAATGGAGAAATATGATTACCACATGACCTTCGCGTAATCAATTAGCTCATTTAGCTAGAAGTTATCGTAACGCTAATTTCATGTTTGTAAAAATATGTATTAAAAACACAAAGCCGTTGACATAACGTAGAAGTTCTATCATAGACAACACATGTAAATTTATAAGATAAAGAATTTTACAGTAGCATGTGATTCTAAAACTATATGGAAAACTAACACATCATTGCGATACCAAGCATAGAAAGTAAATTAGTTCACTCCTAAATTTTTCAAAGTTTTTTTCGCACTTGAAAGATGTATAAAAAAATATAGCAAACATAAAAAATTAACGAAATATGTAACTCAAATTTTTGAAATTTTATTTTCTAAGAAAATCTGTGATATTGAATCCATCTTACGCATATTTTAGTTTCGAAAGTTTTCAGAAATTTCGCAATGAACATACATTCTTGTAGATATATATATAGTAAAGATTACGTTAGATTTTTAGTTGGAACAAAACCAGGCTGATAATAAAATAATATTTTTCTTGAGAAGTTGGGAACTCGAGTCAAACAAGAAAAATATCGTAAAAGCACACACATACATCATAAATACATATTACTTTCCACTCTCACTCAGCTAACAAACTCTTTTAAACCAACCAGAATATTGGCAAGAAAAATTCCGAGGAAGAGTAAAATTCTCTAGAGTCAGTTTACTTACTTCTACAAACATTCAAGGACGGAGAACCTTCTTTTCTTACTTCAAGATTCACACAAAGTTATCCTTCATATATACATCCACTAAAAAAAAAAGAAAATAAAGAAATGAATGCAGTTAGTAAACCTTGAAGAATTTTCTAGAATCTAATTATTGAAACGAACATCTCGTCAGTGGGAAACATAATTTTATTAGAAACCCGGTTGGTTTTAAGCATAAGTCCCCAGTTTAGATATATTTTCTTCAAAGTACGAGTTCATTAAAAACATTTCTATCATAATACGTGATGGAGAAGAAGAAGAAAAAAAGATTGATAATATTCTCTAAAAAATAAGCCACTTAACATTTCGGTTCGCTTGAGCGCCATTGATTTTGGTATGTCTCTAAGTAAACATTGTAGCAGTAAATTTTCCGATTTTTCTCGGAACGTTTACGAACATCTCGGACATGTATTTTCTTTCTTAGCAATTTATACGTCTTTCGGTTTTGATTTGCTGAAAAAATCTCGCCTCCTCTTTACCGGAGCTAAACCGAGCGGAAGAACTCTTTTTTTTAATAATAATATATATAATTTATTATCTTTATTTTTTTTCTATTTTCACAAATTCCTGAAAGAAACGGATTCTTTTTGGAAATTTCAACTGTTAACGATAAGGTAAGATTTATTCCATGACAGTAACAATTGCTTCATATAAATTAATTCAAAACGCTGTATAAATTGAATTCAATGATAAAAAAATTGCGTCATGCTTTTTAGAGATATATTCATTATATTTCATAGTTAGAAGTGAAGCTGAATGCCTTAAACGAACGTCTTTTGAAAAAAAAAATTTTCATGTGAGAATGATTAAAATACTTCGGGTTTTGCTAATGAGCAGAATGACCCATAAATTCGTAAAAAATTCAGAAATATGTAAACAAGTTGGAGAAACTGGTATATCTGAATGCCAATGTTCTCCTAATGTGATCCTTTCACTTTTCCGGGGCTTAGTTTGTACTAGATTGGAGTATGCCGTTAAGTTTTGGAGACCATACTTACAGAGAAACATTGACTTGGTTGAGGGGTTGCAGAAAAGAGCCACGAGTGCTCTTGATGGCACACGAGGCTCAAGCTATGCAATTGCCCATGGCGATTGCAAAATCGCAAACAATATATATATTTAGAAAACAGTTATTTTCCAGATATTATGCTAAGGAGAACTCAGCAGTACAATTCGAAATAGATTTTTTAAAATTATTTTTTTCAGGCTCTCTATACGTGTGAAAAAAATTATCAGCTTTAGAAAGAAAATTGCGTATTTGAGGGTTAAAAATACCAAAATTACAAATTTATCAGAAAAAAAAACATTGGAAAGCGCATCAAAGTCATCATGTTTACGTACAATGCGTTTCAAGTTTAGGCTGACGTTAATCAATGTGAAAATGTAATAGAAATGTCTTGCATCCCTATACAGAGATCGTTTCGTGAGTGAGAGAGATGTTGGATCGGTGCTCTGAACAGGGCTGAGCGCAGTCATTCTGTTGGATTTCATTCACGGGTGAGAGCACCTAAATGGACCATCACATAAATTAATCCCCGGAGACGTTTGAATGAGATACAGAGAAAATCTCCTTCTTGTCAGTTTCGTGCAGCTCTCGGTAAGTACTATTGCAATCATATTAGATTAATTCCGGTAATAATAATGACGTTGTAACGTAACAAAATAAAAGGTGGTCATTCTAGGTTGCAATTGAATTCAAGCATCAACTTTCATAAGTAAATATTACATCGATATTGCAAGAAAATAACCACTATATTTGGAATATAATTATTTATACTTTATACTTATCAGAGATTTAGTTTTAATCGTATTTGAATTCAAATAGAATTCTTTGTATCTGAATCTTGAAATCCCGTCAGGTAGAGATATCGTTAGTAATGTATTACATATAAAATAAATATTACAGAGAGGGAAACTATGCCATTAAAAAAATGGTACAATGATAAATAATCGGGATTAAAAATATTGCTTTGTAATTTAATTATATTAATAACAATATTCCAAGATTTTTTCGAAGAATTATAAAGATGCGAAGTACTGTCTGTGTCTTTTAATTTGTTTTGTCGGTTTTATTTTATCCATAGAAACCTCTAACTGATTACATCCAAGTCTACGTGCATTTGAGAGTTAAAATATGCAGCAAACTTTCGTAACCAAGATTTTTTTGTAATATAGATTTTGTGCATAAGAAATATTATAGAGATTGCATTATCGGCGGTTAACCGCGGGTAAAGAGGGATGCTATTTTAAATAGATGGAAACATTGCGTACCCGTAGAAATTGCGGGATAAGCAATCAGAGGGTTTACCTTTTAATGACCAATGTTCCCAATTGGAAACATCGGTATTATTAATTAATTAGAAAAAAAAAATATTTTTCTGACATTATATGAAAGAACGTGATTTTTTCCCTGAACGCGCGTGAGATTCCAAAACTTAATTTCTAAAACAAAAATTTCATTTATTTCAGCACCTTTATCCTAAATTTAATTTTTTAATCACTTATTTTCAAGAAAAATAGAATTTAATTGCTTTGTCGATCAGAAGGGAAAATAAATTAAAAAAATTAAGAATATCTTAAAAAAATCTTAATTCGGCCAGTTAAAGGTCAAGATACAGTCGAATCCCGTTAAAACGAATTCCAAGAGACCGTAGAAATCACTTCGTTATAACGAAATTTCGTTATAAAGGAATTCCAGGTTATTTAAAAATGTCCCGACGTAAACTTCTCTGGGGATTAGAAAAGTGCTCGTTAAAACGAGATTTTTGCTATAACGGTATTCGTTAAAACGGGATTCGACTGTATCTAAATTTTTTTTACAACAATATTTAAAAATTATTTTCATATTTTGATCGCCGTCCCATGCCCCCTCCATCCTTGCGTATGCCTCTGGTGTGAACCAATCTAGCCGATTACTAGAATATTGATTCGAAAATGCTCATGTCAAATTACAAAGTAACCAGCATTCATAATCAAGAAATCAGTAAAGTTAAACACTGATTTGGGGTATTTTTATATTATTGTCTCCGGAATTAATTGCGCTGTCCCCATTTGCATTTAATTCGTATTATAAGAATGTTTTAGTCTTCCATTTATTGTGGTTTTTATCTGAAACAGCGTGCCACAAAGGCTCATTTCTTAAATAACGCAATGGATTGCTATTGTTATGTAGTTAACTTTCTTTTACTCCGAGATTTTCTTAGTTTTTCAATCGGCAATCTAATGTCGTTTCTTTGTGGAAGTGTACCAAAAAAAATAAAAACATAAACTGAGTGTATGATGTGATATTTAAATTACCGGTATAATTCCACACAACCAATTATGACTATGTTGCTAATAAGTCGAACACGCAACCTGTTGTGCTTAAATCTCAAGTATTAATGAAGTACTTTCTAAAATTGAAAAAGGACAAGGCTTCCTGTTGCCATAAATAGAAAAAAAATATCTTATTAGTACCACTACAGGGCTATAATAAGAGGTTTGGTTTAGAACGTTTTTATGAAGTTCGCGAGCTAAACGTTAATATTCAGAGATAATCGAAAAGATCTCCCGATGTTATTAGGCATAATCTCCCTTCGCGAGTATTAAACACTATATACACCATTAAGTAATTTACAGTTGATGGCTGTGTTTTTCTTTTTCTTTTTTGAGGTACCAGGAACAATTTTCATTTATATTTAATGTCCTCGTTAGCATGAAAGATAAACTGGAAAAAGTGAGCTGCCATATTGGAAGGCGGAAATAAAAGAAGAAACTGCGCATATAACATTTTTACTCACCCTAAAAAGATAAGAAAAAGGAAATTTTTACTCCTCTTTTCTTTCAAAGGGAGGTGTATCTTAGTTCTTTCGGGACTCGCCTTTTCATAACACCAGGGCATAAATCTAACTTTATGGAGGCGCTACAACAGGCATTATCCAAGTCCGTTCCTTAACATACCCTTACACAAACGCTTTTTCCCCCGTTTAATGCTAATGCCAAGAAGTGTTGAAACAAAATGCTGTTTATACCTTAGCATAAAACCATTGGGGGGTCGAAGAAGCGGTATTCATGCCTTCCTTTTTTTTTTGCTCCTTCATTTTATTTTGGCATTATTAGTATCATTTTATAAATAAGCTCTACCATGTGGTATTTACTTTTATGGTAAGTGTAATACTGTAATCTCTTAACGTATTATGATCGACGACACTGTGAAAAAATAAAAAGTATCATTCTTTTAGAATGTTTATTCTGGATTATACTATCTACATTTATTTATCCATAATGAATGTGTTATTTGGAAGGATACAACATTTAGTCTCACTCTGAGGGTGATTCCTAATTTCTTTTCGATTTTCCATGACTTTAATAAAAATATGACTATAAAATAATTAAGTATCAACTCAAGGATATTTAAGTGTCCATTTCGAGTCCCAATGCATCGAAGGTTTGCGATGTATATCCATTTTTATCCTAATTTATTATTTATTTTACAAATAATTACCAATGCATCTTGATGCAACTACAATTAATGGGTTATCCAAAATGGTCTGACTATTTTTCTCGTCAATGATTGATCAAACGAAAATTGCTTGATATTTATTCATTGAAATATCCTCTAGTTTTTTTTCTTACAAATTCAAATTTTGCATGAAATTTAAAAATTTCATTGTAGTAGATTTTGGCTGATTTAAAGAGAAAAAGTGATGCGTGTAGCTTTGAACAACATAGCATCAGAGAATGATTTTCCGGCTTCAAGAGATGAACAGAGAGAAACAAATGAAAGTCAAAAAAGTGCGACTTTTCGTCAGTATTGCGATATGATGTAACATCCCAGAGTATCGTAGTGTTTCTTTCTGGCGATTAAAGAAAATGAGGACTTTCCAGAAAATAATGGGTCCTTTTGGTTGTGTTTCAGATGGGCGTATCATGCGCTGAATATTCACCAATACAGGTTTTCTCCAATGAATTCCACCAGAATGTTTAGAATCTCTTGGAAGTTTTGACTGACCAATTTCGGTTTTTTCCTTCTATTAGGAATTACATCGACTTCCAACGCAACAGGATGTCGGAACAATCCAAATGTTAGTTCACTTGAAGCTTCATATCCATATACTTCATAAAAACTTCTTAAAAGTTGTGCAACTTTTTTTTTTTTTGAATGAATGATAACATCAAGTAGATAAAATTATTTTCGATCACATATTCTGAACACACTAGGAAAGCATTTCGTATGCACCGATTAAAATGAAGAAAATAAAAAGACTTGAGTGTCCTTGAGAGAACTTCCAGCTTTCCCGTTCCCGTGTTAAGGAAGTTTCTCCACAGAGAGAAGGCAGACCGACAACATGGTATTTAAATAATAGGAAAATTCAGACATTTGATACTTTCACTTCAAAATACGGCAGTCAAATTACAGCACCAGTATATAACACGGAAAAACATAACACTGGCAGCATAAATAGGTTAGGTATTCATAAATGCACTCAGAACACACACATTCTAACATGTACTACTGATTCGATAAAAATTCCCAGGGAAATGCTTACGAGGTACATTCGAGTAAAAGTAGTATCTTTCACGTGTTACTACAGAAAACAGAAAAAGTCTCTACACTAGCAACTGAAATATGTCGATACAAAAAACATTCAGGACTTTCAAGCAGCCTTGTACTATGCACGTCAATGCTGATGTTTCAGATTGATTTCAATTATTGATTTTTTAAACAATCATTTGGTAACAGACCAACATTTATGAAAAAGTTACGAAATAAGAATTATTCTCATTAATACTTTATGCACAAACAAAGCAATGATTCTCTAGAAAAATGCAATTTTCTATTATAATTGGCGCTGGATTTCTCATCCAATTGTGTAAGTGAAAGAGCTTTATTTTATGTATCTAAGAAAAAAATGTATTAGCTCAAAATCTCTCGAATTCAGAAAGATTGGGCGAGAAATTCTTCATGTATGAAATTAAAATATCATCTCTATTTTCCTCTTTGTGTGTATATTAGTGCATGATTTTAATAATGGCCTGAATTTTGTGATAGATGGGAGACAAAATTTGGGCATTGAAATATTCAAGAAATTTTTTAAACAAAACCAAAGAATTAAATGGATGAATAAGAACGTCTTAATTGTATATTAGAAATGTTCGCGTTCCTTAATTATACGTTTATAAGCACCTATCCCAAAGATTTGATTAATTATCTCTTAAGAAAGGAGGGAGGATGACAGTGTCATGGTTTCCGACACAGATGATGGTCATGTGCACAACGCACAAAAAAAAAGTGTTTCAATGTTCGTTTCCGTAATGATAAATGATTAATTTGTTGAAACTGGTGTAATCGATCGACATGGGGATTATCCAATGCTTAAAATGAAAAAAGGGTAACAATAAAACGAAAAACAAACGAAAATCCCTTGTTGTTGGACATCTGAAATACAATGTACTTTCAGAAAACGAGCAATGATTCGCATTTGCGAGCAAGAATTATGTGTGTACTATGTTTAACCCGTTTCACGTAGTAAATGCTAGGGCTGGTCTGATTTATCGATTAATCGGATTGGATAATCGATAAATTGTCAATCGCAGTTAGAAATTTTATTCGAGTTAATCAACATGATCAACTCTCGATTAAAGTTTTTAACAAAAGTTTATGAATTAACTTGATTTTTTTGAAAAACCGATTAGATGTCATAAAGATAATGCTCTCTACAGAACATTTTAGATTAGTGACCATATATTAAAAATATTTAAATCAATATTTTGATCAAATTAGATTCAACGAAAACATGATTTCAGTTTGAAATTGAAATTCATATCAGTATCAAATCAAGTTTGATGTGAACGTAGATGTCGCTGTGAAAATTCTATGAAAGGAATTTGAAGAGATAACCAAAATTTTTGTTGTCTCCACTATGAACAGTAGTTTTTCGTATTCTCGGAAGCATCAGTTGATGCGCCTCACAAGTACCATTCGAGAGGGGTTTCTAGGAAAATAAGCAACACACACACATTATAATCGAAAGTAGTTCCGAAATCAGTGAATAAAAACCAAAAATAACCGGTTTTCTTTTAAACGACAAGATCCATATGAAGAAATTACAGGTTTAGGCAGCATATCAAATTATTTTCAGCATATCAAATTGCTTGAATCGGGAGCCTTAATCTTTTTAACCTATTACTACATTTGTTTACATCTACCGAATAGGTAAGTGAAATGAATAAAATATATTTTTATAGCATCTACTAATATAATTTGGTTAGAAAACAACTTCAATTAAAATTCGATTAATCGGTTAAAAGTTTTTGATTAGCCAGTTAAAAATTGTAATCGATTCCTAGTCCTAGTAAAAACTAATCCGATGGTTCCTCGATTTTATCATCACACGTACAATGGGATTGTGGGTAATTTTATCTCACGCAGTCTCCAATTAGCGTGCCAAACGAAACAAACCTTACCGTTTAAAAGTTTCCTGAAAACAATTGTCTACGTGAACTACCTCAAAATAATCCATGGACCTTGTGATGGAGTCCTCAAGGGAACCCCAATTATCTTTGAAGAAAATTGGGATGCCAGGAAACAGGAGCCAATAGTTGTCGAAGATATTGTGTCCTTAAAGAAGAGTATGGCACTGGAGGTAAAAAAGGCCGGCATTCGAGAACTAGGAATTGACCACAAACAAAATGATGCATCTCCATTGCATGCAAGAGCTTATGGACGGAAAGAGGAAGAGGGAAACGAAAAGGAATCCCTTACTTCAAATGGAGATTAGAGAGATGTGCAGAGTGTGTGTAGGAACCTGTACGAAATTTTGCAGAAAAGAACCACCAAAATAATTATGTAGCATTGCGAGCAATGAATCTGTCCAACAAAAATTCAATTTCCCACACGTTTCCTTGAAATCATCAAAAGACAGAAAAACCAAGTGTTATCGGATAGTTATTTTTTAAAGTCACACACACGGAAAGAAAAAAAAAATTGTAGTGCGCGAACGAGTAATTATTGATCAAATGTAATTTTTTTATCAGTTACTTTTATGTGAATTTTGGAACGGATAATCCGAGCTCTAATTATTCCCTATGGGAAAAATTGTTTCTATATACGAGTGATTCGAATTACGAGCATGTTCACGGAACGAATTATGCTCGTAAACCGAAGTTCCACTGTATCTTCTAAATAAAGGCCATGTTAGCCTTTGGTATCAAGTATTCACGGGGAAATAGCCTGAAACGTTTGCAGAGAAAAATATGAATTCGCACAATGGTTCCGTAAACTAATGCGGCCCAGACAAAATAGATATCAGACACATCCGCAGAGCAACACAACGAGATTTCTCTTGAAGAAGCGGTAAGATGAGCTCCAGAGAGAGTGATATAGAAGAAAAAATAAAAGAGTGTTGGCATAATATCAAGTGTCTTTGTATCGGTTCCGGAACTGCACGAAACAGGAACTTCTTTCGGAATTACTTTCCCGGATCCTGTTCCCATTTTCTTCCTTTTCTTACTTCCGATTTGAATGACGTTACTCAGACTAGTGCTACGCACACGTAATCGTCTAGAAGATGTGCAAAAAGGAAGTAAGGAATATATAAGGAATGCTTATTACAGGACAGAAATATTAAATTAATACGAAGGTTTTAACAACTGGCGGATGCGAGGAAGAATTCGAGAAACAAAATTCAACTGCCTGTACGACGAATAGAACCCAAGTCTTCTCACATGCCAGACGAACACGCTGGACGACTACGCTATAGAATCGGTGGGCTTCTTCCCTTAGAGCTTGCATGTGTTACGGTAAAAGCTCAAAGACTAGAAAGACTAAAAGATTCTGAAATACCGCTCTCAATGAATCAATTAACCAACATGACGATTGTTAATTAATAATTATAATTATTTAAAAGTTATAATTAATTAATAATTAAATATAAATGATCCTAATAAGTTAATAGTAATGAGTATTTAAGTAAACGCTTTATTTTATCATGAAAGCGCGTTGGTTAATTATTAATTTATTGCAGTTGTTAAATAATTAATGATCAACTCATGATGGTTGATGGCTTCGCTAAAAATAGGCTTTGATTTGGTAAAAGCCCGGAAATTTCGGACTTTTAGCAACTTGCCTTTTTCCCAGTCTTCGACATTTTGCCGTGACTTATGCACTAAACGGGAGCGTGCATGGGCCGTCAGACCTTACTCAGCCAATATAGCTCGCATGCACTGATATTTACCACCAGATGGTGACATGAGTTAGGTCTGATGGCTGAGAGAGAGGTAGGACCGACTCTCCATGTACAATCCCGTTCAATGCGTACAAGCTCAAATTACAATGTTTCGTTGCGCCTATTGCGTGGTGGTCTAGTGAACTCATCCGGTATGTAAGAGTACGTGGGTTTGATTCTCCGTAGTGAATTGGTTGTTTTTGTTTTTCCTGATTCATTTTAATATCTCGGCCAGTTGTTAAAAACTTCCGCATGGATTGCAGAGAGTGGCACGTGTGTTATCTTTAAATATTACATTGATGCAAGAAAGAAAATCATCATGCATTTATTTTTAACATTATAAATTTTTGATTTGTTCTCGAAACTCGAAATATTTGAAGACAGAGCACAGAAAAATGTTGCAGCCATTTCGCATTGGGTGAGTAGAGCTGATTTCCCGACGGGATTCTTGCCTGTGTTGGGAGTGATGCATAGCGGAAGAGAATCGTCTCTATGTATACAAACGGGAAGTCATTCCGATTGGCAAATATGTGACAAGGGGGCTGTCAGTGTTCCTCGACTGTACTGTTATACCATGAGATTAGTTTACTATCTTTCGTATGTTTGAAGCTTACTATACTGGATCTTGAATTCTTCATAAAAAGAACTGTTTGGAGTGTCATGAAGAAGAAATGCGGGGAACGCAAATGTATTGATTGTTCTGAACACATAATAATCCTCATTATGCACCATTTCTATACATTTTTCATACCTAGATAACAACATTTATTTTTTTAATACTCTCTGCATAAACTTTTCCGCTATTTACGTAGCGTTCCTGTCAATCTTATACGTTCATTTTGTTTAACATTAATTTCACATATACCGTTTTGAAAATATTTCGTGATGCACTTGAAATATGAGAGCTGATCGAGCCTCTATGAAGTTCTCGAATTATGGCATTACTGATATTTATTTGAGGTAAGATTGATTTTTCTGATTTTTGTATTTTTTTTACATAAAGAAAACCAATTAGTGAATGTGCTTTTTCATTTGATAGGAATGTTCATTTACAAACCCATCATCATTCACTGTCAGACGAAAAGGAACATAAAGATGGAAATTTACTCGTCCAAAGAACCATAATAAATAAAATCTGTGATAGATTAGGCTGCAGTGCGGTTTATAAATGTATGTCCAAAAGAACAAGTTGAAGTTACTGCACATGCACGGCATAATCTTGACTTTTATTTTGATAGTTTTTTTTTTTTTTGGCTAAATCACATTCTGCTGACACGGCCCTCATTTTTTTTTCAAAATGCCAAAAAAGCCATTTTAAAACAACTCTGTGTAAATAAGAATATATCGGACTCCATATGACTTCATGTTGCCAATGCCTTTGCCTAACTGTATATCACAGAGCTTGGTCGTACCAGGATAGAACATATCATATGAGATGTGTGAAATGATGGTCTTCCTGCAAAGTTGACTTAGTGATGAAACCATTGGGGTTAAGCTACCCCCAAGCCAACCCAACACCCCAGGGCGCCCCTTACCAACTCTCTCGCCACCATGCCTCCATCCCATTTCCAACCCAATAATAGCCCAGCATCGCCACCCGGCACCACCAGGACGTTCGCACAGTTGGCAGTGCCAGCAAGTCCACGAAACAAACACGACTCGGACAACCTAAATATGCCAGGGGCCACGCTCATTCAGCACGTTCCTGCATGTACCGATCCGTCAGGAATTTCGCAGAGGAATGTGTTTGAGGTGAATGTACGGTCAAGCAGTAGTAGTAGTACGGCACAACTCGCTAGGTAGTAAATTGCCTATGGCGATAGACCTGAGTTGCGCTCGGTATTAAAAAAAAAAAGTAGTAGTAGTAGCCGCTGTGGTGGTGAAGTGGTCATAGTGACGGACTCGCATCGCGGGCACCCGGGTTCGAGCCCCACCATCGTCACAGTGGTGGTCGGCTGAAGTTGGTTTTCTGTGGTTCCCAACTTCGAGGCGCAAATGCGAGCCGATCTCCCCGTTAAAAAGTCTCGCCACAGAGAGCAACAGTCCTGCAAACAGTGCAAATATTCAGTCACTACACATCACTCACTTCACTTCTTAGATATAGATGGCAGCACTGAAAAATCATACACAACACTAGATACGCACTCAGACTGTTAGGTACACGCACTTACACTTCCGGCACAACTCACTAGGTAGTAAATTGCCTATGGCGATAGACCTGAGTTGTGCTCGGTTAAAGAAAAGAAAAAGAAAAAGTAGTAGCAGTAGCCGCTGTGGTGGTCAAGTGGTCATAGTGACGGACTCGCATCGCGGACACCCGGGTTCGAGCCCCACCGTCGCCACAGTGGTGGTCGGCTGAAGTTGGTTTCCTGTGGTTCCCAACTTCGAAGCACAAATGCGAGAAGATTGCCCCGTTAAAAAGTCTCGCCACAGAGAGCAACAGACCTACAAACAGTACATATATTCAGTCACAACACATCACTCACTTCACTTCTGAGATATAGATGGCAGCACTGAAAAATCATACACAACACTAGATACGCACTCAGACTGTTAGGCACACACAATTACACTTCCGGCACAACTCACTAGGTAGTAAATTGCCTATGGCGATAGACCTGAGTTGTGCTCGGTTAAAAAAATGTAGTAATAGATGTTAATATCGATCAATATAACTTGAAGTTGATGTTTAGTAAAAAAAACCCCGTTTACTGCGTAAAAAGAGACAGGGGAAAACAATCGGCTATATATTCTCATCAATCTCACTTGACAACGAAAAATAATTTTGCGGCACAGTTTGTTCAATTGTGACACACCAACACATACGTTGATGGTAAACAGTCTTCAACAACCATACAAACGAGTAAGATAAATTTATGACTCAACTCCTCAATAAATAGATTCAATTCCGAGAAAATTTCAATTAGAAACTAGTAACAACTTGTTTGTTTTTCCTCCTATTATATCTTGTTTCCTTTTATTTCCTGGAAAACATTCGAAAAATCTCATCCTAATCAGATTAGAAAGAACAATTAAGAAACAACGGCGGAAGAGACTATTACATCCTGATCTCTTTCTTCAACAGTGGATCAATTCACGTCGATACGGACAAAAATAAAGAAGACGAATAAGAACTGAAGGATGTGAATTCCCTAGAGTGTAATTTACCTTACCGGAGTAAACCTGCCTTTACTTTTCACCCGCTCTGTTCTCAAAGACCGATCGCTTGCTAAAAAATAGAAGAGAACGACTCCATTCAGCGAACGGGCCACCGCTACTATTTTTCCTAAGCCTGTGTTTTCGGATACACTATATATTTTTCTGTTATCTCCGAACTGTTTTATTAATGGTTTCTCGCATCATCCTGATTTTAGTTCAGGAGAGGGAAAGATATATATATATATATGTGTAGGAAAAAAAGTGGAGACCGAGAAAGAATATCGATTGCCGTTATGGGAGCACAAAATAAGAGACAGTGTTTCATTTAGTGTTCCGAACAAGACGCAGAGGCGGGAAAATTGTTTTCGGAAATTAATAATTCACGCGTACAAATTTTTCGCGCTCGGCCGTACGTATATCTGATCGTTAAACGCACATGTTGTTTGTATATATTTACTCTCTCGTAGACTGAAGCAGTGACTGGCACTGTGTAGGGTTTAGAACCGGCGAGAAGTTGTCAATTTCATTCAAGGTAGTGTTGAATTGATAGAGATCTAATGTGCCGTGTCCCTGTAAAACTTTGAATGTGTGATCCTGGGGAATGGGGGGGGGGGGGGAAATGTGCATCGAAATATAACGATACACTCGTGTTCAGAACTAATTATACACTACATTAAAAATTAATGTATTTTTCGGAATATTATAGGGAAGCTAATTTATTTCCAATTGTTGTGGTTTTTTGTTGCTCCGTCTCTTCTCCCAATATCATCGGATTTCCTAATTGATGATAATATTCGATAGAGATACGAGACTGAGTGGGTGACCAATCCAAGCATCGGACTGTTGCCTAGAACTTTTCCAACCAATTTTACTGTTAGAGTTCAATGTATTCCGGAATTATCGTCCTGGGATATCATAGAGTTGCAAACACTTATTCATAGATAAATATGGCCATTAACGGTCGTATTCACCGAAAGAGTTTAACTTCAATCGCAGGTTTAAGGATTAAATATCGACTCGGATTGGTTAAAATACCGAATCAAATAAATGTATGTCGATCTCTAATCCTTTAACATGCGATTACAGTTAAACTCTGTCGGTTAATACGGCCGTAAGAGTTCTGAAAGACTCAGCTATCATACTTTTGTTTGCTCACAGTGACCCTAATCAGTGCAAGTGAAACAACTTGGACCATAATATTTTCTGTGAGGCTTGAAATATGATATATTGGAACATTTTTTTCAGATTCTCAGTGTATAAATTGAAATTGAAAAATTGGAAATTAAAAAAAAAAATTTAGAAACAGGAAGCGAAAAACAAAAACTTAAGAGAGTGATAATAAAGAAAACAAAAAAGTATATTTTTTCTAAAATACCTTTTATAATTTATATATAGTAAACTCTTAACTAACCGGCATAACGTGGCGGAAGAATAACAAAAAGGATAGGCCGGAGGTATATGCTACTTTCCTATGTTAAACATGAAATTGATAAACCACACTTTTTATATATAAAAACCCGCTCTCATTTATATTTTCCGGCCATTACTTTATGAATGTCTGTTATGTACTGTGGTACTGTATACTGTAAGTTTTAAAAACTTATTATGAGGAAAAAGGAAGTTTGAGAATAAAAGTATAACATATATTGAACAAATCTTATGATACATTTTATAATGTACAACTTAATTGCAGAAAACAGCATGTACACTGTGCCGTGCGATGCAAAAGTTTAGACACGAAATTCGCTCTTAAATTTTAAGGAAAAAAACGGAATTATTAAACAATAAAGATAATCAGAGAAGGGAAGAGGATAATTATCTCTCTCTGCATTTTTCTGTGGCATGAATACGCGTTTAAAAATTTGCATTTTATTTATTTATTGCTGAAATTTTGTGATCGATTTGTTTCGATCGTTTCCATAATCTTCTGGGACACGTAATTTTAACAAACTAGCGATTATAAATAGAATTTCTATTATTTCTTAATTATTATTTTCTGTGAAAAAAAAAAGAATTTCATTACACTGCGTACTACAGAAGTTATACAGAAGAAAAAAAACAAGATTCATATAAAATTTGGGGTATATACATTTTATAGTATGGGAATACACTAAGAGAGTGAAGCTCATTTAAAAAGTAGCAAAAAAACTCTCATCAGATAATTACGAGAAATCAAATAGATCATAGACTAGCAAGGAAATAAAGAATAGAAATTTGAATATTTAATCAGGTTTTTGAACCGGAACCGGAAATTAATTACTATAATATTTAAAGCAGTGTAAACCCATTGATCATTCACGTACGATTAATCTATACTAATTTAACCTTTGAAGAAGATATCGAACATACGAGCATTATAAATCTGGTTTCATGTAATTAATAATCAAATTTAATTGAATTATGGAAGACCTTATAGGATCTATCAGGGAAATAGTGTGTAAGAATAAAAGCCTCGAAACACTCTCAGCACTCAATATAAGAATCAGAAATTTCCTTGCATGTGTTAACAATCATCTTTTCTGTATTTTGTTCTTGATTCTTTCACAAAATTTCAACTATAATCAATATAACTTTAAAAGGACCCGGTCCCGTTAATGCACTAAAGAGAATAAATGAAACTCAAAGAAGACACGTTTTTATCAAGATGCATTAATGGAACAGATTTCCAATAGAAAGAGGAAAAAACACTAGTAAGAAAACTAATTTTTAAAAAAATGCTAAATGTACTTGGTTCTTAGAACATCAAGATTTTCATGTAAGGAAACAATTTTTTTTTATCGGTTTCGGATGATAGATGCACTCAATATTACATGAAATTCAGTTTAAAAGTTTCCTTCATAATATTTCTTTATTTTACTCGAAATAATTTCTCCAGACTCTCTTTTGATGGTTCGTCTTTATCAAAAGAGTCATTAATACAGAGATACATTCTCTAATACAAGTGATCCTATGCAAATTTTATGCACGTGACCGGTTACTAATGTGTGATGATTAACCTTCCAGTGCACGGGTGAGAGAATGTTCCGTGAGGCAATAGGTTGGGTGTCGTAGTGGATTGTGCACAGGCGAAGTTGATTAATTCTAATTTTCAGATACTTTGAATTTTAGGAATTAACCTTGAGTTTTCTATTCAATTTAATGTTGAAATTGCCTGTTTCATTCGATTTTTTCCCAATGTTTTGGATAATTTACAGTTTGGTTTAGCATGTCATCTCAATAAAATGTTTATTTTCTTTGAATTCCTGGCCAACTTTCGGTCGTCTTTTTTTCAATTCTGTGATTTACTGATCTTTTCTAAAAATATAGCATAAAAAATTGAAAAAGTACAATGGTATAATCAGACCAAAATATTATTATTTTTTGTTGTGGCAGTGTGAAGCAATGTTTTCGTTATCAGTCCCACCCACACACACACTCACACACACACATTGGCTTTTGTGTTTCGGACTCCATTATCACCTGTCAATGGCAGATGCAAAGGATAATTTTACTCGAAAGGTACGAAAGTTTGTGTGTGGGTATATGCGAATCTGAAAACCGTGTTCAAAAGCGGAAGTACTGAAATCCTAGTTACTTCTCTCTCTACTTAAATCTTGAGGGGGGGAAAGAATGTGGTGGACTTTTATGGTGGATTGTGGTGGGATATTGCTGAAGTAGAGAAAGGAGTCACATGTAATCTTCTCATGATGAACACAAAAACTAATCTAAATAAGCAACAGATGTAACCTTATTCAACACTTTCAGATGCTACCTATATCTTGGAAAAAATAAGGTTTCTGAAACTTGAAAATCGCATTCTTCTAATCAACTTGACGCAATATTTAAGAGCATTCCAAAAAGAAACATAAATGAAAATTAAAAATTCTCAAATGATTATTTTCACAATCCTTTACCTTTTATGCAAACACGAGTTGCAAAAACGGGGGACTTCATCGCTTTCAACACATTTTTACAGTTATTGAGAGTTTTTGATTTTTTAGTGAAGAAATAGTTATTTCTATTTTGTTGAATTGGATAATTCGAATATTGTTCTGTCCCCCTTGAACCAAGTACGACTGACATAAAATATTTATACACTTTCTTTTTTTTTGTATTTTTATACAGTTATTATTAAATATCCTATTAGCTAAAATATGAATGTAACATGAATGTGATTAACCATTGCTGTACTATATTTTTTAGTAAATTTCAAATTGAAAGTTCTCAATTACTCATTATATCATACTGAAGTAGGAAAATGATAAAAACAATAAAATTATTATTTTTTTAGGATACATGAAATAAACCTTATAATATTAAAATATAATGTCATATCAGATTTTTATACTCAGTATAAAACTGCCATCAATCAACATTGGGCGATTGCCAACATGGACGCGGTAGCCGAGGTCTAGAAGATACTCGCCTGAAATACCAAAGGATGTTTAGAGGTGTCCCGAGTTCGATACTCAGTTAGTCCTCCTCAGAAACTTTCCTGACACAGGGGTACAACAGCAACGGCGGCATGACCACAGAAAAAGGTTGCTACCTTAGGGAGTCCCCCATCGAGAATTTACCGCACCAATCTCTCGGTGTTCGGAATCGGCATAGATTGGTCTCGGTCAAATTACCCCGTGCCCCGTGCGCAGAAAATGACCGTGGTGTCACAAAAATGGTCAAATAATCAAATTAACATTAGAAAAAAAATATATATATATACAGTCAAACCTCGTTAATGAGTCGCTCTTGAGAGAGCAAAAATATGGCTTAGTAAGCGGAGTGACTCGTTAAACGGAGTAAGCCATAGGTGTGCCAATTCCTGCCCGAGGACAATTGGGACTTCCAAAAAGTGACCCAGTAAGCGGAGTGACGTGTTAACCGGGTGACGCACTAACGAGGTTTGACTGTATATATATATATATATATATTGCTTTACTACACGAGTTGGGTCTCGTCTCGGAGGAGGACACTTGCGTGCGCACCTTTAGCAGCACCACATTATCTAAATTCCCACAACAGATGGCACAGTTATAGTAGCAAAAAACTACCACCGCAAAATGCAATTCTTCCCAACTAAAACAAAACCACTGAAAAAAAAAAGAAATAACAATCCGTCTCCCTTCACCTATAACTAATTGTTCACGCAGTCTAGTCAGTTTTATTACTTTGCCTGGAGAAGGGTGAGAGGTTCTCTTTTTCTACCCTGAGGTATTTCTTCTTTCGGGTGCACTGATTTTTTGTCAGAGGCGATTTTGCCATAGGAATCAGCAATGAGTGTTGTTTGCACCCCATTTTTCTTTACTTCTTATTAAGGCATTACGCATAGTTTTTGGTGATTAAATAATGGCATTTTTAATATAAGTGTTGCAGTTTTGTCGTCTAGAGCTGGTTTTTGTTCTCGGACTGTCTTTTTCATATCATCCTGGACGAGGTTGGGCCGTGATAGCATCTGCCCGGCCTGCTTGGAGGCAACTAGGATTCTTGAATTTTGACGGAAATTGGTCAAAGCGTGTAAAAACATGTATGGAAAAAAAAAAAGCTCGACCTATATGTTTCAGAGTGATAAAAATTTTCCTCCAGGAAAAAGAAGAAAAACAGTTTCGGGAACCTGACAAGGAGGACAAAATGGCGAATTTTCATAAAACGTAAGGTGAACGATCGAAATGATATCGAAAAGCAGCACATGTCCTCCTAAAAGAGGACGTGTGGTAACCCTACACCATGGTAATGACATGATTGAATGAATTAGGATTTGCAGCAATCTCTCATCCGCTGAATTCTACAGATTTAGACCCATGTGAATTTTTTTCCTGTTAATATAATTGAAAGTTTGGCTTAGTGGAATTTTTTTTGCCATCAAATGAAGAGGCCATCGCAGCTGTTGATGACTACTTTGAGGGATTAGATAAAACGTATTTATCTGACGGGATAAAGAAAGTGTATGGAGCCTGAGGGAGACAATGTTGAAAAATAAAACAGAAATTCGTCCGAAACAAATTTTTAAACATCCCTTTTTACCTTACTTCCTAAACGACCCTCGTATGTGTTTTATTCACGTTACGATAAGAACTGGTTTTTTATCCTAAAACAATAGTACTCAAAATATAATGTTTGAAATAAAAAACAAAATACATTTCTTCAGTTCATGGCCAGTTTCTCTCAAATGACAACATACGCAGAAGACTTTCACAGGGGTATCTATAGGGATGCACAGTACATTATAAAAACTATCATTCGCAACTTTAGAAACTTTATCAATCGTTTAGAAAGTTCCATTTAAGCTTCTCACAATTTCTGAACAAAAAGATTTTATCTCAAACGGGAAAATTTTTTTTGAGAAAAAAAACGCATGATTTAACATTTTGAAATCTGTTGTGTTGGAAAGAGAGACAACACAGATGTCCCGTTTCAATACGTCCTGTTCAACCAAACGGGTCATACAGTCATCCTACTTTTAACCGAGATTTTTCAGATATAGTTATCAATCGATTATTGTTATCATATAAACTACGAGTTCCAATGTGATCATATAAAGCAGCGTGTACTGTACTTCAAAGCAAGATTTACCATAAAACTGCTTTAAAAACTGATAATTATTTTTAGCCGTTTATTCATTTATTTTCTTGAAAGCACTTGCATAGAGAATTACTCTGATTCAATACATCTTTATTCACAATGTTTATGTACTATTTTTTGGCTTTTTTCTTCTTTTTCTATTTAAATGTAAATGACGAAGGGATAGGTAGAATAAAAGTAAATGTCAAACGAAATGTCATTTCAAAAAATTCAATTTTTGAACAACCTTTTTTACCTTACTTATCGAAAAAAATCTCTTAACTGTTATTCACGTTTCGATAAGAATTTGTCAAATATTACCGCTCAAAAAATATAATACAGCTTTCCAATTAGTTTCTCGAAACATATTTTTTTATCACTTACATCATTATTATGACAATCACAAATTATTAAACTTGACACAGGGTTAAAACCCTCTGTTCTAATGCTTCGGAGAAACGAATTGTCACTCCGAATATTCGCAAGAAGACATCTCGTATCTATTTCCTGTCTCTCAATTCTCAAAGCATACTCCAGAATAATAAATACCTTTACACAAAAAAACAAGACAAATACACTCCAGTGAAACTAAATAAGTATTGAAGCATATTTATAGATATCGTATATTTCACATACAAAACTCGGGACTATTATTTAGATGCGAAAGATAGAAAGGAGGAAGGTAACGAAATATATAAAACAAATCTGTATTGGGTATACCGATTTCGGTATGTCATTTACGTTATCAAATACCATTCTTTGTTGCGTAGAAAGACAAAACTTGCAGATTGAACGATCAAACATACTTAGATTACTAGTACACACGTCACGAAAACGATACATAAGGGAAAAATATCCGCTGTTAGAGACGACGGGAAGAATAAAAATTGGTTGAAACATGATATTTAGATGATTCGTTCGAATACGGATGCGGTAAGCAATACATATTACGTACAGAGAATTCGGGACGTAAAGGAAGAGAATGCGGGAGAAAATAATAGGGTGCCGTTTTCTTTTCATCAGGATTCCCTGAAACTGGTCGTTTCTTATCCTGTGACAGATTCACGTGTTCCTTTTCTTTTGAAATCTCGCGATAAAAGAAAAAAGGGAGATATTTCCAGGATGCATGGAAATATAATAGACGCTGCTTATTGAAATCATGGATCAATTGGGTATTATTATCATTTTCTCCAGCCGCTGTCAAAAAGTATTTTCGCAGAGAGCTGGCAGACCTACAACCAAGTTCAAGACCTACAACCAGCACCTCATAGAGATAGAAGGCCTTCGCAGTCTGCTTGTGATGTCAGTAAGTAGTCCATTTTCCCTCAGAATATTCAGGGAATAAAATTTCCCTGCTGGTGCCAGTATCATCGTTATGAGGAAAAGAAATGATGGGGCTCAGAATTGGCGATTTCTATGCCCCACATCCAATCACTATGCGGTATTAGTGAGCCAATCAGGAAGATTCTACGCCAAAATAAGCAGAAACGAAATAGGGTGCTGTGTTTCAAAATGTGGGAAACTTGCTAGGTAGTCTGAATGACGTTTATGGCAAACACTGCAGAGGCCTTGTATCTCTAGGAGGTGCTGCTACAACATGATACTTATATAACGTGAAAATCCATGCATTCATCATCTTTACTTCAAAATATGGAAAGCAGATGGCAGCCTAAGCAAGTACACGAAATATAGCCACTTCTCACACCATAATTACGTTCGTATCCACACATGCACTCAGAACACACATCCCGGTATTAATTTGCTTGAAATCCCGTAATGTGCACGAGGTGTACACATCAGTCCCCGAATTGGTTACGTATTAGGGGTAGAATCACTTTCACCGAGTACGGAACTGACTAAATATCACAACGTGGTTACAAATCCGTTTATAGTTAACAGTACTTTGGTTTATGATATTAGTTTTTTTTTGTGCGTTTTGAAGCTACGGTTGCACCCGACTTCTACGCTTCCCCACATCGTTATCCATCTTCAAGGGTCTAGACCAGTGAATCCCAACGTGTTCGTTAACAGCCCCTGGGGGGAGATCGCATGTTCCAGGGGGGCGGTAGAAGCTACGGGTATAGCATAGGATTCTATGGGTGAGATTACGTTGGGGGGAGGGGCGCTGGGAGAAAACAATTTCTGAAGACGTGGGGTATGTAACAAAAAAGGTTGGAAAACTATGGTCTAGACCAGAGAGTGATTCCCAACGTGGGCGTTAACGCCCCCTTGGGAGCGATGGAATGTTCCAGGGGGGTGGTAGAAGCTACGGGTATAACATAGGACTCTATGGGTTAGATTGCGTTGGGAGGGGGGGGGTGCTGGGAGAAAAAAAATTCTGAAGAAGGGGGCGATAGGACAAAAAACGTTTGAAACTATGGTCTAGACCAGTGGTTCTCAACCTTTGGAAGCCCGCGGCCCGGTTTCATTTATTTTTGTAAGTGGATGAACCGGTCAAACACATGATTAACGGAACATGAATGGGGGAAAAGGAAACGGCAGATCAGTCGCGGCCCGGTATGAATGATGTCACGGCCCAGTACCGGGCCGGGGCCCGGCGGATGAGAAACACTGGTCTAGACTATGCACGAGATTCTTAACCTATGGGTCTCAACCCAGGATCCTGGGGACTTCCAGTTGCAGCTAGAAATGTTTGAGCTATGTGTCACGATCCAAATTTGATTCGCGGGGGCTTCCGGAATGAATCGTTCAAATCCACTTGCAGCCGCGGAATCTTGAGCCATGGGTGAATATCCGAATTTAATTTGCAGAGGCTTTGTAGTGAAGTCGTAAAATTTTCATTTACGGTTTTGTTATAAATGCACTTATATTGGGGAACTGGTTTCACTAATTTAGAGAGAAAAAAAAAACAGGCTTTCCCATGGGTGGCGAAGATGATTCTGTTGTTGATTTTGGGTCACTTCTGAAAATGGTTAAGAACCCCTGATGTAGGAGATCATACGATTTCTTCAATGAAAAAAAGAAAAACTCGTACTTATATTTCACAATGTCGTAATCAGGCCGTATTAGCCGCCATGATCCCTGTAAGTTAGGACTTTTCTTCTGCAATTCCTTTCGTGTAGTGAAGGCGCATGTATAAAGTTGAAAAAAAGAGTTTATTTCTTTAATTCACATTGTCAGATTCTCCCAGCTGGCCTTATGTATATATATGTGTACCTTTTATATTTATATATAGATATAAATTAAAAATGTACCGTCATGTAGTGCTTCCCGCATGATGGCGTTGGGGTATCTCCACTGCTTATATACTTATTATCCTATTTCTGCTGGTGGCAACACAACAGAAATCACGAGTCAAAGGCGTCTGGCTCTGTTTGTTTGTTGTTGATGTCGTCCTACCCATCGACGCACATTTGCACTCTAAAGATATGAACTAAAGCTGTCCTAGAGCCCTAAGCAGGCATAGAGGGTGTTAATCTGTATCCGTATCGCCGGCGACGTGTCTGTCTCTCTTCGACCACATTCCAAATTTTTCTCCACCAACATTCCCGTTTGTATTACGTAAATATTATCCGTTGTAAATAAAGTGTAAGTATATAAACGAAATCATTTTTGGATCAAAAAAAGTGATTCATAGTACACATTAAAAAAGGAAATACTTTTTAAAAGTTGATAAACTCGGGAAGAAAAGTCTACTGGTCTCTGCTGGGAATCACACTCAGCGCTCCGACAAACTGGGCAAGCGCGACATCCGTATACACCACAGGATACACGACCACTCCTTCCTTATTTACACACTGTGGCGTAATGCACTGAATTAGGGACTCGGGTGGTGGCAGTAGTAAGAGTCACAAAAAAAACATGTCACTTTCGCATTAAAAAGTTTCATTGTAACTCTTGATAATTCCCGAAGGAAAACAAATTGACTCAAAGAGAGAAAAAATAAAAAAATTGCGCGATTTAAAACATTTGAAAATTATTATTTTTGGGGGAAGAGGGATCTTTATATGGTCATTGTACTTACGACCGGGATTTTTTTGCGGATATAAGTATCAATTGGTTATTCCTGTTCCAAGGTGATCACATTAAGCGACATCTACTGCACTCAAAAGTAATTGTCATAAAAATGTTTTAAGAATTATTTCTGGCCCTCTTTTTTTCGGAATCCAAGGATACATTTCGCGTTAAAAACTAAAACGTGCATAAAATTACAGTCTCTGATTCACTAAATCTATATTTGCAATGTTTATGTGCGAATGATTTTGGATGTAAATAACATAGGGATAGAAAGAATAAATAAAAATGTCAAACATAAAATGGTTCTCCAGATTCTATTCTATTCCAAGTTCATATCTATTAAGTTGAAATAGTAAATTTTAACATGATAAATATGACTATGTTTCAGTTGTATTTTCAGAAAAAAGCACAAGAGTCAGTCACGTAACTGGATATTCCAGTTGTTAAAGAAACAGATATTTTCTGGATTCCATGCCAAAGTAAACTTGGAAAGGAAATCCATCTGGTCTCCTCGCTCCATAATGCATAGAATAAAGACGGCAGGGTAGGCTCTAGTGGTGTAGCATGCTTGCCCGGAATGCAAGTAGGCCTGGTTTCGAGTCCCGGTGCAGACCAGATGACATTTCTTTCCGAGTTAACCTCAGCATAAAATCCAGAAAATATCTATTTCATTGGCATATGAAGAAAACTCCGTCTATTCTAGTTGTTATTTCGAATGTTTTCCTATTGAAATAATGTTGATATACCGTTGGGAAAAAAATAGAGATTTAAGTAAAAGAAAGTATATCACAAAGGACAGTTTGCTGACTTTTTCATTTGTTTAAGTGATTATTAGCGGGGAAATATCATTTTTAATAATGTCCGTAATACAAATATTAATAACCAAATGTTTTCCAAGGGAAAAAAATTCAGATATCACAAAATAAACAGCGCAAAAAAAAATAATTTTTCTTTTTTTATCTTATGGACCGAAAATATTCTTGTAGATTAATTTCCTCACAAAGTTTTTTTTCTTGAAATCAGATCTAATTTCAGGATTTTCATGAGAAAAGAATCGCACTTTTTCGGTAAGATTTTTATGAAATGTAAACAAACTGACATTGAATTAAATATATATTATTTATATTGATTATTACTATTATGATTCTCTGCAAAGAAGATACTATTATTATTTATATAAAAACAAGACGTATTATTAACTATTACAGTGAAACCTCACTACAACGATACTCGATATAACGATAAATCCTTTTACAACGATGTATATATTTTTAATCTTGTTCGGAATTGCCTGTAATATCAAACTCTTTTCGATACAACGATATCCATTAGCATTCCCTCCCTATAACAATATTTTTTGATGAGTGTTTGAAACCGCTATACAACCACATTTGACTTTCAGATTTCTCTCAAAATATCCTTCAGTATATTTTTAAACTTTTCATATATTTTAGTTCTTCCGAGGACGTCTAGTAATATCTGTATTTGGTAGTACAATTTCGGATCACCGAAATTGTTGAAATTCTTGGTGTCGCTATTGTTTGTCTAATGCACCAAAGCGTAATGTAAACCTCTTTGAGGGAGAATACATACAAATCAAATTTCTTTGGTCAACTGATCGATTAAAAAAAATTTGAGGAGAATAAGTACAGTCAACCATTTTTCGGTTGCAGTAAAAACGCCAATTTCGAAAAGACGCCAACAACTGCATAAATTTGTTTGCACGTGATGATAATGTTGCCTCTCGATAAAACGATAATCCTCTACAACAATATTTTTTCTTGTGCAGCAGAACGTCGTTGTATTTACGTTTTACTGTATTTAAAAAAGAGATATGATTATTGTTAATATTATTATAAAAATTAAATATTATTGTTATTAGAAATTAAATATTATTATTATTAAAAATTAAATAATCTTATTATTAAAAATTAAATATCATTATTATTATATAAAAAAAAAGTAAATGCTTCAATTGAAAAACTTCTGCCGAGTTAGACTTAACATAGTGATCTACAAGAGAAAAATCCTCATACTTTTTTCGGTATGTGATATGAAATTAAAAACAAACTAATATTAATTTAGATTGCGTTTACATTTGTAGACATGAAATAATTTTTTTTGCTCTTTTTTTATTCATGTCTGTAGCTTGGAAAGATTCCGAATAATGTAATGCGTGATTGGCGAGCCTGAATGTCAGTGACAGAGATTCTAATTTCCGACCGCGAGCAAAAGAAACCAAGAAAAAAATTGGAAGGGAAGAGTTGTTCGACCTCCGAAGAAATTCTACGAATAGTAAGGACAGTGAAAAGAGTATTTCGAGAGATAGAGCCGTTCGGGGGAGTGCATGCATTTGACAGAGAAATGGATCGGAATAGTGAGAGATGAATAGATGAAGATTTCTAATTTTTTTTCCAGCTCCAATTTAAAGGTGCGTAAAACATGAAATGGATTTAAAATATATATTACATAGATAATAATAATAATGAGGTCCACACATAAATATTTTCGCTGTGGAAATTCTTGCTCTGATGAAATCGTGAATAAAAATATATTTTCCACTGTTTTCGCGGATAATCCTATTTCTCACATCAATTTCCTGGGGGAAAATGTAGAATGATAAAGGAAAGTGTACAACTACATATATATAGGAATTTGAAATCAGAATATAATGTACAGGTTGGGAAAACGTTCACGATTTTAAACATTCAGAAAAGAAGCCAACTGCCGTGTGATCTGAATTGCAATACTTGTTATTATCAAAAAATTAAAAAAAAAAATCAATGAAATATTTGCCTAAAACAGGTTGAAAATGGTCCATTGAGGAAACGAACTTTACGAAATATCTGGCCTTTTCAATGCTAAAGTAAAAGACTTTTAAGGAGACGAGATACCTCGTTCGAGATATATGCTGGATATATGGTTTAAAAAAACTCCAAACACGGAGTTTAAAGACTCAAATACAGAAAACTTGGGATCCAGAGATTGCACATATAAATATTCGTGTGAATGCAACTGGGTTTATAATATGGAATTATGGACGTATCTGTCAGAATATATATATAATAATAATAAAGGAAGAAAAACTCGGATTAATGAAAATATAAAAATAAATTATATTAAAATAAGAGATATTATATTCCATGAAAGCAAAATATGTTATAAAGAAGACAAAAATGAGGTTTCTTCCTACTTCTGGAGGAATAACAAGTCAGACATTCTCTGAATACAGGCATTCGTCATGCAGAAACAGCCGCGATGCCTTTTTTTCCCAGCAGAAAATGGAGTGCATTCGCTTCCCTTCTCTTATTGTCTATGACACCAGGGGAAAATACTCTGAGGAAACGAAGTATGTACGATTGGTACTACTGGCAGGAAATTTTCTTAAAAGAACAAGTAAAAAGGATACCCTGGATATATATTTTATATGCAGATAATAACATCGCTGCAAGCAAAGAAAGTGACGCAAGAAAAATACCTCGTTCACACATAGACCCTATTTCTGAATGTTCCTCTGGAAGTTTTCCAGTTCACCTTTACGATATTAACATAAGAAATGCACTTTTGTCCTGAAAAAAACACGTGAATATTTATTAACCATTCACCCGTCATAGCAGAAACAACTAAACCGCCTGTAAAGTGTGTGATATCTTGTTTTATGAAGTAGGCATCGTTGTGCCCCATTGAGAAATTAACCTCACAAAGTGCAATCGGCTCTGCTTAATCGAATATCAACGATTCCAGTACACAATATCCAATTATGCGGGGAACAATTCAGTTGCCATTTCGCAACGTCAGTATAGTTTGTATATTGAAAACTGATGAAGAATTAATATTATTAAAGCTTCTCGAATGAATGAAAAACAATTAAATGAAAATTATATTAAATTACAATGACCCCAATACCTAAGATTTTTTACATTTAATTAGAACGTTAGAGCCCTCTAAATTGACTCAACAGAGAGCAAAAAAAAAACTTTGTTTTGAAGATAATTTGAATAATTGGGGGAAAGTGTCTCAATTTTTTTTTTAAATCTTAAATCTTAATAGCATATTTCCCATTAATTCCAATCAATTCCAAATATTTCATCCAATATAAGCATGATGTGTATGCACAGTTGACGTGTGAAGCGTCGCATTCGATTGAGTTGAGAGAAATCGTTGAAATTATCATATTAAGTGGGGAAATTTAACATTGCCTCTATGGGGGAAATTTTAGTGCCAGAAGATTACATCCGTTTGAGCGGACTATCCGTATTAAGCGGGGCCGACTGTCTGGGCATGTCATTTGCTAGAATAAAAGGCTTTCAAGAAGGCGAGGCATTTCGTGAACGGTGGTTAGAGTGATGAAAAAACATCATATACGAAGTTTAATATTCGAAAGGTGAATTTCCAATTGCGATAGTGCCATTTGCGAACCTACTCGCAGTGCCGTCTTAACGCATGGGCCCACATGGGCACGGTTCGGGGGCCTCAGAAAAACGAGAAGTAGTTGAATTTTTCGGAAATTGGCCAGGTAGGGTCTCAGAAAAATCACTTGGCCCGGAAACCCATGATGCTCTTAAGGCGGCCCTGCCTACTCGTAAATATTCGTGCAGACACAACAGGGTTTTCAACATAGAAATACGAATATATCTATACGAGAAATACTGTGCATGTAATAGTGTATATAATAATGGAAAAAAGTAACCTGGGAATAATCAAAATAAAAATGAATGTTCCATGAGAGAAAAATAAGTGTTGTCTCTGCGACGAGGACGTAAGTGAGGTTTCTTCCTACTCCTGGGAGAATAGCAAGTGAGACGTACTCCCAATACAGGCATTCGTCAGGCAGAAACAGCCGCAATGCCTTTTTTTCCCCGGAAGAAAATGGAGTGCATTCGCTTTCCTTCTCTTGTTGTCTATGACACCAGAGGAAAATACTCCGAGGAAACAAAGTATGTACGGTTGGTATTCCCGGCAAGACATTTTCTTAAAAGAACAAGAACAAGTAAAAAGGATACGCTGGATATATTTTGTATGCGGATAATAACATCGCCCTGAGAAAACAAAGAAACGCAAGAAAAGTTGCTCGTTCGCATTCGCTCCCTTATTTCCTTCTTCTCCATGTCCGAGTTCTCCTTTACGATGTTTTGTTTGAATGTCTGTTTAACACTTCGTTCTGGGATTAGCGCCAACATCGTGCCTTGAGTGATCAATTGAGTAGTTGGTAACACGGCCCGAGAATGGTCCATCGAGGAAAGCGTGTCGGCTTTGGGAACATTATGATATCATCAGACAATAACGCCGTAGGAAAAGCGATATATGTATTATATGTCTTTGGAGGAAATCAAGAAAATAATTCCGGTTCTTTTCATACTAGCTTGGGGAATTTGATCGCTTTGAAAGGGAAAAGAATCCTGTGAAAGATACTATGATAGACGTTCCGTAAGCTAGAATATGTTCTGCAAATTAGAAAACCCCGTATTCTACTTGTAAACATACATATTTGACTTTGATAATCAGGGATATATTTTATGCATTTCCTCTCTCAGGCTGTCAAAGATAATTAGTTTCGGAAGAGGTCTTCAATCTTTCCGATATTGCGGGCCTAAATTCAAGAACCCCGAAGGTACCAACATGTCTTACACCGTTATCTAGATACACACAGTGTTAAAGTTGCATCCTAATGATGATTCCTGACGTGGTCGGCTGAAGTGAGTTATCTATGGTTTCCAACTTCAAAGCGCGAATGCGAGCCGATCTCCTCGTTGAATCTCACCACGGAGATCAACAGGCCTACAAACGGTACAAATATCCAATCACTTCACTCTCTTCAGTTCTGAAATATAGATGGCGGCACTGGAAAATCAGACACAACACACTAGATACGCATCCAGACTGGTAGGTACACACTACTTGTTTGTACTTGTGGACACGTGTGAAGAAAGCCAACATTACATGACTGATAATGTTCTTATGAATGTTTTTATCTGCCTCACGCTTATTTTAATTTCATTGTTATTGCAAAATATGTGTACTGTATACGTATCATGTACGAGTAAAAATAATTAATTGGTTTAATCATGAGAAGACGGTTATAAATGTTTTCATATTTATCAGATTTTCTAACTTTATTTTTAAATTATGCATAATCACCGGTCAAAGTGATAAATATTGTGAAATTTAAATGAAATTTCTCTATCGAGACGATTAGTGATTATGCATAACCACCGGTGTATCGCTTTCAGAAGAGACAGCAACATATACAGGGTGATGAGCGAATAAGCCCTTAATTCAAAATTAAATATCTCTACAACAAAGATCAATAGAATGCGGTAAACGGTACGTTTATTAGCAAAACTGTAAAAATGTTGTACAGAAATTTCGAAAATTTAGTTGTTTTTTTTTAATTTTTTGAAATTTAAAAAAAAACAAAACAAAACTGGAGATTTTGGGGTTCCGAAAATCCTCATTTGTGTGAAGAGAAACCACTGCATTCGCCTAAAGTTACTGCATGGGCTGCGGTATGCGCCATGTGTGCTGACAAATTGTTCCAAAATTGTAACGTAACGTTCAGTAGTAATCGTTTCGCGCACGAAGAAGGAGCCGATAATGCCTCTGGCATTCTTACAGTTTTGCTAATAAACGTACCGTTTACCGCATAATTTTATTGATCTTTGTTGTAGAGATATTTAATTTTGAAGTAAGGGTTTATTCGCTGATCACCCTGTATATTTTGACGTTAAAAGGTATAGGAACCAATTGCGACCAAAGCCAAGCGTTGTATAAATGCGAAAGGCGTAAGTTACACTGCATATCGTACCTCCCAATTAGCGGACAAAATGTTTTGGTTCCACGGGCGTCTGTTATCGAGAGGTTCTGCTGTATTCAACAATTATCTCTGTTTTTCTTTAACAAATCTGTATCTCTTGTTGCAAGAAATGGATCAAAATCCTAGAACAATTTCTACTCTTTCAGAATCTACAGGATGGTGGCGGTTTTTTTTTTTGAATAAGGCTATGATTTTTTTCTTAAGAAAATATATGCAAAGCGTTACAAGCTTCCTTCGACATTTTCGCTCTATAGCCTACTAAATCCCTTCTTAAAAGTGTTCGATACTTATCCAAATACGCACACAGTTACGGAAACTTAGAAAGCAAAGGAAACAGTTTAGAAAAGTTTTTGATTAAACGTTCGCTGCCGCATGGAAATGAAAGGAAAAATTTATCTCCTTTTAATATGCTGTAAAACACCGGAGCGAAACTTTGCAATTTTTACCACATTGCCATCATTTTTATAGTTTCCTTCTTCCCTCTTCTTTTAAAGCCTCCCATGCACTCTTCATTGCCGCATCTTAATGAGTTCGCTCTCGAGAATTTTCGATTTATGAACCATTTACGGCTTTTGCGAAACTTTCTCGAAGTTCCGCACATTCGCCTTCTATGAATACCACTTGCTCTCCCACACTTTTTTTATTTTTTAAATCATTATTATTTTCTATGTTTGTGTAAGTGGGAAGTTGTTTTGCAATCTAATTGCAAATGTTGTTGCTGGAAAAATGAATCATAACGATTGGTTAAATTAAAAGAATTTAGATGTGCATTTTATATGCATATACTGTATAAAATCTCCAAATATTTCCGCTTTTATTGGAAGCATTTTTTGTGTGTGGAAGCTTTTATAAAAATATTTACTCTCTCAGAGATCAGATTCAATTTTTTTCCCTATGCTTAACATAAATGAGAAAAAAAATCAGGAAAAATATATTATGCACTGTTATCCGATACTATGCGAATAATGAAACTTCGTTTTTTGTCTTTAGCTGTCTATTTTTTATCTGTACATAGAAACCAAAAAAAAAAAGGGATACCATTGTTCCGAAGTTTAAAATTCATAATTTCTACTTCACTGCTTATATCGATATACTGCAATGCACAGCTGTTAAGATGTTGGGTTGGAAATGAAGGCGCCATCTCTCGGTGGTCTCCTCAAGTTCGATTGCAAGAATATCTTGCTATCTACATTCTCCCCTCGGATCGAACCTTGGACCGGTAGGCAACCTCTTCTCGGGGGAAGACGAGTATCTTACAACCACGCCCCTCAGATGCAAGTTGCACTCCTACTGAAAGGACCTAGGCTATATCGATAATATATAATTACTATTGAGAAATAATTAGTAAATTCAATATACATCAGTGTTTCTCAACCTATGATCCGCGGACTAGAGGTGGACCACGACGATGGCATAGGTGGTCCGGAGGCAGACTTGATAAACGTATTCGTCCGTTGTAATTGATATTAGAAATATCTATATGGGTTCAAATAATACGGGAAATCACTAAATTTTGCTGAAATTTGAAATTTGTTGCTTTAACTGTGATGTGCTAATTACATCTAAAATAGCTGAAGTGAATGGAAATAAAGAGCTGCTATACAAATCGCAATAAACGAAAATGTATTTCACGAAAAAATTATTCAAATTCGGTAAATATTTGGGATCTTAAAATTAATAAAATCCGTAAATATCGGGCATCTCCAATTGTCATCAAAAACATTGTCACAAATAGGCGCAATCACCAATCGTTATTGAAATAAAAAATAGCGAACAGAACGCGTAAAACCTAAACATGCGAGATGAATATTTATAATTTCTGCCATAATTATCATAAAAATAGTTATCTGTATTATGAAAACACTGTGTGTGTGATCCGACTTTTGTAAATATTACAAACTCAAATGAGCATCGTTGAAAAAACGGGACAAATGTATAAAAAAATCTGAAAACTACGACAGTTCAGGAATGTCCCGAAATACGGGACAGAAGTGGTTTGCCAAATTGTTTCAGACTACCCACCGGTCCTTGTTTTCAGAAATGTTGAGAAACACTGATATACAGGGTGCATAGATAACACGGCGTTTGACATTTTACTGGCGAACCGTTTATCCTCGAGTCAAACTTCCAGTCAGGAAAAAGCATCCAAATAACGTACGTGTAGTGCTTCAAGATGAAAACTGCATCTTTCATTTTCTGCATGAAATGGTTCAAAAACATTCAGAAAGAGAAGAAGCGGTACGCCTGGAAGAAGATTCCATGGTGGACGTGAGTAAATCGGGCTCGAGTGGCAATAATTCTGGTGATGATAGGCGCTAAAATTCTGTTCAAGAATTGGCTGATATATGGTAACGCGTGCTTCCATATCAACAAAAATTTTCGTTAGCCGAGGTGTTCGTTAGCCAAGGTATCACTGTATTATTTCCAGAGGAAGTATCAAATTTGATGGTTCTCGATCTTTAAGTATTCAGAAATAATAAAAATAAATAAATAAATAAAATGAAATAAATATTGTTTTTTTTGTTTAATCATCTCTGTTTCGGTCCATCACATTGAAAATTGAGTTTATAATTTATTCTATAATTTTCGTTAAGATGATTCTTTCTAATAACACGCCGCTGCATATCTTGAAAATTGACATACGTATCTCGTACGTCGTCGTAAAAATAATCTACGTGCCAGGAGCGTGCTTTGGCACGTAGTTTTGCAGTTTTTGCAGAGAAATTTTAAGTTAATAACCTTCAAAAAACTTGAATCAACAAAAATTGATTAAAATAATATATATAAACATATTTTCTTGCGATAACTTAATTTATTTTTACAAAAAAATTGAAACATATTTTTGGTTATATCGGATATTGATAATATATTTTGGATTGATATCGTTTTGGGAAGAGGATTTACGAGCCCCCTTCGTTCTGATAGATAGATAGATAGAACCGCTCACAACCCCGGACTGATGCAAAGCACCTTACTTCTGTTACATCAAAAGAGGCAGAGTTGTGTCGGAAAAGTTAGCAAAGATTTATAGTGATGGCTCCCCTTGTCCGTGCCCGCAAGTTTCGAATTACTCGCGTCGTTCTCCCCATGAAGACAGCCATCAACTCAATGCAACCATTACAAGCCATGACTAGGGAGAAAAATTGCACGTGCGCCCAGTGCCACATACGGGGCTGGAGACCGCAGCCTGGGATTTCAAAAGAAGTGTGGAAAAGACTTGTGGGCAAGAAAGAAAAAAGAAGAAGAAGCTGGCATATGTTGAAGTGGGAGAGCTTTGAGAATGGTCAAAAAACACGATGTATACAAATTACATATATACAGCGCCTCGACTGTGACGGGAAACGAAGAAACAAATCCTCCGTCCACAGTGCCGAGCAGTTTTGTTTGCCTTTCCTGTTACAGAATATGCAATATACACACACACACAGAATACACACACAGAGCCTGCACTGCAACGGGAATAATCAAACAGAGCCTCCGTTGACAGTGCTGGACATTCACATTTGAATTACATGCATACATTATTTACTTTACAAAAATTTCTTTTTTTATACCATTGATAAAGCATATAAACATTACTACGAAGGTAGTATTGGGTACAAATATCACAATGAGCTCATACAAATATTCAAGGTTACAAAATTACTATCATACTATAAAAGTGCGGAGGGAACAATCAAACACAGCCCCCGTTCACAGTGCTGGGTGGCAGCGATCACATTTGAATTTGCCATACATATATTTACATAATATATTTATATAATATACACTATTTACATAATATATTTATATAATATACGCTATTTACATAATATAAATTTCCTTTTTATAATAATTGTTGGATTGGATTGGATTTTGAATTTTTTGGCGCAAGGACCAATTTGGCCAAACTGCGCCAAAACATGACACAAACATAAGAAAAATGTCCTTTTGTCGTGTCAAAAAACTAAAACAAACGTAAAACAATGACATGAATTGTAAAACTATAATTTGTTATAAAAACCAATGGCTTTGATGAATTTAAAAATGCGAGATGCATCGCTATTGTCATTTAAAATGTCATGAAGTGAAAGATGACTCTGACCAAAAGCTGTCGTGAAATGATGACGATGATGTGAACAAGTAAAAGCATGAGCAATGGTCAATGGACTTTGACAATGTGGGCACTGTGGCTGACTCTCTCGTAATAACAAATACGATTGTGTGAGGCGACTGTGTCCTATGCGTAACCGGGCAAGCAGAACTTCCTCCTTTCGGTTAGTTCTGCAGCTCGAACGCCAATGGCCAAGTGTGGGCTTGATGGCATGAAGTTTATTATTAGTTTGATTGTTCCAATGATCCTGCCAGCGGCGATGCATCACTTCCCGGAGGATTGAGAAGTGGTCACTGGCAGGTACCAAAAGGTTATTGTCAATGTTAGTTGTTGTTCGAGCTGCGGTGTCTGCTTTTTCGTTGCCCGGTATTCCTACATGACCTGGTACCCAGTAAAATTTTACTGTGGTACCATGATGAATGAGGTAATGCAGTTCATGAAAAATGGCATGAATGAATGGATGAGTGTGGAACGTACAGGAACACAGTGCTTGTAATGCGCTGAGAGAGTCGCTATAGATGATGCATCGTCGGTGGCGTTTGCGTCGTATATGACGTAGAGCCTGAAGGATTGCGTACAATTCTGCCGAATATATAGTGAATGTGTCTGGAAGTTTGAAAGATGTCTCCTCACAGCAGATGTAGGCACAACCGACATGGCCAGGGCTCTTGGAGCCGTCGGTATATATAGGGAAGTACCTGTTGTACCTGCCCCTGTGCCTAAAGAATATCTGTCGATATATGACATCTGCTGTGGTGGCTCTAGGGTATAATGATAATAAAACAGAGACATCTGGCAGAGACTGCTCCCATGGTGCCAGTTGCCAAGCAACTGGGGCCACACGACTGATGTCTAATTCTAGTTCTTCCACAAGTGCCCTCATACGAAGACCGTAGGATGGAACACATGAAGGGCGAGCAGCAAATAGTCTATGAAATGAGGGATTAAAAATGACACGATGAAGTGGATGATCTGGAAAAGACTTCATCTTGATAAAATATTTCAAGGAAAGTTGCTGGCGTCTTGATGTCAGTGATGGCTCGTTGCATTCGACATACAGGCTCTCCATTGGAGACGTCCGGAAAGCTCCAGAACAAATCCGTAGGGCGAGATGGTGGACTGGGTCAAGCACACTCAGATAGCTCCGAGGTGCTGACCCGTATACAATGGAGCCGTAGTCGAGCTTTGATCTTATTAAAGCTTTATATAAGTGGAGGAGCGACTTACGGTCAGCTCCCCACGATGTAGAAGAGATGACCTTCAAGAGGTTCATCGTCTTCATGCAACGAGCTCTTAATTGCGCAATTTGAGGTTTGAAAGTGAGTTTCTTGTCAAATGTGATGCCGAGGAATTTAGTATTTTCTACAATAGGTATTAGATTGTTATTGAGAAACAATTGTGGGTCATCATGTAGGTCTCGACGCCGACAAAAGTGCATAGCAACAGTCTTGTCAGCGGAGAATGAAAAGCCGTTATTATGAGCCCACTTGCTAATCTTGTTGAGAGAGGTTTGTAATTGTCTCTCGGCTGACCTCATATTCACTGATTGGTAAGATATCAACAGATCATCCACGTAAAGTGCGCCAGTGACAGACAACGGGAGTTGGTTCAACACCCCGTTGAGTCTTAAAATAAAAAGTGTTACACTTAAAATGCTACCTTGAGGTACACCTTGTTCTTGAATTTGGGGAGCTGATAATGTGCTTCCGATCCGTACCTGGAAGATGCGGCGAGCAAGAAAGTTCTTAATGAAAATGGGCAAGTTGCCCCGCAAGCCGCTATTATAGAGGTCGGAAAGAATTCCGTGCCTCCAAGTACGGTCGTAGGCCTTTTCTATGTCGAAAAATATGGCTAGCATATGCTCCCTCTTCACAAATGCTTGTCTTATTGATGTCTCAAGGCGTAACAGATTGCATGTTGTGGACCTGAACCGTCTAAAGCCGCTTTGATGTTTCGATAAAATATTGTTAACCTCAAGGTAGTGCATAAGGCGATAGTTGACCATGCGTTCCATGAGCTTACACAAACAACTGGTCAAAGCAATAGGTCGGTAACTGTTAGGTTGCTGAGGATTTTTGCCAGGCTTCGGGAATGCAAGAACAATGGCTGCTCGCCAGGTGTCAGGAAATGAATGGCTGACCCAGATCCGATTGAATAATATGAGTAAATGTGACAGTGATTCTGATGAGAGATGCCGAATCATGGAATAATGAATGGCATCGGGCCCTACAGCTGAGTCAGGACTTCGCTGCAAGGCCGTCGTCAGTTCATGAAGGGTGAACAATGAATTGTACCCCTCCGGTGTAAAAGGCCGGAAGGTGTACGATGTACGTTCGGCTGATGATTTAATGGGATGAAACGATGGGGGATAGTTCGCATCACTGGAAACAGCGGCGAAATGGGCGGCGATGTTGTCCGCAATATCCCTCACATCGCTGATGATAGTGCCATTGGTATTTAAAATGGTAAGTGGATGAGACTGATAATGACCATTGATTTTTCGGATCCGGTCCCAAATGACTTTAGATGAAGTAGATGAATTGATTCCCGTGGTAAACTTTTGCCAGGACTCGCGTTGAGCCTGGCGCCTGGTTCTTCTCGCTATCGCCTTTGCTTTTAAAAATGCCAACTTGTTGTCATGGGTAGGATACCGCCGGAACCTACTCCATGCTTTCTTTTGTGCTTTAATAGTAAGATTACATTCGTGGTTCCACCAAGGTTTAGGAAATTTAGGAAGTTTCGAGGAGACTTTGGGTATTGTTTCATTTGCTGCAGAGATGATACAACTGGTCACAAGGTCGACACAGTGGTCGACGTCGGGTTGCGAAACCATATCCTCCGTGATTTCTGCCCTGACCGTGAAGTCTGCCCATCGGGCGGCCACAAGCTTCCACCGAGGAGGACCCTCAGGTATGCTATGGCTTCGATCAAGGCACTTAACCACTAGAGGAAAATGATTGCTCCCGTGGAGGTCCGCATCAACCGACCAGGACCAGTTGGGCAAGAGTGAGGGTGAACATAAGGATAGATCTATTGCAGTGAAACTATTGTTTGGGGCATGAAAATGAGTGAAACTGCCATCATTCATGATGGCGAGGTCCATGTCTTCTAACAGCCGTTCAACCATTTCGCCACGTGGGGTGTTGCTGTTAGAACCCCATATCATGTTATGTGCATTGAAGTCTCCAAGAAGAAAAAATGGTGGAGGTAATTGATCAATCAGATCTTCTAGATCTCTCTGTAAGATGGTGTCATTTGGTGGCAAATAAATAGAACAGATGGTTATTCTTAGGCCTGTAGAGATCTCCACCGCGATGGCTTGCAGGTTCGTGCGCAGCGTTAAAAGGCGCGACGACACATGATGTGGAACCAGCAGAGCAACACCGCGGCAGGCTCTACTCCCGTCATCGTAATCAATACGGAACAGGGAATGTCGCCTGATGTTCCATGTCTCCGAGGGCTTCGTAAAAGTTTCCTGGAGTGCCACGCAAACAGGATGATATCGATTGATCAAATCCTTGAGATCTTCATAATTGGATCTAAGACTACGAATGTTCCATTGAATTATGTTGGCCATAAATTTAAATTTCAAATAGAAGTAGACGGTTCAAGGTCCTTAAATTTATTCCGGTCAATCTTGCGGCGGGTAGTACCGGATTCTGTAGTATTGTCAAGATCCATGTCACCAATCGATGTGTCATCGATAAGTGACAAATTTTTAACGGTGGGATGTGTCAAAGCTCTCTGTATGGCTTTTTTGGAATACCCCGTCTTGAAAGGTTTCTTTTTTATTTTATTTCCAGAACTAATTTTCGGTTTGGTACCAGTAGATATTTTGAATGTGTTCGCTGTTGCTTTTCCCGCTTCTTCTTCGGAGGTAGTGGACTCCCTCCGGAATCCAGCGGAGCAACAGCAGCCACAACTATTGCATGGTTGATTGGATGAAGTTTGAGTGGATGTGTTAGCAATTGGTTCGGTCTGAGTTGTAATAGAAACTTTTGTTACACTGTTAATCTTGTTAGTAGTCGGTGATTGTGAAGTCGTATTGGCGTATGATTTACCAACTATTGGAGCTTGGTTAGATGTTATGCGACGACGTGCTTCGATATACGAGATGTTATTAAGGACCTTGATCTTCTGGATCTCTTTTTCTTCATTCCATTTCGGACACTTCCTGTCAAATGCGGGGTGAATGCCACCGCAATTGACGCACTTGAATGATGTTGAAGTGCAGTTGTCCGAAATGTGGTCCTTCTCACCGCATTTCGCGCAGGTGGGCTGACTTCGGCACGCCGTTCGTGAGTGACCGAATTTCTGGCAGTTGAAACATCTTACGGGGTTAGGTATGTATGGGCGGATTTTGAGGCTATAATAGCCTATCTTAATATCTTTCGGCAATGTCGGTGATTAGAATGTCAGGATTATGTTACGTGATGGAGCTGGATTGCCATCTTTGCGGCTCATAATATGTTTGGCAGATGTTACGCCTTGAGACGCCAGCTCTTCTGTTAGTAGTTCTTCATCCATGTTAATTAAGTTATTATCTGAAATGACACCACGTGAATAATTCAATGTGGGATGGATTTTGACTATTATTGGAATGTCTCCGAGAGATGTGAGCTTTTGAACGAGTTCGGATTGTTTAGGTGTGTTAGTTTCAATTAGAAGGTCTCCTGAACGAAGAGCCTTCACTGATTTTAATGTGCCTATTGCGCCATAGAGAGCTTTGTCTATTATGAATGGTGACACTTTGGCCAGCGGTTTATCAGTGTCAGTACAATGCAGGAAGAAAAATGAAACAGTAGGAGCAGGATCAGTGACAATAGTTTCGCTCATAGCAGTTCTTTGACGTTTTGGTGCATTTTGATTTTTCCCCATTTTGGAGATAATGTGTTCGGCCCCTACCGACCATGCCCACCATGGAGCCCTACAAGGGGACGCGCACACGTAACCGATGAAGGTTAGTAGCAACGTCAGGTTAGGTAGGAGCTATACACCACCGAAGCAGGCGAGTAGACGCGTTCAAGATCCAAGATCGCCGTGAAGCAGCACCAACAAACCTCAACGACGTCCGGCAGGCCCGGCCCCTCTACCTGCCCAGTAGTGTAACCCCTTCAGCCACCGAGGCGACCAGCCGATTGACCCAGACGGGGCTAATCCAGGCCTCCCGTTTCGGCTGAATCCGAGGCCAAAGCTAGCGCATCAGGCTAACCAGGATCCCCATCTCCAGCCTTACGGGTCTCCACGCACGGCAAACACGCAGGTAGACAGCGTCCCGGATGGAGCATACGCTAGAAGCAATGCCCCATCCGGGAGGACCCCTCCCCGCCTGAGCGGGGCCCACAATGAGGGGTTGGACACACAAGACAAACATGTACAGGACAAAACGAGACGCAAGACATGTACTGCAAGATGTGTAGAAATAAACGTGTAATTTAGGCTATTGAAGGTGAAGTATATGAGCACAAAAAGCGATGACAATGACGTGTGATAGATTTGGCGTTACCCAGGGTGCACCACGAGGAGGCCTATCACATTACACCCCTATAATAATTGTTGATACACATAAACATTACCATGTACGTCACATATATTCTAAACAATTGCCATAATGAGTTCATACTAATATTCAAGGTTTCAAACCACCATCATTAAGTGTACGTACAAAACATTCATAAATTATACAGTGTGTATAACTTAAATATTATGGTTTAGGAGCCCAAGTGCGCCCCTCTATATTGAATATCTGCATCTGTTTCAGATTCTACTTCCGAATCACTAGTTGATTGTTCACTGCTCCCAGTTATTATCAAAATAGAACCCTTCGTTCTGAGTATGCCTGTGCTACACGGGAGCAATTTTCCAACTGAACCCGTCAATCAGTGATTCTAAGTGAATCGGAATTTGTTCGATAATACAATTACCATTTGATTATTTTTAATTCGCATTTCTTTTTCGTACGAAATACGACGAAAATCTAATCACACTATTTCCAACTCACTAAAAAATAGGCAGACATAATCACGTTCAAATATAAAGCCTCATTAGGAATCTTTATGTCATCATTTATTTTTAACACCTCCGTGACAAAAATTTGGGGAGAAAAAGAGCTTTAATGTATATTCCAGTACGAAACATAAGAAGAAAATTGAGTTTAATTTATTCCCTCTTCTCTACAATGGCTTATTTCAGCATTAAAAGTAATATCAGATAACGTAAGTGTAATCTCTCCTATATAACGAATCTCGTTACAATCAGAGATTATTAAAACATCAACAAAAATCAAGCGTAATTACTGGAAACAGCTTTTCCACAGTGAAAAATGTGTTTCTCATTTTGTCATTACCAAACTGTAATGCGTTTAAAACGCTTTTTTTCTCTCTCCCGTATTGTAGGTTAATTCTCATGTCTTTCAAATGTTATTACTTTGAATCACTTACTCTAAATTATTTCTAGATGATAGCTGATTAAAATCTGCTTGTGAAGTATTAATGCTCTTACCCCCCCCCCCCCCCACTGTAGCTATTATCTCTAAGGTACTTCTTAAAAATAGAGCAATTTTCTTAATGGCCGCATTCATAATGGTTCTCATCTCAATTTTCTATATGATCATACCTGAAAGAAATACTAAAAAACTGTCGAGTATAATGCATCAAAAGCAGTTAATGTAAATTCGGTTATACAGCAAATGAATCCGTTCAGAACGGTTACAGTTGAAAATAATTTGATGCTATGAATTTCCTTTAGAAACCGGAAATTAAAAAAGTTTCTCAAAACGAGATAAAATAATTTTAAATTAAATGATTTCGATCAGAAAAGAATTAACGACAATTTTTTTTTTTTATAATTTTCGGAACAATGTAATCAGATTAGCGATTCTTAATTGGATCGCTTCGTGAAAAACAAAAGGCATTGCGAAGGTTTTTAACGTCTGGCTGATGTGAAGATGAATTCAGGCAAGAAAATTCAACTGCCGAGTAATCGAGCCACAACCTTCTCGTATGTCGGGAGAGTGCTCCAGAGTCTACACCACTAGGCGACAGAAGCAACGAACCCATTTTCTTCGAGCTTATAATATGCTGAACGGGACCGTAAATGGACACGAAATCCTCATCCAACTGCTTGACGCTCACATGAGGTATTCAATCACACGCCATCTAGGTGTCCTCCACCTACTCGACTACGCCTCTTAGGAAATGGTGGTCATAGCAACGGTTCCACCGTTGACCTCACCTGGCGTGGTACCCCTCCGATTATTTTCCTCTGAAGAAACCCTGAGAGGCCCGCCAGTAAGACCACGCTCTTTTTGAACGGGACAGACACGACCTACGCCATAATCGCAGGCTTTACATAAACAGCTACCGTAAACGCAAAGTCAGATAGATAGATAGATAGAACCGCTCACAACCCCGGACTGATGCTAAGCACCTTACTTCCGTTACCTCAAAAGAGGCAGAGTTGTGTCGGAAAAGTTAGCAAACATTTATAGTGGTGGCTCCCCTTGCCTCGTGCTCGAATCACTCGCGTCGTTCTCCCCATGAAGACAGCCAACTCGATGCAACGTACAAGACATTTGACTGAAATGGACAGCTGAACCAATTGACTAGGGAGAAAAATTGCATGTTCTCCCAGTGACACATAAGGGCCGAAGACCGCAGCCAGGGATTTCGAAAGAAGTGTGGAAAAGACTTGTGGGCAAGAAAGAAAGAAGAAGAAGCTGGCATGTTGAAATGGGAGAGATTTGAGAATGGTCTAAAAACACAATATATACAAAATATATTGTCAGACAAAATGCACAGTCAGACCTAACTCAGCTAATAGCTCACATATACTGACATTTTTGCCACCAGATGGCGACTTATTTAGGATGATGTTCAATTCGATCATTCATACGCAGGTTGTAACAGCTAGCTTATGTACGGTCCCTTCTTAAGCAGTAAGGAAAGAGATTCGTTGCTTCTATAACGTAGTGGTCTGGCGCATTCACCCAGCCGGTGAGAGGATGGTGGTTCGGTAGTTGGATTTTCATCCTCTCAGTTTCCTTTTCTGCATTGATCTTCGTCAGTGATCTGTTAAAAAATTCCTATAAATATAGCGGAAAGTGACATTAAATCTTCAGAAAAATGGTATTGGTTACAGAAACTGGTTTTACATAAAATAGCAGGAATCTGTCCAAGACTGTTTATTACTGTTTTCTGTTTAAATTTTGGAACTTTAGCTTGGACATCTTTTATCAGGCACAATTAAATTATGGTCTTTTGATACGTAAAAGCATGTAATGAAGCATATAGTGACAGTAATCATTATTGTATAATAAAGAGAATTGCATTTCATGGAAATTTGCTTTTCGATTCTAGTGTTATATTCATAATTATTGTCGGAAGCCGATGTTGCTCTAACACAATGGGGCCTTGGAAATCTCTCGGCGTCAAAGTACGGAGTCGCCGAAAAGTCCATAACACATTTTGGAAGCTAATGAAAATAATCAAATTTGCAAAAAAATTCAGTTTTCATAACACTTGTCAAAGATTTTTTAATGATAAATTTAAAAAAAAAATCATTATTCGAAAATTTCATTATAACGTGTAAAATATCACATCAGAGGTCTTCAGCCCCTCAGACGTTACGGGCCAAATAGATTTTTTCATGAAGCCCGAACCAACAAATCATACTTTATTACCGATATCCACATAGTGGCGTCTTAACGGGTGACCACAACACAGCCCAAAGCTTCGAGTCAAGCAGAGGCGCTATATTAATGGTGAGATATATTTAATCTGTGATATTATTTTCTATCAAATATAAATTTTCGTGAATTCGGAAATTGTTATTTTCATTAAATGAAAAAACCTTCATTAAATATGATAATAGAATAATTTCATTCAATAATTGTTCAAATGTATTACATCAAATATTGATATTCCTAATTGCAATTTTTTTTTACCAAAATCATTTTTTCAAAATTTCTATGAATTCTGCAACTGTAGTAAGTTTCCGTTGGCGGGCCTCTGCAAAACGCTTCTAGGTCCACATGTGGCCCGCTGATGCTATGAACACTTCTGATCTAAATGATACTCAATTTCAATCAACGTTATCTGGTTATCTGAAAATATAGATTGCGTAAGAGTCTCGATCACTTCCGTGATTCTTGTCTTCAGTTTCTCAATATTGGCAGCACGTGAGTCGTAAACACTTAAGTTTCCCAAACTTTTTGTTCAATTTTTTTCTCATCAACCCTAACTCCAGCCGACCCATACTATCCTATGTTGCACACGTAGCTTCTATCGCCCCCTTGGGCCATTCCACTGATATTGCCCACTTTGGAAAATATTGTCTTAGATTTATCCCCATAAGGATAGGGGGTAAATCTGGGAAACCGGGTGGTCAAAATAGGCATATATCTCATACTATCATCGGGCAGAAAATTCCTAACACTATTCATGTTACTTCTCATGTGTTCGAGTCCTTTTTCTAATATGCGAAATTTCTGGGTGAAATTTATAACTATTTTATATATTCAATTTGTAAGTCAAACTCTACATCATGATAATTATTTTAGTGCAAACCACGCATTTTTTTAATCTCAATTCGTTGATTTCCAACAAATTTTTGATATTCTTCATGGACTTTTCACTCACCCTCTATATATCTCATTTAGAGTCAACCCTTTGTTTGGCAGTGTTGCTCTCAAGCACAACATGGTATTCCTATATTTTTCAAGTAAAGACATTTTATATTTTGAACTTGTTTCGGCATTGATGCTTCCAAGCCCCCGTCCTTACGTTCGATTTTTACTTGCGAGCTGTTTATGAATTTTCTATAAGTACCAGCAGATGTGGCTCAAAGGTACACGTGTCTCCTATTTCTCGACAAGCCAAGCAAAAACGATTTTCGACACTCGCATTATGGAGGGAAATATCATGTGTAGAGGAGGCACATTGATGTGCATTCTTCAACAATGATAGACAAGTAAGTTGGCAAGCAATAAATGCCATTTTTAAACTATTCAAATCTATGTAAATCATATAAATACAATGTATTGTCTGAAAATATGCTATATATATTTTTTTAGATATTGACAATATTTTTTGTGATGTAATAGCATTCAGGGTATCCCATTTTCTTAATACAGCGTTATAGTCCCTCAAAAGTTTTCTTCGGATATTTCATTACTTGCCAATTAGAGGTTTTATTCGTATCTATTCGCTATTGTTTTCATTTCAGCTTTTTGATGTTGCTATAGTATGGAACTTATAATTATACACCTTTAATTAATACCTTATACTTATATAATTATAATTATATATATGACTGATTATATATATTATCAACATATATATAATCAGTTGATATGTGAAACCCGATATATTCAATTCAACTATAAGAGAATTTCTTGAAAGTTATATGTGTGCATGTTGTTATGCTTTTCCGTATATATTCCGTCAGTATCGTATTTTTAATCATCCCGTTACGCTCGTTTTTGTTTCTTGTTGTTTTCGTATTTTGTTGTATTCCTCTTCTGTATTTGTATTTTGTATTTCTCTTCTGCTGTCCAGCTCTATAATTGGGCAATGCCTGCCTGTTGAAATGTGAATAAATAAATAAATAAACTTATTTATTTACCCAAGAAATGGATGGAACACATGTTAGAAACAAATCTCAGATTTCTTCGCAGAACTTTTAAACAAGATCGGGATCTAGCATTATCCGCCGTTGGCTTCACAGCACCATTCCGTCCAGATAAATCGATCAAAGCTAAAAAATCACCCCAAAAAAGTTACAAAAATAAACATCGGGTGGAAAATCTAACGGGAACTGCTGAGCTTCCTGATGTTTCTTTTACGACACTGAGAAAAGTAAGTTCAGGTTTTCCTTCTTTTTTTTTATTTTTCTGCCTTTTTATATATATATATATATATTTACTGTTGGAATTTTTTCCATAAGGTTGAATCTGTATCCAGATATAACCCCAGCAAGTCTTAGCGGATTTTCTGGCGGATGCACTACAGTAATAACCGAAGCCACAAAAATCCCTTCGCTCACGTTCGTGGTATATAGGTCGGAAAGAAAAAAAAAACCGCAGACACACACACACTACCGTATAGATTCCATTAGGTAGAAATTTCTCCGGAGATCTCCGCAAATAGTCTGAGCAAACTGCCCGTGGAAAATATATTTGAACATAGATTTAGGTCTCGGGGAATCTGTTTTCATCATCGCATCGCTTAGTGGTTCAATCGGATGCTCTGTACATTTTTTCGTGTATGTGTGTGTGACTGTGTATGTCTCTCTTAAGGTAGTAAGTTTGTGTGTGTTATCTTTTCTCAGTAGAAAAATATACTTTGCGAAGTGTTAATAGCCAGTTTCCGAGCTCTGTGTTCGGAAATTTCAGCAAAGGAATGTGTGTACGAGCTGTATGTACGTAATTTTCCCATTCTTTGCTGATAGATTTCAGCGGTTTTATGTTACATCGCGATCAGTTGTGTGGGCTCAACTTCATTCTGTATGTAGGTATACACATTATCATTCTCATTTCTGACTACATGGGAAGTTTTTGAAAATTACAGCAGGTACCGTAATTTCAGACAACTATGGTCTTATGCCACAACTATGGTCCAAACCCCCGTGCTCATTAAAACATCGATAATCCAAATGCTAACAACATCTAATGGACTATTTAATTACTAAAGCAAAGAGCATAGATAATGTGATATGTAGATGTGGTTAAGAGAGACGCCCTCTCTCCGATACTTTCGCGCGAATCAGCTGTTAGTTGGCGGTTATGTTTTTCACATTATCTTTTCAGCTGCAAACTTCCTTAGCTATAATAAGCTATTCTGAGCTAAGTTGTTGATGTTCTGTATTACAGGTAATTTAGTACTTACGGATGTTTAATAAATGTTTTTACTGTTGCGTGCGTACAAAAATAATTATAGGAAAAATAATAAAAATTTGTACTTTGCTCTCATTTTTACACTAGCGGTTACCAACGGCTTCACTCGCATGGATTTGGTAATCTGAGAATTACTCGTCGATGATTTCTCCATGTAACATTTGAACCCCTCATGACCCGGATGAGTTTTCAGAATTTCCGTTTTAGTGGGCATCTACTTTATAAAATATATTATTGACTGAATTTCGTACTTATGGCTTCAGCGATTTATTGCTCAGTGATGATTGCTCCATTTAACCTTTGAACCCCCCCCCCCTCTCCTAGGGGGTTTAAATTTGGTTTCAACGATTTCGGCTCGGCTGATTTCTATATACGACCCCCCCCTCACCCACCCACCCACCCACTATCGAACCACTCTTATGATCCCCTTAGGGGGGGGGGAGGAATAAGTTTGGTTATAAATCTTAGCTTTAAAATGCGCAAAAAAAATTAAACAAATTTTTCCCATGTTATGATATTGATCTGTTCTGCTCTTTTGAAAAATGATAACATCATCCATGATTTTATAAGCGGTGTTGAGTGTTTTTCAGGTCCAATTAACGCAAAGTCATTCATATATATTTCCCTGATACATCTAAAATAATTCCTGATTTTTGTTAATGCAAGAATTCAAGAAAAAATTGTGATAAATTTTCTTGTGTATAATTTAATGCAAACATTCCCTGATAACAAGTTTGTACCGATCCAAATTTTATTACCTTTTGAAAATTCTGCACTTTAAGCGGCTGTTGCATTTTTATTTCCCCTTCTTTTCTTTCTTCCCAGGCAAGAATTTTCAGTGAAAGAGGAAGCGAATATAATTTTGACAAATTAGTTTGGCGTCAAAAATTCCCTACCCCTTACGTCGACGTAATGAATCGACGCTATGCATGTCGCTTTCGGCTGCATAATAAATCAAGATTAACGACTTCTACGAATTACAAGACACGAATTTTCCCCGGTGAAGAAGTTTTTTTTTTTTTTATATAAAAAGAAACATATTTAGGAAAAAGAAGAAGAGCACCTTCAACATAAGAAAAAGGATTTTGAAGTCTCAGGGACGCGTTTTCGAAGAATTTTAAAAAAAAAAGCAATTTAAGATTGATACTTGATTGTTACATAAATTCGAAAAATTTTACGGGTTTTTGATGACATCCTTGTTGTTGTTGCTGAGTGAGCGGGAAAAGATTCTCTAAAGAATCAATGATCACGATTGGAGGATATCAAGGAGTGGGATACAGAAATTTCGCCTCCGAGATATCACCCCCGACGTTAAGACAGGTTTTCCTAGGAACAGGTTTCTGCAGCGCGAAAACGCTGATTGGTCAAGAAAACCTGAATTTCAGGTTTTTAATCAATCAGCGTTTTCACGCTGCACACGGAGCAAAAGTTCTACTCCTAGGAAAACTCGGCTTTAAGCTCCTGGTGCGTTTCATCCCTAATATTTCGCTTTCCCTGACCATAAGAGCAACCGAGTGAGTGGCTGACTGTGAGTGACCGTAGGGGTAGCCATGTAAGTGGACGAGTGATTGCATGAGTGAGTGACCGAATGGGTAACCATATAAGTGTGTGAGTGACCGCATGAGGGAGTGACGGTGTGGGCGATCAAGTCATTGGGTGCGTGACTGTATCAGTAACCATGTAAGTGGGTGATTGACCGTAGGAGTGAGTATGTGAGTGAATTCGTGGTTGAGTGAACGAAGTGAGTGACTGTATGAGTCAAGTGAGTGACTGTATGAGTGACGAAGTGAGTGACTGTATGAGTGACGAAGTGAGTGACTGTATGAGTCAAGTGAGTGACTGTATGAGTCAAGTGAGTGACTGTATGAGTGACGAAGTGAGTGACTGTATGAGTGAAGTGAGTGACTTTATGAGTGACGAAGTGATTCACAGTGTGAGTGAGTGACGAAGTGATTGACTGTATGAATGAGGGGCGAAGGGATTCACTGTATGAGTGAGTGACGAACTAAGTGATCTAGGGAGTGACCTTACGAGTAATATGGTTGAATTAATGACCATATGAACGATCAAGTGAATGACTGTATGAATTACCAAGAGAGTGACCGTGACTCATATATGTAGTAAGGGGAGGTGAAATATCCGGGGCGAAATGTCCGAGACGAATCAACGGAGGTGAAGAAAAAGTTTTCGTAAACTTAAAGGGGTGGACGGAAAAAAAAATAATTTGATTTTCTATATATCTCTATAAAAATATTTGGGAACGATTTTAATTTTTTTTGTTTTGTTTGGGAATTCATGATGCTGTCTCTCAGAAAAGACTCCCTCATTTTGAAATGGCATAACACAGAAACAGTGATGGATACTGTTTGATGGGCAGGCCATATATACCGGTTTACAAAAGTAATTAAATTTTAACCGGTCGATTTGCATTCACAGCGTCTTTCTGTGCGGCCTTTTAGGGGTCATTGCTCATAGCCATAGTACTCAAACGCTGTATCATCTAGAATACTTCATCAGGTGAAGCATGCGGATCCATTGAAGCAGAGATATTGCAGTGAGAGACGTTTTAAACTCCACGCTCCACTATAGTCACGTCATTGCTAAGCAAAGTTACCATTCCCAATCTATCGTAATGTGATCTGAAAAAATGTTTACGAAGGACGATATCGGCCGCTATTTAATGTACATTATATCGACACTGTGGGGCCATCTATTAACAAACGTTATAACTAATTACGCAAACCGGCGTAATTGAAGTTCCCTAACCAAACGACTTGCTTCATCTTTCTATCTATCTATCACTGTTACCAAGTTCTGGCATTTCTAAGTTAGGGAATCGTTTCTGAAACAGCCTGTAGTAAGGATTGTAAATTTCAATCATGAATTTCCATTCCTTCGCAGTTTAAGATCAAATCAAGCAACTTCGCTAAATCAGAATGAAATGTCTTTTAAATTAGTTAAATAATTTCTAACATTTCAAACTTTATAACGGTAATTTTCACAAAGAATGTTTATGTTTATTTTGGGACATGAGCGTAATAAAAATGCCTGCATAATATCCACGTTAACTTATAAGGTTTGCCATGGCTTTTTTCATACCTTCAGCAATGACGTGTGAAGTTTTCAAATGCTCTTAGACAGCTCAAGTACTCATAAGGACGTGCCACATTGTCCCTGGTAAAAGAAGACGCGTGTAATTTGATGTCAATACTGTAATTAAGTTACTTCTATGTCTTTTGTTGGCCTGTAATTTTGTTGCGCATTCTTTTTTTTTTCTTATCGTTTTCTTTTCATACGTGTTCTTGGACGACGGACAATCGAAGTGAGAAGATCGGTATCTGAAATCTAGTCACGTTTTCTGTAAATCGACGGATGGAAGTCATCCAAAGTATAGATTAGTAGGATCCAGTGCTCTCTTCTTGAAGATGGAACAAGAGCTAGAAAGTAGCGTAGATACGTGTCGAGTGTCCGATCGAGAGAACTTATTTCCCAGTTACGTCTTTGGTCAGGAAATGGTTCTTTACGAGAGTTTTTTTTTAAATTTGTCCACTTCTTCTACAATAAATTTTCTGTTCTCATTGTTCCATTTCTCTCCAGGAGTCGTTATCACTTCAATGGGAATCATTTTCATCATAAAAGTAATTTATATAAATTTTCTAATTATAATGATATTCAGTCATCTTAGGTGAAATACTCTTCGGAAATGCCACATAAATTCCATTCAAGATCTAGGCTGGTCAACTGCAGCCATTTCTTTTCTCAATATCCATGTTACAGTAAATGTGATATATTGGTAACTATTCACAATCATCAATCGCCTCGATAAGTTTCATATATGTCTATACATTAACACTTTTATCGCCGATTATGCATTATGTCAAAGGAGTCAGTAAGTTTGATACATAGGGAGAAAAATATCGCCTCTCTTTTTTTCATCTAATTATTTTTTCCCGTTAATGATGACTACAACACGCATATTTCATGATAAAAATTAAACCAAAATAAATATAAAGATGAAACCACCAATTACAAATACAAGTGTAAATATAGACGCAAAGGTCACGACAGACAAAATGCCCAACGAGGTTTCTGAAAAAAGATTCTCATAAAAATATGGATGTGGAATATATATCTAAACTGTATCAAAAATTCAGCAACCCCCAATAAGAGCAATACAAAACCAATAATTACGATAAAATAGAAATATACTGCCCATAAAAAATCATGGTTCTCTCAAATCCAAGTATGGATAATTTCTTAATTTGTCCCAATATGTTTACAGTATTTCATTTTAAACGTGTTAGTCTTGTTAGAATTCACGACGCCCGGAGAAAAGCTATTCTGTTTATTCACAACCCTATTAGAGAAAAACTCCCTCCGGCACCACAACTTAGAATTGTTCCTTACCAGTATCGATACTGGTGCGCCCAATTTCACCAGTCTCGTACTAGTGGCTTTCTTCCCAAGTATTAAAATATTCAGATAAAACCACCAATGTCGATCGAAGTCATCATCTTATACTTCACAGTTCTGGAATATTTGCGCAATTTTATTTACATTTGATCATATTTACGAATACGACGTCGAGGGCTAGACAATGACCGATAAATGTGATGAAAAGGGCCCGGATGTTGATAACATTTGCATTTATTTTGGCATTTTTCATATTTTTTTTAAACTTTTTGAATTTTTTGACAATGCATAAGATTGAAAAGTTATATTAATACTGATTGCATCGAGCACTTATGAAAAAATATGCTTGAATTTCTTGGAAAATAAAATAAAAGATGCTTTTTTGACAATCATAGACATGCACAGGATTTTCTTGGGAAAGGGAGGGGGTTCAATTTTTGTTTTTTTACCGCAAAAATCTCATTTCTCACCCCTACATCTAGCGACAGGACCATCCAGTGAGATTCTTCACGGGCATCTCAATACTGAATTTCTTTTAAAAAAAAAGAATTGTCTCAGGCCCCCAAACCCGAGCCCTGTCAGCCCCACCCATGTGCGTGTGTGGGGGGGGGGATCATAACGCCAGTGTTCCTAATTGATTCGTAAATTATAACTCGTTTATTAGGAAAATTGTTATTTTTAATGAATCCAAACTAGAGAGAGGAAAAAAAAAATTGAGAAAAAAAATTTACATATGATTTTGATGTTGTCAAAACTTTTTCTTTTGACATTCGAACCAAAATTTGTAAAGAGAACTTGGGACTAGGACATTTTTTAGGGCTTTTTAGGACAATTTTTTAAATTCAGTTTTCAAGATTTTTTAGGGCAACAACATCCGGGCCTTGAATTTAGAGCATGTGATGAAAATTTATTAAACCTTTCAAAATTGTCGGTGATCATGAATAACAACGGGCGATTGTGCAGGATAACCACGTTTATCACAACATCCATATTGGCATGATGAAATGTGTTTCTAACATAACACTCGAAGCATAACTACAGTTCAAGAATGTAAGATATAATGGTGAAATTTCACAGTAAAAGAGGTAACGTGTGATACTTCATGAATGAAATATGAGGTAATATTTTTAATTTAATTCTATCTCAAGTTTAATCCCATATCTACTGGCGGTACTGTATAAAGTAACAGGTGTTATGTACTAACTCATTGTTTTTGAAAAACTGTATTTTTTGTCATGGCTTAGATCTAAAGTGACCTATTAAATAATTTACATTACAAGACTGGTTATTTGTGTAGGTGAAGATTACAAGGAAGGTTTACATTACACTGTAATTACTCTCATTATCATTACATTACTCAATTTCTTTTATTTTCATTTATATTTTCTTTCCTCATTTTCTTCTCAAGCTACATTTCATAATGTCGTAGATAAAGTGTTAAATACTCGCAGGTTTTTCAGATATTTCATAATTCTCTCTTCCTTCTTGTTAACCGCTATACATATAAATAACATTCCGAAAGCAATTAGTAAAGGTATCATGCACGTACGAAAATAGGATGCGTTTTTTAAATAAAATAAACTGTAGTTGTATGTCATCCATGACTTACTACTAATTGTGGTCGGGAACCTACGCGCGACTTATCCGTCCGAAACTTTTAATTACAGACTGTTCACCTCAGCTCCTTGAAAGATCAGCCTTATAATTTGGAAAATTCGAATATCTTAAATTGTTCCGGTCGTCTCTGTCTAGCTGTGCACTTTTAATTAAACCCATGGACAGAAGTCGGAAAACTTTCTGAACTTCACTTCTGGGATAATTGAATGAATATTACGCTAATGAGATGGGACTCCACCTTCATCAAGCTCAACTAGTCGTTTGGCATTTTAGATATGCATGAAAGTATTTTATAAATACATATGTATTTCCGTGTAATTTATTTTATTTGACAAATGTGATATCTTCACAAAACGCGTACAGTGTATGTATACACTCCGACAACAGTCTATTTGTTTGTGAAATTAATAAGATTTTGTCTCGTTGGGAGTAACAGAAGTACTTTTCAAGGATAGTCAATTTTGTAATAACAAATAAGGGATGTAGACGAGTTTCATGTAAAATTAATCACTACATCAAATATTTATATATGATGTAATATATATATATTTACTATGTTATTCCCCCACCCCTAAGAACAGACTCGTAGAATACCTCGGATGATATCTCTCAATTTATTTTATTGCTTGCTGATGAGAATCTCGAAAATATTCTAAATCATTTAAAACATGAAAGAAATTATCTCAAACTAGATATACAAAAGCCATCTAGCGTTACTTATTGAGAAAAGTAGGAAGTATGGATTTTCTTCAAAAATGAGTATAATAATGGTGATAAATTCATAAATACGAATAAAAAAGCATACAACCATGTAGCATGAAATTAATATTCATGTTATTGTTTTGTGGTTTCAAACATGATTTCGAATAGTATCGAAAGTTTATATTTCAGATCGATTGAAAGTTATTATATTGATAGTAATTACTTGTGCATGGCCGTGATAATGATTATTATACGTATTTAGGGTCACAATTTCCTCGATGATATATAGTGACCCTGACATCTAATGGGATGTAGTTTTAAATAAAATGCATAAGGATAATGTTAATACCGTGTGAATGACAACTGAATATGTAAAGAGGCTTTTCCACTTGCTAATACAAGATTTACAGAAACTATCTAAATATAAAGACGCTGATTATTTTCGGGGAAAAAATCCATTCCGCCTCTATGAGAATTCAAACCTGCACCCTCTCGTATGCTAGACGGGTGCGTTACCACTAAGCTATAGAAGCCGGAAAGAACGCTTGCTTCTTGCAGCGTATATCGTATATGCTGAAAGATGCCGTGCGATGGACGGCGACAAGAATCAGTTATTTGCTCGTAAATGACATCAAGGCCACCAGTTGGCGACAGAGTTTCCTCCTGTTTCCCAACTTTTGTCTCCCATTTGAAGGGAAAAAAAATGTCTTCGTAAGATCAGACGGACCTACTACTTACATAACATGATACTATGATACTTACATAACATGATACTATGATACTTACATAACATGATATTATGATACTTACATAACATGATACTATGATACTTACATAACATGAAAATTCACGCATTTGCCATATTTACTTCTAAATATGGAAGGCGGATGGATGACAACTCCAGCAAGGACAGAAAACAAGCACAATTAACAATAGAAATACGTTGGACCATGCATATAACATTCACTCACCCAACACATTCCAACATGTACCGATTCGTTAGAAATTCCGCTGAGATGTATACGTACGAGGTGCATGTATGGTAAGTAATAGTAGTAGATGGCGAATTATATTTAAAGATGTCTTCTCTCCCCATTTGTTAACACAATATATACGGAAAACTTCGTAAAAAACATCGCACGCCAAGGAAGAAATGTTATATATGCTTCTATAATGTAGTGGCAGTGCACTCGTCCAGCATGCAAGAGAGGCATGGGTTCGAGTTCCCGTAGATGCAGAGATGAATTTTTCACTCTAAAATAATTAGTATTTCTACGGTTTTCAAGTACAAGTGTGCAATTTTTCATTCAATTCAATCAAATCATCAAGTCTGCCTGCGAACCACATATACCATAGTCACAGACCACCTCTAGTCGACGGACCATAGGTTGAGAAACTCCTGTTTAGAGAATGTATTAGGAATAAAGAAAATACGACATGGAAATAGAAAATGTATTGCGAAATACCTAAGGTACTTATACGTCACTGAGAGAGAACTTTCGGCTCGATTTACGTTCCTTGCTGCTGTCAAGGAATATGATGACAAATAGCTCGCTATACATATGTGTATGCGTGTGTGAGAGAAAGAGAGAGTCGAGATCCAAGTTTTGAGCCTTCCCAATGTCTTATGATCGATAGTCTCCAGCTCCGATTTTAGACGTTTAAAAAGGAATTGATTTCATCTTCGTCTTCCTTTAGTTTCTTCTTTATTTCTCATTTTTTCAAACCATTTTTTTTTCCTTTCTGAGAGATCGTGTCAACGTAAACGAGGAAGATGAATCGGAAACTCGGATGTCCCGGATGTTCACGCATGACGTAAATGGCCCAATTTTGGCCCAATCAATTTTTTTTCCCCCATTTTTGATGTATCTTTTGTATTTTCTTTTCTGTTCATTGTTCATTTCTTCCTCAACATCGAGTAACGTTTTAGATTGGTTCTTGCAATTGAGTCAAAAATATGGACGAGGGATATGACAAGCTAATTTAAAATGAAGCCCAATTTTCCTTGTTCCTAAGATTTTTTTTTATCGCTTAGAAATGGAAAAAATTTCACAAAATATATATTTTTTTTTCCTTGTGAATCGTACGCAACTGCTCAGATTTGATGAGAGACGTTAATTAAAATTGTTGAAGTTAATTGAAGAAGCAGGAATATTTTTCACTGATTAAACACGGGTGGTACCACCGCTTAAGTCTGGAAAAAACATATTAAATATCAATATTATTTTGGAGTTTTCAAACTTCTCTTATACTCAGCCAATGCCGAGATTTTTATCCTGATTGACATTGGATACATATGCTGATAAAGTAGGGAGAAGGGCTTGACAAATCGAAAAAAATATTTAGGCGCCAGTCTAATTTCTTAGGAGCGAAACATGGTATTTCGCTCAAGAAAAATTGTTCTAAATATGTTTTATTCTACTTTTCACAAATTCAAAACACCTAGCGTAATGAAATCAGTAATTTTGTGTCACTCTTAAGCTCCAATTTAGACATTTATTCCAACTTATCAATCACATTTAGAAAATTTTAGGCATGAATATCGATTTAGATTTTCCAGTCAACATCCTGACACCTCACATTTTTGTCTAGTCCTGACGTAGGGAAAACGTTCCCAACACATTTAGATTCAATATTTCATGTTACGGTAAGTAACTCGAATAATGCACTATCTGACGATAGACCTTTAATGTGCGAGTTCTGTATCTACTGACAAATAATAAAACGCATAAATTAAAACTTCTCGTAATAAGATTGATAGTATTATCATTATCATTAAAAAAAAACTATTCTTTCTTGAGCTTCAAATTTTTCTTGAGAATAAAATAATACTAAAAAAATAGTTTTTTAAAAAAAAAGTTCATTTCCTCTTTAACCACATTTCTTTATCCTGATTGGTTTTGCAATTGAGTCAAAAATATGGACGAGGGATATGACAATCTAATTTAAAATGAAGCCCATTATTCCCTATCCCCCAAGCCTTTTTTTTTATCGCTTAAAACTGGAAAAAAAAAACTGTCACAAGAAATAGTTTTTATTTAATTTTTTTCGTTGTGAATTTCACACGTAACTGCTCAGATTTGATGAGAGACGTTAATTAAAATTGTTGAAGTTAATTGAAGAAGCAGGAATTTTTTTTTTTTTCACACTGATTAATGACGGGTGGTATTACCGGTTAAGTTTGCAAAAAGAAAAAAAGTTGAATGCCACACAATATTATTAAAGAATTTTCTCAACCTCTCTTATACCCAGCCGATACCAATTTTTTTTTATCCTGATTGGCATCAGATGCATATTCTGATAACATAGAGAAAAACGTTCTCAATATTTAGATATTGTATTTTATGTTTTGCCGTGAATTTTTGGAATAAATACGTTTAGTGAGGAGAAACCTATAAAGAGAGAGAGTTCTGTCTAAATTTACAGAGAAATAATAAAATGTATAAATTAAAGCTTCTGGTAATAGATTTGTGTAGCATTCTCATTATTTATTATTGAAAAAATCTACCCCTTGTTAAGTTTCAAATTTACGCCGAGAATGAATAAATACTAAAATATAGCTTCGAAAAATTAATAAATAAATAAATGAAATAAAATAAAAATATTTCATATGCATTACAAAAATGTGGAATTTATGTAAAAATATGAAATTTATGTAAAAATATGAAATTTATGTAAAAATATGAAATTTATGTAAAAATATGAAATTCATGTAAAAATATGAATGAGATTTATATGGAAATATGATATTTTAGTTGAATAAAACTCCGATACGTAACACGGGTACGTACGTATAAAGTAATATAGTAAAAATGCGAGATCTCATATGCTATCATTTCAGTTTCTAATCAAGATATTGGGTTGCTCTCTCTCAAATTAATTAGATACATCTTACTTCGCTGATATCTGAAGGAATTCTGGAGACATCCATAATTTTAAATGAGTCCCTTTATACGAATTGAAATTATTTGAATCGTAACTCAGATGGATTTCCAAAGAAATTTTAAAGAGCATGATAAAAAAAATATATATACATATATGTCCGAGTATTTATTCTATAATGATTGGACATGTACAGTGCACGCAGCTTAATGTGATCGCATCGGGATTCGGAGTTATTGTCAAACCCGATTGATAACGGTATCAGACAAAAAAAATCCCGGTTGTAAGGACATTGACCATATGTCCTGTTCAATCGAACAACCGATGAAAGTTTAATGATTTTGTACTGCTTAATTTCATAAAAATCTGATAATTTAAATTTTACAAGGCCATCTGCGACCATAAACAAAAAGAATGATTTTTTTTTTTTTTCATTTGCCGTTTTTAAGATTTTCAAATTAAATGGGGGAGTTCCCTTTTCCAAAAACCCCTGTAGTTTCCAATTTAATAAATAAACTAACACCACAATAATAAACTAACTCTAATAGTTAGTTTATTATTGTGCTTTTGACTAGCGAATGTGTAGATGGATATGGATAATAAGTAGCTCAGCTGTAAGTTATGTTTGGAATTTAGGTATGACATACATTTATTTGCTTTGAAAAATAATGAAATAAATTTCTTTTAGCACGTTTAAATTTTGAAAAACCTATCGCGCCCCCCTCTCAGCTAATTTACGCGGTTTTCCCAAGGAGTAGCGTAATGATTCCCGAACGCACAGTCTGGGATCATTGGTCTAACAGATTATATCGATAAATTATAAAGAAAAAAAATGATTCAAAAGGTACAACCTTAGCTTCAAATATGAAGGAAAAGAAAACTTTCTACGAAAAAAAAAAAAATTAACATAAACTTCATAACAAAAAACAAATTTTTTCCCATACTATGAATGATATTGGCCCGTTCCGTACTTAGCGGAAATGATCACAATTCCCGAATGGTATCGCTAATCAATACGTCCGTGAATTTAATAAGCGGCGTCAACCGCATTATAAACAAACAAATAACTGCATCATTAATCAAGGTCGTAAAGTCCTTAATATCATCAATAGATGGCGCGGATGGTTCGAGGGTTCATCAACATCTCAAGATGCTGGCAGCTGTCGCGGAAAGTGAAGAAGGAAAACACTCTCGGCTGCAAACGAAAGTTATCAAAACATTGGAAAAAGAAAAAAAAACTAATTAAAAAGAAAAAAGACAACAGTCAACAAACTTAAAGAAGTGAGTATTTTACGAGTGAAACGGTCTAATTTAGGAAACATCTTAAATATAAAAAAAAATGTTAGTTGCAACACAGAAGTTCTTTTTTAAGGAACCACCCACCATTTCTAAATCCAGTTCTGTCAACTTCCACATTTGAGGACCTCGCTTTAATTTATTTTTTTCCCCCAAAACTTATTACTTCTTAAATTTTTACTTTTTTTTTTTAAATACGAGGTTTACTGCTCCGTTTATTTTGCTGTATTTTATTTTTTCTGCAGTTAAATGCAGAGAAAGAAGAGACAACTGAAAACCGGAGAAGCAGTAGCGAGCGTATCTACGCGGACACATATAACGGGATTATAAACACATAAAAACGGACTGAAAAACATTTTTTTTTTTTTGGAAGCCAGGAATAATATTTTTAGAATGTCGTTTATGTTGATGTCTCCGTTACCGAAGCTAACCTAGATTTAAAAAATGCGTTACATGGTTTTTAAGCTCATCCTCTCTATGAATATTGAAAACACAGTGTGAATCAGTGTTATCAGATACTATATATTATTCTGTATCTTTCGGTCATTCTATATCTTTCTTCCAAACCGAACACGATCCATGCTGTATCGTTTGTCGGCAAATTTTAGAATTTCCCTAATGGGGCTGGACCGTAGCGGACTTTATTTTACGAGAAAAATAATAATACAGTAAAACCCCTGATAAACGGTCACCCCTCTTTTTCGGACGAATCCTGTCTTACCGCTGTCCGCAAAAGAGAGGTTGTACTGCAATAAATAAAATTTAATATAAAATATAACGCCCGAATACAGTGGCTATATACAAGTATAACATGTCAATGCATGACAGGGCCGTCATTTCAACTTTTTCCAGGGGGGGCGGGGCAAACATTTTTCAGGGGGGGGGCAAAGCACATGTACTCAATGTATGTATATATATATATTTTTTTTTAAATACTATTAAAATACCATTTTTAGTGTATTTTCAAAAGCCAGGGGCGCCATTCCTCCCCCCCCCCCCACCCATTAAATGACGGGTCTGATGCATGATGCGATGGCGCAAAGTAAATTCAGAAAAATTATACAATATATACAAACGAGTGAGGAACGCACTCAGGGGCGTAAGCAGGATCGTCCTTTGGAGGAGGCAGAAAAGACTTGGGAAGCACAAAAATAGGGGCTCGGTCGATTGCGCTGCTATTTCTTATCATAAACGGTTTATTTTCGGCGAAATCGACCTACACCCCCAAAAATATACTTCCCGAAAAATTTTGAGCTAACACCCTTCAAAAACATTTAAATTAACAGAAATTGGTTAATGCAACAACTTATATAAAAGGTGTTTTCTTTCAATATTTCAATTTATTTTCAACGGAATTTTTGGCCTGCTTGTGGGGGGGGGGGGGCGGCACGGGTTCCTCTGCGTACATATCTGGGCGCATTGTATACTAGGTGCTCACTCGTAGAAGCATGTGATAATACGTGCCACTCGTACAGCCTGTACGCTGGATAAAAAAATCGAAAATTTGAAATTTTTTGATTTTTGAATAAATATTTACTAATATTTATGTCTTTAATGCATTTTTGAGTATCCAAAGCGTGAATTTAAATGACGCTTCTGAGGTCTGCACGTTATTTGGATACTTTTTTTCCAATTGGAAGTATTCTTCTAGGATGGACGGTTGGTGAGTTATTCCAGGGTAAAGTGACTTCCCTATGTATTCTGTACATAGCGTACGAGTAAAAAAGAAAACTGATTCTATTATTGTAAATTAGATAAGTCATTTTATAATTCCTCAAGCTAGAATAGTTCTTAAAAGCTAAACAGTAAACGTAACACGACGGAGTTGACGATTCACTTGTGACCAAATAAGGCACTGTATACGCACAGCATTTTAGGGATAATAAAAAGAAGGTGTGATAAATGGTTCGTGCCATTACTGGCGCCAACACAGTCACTGTAAAAGTGTTTTCCTTCTAACAGTGATGAATTATCGTTATTGATTGATGTATAAAAAATATATTTATATTCTAACCTTTCCCGATGAATTTAAACCAACGCATCTCAACTGAAAGAATTCTTCATAACACCCACCAAAAATGGAAATATGTGTGAAAAAGAAAATAAAAATGAATGAAAAATGGCATCACCTCTTTCGTTTGAAAACATGATGATCACGTAATATTCCCGACAAAGCAAGCGAAATCATCGGTATTCTAGAATAAAATTCCGACTGATAAGTTTTCACTTATTGATATCGTCGCTGGACGTGATATGCATAAAGACAAGGAAATGCGAATATTTTTATGCACACATCAGTTAGTTTCGATTTGAGTTGCACCGAGTTCATTTTTGTCATTCAGAAAGAGATAAGAGAGAGAAAAAAAAAAAGTTAAACGAAACATTTCAGTTATACAACGAGTCTGTTTTGCCTATGACAGGGATTTCCAAGAAAAAGCGATTATATGTATATCGAAGGCAAGACACGTGAATTTCAAATATTTCCATGGGAGGGATGCATATATACACATGGAAATATTTAAATTTCAAATGAGAAAAACGAAACTACAATTTTTTTCTCTCTCTAAATCTTTTGAGACAGTTTTGTATTTTATATATGGAAGCATTTAAAAAGCATCTATCATAACTCAGAAGATCGATTGAGCGTACGTGAACGAATTTTTATTGCATTCACGCAGAACTAATTTAGTTGATTGAAAACAAAAATTCTGTCATCAACAAATTAAATTATCATAAATTTATCATTTCATATCTTAAATCAATGCATATATATATATTTTTTTTTAAATTAAATAGTGACTGTATTCATATCCCCCTTTTTTTTCATCATGGTATAAGTGCAATAAACTTTGCTTTAAAAGAGTGTTATCAAAATTTACCGGCCGTATTAATGAGCATAATCGTCATCACCGAACTTGATAAAATCCATGAGGAAGCATTCAAAATTGACGGTAAACCAAGAAATTCAGAGAGATTTTACAGAATCGACGTGATTGTGAATTACACCCAGAAATCATGCACTATCACTTGATGATTATAAGGTTAAAATGGAATATGAATATTAGTCACGTATATTCCCGATGGGGAATTGAACAATAAAGCTCAGTAAATTCAAAATCTAATTTTCGCCAAAATTTGTAATCGGATGTTCCGCAAACACCCTTCTAGCTGCAATCGGTCAAATTTACCAAAAACTTGTCCATTGCAGCAAATTTCGAAAGTGTCTACAATATACCGTATCGGTGTTCTGGTTCAGATGAATTTTAGTCTTTTGTTCTCAATACATCACTGAAATCTGCTTTCGTCGAAGCAGATATTCGACGGAAATTTGTGGTTACAGATTTTGGCGGCAGTTTGATTTTGCAGTAAAAAATCTGTAAGGCGACACCACCTCCATCTACATTTAATGCCAAGCGCAAACGCTTCGCATTTGGTTGGAGAGGTTGGAGAAGTGGGAAATCGAATTGTCACCAAAATCTACTAAAATGGCTACTTCGACAAACGCTTATTGCAGTGTTTTTCATTAATGCAGATATTTCAGATATATCAATGGAAATAGTGTTACCTTTTAGGATTTTTATCTGCTGGTATTTCCAAATATGTGCTCAATTTCCTTGTTTGAAACTTCGCAAATTTGGGTTTTTTTCAGACTTGACGCTTTTTTTCCATAAACATTTATCAACCATAACTCCGAAATGGCTCGAGATAGAACAGGGTTGGTAGGGTGTTTCATGTTTAAATTAAGCTCGTCTACCACCCCCTTCCGTTTCGCAGAATAGGTCACGATCACCCTGTATAAAATGCCAATTTCCGACTTTCAATGCGTAAGTTTGATGGTAGCGTGGTTGCACCTCGGACACAAAGCATGCATAGCACTAGATATATACAAAAATGTATAGTTGCGTAATTCATTATATGGTTGGAAATTAGTAGCGCTGTTGTGATGCACCCTAGTTAAAATGAATCTAAAAGCTGTTTCTTTCAGGGTGATTAATGGCTCTTGTGGCGAATAGATACGCACATAGAAAATAATCAATCTTTCTCAAAGATCTGGTGGTTTTGCGTTTATGTTGTTAATGCGATTAATGAGAGCAATAGGCATTGAGTGAAATACGATTTTTATAGGCGTAGTCGCGGCTATTATATGGTGATCAAAGATTTATCTCTTCCAGAGCGACTGCAGTTCTGTCCTGAAATGGGTGAATGGGATGAATTGTAAAATGCTATCTGTAGAAACTAATTTTATCTCTGGAAAATTAATTCCAGCGGTAGATTTCTCAGGAAAAAGCCACCGGATTTATTTATGAAGTTTTCCTAGTACGAAGTATTTTCTACAGATGCCGCTACTGGATGGTGTTCATTCTTAATGGCTCATACCAAGGGTCTTCAACACATTACAAGACATTTGTTGTCCGCCAAGCTATTTGATAAAAAGTGTTTAGCATTGGTTTGTGACCAGCACTGTATTAGAGGTTGAAGATGGCTGCTTCCTTTGATGATTCACTCGAAATATCCTGGTTCATGCATGATGGAATCACTCGCCATCGGGCCACTGAAGCTTTAAATATCCTGAAGGAGAATTCCGGTAATTGTGCATTGCTCTAACGAGCCTCACTGAATCAGGGAGTAAGTAGAGTGACCATATTCGGAGGGAAACTATACAATGTGCAGTATACATGCATATGATGAAATTCTTTTCTCGATACTTACCTTCGGATCATGCTTAATATTTTCCTTCGATTATACATGTGAACAAAGCACCGTCAAAAAAAGCGAATCACACAATGCCAATTTCAAAAACGTAGCCTACCTACGTTTTTGAAATTGGAAAACGGATTGAAAAACGGACACGTATTCCACCAAAAATTTGTCCGTTAATGGGGGGATGGTCGCAATCGGTTCCTATGAATTTGAATATCCAACCGCAATCGGTTCCTATGAATGTATAACTGTACACGTTGCTGTGTAAACGTGAACACAGGTGCGGTGTAGAATGTGTTGTTATGCATAGTCACCAATTGCCTAGATAAATAAAGTTTGATTTGAAATTTCACTTCATTTTTTTATCATTTTCACCTGCGATTATGCATAATTCCAAAATAAAAATAGAAAGTGTAATAAATATGGAAAAAAAAATTATAACCTTTCTTCACTTCATTGAACCAATCAATTATTTTTACCCGTACATGATACGTACACTACGCTTATTTTGTAATAAAAATTAAATCAAATTAAACTACGCACGAAGAAGATAAAAACGTATGAAAACCATAATCAATCTTGTAATGTTGGCTTTCTTCACACGTACCACCATGTGCAAACAAAACCAACATTGTCATTCGGAATCACCATCCTGGACCATCGTTATGTTCAGTTAATTAATCAAGTAACTATTTGACGGACCATCATATTTACCAATACGGAGTTGGGATTATACATAATCACCATTAAATATGACAAATTCTCGATTTATGAACAAAAATTAATGAATCAGGGTATGAAAATTATTTTTTTTTATACTGATTTTACTGTCCGCTAGCGGGAAGTGAAATACACGAAAGCTCTATTCTACAGGACCAGGGATTTAGAAAAGTGTCCGTTAATGGGGAGTGCCCGCTTAGAGAGGTTCTACTATATCAGTGATTCCCAACGTGGGCTTTAACGCCCCCTTGGAAGCGATGGAATGTTCCAGGGGGGCGGTAGAAGCTACGTGTATAACATAGGATCTTATGGGTTAGATTGCGTTGTGGGGCGATAGGGGAAAAATTTCTGAATAAGGGGGCAAAAAAGGTTGGAAAACTATGCACTATATAATAAAATATTCGACATGAATATTACCATGAATTCCGAAAACACGCATTTTGAATTTTTTATTATTATTAAAACTTGAACACTCTCGCATTTTCCCGACAACATGAACATTTTCGTTTTTATGGAAATGAGTATGAAAAAAAAAATATATATATATACTTGAGAGAGACGAAATCGTTAATCCAAACAGCTTCACACCAATTACTGTCAAGGATAACACACACAAATTTTATCCGTCTGCAGAAATAAATTTATATGTACGAAATAAATTTTGTCAGCACGAGACAAATAAAGCTTTGGTCGTCTTACAAAAGAGAGAAAAGGACAATGGAAGAAAAGTCTCGAATATATATATATATATAAAGGGAAAAACTTCAAATAACATTTTGAAAAAATATAACGTTTTTTCCTTGGCATCGTACCCAATTTTCTTCGGTACTTCTCAATTCTTTTTGTCGTACCGAGAAAAGAAGGTTATACTACTTTCTTCCAATCTCCTTAGACGTTTTTCTTTTATATCTTCTTCAAAGGAGTATCGAAGTATTTTTTTTTTTCTCTGTCCTGTAGAGAAACGATGTTTGAATGTTTAAAGGTACTTTTCGTCAGCTGAGCTGTCATCAAAAAAGAGAGATCCCATAAATATTTATCTTCAAAGTAGAGCTCTTTCTTTTCCGGCTTCCTATAAGATATACATATTAGAATTCACCAAAAAAACTTTATTCTGAGGAGAAGGGGGAAAGAAAAAGTAAAAGATTTCTTTAGATTTAAAGTCCACTCACAATGGTGACTATACAGCCACTGGTTGAGAAAACCGAATCTTTAGGACCACAATCAAATACTGAAAGAGAAAGAAATCAAAAAATTACCATGAAATGTCATTCGAAGATTTATTTTGAATTTGGGGAATTTTCACACACGCAAGGAAACTTTACGTTAAAAATATTATTCTCAGTTATTTTTTTTTTAGCTTTTAAAAGTCTCAAAAGATGTTTTTTTTTCTATACGAAGTGGGTAAACGACGGTGAATTTATTATAGTTTATATACAGGGTGGCCTGTAGGTGTTAATGCGGCCTTTATCATATCAACCGTCTGTCGTTCGGGAAGGATTCCAATTTAAAAAGTGCTCAAAAGGCGTTTAAAAATTACCCTTACCAGCTCTTATCAGTTAATTACCAGTTTTAAGAGAATAAAACTGGTTTCAGTTCACCAAAATAAAAGATCTAAATTTTTGTCATTCCCCCATGCCATCCAACTTCCAATTAGAAAGCTGTTGCCCTCCTTGTCTTTTCTGAACACAAAAAAAAATCGCATGATTTTAACTGCAATATTAACTGAGATATTTTAATGTAAAAAATCAGAGAAAAGTTGGGAAATAACATCAAAAACTAACGGACAACGCTTCTTTCCGTCATTCATGTTGTCTTTTCTCAACTTTTATCCGATTTCTGAATTCGAATATGTTCCACTTAGAACCTTGGATTTTTTTGTTGATCTCAGGAGAAATAGGGAAACAACTTTCTATTTGGAAAGTTAGAAGACATGGGGACCGTATAAAAATTTAGATTTTTTATTTTGTTACACACTGTATTATCCCTCTCCAAACTAGTACAGAGTGATTTCTGAACACATTTTCAGCATTTTTTAAATTAAAACCCTACCTCTACGACAAATGCTTGATGAGATAAGGACCGCATTAGCTGTTACAGGACACATCCACGTTTTATCAAGTTCAATCCTTTTTTTAACGATAAAATAATATGAACGATCGATAAATATATTTGCATTTTAAATATATTCCTGTCATTTATTTATTTTTTTCTTCACAGAAAGAGCACTATTTCTGCAAATAAATTGAAGATTCTTATTTAAATCTGTCATAATGGTTCGACTTAATTAACTAAAAAAAGGGAAGCTATCAAAGCAATCGAAGTAATAATTATTCGTGAAGTTTCTATTTGAAAATTTCTTTGAAATATTTATAATTGAAGTTGATGTGTGTTGTCTGAGCAGAACTAACCATCAGAAAGCCAAAAGGAAATCAGTGGCGCCATTCACCATTAGAGGAGATAATCCATACAAATTTAGTGGAAAGGCTTATTTTTTTCAAACGCGATCGAACTCATTTTCCAGTAAAACCATTTCCTTCTCCTTTTTTCACTGAATATCATGACGTTGAATTTTCTAGAGATCGTGGCCTGTTGGTGAAACTCTTTTACGAACTGTGGGGATTCTACAACAAAAGATTGTATGTGGATATTTTCGGCTTTTGAAGGGGATTTCTCTCGTTGAAGGCATACTGTATACATATAAAATTCCCTTCGTCCTTTCATTAAAATATTCCAGAAGTTTCATAATTTTCTAATGAGTTAAGGGTGTGGACAGGTTGGAATATGCCAAATTTAATTATAGTCACCTAGTACGTTGCTTGATGAATATTTGGTCAATTTCATACCAAAATATGTTTAACAACCTATATTTCTATGGTTACAATGTGCTGCAGAATCCATCAACCAGTAACGTACGCGGGATTTTCTCAGATGAATTTAACCTCCACCCCCCCCCCTCCTTCCGTCTACATCGATGCCTTCGACAAAGGACAGGGAGGCAGGCTTACAACTCAAAAACTAAAAATCACAAAAAGTTCAGGTGTTTGCTACTGCCAATTCTAATTTAGAAGAATATATGTATTTTCGAACGTGGAGACCCTTAAGAAATTCATGCATATGTCATAGAATAACATATATCGCACTTTAAGCATGAATTATTTAGATGTTCCTGAGAAAAAGTGTTTACGAGGTGTATGTGCGGTTTAATACTAGTAGTTGTAGCAGTCATTTTTTTTGGACGAAATCTGGGTTTAGTTTTGGAAATGTATTTGTCAATTTTTAAGTTTGATAGATGTTAAATTATTTAAAGGCATTTTAGTCGGGGATGACATGGGTGTTTGAACACCCATAGTATGTATTTTTTAGCACTAAGTCAATCACCCGCTGAATTTATTCAAGAATTAAAATATCATACACATGAACTAAAATAGTTTGAATAAAATTTTGGTTGCTACAATTATCAGATTGAGTAGTTGGGAAGAGATTATAATTTTACAATAAATCGGAATACAAGGTTTATACTGTAGTTGTGTTTCCCCGTTTATGTGTTTTCATCCTGGCTGTGGTAACATTTGCTACCTTGTATATCGGCGAATTTCTCACATTTTGCCGAAATTTTGTCGTCTTTTTTTATTATCGTTGAAAATAAGTCTTGTATTATCTGATAATAAGGTATCAAGCTATTGTGATGTAAACATTCGAAAAAATTTTTTTTTAAAAAATCTAAATCTTTTTAAAAAAGTTAGAAATTAAAAGAACTCGAGTTTAGTCAGTACTAGTGATCTTTCTTTTAGAATATTCATTTATTACGCTTGATACTATACAGAATCGCCTTTAAAAGTGATTAATTTAGGAAAATTGATCAAACTTTCCAAAATACTTGATATGTATGCATAACAACCGGTTATTATGTGTAATAACCACATTTATTGTATTCACCGCAACATATATATATATTTATTTGTTTACTTATATCATCGGTTCAACATTAGTAAGAGAACCCCGATCACAATTTACTAACGAAAATAACTCTCGTAGCATTATCGTAATGGTTCATTTAAAAATATAAACTAAATATGATGCTCCCATATTACAGTCATATACACATAAGAGAAAGTAATTTATTATAAATATGCTATTTCAAGTACACATACATTATGCATATAAATATATTAGTAAAACATTTTCCAAGAGGTAGGAGTACTTATCATCATCATCATAACCTCCTGATTATAGCCATACCTAAAAACCTGAAGTATTTTCCTATTCAGCTGTGAGCACAATAATATATTTCATATCAACAGAAAAAAGCTTTACCTGGTTTTTTCTTTCGTGTTTTGCTTGAAAAAAATAAAGAAAAAGATAGGTTATATGTGATTTCGCACGAACGTAAATACTTTCAATTACTGATGTGCAATTTCATTTCTCGTTGATTACAGTCACTCTAACCCATCAACAATTCAAAACAGGAAAATGAGAAATGAAAGAATAAGAGAACGAGAGAAGAAACAGAAAAAAAAAAATCATTGCAGATTTCGCAGCGAGAGAAATTTTGCATTCATCACTCATTTTATGGACCATAAAAAGCATTAAAATTCAGGAAATGCGAGAAATTATGGACTTCCCAAACGACCATTATCGCAGATGCTCTTCTTCTTCTTCATACTCGTCATATACTCGTATTACGTATACACTTAGTTTTTTTTTTTGGTTCTACATTTTTTTTTATTCTGTAGGAATATTTTTCCACACATGTGCTTTTTTTGTAATTTTTTGAATTATTTTTTATTTTGTTTCCTTCCTGAAATTACTTGAATTTCAGAACTAAATACTATACACGACACCGTTTTACTTTCTGAACCATTATAAAACAACCAAACTCGTTAACGATCTTGGCTTTCTATCAAGAAAGATGTAAATTCGTACAACCAGAAATTCCGTCGTTGCATGCAGCTGTTAATCGTTTATGGACCGTGCAGGAAAAAAAAAAGGAGAAAAAAGGTGGAAAAATAAACGGCTAATACCTAGGTTAAAAATGAGTGTTCTGGAAAAAAAATAGGGAGAAAATGATGAAAAACACCGATTTGAATCGCGTGTAATTTACAAACATTGAAAATATTCCAGGCTATTTAACAACTTTTCCTTTAAAAAAAAAAAAGTAAAGTTCCCGAAAAAATTCTGGGATGATTCCTTCTCTTTTTATTTTTGGCGCTCACATGATAAATTTATTATGGATCGGAATCGACACGAGCTGAAAATTGTTTGGTAAAATGATGAAAAAAATCACTCCATATATCTTCTATCAATATGAATAAGTACACTGGGTATGTCTACTGAATTTGACGGCAATAAAGGGGAGGAAAAATTATACGTTCAAAACCGAGTTTATGGTGTGCAAGATATCGATATGAGGGGGCCATCCGGTATCATGTGTCAGTATGTTCGGATTTGCTGACTTTTGATGACAAGGGGGGGGGGGAAGAGGTTTGAATGATGATTACGTCGTCAACGACCTTTTATGATAATATGAAATGTTCTTAACGACATTTTTAATTTGTGTATTTATTTAATATTCCCCTGAAACGCTTGGCCACGAGTGGTGTGGACCCCACCTCGTGCTATAGTCAAGACCAGACACACCCGCAATGATTCCACCAAGTCACATCGATAGCTATAAAGGAACGAATTACCACAAATTACTCAAATGGTTGTTTTCAAGTGACCGTCAATGCTCTGTAATTCACACCAACTAGCAACGCCAGTCTATACCACTCCATCAATTAATGCTTGAAACACAAACTAAAAATATAGTGTACTCACTGCTGAGTTTGTTATCATGTGAGAAATAATTCCTGTGCATTCGTAGCAAAATTCACTAGAGTGTCAGACAATGGTGTTCGGACTCACTATTTATATTCTCGAAGGGCAGTCCAATCAGAGGCATACGCAGGATTTATTTTTTGAGGGGGCACAAGAAGCTTAGAGAGTGGGGCACAATGAATTTTTTTTTAAATAAATTTTTAGGTATTAGTCTTCAAATAGCATTGAAATTTTAACATAAATTGGTTATACTATTTTAAGATAATTTATTTTTATACTTTAATTTTTTTGAAAAATACTTTTGCATCAAAAATAAATTTATGATTTTCTGGGGGAGGGGGGGGGAAAGAAGACAAGCGCCCCTATGTCCTTTCCCCTGCATATGTCTCTGATCCCAATATGCAATTGAAGAGGTGGGCAGAGCTGACGCAATTTTGCTGACAAAGTGGGGAGGTCAGAGTTTTGCTGATTTGAAATTGAGATTTCGTCTTTAAACACACAGCATAAATATGAGCAATTCATACATTTATCTTTGTGACTTGTGTCAAAAGTTCCAAAATGATTGCACTTATCGCCAGTGGTAGCCAAGTGTGAATGTGAGGAGAAGTGTTTGAAAACAATACAAGGTTCGTGGTTGTAATTTTAATGCAACCTAACACGAAGAGTTGAATTGAGTCCCTTTATTTTTCTTACTGGTAATAGAATAACTCCATTCATAGGAGAGTAAATGAATGAGGACTGAGAAACACTCGCAAAATCATCTTTAAGGTTAAATACAATAAATAGCTCAGAATGGGTAATTTCATAGACGATTGCAAAACGTTGCTCTTTACCAGCATTGTATCTTCGGAATCGGTTCTGGTTGGCCATCAAGTCCTGGAGCCAGAGTATTTCTTTTTTCGATTAACCGAAGATAATCTCAGCGTCCAGACCTGAAAGACGAATGGTTCTTTTTGAGCCTTGCAATTATTCTTTTTCCCTCAAGAAACTTTCTCATACTCAATATATAAAAGAAAAACTTAATGGATGTTGGAAACGGTGATAAGTGAAGCTGCCTCTGGATAAGAGAAAGACAAGTAAAAATATAACTGAGAGAGAACAATTAAAGGAATTCTTTTGCGGGATATCAGTCTTTCAATCCTCATTCATTTTTCTTCTCTTCTTTTTGAGGTGATTTCTGTTTCTCTTAAAAGCTTTTGCCGTTTTTCTTCTATTCAAACGGGATTACATCTTTGTTATTCTATATTATTCTTACTTACATCATATATTTCATCTCAGTTAGTTATCAAAGATTCAGATATATCGATTTCATGGAGATAAGCCTTAGACAAGAGTATTGTGAGAAAAAACATATAGAGCAATAAGTACATTCGTAATTGTTTCAATTTGTATATTGAGGTTATTCTGCTATTAGATTATTTGAAACTATGTTTTTTCAGTATTTATCGCAAAACTATACATGAGTAAGTGGGCGATGACAATATATATACAAACTTGTTTTATCTGACGTTTCGCTTAAGTTTTTGAAAGGATATGTCTGAGGCTGGCGGGATCTACATCAGTTTTTGTTTAAAAAAGTACAATACACAAAAAATTGGCAATGAAAATTATATTGAATAACATTCAAATATGAACTAATTTAGTTAAATTTCATTTATTCGTAAATAGCTCTGAGTATCTAGCAAGCATTTTGTGGCTATGACCCCCCGCCTGTTAAATATATGAAAATAATAAAAATTACGTGAATGTGGAATTTTATCCGGTATCATGCGGCGCATTTGAAAGGTGAAATGCTGATTTTTTTTTCTTTGAAATGCTTTGCTTACGGTAAGAACTATGGCAATGCCTTGTAGCATATTATCGGTGAAACCGTCATTAGAAATGAAATTTTAATTCAAATATTTTCCGTATGAGAAAAACCACCATGCTTGTTTTTTTAGCATCGACAAGCCCAAATCTATGCCTCTTACTTTGCGCCTGAACTGACTGAAAGTCAGAAAAAAATTAAATTCATAAAAAAAAAAGATTTGATACTGTGAAGGAGGGTTTATTTCCATTACGCCCTGTAGAGGGTAAAATAACATTCAATGAAGAGTTCAATTTCAATAGAATAGCCAATATTCAAATTCGAGAGCCACAACAGGCAAAATGTTTACTGAAGTAAAAATATGGATGCCAAGTATACCTAAAAGTACAGACCCCCGAAATAAAAGTAATTTTATCAACTTCGCATAAAAAATTGTTTGTTTTTATGTAAATACAGGTAGCTAGCTTCTCATTTGATCATTTTTGTCAGACCACGATACTTTTCTGCACACGAAGACTAATTAGACCGAGACCTTCAATGCATTGCTGAATCCGAGAACAGCAGCCTTTTTTTTCATATTTAAAGAGAGGTTGGTGCGCTAACCCCTTAAGGTGGGACTCCGTGGTGTTGCAATCATTTTCTGTGATCCTGTCAAAGTTTCTGTTGTACCCCTGTGTCAGGAAAGTTTTTCACAAGCACGAACCGAGTATCGAACTCGTGACAGTACTACCTCCAAAACATACTTTGGTGGGAATGAAATTACCTTTTGGGTGAGGCAATACTAAGGAAAGACCAACGTGTGTAGACCCAAAATTGCAAAAAAGGAGCCAAGGCTTACAATTTTGAGTCTACACACCTTGGTTCTCCCTAATATCATTCTTTGGTGCTTTAGGCGAGTATCTTATCGGCCTGGGCTACCCCTCGCGCCCGATAGCTTCTCAATTCATCCCAACATGAACATCGCATCTAAATAGTAAAACTTCGAGTTTTATTTCGAGAATTCATCTTTTTTATCATCGCAAACGCTTAAATAAAGATGGTTTTGCCGCTTGTTTTAAACTATTATCAATCAGAGAAAGAAAGAGATTCAAGTACATATTTATTATAATTATGTAAAATACTAGAGAAGAAATGCAGTTCAAAATATCGCCAAACGCACATTTCCAGAGAACATTTCAAAATAAAATGTTGTTGGTACAAGGGGCAAAAGAAAGTTTTATGTGAATATTATGCGTGTGATGCACGGGAAATCATACGCATAACGAGCAATTCTCATGCTGTGCACAGCTCAAAGGATGGAAGTAAATCACGTAATCGATTTGCAAAGTACTGTTTGTTTCTTAAACTAATGCATAATGTTTTATGCAGAAATACTACACGACCGAAGGAAAATGTGTGTGGGAAGATTTATATATGTTTTTTTTTTTTGGTATCCTGGAACGTGTGAGTATTTGTGTGATGGTTAAACGTCTTCCGACCGCACACTCACCAATCCTTTAACGCTCCGATAACTCTGTCCGACAAGCATTTTTCTCTCCTGTGCCTGGAATCTCTTCCCTTACGTATTCCCTTCACCCTCCGTGCCATGTATTTATATATTTTTTTATTCCAGTTTTTCCTAATATCTGGAGAGAGAAAAAAAGAGAAGTCTTCAAGCATCAAATCACGGTGCTTTTGCCTCGATGATTCGACTTTTAATTTCCGACATACAAAATTTAAAATTCAAATCCCTTTTCCGGTACGTATTTCTCCGAATTTTTTGCTCATTTTTAGTTTTTATTTTGCTTGTATTAACTTTGGGAATTCTAATACGATTTCCTTTGTTTTTTTCTATTTCATTCCTTTTTTTTAAATAATATAAAAATGAATTCAACTTTTTTTAGATCATTAGTGTAGTGACCTTATGTTCTTTGAATAGTGAGCACTCATGATGACAAGCATAAACAGAAATTTATTAATAAAAAAAAATAAAATAAGAACGTTAACATGAGACGACGATCCTACTCGATCGCTTTTTTCACACCCTCTCTCCTTCTGTTTATTTTCGAATGTCCCCTTTTTTTTTTCAACCTCCGGTCTCCTGGGGCTTTTCTTCTTCTTATGCTCTGGAGCCTTACACCATATTGTTACGTCAAGGTTTTAACTGAGAGACGCGCATACAGAACACTACACCCCCCACGCAAGATTGGGTTTACATATAAACACAACCTGGAATCTTCTGTATGCGTCTGGGAATGTTTACAACTATTCACTGGCAAACAGCCTTGACAAGGCATCTGCGTGAGACATTTTTGCGCCTGGGCAATGTTCAATTTTTATGTTGAACTTCTGTAGAGCAAACACCCAACGTTGCAATCGCGAGGATTGTGGTGCACACTTTGTCAAGTATGATAGTGGGTTGTGATCAGTATACGCCACTATTTCTGCTCCAAACAATAATGACTCGAACTTCTTCAAACTCCACACAAGAGCAAAAGCTTCTCGTTCTATCGTGGACCATAACTGCTGAGTTTTGTTTAACTTCTGGCTAGCATACGCTACAGGATGCAGTTTACCGTCCACAGTTTGTGATAAACAACAACCGACACCAATCAGAGATGCATCAGTATGGATTACAAAAGCCTTGTTCATATTTGGAGTACTTAAAGCAGAGGCACTTGCTAAGGACGACTTCAACTTGTTGAATGCAAGTTCATGTGTTTCCTCCCACGGTAATACATCAGGAATTTTCCTTTTGGTTAACTCTGTCAAAGGGAATGCTATTTCAGCATAGCTAGGAATGTATTCCCGATAGTAGTTGCAAAGCCCGAGCAGACTTCGTAGATCCTTCTTCGTTCGGGGTCTTGATAGTCGAGTGATGGCTTTGATCTTTTCGGGATCTGCTTGATGTTTACCCGAGCCTATGATGTGCCCAAGGTATTTAATCTCTGGCTTTGCGAAATCACACTTTCGCAGATTCACAGTAAATCGTAACTCTTTCAGCCTTGCCAAAATGATGCCCAGATGTTTCAAATGACTATCCATATCATTTGAAAATATCGCAATGTCATCTATGTATGCCCTTGCAAAATCTTTATATTGATCTAATGCTCGATTCATTTCTCTCTGAAAGGTGGCTGCAGCGTTTTTCAATCCAAAGGGCATCACCTTAAATCTGTATTGGGCTCTATGGGTTTTGAACGAGGTCAGATCCCGACTTTCTTCTTCCATAGGAATTGCCCAATAGCCTTTCAACAAATCCAAAGTTGTTATAACATTCGCTTTCCCTATACTATATATCAGTTGGACGGCATCTTCCATAGGGAAATCATCCGTCTTTGTCACGGCGTTCAGACACCTGTAATCAACGCACAGGCGCAATCCCCCGTCTTTCTTACTTACGCAGACCACTGGATGAGCAATCTCTGATGAACATTCTTCAATCAGATCTAATTCAATCAGTTCATCTATCTGGACATCCACTTGTGATTTCAACGCTTCTGGAATTCTGTAAACATATGGCTTCTTCCGTTCTTTATCGGGTTCCAGTCTTATTTTATGGCCGCCAACTTTTGCTTTCTGTACCTTCCCAGTAAATATGTCTCGATGTCGGCGAAGTAAATCCCTCAATTGACTTTGTATTTCCACTGGGAGGTGATTCATGTCAACCTCGGAGGTAATATCTGCCGATGGATATCCCGAATTGATTCTAGGTGAAGCTTGAATCTCCCCAAACTCTTGATCATCCTCGAAGATGATTCCTACTGCATTCACTCTCGGAAAATACCTCCTGATTTTATTAGCATGACAATGTCGAACTTTTCTATCCGGCAGTTTTACTTTGTACGAGTGGGGAGGACGGAACTCAACGACTTCCCCAGGACCCGTCCATCGTGCGTAAAGTTTGTTTGATGAGTCTGGGATCAGCAGATACACTTGCTCACCCACTTGAAATTCTTTTGGAACAGCACGCCTGTTGAAATAATCCGCATACATTTTCTGTTTGCCTGCTGCAATTACTGACGCTTGCTCTGCCGCACGTTCGAAATTGATTTTTTGTTCTTGTAAGTAATCTACAATGGACTTGTCCATGTTCAAAGGTATAGGGACATCACCACACCAGCTGGATTTGAGCACACTCAGAGGACCCCTAGCTTCTCTGCCATACATCAACTTGAAAGGCGAGACGCCGGTCGTACAATTCGGTACCTCTCTGTATGCAAACAATACGTATGGAATATACTTGTCCCAGTTGCTCGGATCAGAACGGATTATATGATGAAGGGCGTTCTTCAAGACTCGATTATACCGCTCTACGAGCCCGTTACTTGCAGGATATCCAGGTACTGAAAACCTGGGCGAGCACCCCAATCGTTCGACGAATTCTCGTGTGAGCTTAGAAACAAAATTAGTACCTTGATCACTAGCGATAACATTTGGTATTCCAGTCCTCATAAAAATACTCAATAACGCCTCACACGTCGCCCTCGCTGTCAAGGAGCGAAGGGGTATAGCCTCTGGCCATCGAGAATGCTGATCAACCACGCACAAAACATATTTATGTTTGCGTGCAGAAGGGGGTTCAATGGGTCCAATGACATCGACATTAACCACTTCGAACGGTAACCCGGGTCGCAGCACCGGCGTGATTGGAATTTTGTCAATGGCCTTTTCCGGACTACGTAGCTGACAGCTTTCACAAGATTTACAAAATTCCGCAACATCCACCGTCATATTTGGCCAATAGAAGCTATATCTAATTCTCTCATTGGTTTTCTTTTGTCCCATATGGCTACCAAACACGGATTCATGCGCTAATTTCAAAACCTGTTGCCTTCTGCTTTCCGGCAAAACTAATTGATTAACAGTTTCACCAGCAACCTTATCTTTATGAAATAACAAGCCGCCTAGTAAGAAAAAGTTTCCTTTCTTCTTAGATGCGTCTTTCCACAGCTCTTTCAACGATTTGCACCTGTTTTGTTGTTTACACAAGATAGCACTCTGCAAATTCCTATCGCTATATCCGAACCCAACTTCGTTCTCAGCCTCAGGTAGAGGTGACACCTTGTCCTCTTCTTCAATACTCGCGCACACGCGCTCCTCACTTCGCTCCGTCGCAGGAGGATGGTGCTTTTCCCTTTCAGTGGGGAAAGACAATCGCCCTTCTTCGGTGTCTGCAGCCTCGCAAAGTAATCCATGTACGTTTGGTGGAATAATGCACTGTTCTCGAATTTTATCTGTTACTGCAGCGAGGATTTCAACAGGTTTACAAAAATCTTCGTTGTTTCCCACTTTCAACGAAGCACTAACATTCACAAGTGACGCTTCAATTCTTTCTCCAAACGCACTCGTTAAAATGATCTTCCCTTTCTTAATTATTGATTCCGGTATACAGTCCGAACGAATCACTGGAATTTGACATCCAGAATCCACCAATCTTCTGATTTTTCTATTTCCTACACAAATATCTGCATAATGTAAAGGGTTCAGATCCAGATTTGGCTCACTCGAATCAAATAATTCCGATCGAATTTCTGCGGTCAACACATCATCTTCCAGGTTTTCTTTCGGGTTCGCCTTATATCTTTGATCACAATCTCGAGCGAAATGATTCAAACCACAGATGTAACACTCCTTTGGGCTTTTTCTGATATTCGTGTTTTCGGTCTTGTTCCAGCCTTTATCGCAACGATACTTCCGATTTGGTGGCGTATATGCTGTTTTTGTCGATGTTTCTCGTCCCTCTCCATAGCTGAAGTGTTGTCGCTGTAACGATGACTTTTCTTCTTCGAAGAAATCCTTCGAACTCTTGCCGATGTCTGCCCTGACGTTCTCGTAGTCATCCAATTTACTAGCAAGGATGTCGGGTCGCTTGAATTGAGACCACTCGTCAATAAAATGATCTCGAATCTCTGACGGTACTTTCCGTTTTATCTGATCCGTAATAATCAAATCAGACAGTTCTTCAATCGTGGTAATCTCCAGGCCTCGGATCCATTCAGTGAAGAAGTTTCTGAGTTCATAAGCAAAATCACACCACGTTGCTTCCGATCGTTTACTGTGCTTCGTGAACATCTGTCGAAACCTCTCGGGAGTAAGCTTATATCTCTTAAGCAAAATGGATTTGACTTGGTCATAGTCATCTGTTGTCTCTTCATTTTCTCTAGCAATGATTTGCGCCACATCATAAGGTAATAGTCCAATCAGATATGAAACCCAAAGTTCCCTTTTTATTTCGGCTCTTTTCGCTTGCCTTTCAAACAGCACCAGGTAGAGGCTAATCTCGTTGCTCTTCGGATCGAACTTTTGCAAAATGTTCTGTAGCTCTATCCTTGGCCTTGCCATTGAGTTAATCGGGGATTCACCTGCCGCGCTGATGCGAATCCTTTCATTTTCTAGTTGCATTTTTTTGAGTTCGAACTCCATTCGTCTCTCCTCACTAGCTTCCATCTCTTTCCGTTTTCTCTCCTCACTAGCTTCCATCCGTTTTCTCTCCTCACTTGCTTCCATCTCTTTCCGTTTTCTCTCCTCACTTGCTTCCATCTCTTTCCGTTTTCTCTCCTCGCTTGCTTCCATCTCTGTCCGTTTTCTCTCCTCAATTACGGTGTTCAGAAACTGTTCGATGAACTCTTTGTCATAGCATTCTGCCTCCATTATTGCGGATTTGAGTTGAAATACTTTCATCTGCATAACATTTTCAAGCCCCATTTCCGCAGCGACTTGCTGTAAGTCCTCTTTTTTGCCTCTGGCTAAGAAAGCCATGATTCTCTCAAAGAAAAGAAAACCAGCGAATTTTCTTATGAAAAAAACACTCACCGCACTTTTCCTTCGTTCTTCCAACACTCTTCAAGTACTCTTCGTATCGTCTCCTCACGACAAAAGTTCTCTTCGCGTCGCCTTCTCACGACGAAAGTTTTTCCGTTAAATATTGTCCAATCTATTGCTCACTATCCTAACCGACTGCGCCAATGTAGTGACCTTATGTTCTTTGAATAGTGAGCACTCATGATGACAAGCATAAACAGAAATTTATTAATAAAAAAAAATAAAATAAGAACGTTAACATGAGACGACGATCCTACTCGATCGCTTTTTTCACACCCTCTCTCCTTCTGTTTATTTTCGAATGTCCCCTTTTTTTTTTCAACCTCCGGTCTCCTGGGGCTTTTCTTCTTCTTATGCTCTGGAGCCTTACACCATATTGTTACGTCAAGGTTTTAACTGAGAGACGCGCATACAGAACACTACAATTAGCTTTTTGTTTTCTGTTCCGAATGTAAGAGTTTGTTCTGTGATATAAAAACAAATATACAGGGTGTCCTGTAAGTTCTTATCCGGCCTTTATCTCATCAACAGTTCGTCGTAGAGGTATAATTCCAATTTAAACAAAATGCTCAAAATGCATTCCGAGATCATCCTGTACCAGTTTGGAGAGAGCAAATACAGTGTGTCACAAAATAAAGAATCTAAATTTTTATACTGCTCCTTGTCATTTAACTTCCAATTACAAAATTGTTGCTTTGTCTCTCTTGAGGATAAGAAAACCCTATGTTTTTAAGTGCAATATTCTCTGAGATATTCGAATTCAAAAATCAGAGAAAAGTTGGAAAAAACAGCCTAAATGAGGAAAGGAAGCGTTGTCTGTTAGTTTATGTTGTTGTTTTCCCTTTTTTCTTTAATTTGAAAATTCGAATATCTCTCAGCAACTTTTTCACCTAGAAACATGGATTTTTTTATTTTCGTCGAACTGAAGAGAGCCAGAGAAACAACTTTCCAATTGGAAGTAAAAGGACAAAAGGACCATATAAAAGTTCACATGTTTTTATATTTTGTGTTACACTGCATTTTCACTCTCAATACTGGTACAGGGTGATTTCTACATACATTTTGGCCATTTTTATAAACTGGGTTCATGACTATACGAAAAATGGTTGGTGAGATAAAGATCGAATTAGGACTTACAGGGCACGCTGTACATTCCCTTGTTTCACTATTTATGCAATAATATATAGACATATAGTTTATTTTGTCAAATTAAAAGAAATTATCACCCATTGTGACTGCATTTTGGTGGGTTGCCATAACTAACGTGGACATAACTATCACAACAATATACGCCAACTTGATGAAGACCACAAATCATGTTTTTATTTATCGGACTTTGGCCAGGCATTTCCAGTCACTTCTCGAACTAGTCCGCCATACCCGAAATTTGGAGGCGGTCGGATCGAAAGCCGAAACATGATAGTGATCATTATTGCAGAAGAAGAGATAGTGATGGTGATACCAAAGGAAGACATAGTGATGGTGATGCCAAAGGAAGACATAGTGATGGTGATGCCAAAGAAAGATATAGTGATCACGATGGCAGAGGAAGCAATTGTGATGAGATGATGGCAGAGGATGAGACGGTGATGATGATGAAACGATTACGATAATTAGACGTAATTATTGATATATCGGCCAAACCTAACGTTCCTTGAAATTTCGTCTTTTCCAACACAAGCACTAGGTCAAAATTCAGGAGCTCACGCGCTCTTCTACAGGGCAATACTGCTCCACCAGCAATCACCATTAACTTAAAAGCTGCCAAAATCATCAAGAAACGCTCTTCAGCCCTCGACTTGGATTTCTTTGAAGCGATCAATATTTATCTTCTTTGGTTAACGATTTCTCAGCGCTCCATATTTTTCATATATTTTAAGCTAAATACTTAAAACTTGCTTCTCTCTGCCACTCCACCATCGACACACTCCGTCTAATATAATCGCAAATGTTTCATCATAATCACTATCTCTTCCTCCGCCACCATCATCCCAACACGCTTCAGCTTTCGATACCACCAAGTGCTTTTATTTTGGGGAATAGCCAGTGCTGTAACAGGCCATTTGCAGTGACGAAAGAGGCTGTATTAGCGTTGAAACAACAGCCTGGTGTTTAATTATTTTTGTATTTTGAGCAAATATCGTTGGACTTCATCGTTCTACATTAACGTATAATTCCTTCACTCGCTTGATAAATTTGTTTTCATCAACACCGATCGCACCAATGTGCAACTGTGACGTTTGACGTATCACGATTCTATCGAAAATATCGAACATAGTATTTGCACCAAACTCATATAAAAAAAAATCGAATGGGTAAAAGAGATAGTTTCGAGAAAATTTATTTCCCCATATTCCTTAACGATACGCTCGGAACGTTCCTTAGGTAAGGATCATGATATGCCGATTTTCCAAATCGATTCCATAACGATCGATTTTTTTTCTCTCCCAACGGGATGGAAAATCGCAAATCGATATCTGCTATTTGCTAGAATAACTTATTCCACCGCAAATCTTAGGAAGGGTAAAAGAGAGAGTTGAGTCATAAATATAAGAAAAGTGAAGAAGCAAGAAATAAGAAAATAATATGAAGAAGTGAAGGCGATTGTAACCAAAAGTTTACTTGAAAAAATCGAAAATCGAATTGAAATGCAATCAAATACCGTTTTTAAAAATGGGAATTTACTCAAAAAGAAGAAACTAATACGTTTCCAATAGGAATATGATAGATAGATCTACACTAGTAGCTTTCTCTCTCTCTCTCGCTCTTACACATTGGATTTGCAGCACTTTGGAATTAGGCACTTTTCTGCATATTGCATATTTAATGGCAAAACATAAATAAGATATCATTCGATGGAAGGGAAAAAGAAAACAGTTTTTTCACCTACAAAATACATCAAGACTAGAAATTACGCATTATAAGTTCATGTATATTTAATTTTCCTTCCCTTTTCCTTAAAGAATTCCAATAAGAATCAAAGGTTCCTTAATATTTGTGTTTGCTCTTCTTATCATTTTTTTTTTCAAAGAGATTTGGAATAATTTATCAGCGTTACGTACGCATATTGAAAGATTGATCTCAGAAAGTCATTAGAATATTTTATAATTCCATTGCATTATAATATATTTGTAGTTAATGATGAAATGTATTTATTTTCAGTAATTCTAGATCGATTTAAATAATGTTGGTTAAGTACAAACTTTTTTGTTTGATTTGATATTTAAAACAGCTGGTCAATAATGGAATCCAATTTTCCATTCTACATCAGAAAAATCTTCAAAAATTTCTTCTTTTAAGCATGACTTTTCATTTTCTGTCTAATTATCGAATATAAAAACTATATTTTCTGTCTAAATTATCGAATCTGAATTTGGTTGAATTTATACAGAATATTACTGTATTTAACTACTTTTCAATTTATTTTTTTTTCATTATTTTCAGTAATTCTAAGGCATTTTTCATGAATTTTAGTACTGTACTTCAGACATATTTTCATATTTTAGGGCAGTGGTTGCCAAACTTTTTGAAGCGCCCCCCCCCCCCCATAAACCAAAAAAAAAAAACAATTTCGGCCAGCCTTCCATTCATAGGTTGGCCATATGTCCCGATTATCTGGGACATTCTAATTTTTTACCAGTTCAGTAATGTGCTGTCCTGAAACCACATTTCGGAATGCTTGTTTCGGTTTCAATTAGGTGATATTGGCTTTTATCGATATTAATTCTTTTCTTTTTAATATTGAATAAAATATTTATTATTTATTTATTTATTATTTTATTTATTTATTTTTTTGTGCTGTGTGTTTCTTATGCAAGATGGAAGTGTAAGCTGCTCCTTCATTTTTGCAAACGGTTTTAAATCAGTTTTGAATCGGATTATGAATAATCCGATTTAAAACGGATTTAAACGTAATTAAATTAATCTACCTTTAAAAATTGTTCGTTAAACGTAAACATTTTTCCCCTTATATTCGCAAAAATGACTTATTCTGTTTTTATACTTTTTGAATTTACTGTTCAAAACATTCTAACACATTTGACGCGTTTAAAAAGAAATACGATAAGCATATTGGGATAAATCGAGAAGCTATCGATCTATAAGACAACCATAAATTTTATGTTCAGTATTTAAATTTATATTTTATCATAATTATTGGTTTTTTAATGCTCTTATTCGGTTGCTGTATTTTTGATATAGTTAGATGTCCCTAAAAAGTATTGGTATCCAATACTTTTTATGGACATCTTTTTTTCAGCAACCTCATTGGGCATTTGTCCTGTTGGAGCTTTTGTATTTGTATAAGAAAAATTTAATTTCAAGTAATTCTTTTTGAGTTACCCTGTATAAGTATTAACTTGATATATTGATTATTGAACAAGTAGAATTTGATAAAATTACATTGTATCATACATGGTAATTAGCTCAGCTGAGTAAATCCTTTTTTTTTCAGTTTTGAATTATTTTTAAAATAAAAATGAATTTCTTATTTGGACGTTTTTCGCACTCAAGCTTTGGGAACCACTGTTTTAGAGCACTATTCGGCATATTTCAACAGGAGAATGAGGAGGGATTTTTTCTCCCCAAGCACACTTTTTCCACTATCTTCATTTCCCACAACTGGCAATTTTACTTGTGTGTCTTTGGCATCATTTTGAACCTTGATTGGCGATTTCCCGTAATTTACTCCAGGCGATATTGTCATCCTATTTATAAAGGCAAAGACTTATTTTTCAGGTTTTTACGCCAAATTTAAAATTTTTAGGGCATATATGCATCTGTTATAGGGCATATATGCATCTGTTATAGGGCATATATGCATCTGTTATAGGGCATATTTTGCCAGTTTTCAGGTCATTAAAATCCTAGCCCTAATATTTGCATTAATAATATATACATGAATACGTATGCATGTAGACGCTATTCACTAAGTCAATGGCCGGATAGACAATATCCATGTTCTGGATGATTTTTCACAATGAATGAATACGTACTAGACAAGTTGAAAAAAACATACAACAAAAACACATACTTATCTAGCATGTTTTTTGATATACATTTAAATTTTATAAAAAGTATTTTATGAAATGTATCCAATTTGTATGGAATGTATTCAACTTGTATCAAATGTATTTTATAATATGTATTATATGTACTCAATTTGCAATGGCATACTGTCTATACCTCAACCTAAACGCAGGGCCATCTTAAGGGCATCATGGGCCCTCGGGCCAAACGATTTTCCTGAGGCCCTACTTCTCGTTTTTCTGAGGCCCCCGGGCCGTTCCTGGGTGGGCCCATGCGTTAAGACGGCACTGATCTAACGCTGGGCACACACATATTACCGTCGCCATGTCATATAAAGCAGTATGTTAATAACTTTTATAGTAATTGTATATATTAGATATTGTTGCAAATGTTCAATTTTACACTTGGAAAGTTAAACCCTAAAGCAATTACGAATTTGTAGTTTGATAACTCTAATTCTTATTTTTCATTAGTATTATTGTGTTTGGTGCAAAAATTCATTTAATTTCAACTGCTTCCGGCATACAAGATGCAAAGTTATTGTCATAAAAACAGAATTGAAAAACGAAAAAAGAAGGAATAGAAATACGGAATAGAATTTTTAGAAATTCCTTTGAGGAATATTTACAACGAGTGCGTGTATGGTTTAGACATACTTCTGACGCGGCGGGCCAAAGTGAAACTTCTCATGAAGCCCACGGGCCAACAACTCATATGAGTAATTAACTTGTGAAATTAAGTGGCATCTCAATAGAAAGGTCAATGAGAGACCCCGAGTTAAACGGGGACGAAAATAATTGAGGGCATTTATTTATTCAGAAATTGCTTTTTTAATAATTATCCATTTTGATTAGTTCTTCAATATTTTTTTCCCAAGTTCTGAAAAAGCTTTTAATTAATTTAATTTTGATATTTATTTTAATCTGAAATCACATTAAATGATTCTTTAATTATTTTTTTTCGGTAGTTCTGATTTTTTCCCCTTCTCACAACAGCTTTTGAAATAATTTCTCTCAACAATAACGCAATTATTCTTTTATTGATTGTGAAATACGTTCTATCAGAAAATACATATATATTTCTCTCATTGATTTAAGCCATTCTTTTTACAAATTCTGATAATTATTTGTTTCAAAAATTATTTGTTTTAAAAATTCTAAAATTATTTTTTTCTATTGATTCTGAGTTTTCTTCAAGTTGTTCCGGAATTATTTCATTTCTCTGTTCTAAAATTATTGCATTCATTAATACTTTTTTTTTTACCCGAGCACAACTCAGGTCTATCGCCATGGGAAATTTACTACCTAGTGAGTTGTGCCGAAAGTGTAACTGTGTGTGTACTTAACGGTCTGAACTCGTATGTAGTGTTGTGTTTGATTTTTCAGTGCTGCCATCTATACTGCAGAAGTGAAGTGAGTGATGTGTTATGATTGAATTACATTTGTACTGTTTGTAGGTCTGGTGCTCTTTGTGGCGAGACTTTTTGAAGATTCATTAATACTAGAATAGATCATTTTTCAACGTTCTCAACCATTTTCTGAAAATGATCGGCTGGCCACGACAGAATGCTCCGAGGGCAAAAGGTGGCCCGCCGGCTATGCGTTGCAGACTGTAACAGACGTAACAGACCCTGTTTACGAAATACCAACTCATATATGGAGCGGATGCAAAGTCCGCGTAACAAAATTCAAAAGAAAGACAAATGACAAGACAAAAATGCACAAAAAATTAACAAAGCTGAACAAAAATGGACACGCACATACAACCGCTTTGTGACTTTCAAGGGACTGCTTGTCCTTCCAGAAAGTCAAAAATAATTTATAATATTAAATTTCTATAATGCTGTATCCCAAAACCATCTCATAATATTTCACATAATTCAACAGGTGTTTCAAACAAATTTGTTTTTCATACGAATTCATTCACAACTCGACACAAAAAAATCAAATAAATAATGAACGGAATCAATTGAGAAGCTGTCCATACTTAAACAAGGCAACCATAATCGCGTATGGACAGTTTAATTAACTATATATTCTTATACCTTTTAGTTTTCCGTAATAAATGTTCTTAGTTTCATTCGCAGTGTTTTTGCATCCTGTGATTCTGTCCATATTTTTAATGGCCATTTTTCCTGTTGTGGTATTTGTATTTGCATACAAAATATGATGTTCAAACGATTCTGTGATTCTGCTTATGGTAACAACCGCTATCTCGGACTACATTTGATACCATTATAGAAAATTATTGTCTTAATTATATTTAGGGAGACATGATAATTACTTTAATCCTTATAACAGCTGTATAAATATTATGAATAACATGTGCATAATTGCGCAAAGTAAATTTAAAAAGAATGACATCATGATTTAATGAATAAAGTCATTTCTTAGGCACTCCCTTATGGCTATTGACGTTATCTTCCGGATCAACTCATCAACGTAAAACTTTAACAAACAATACTGAAACACTTGAATAATCACTTAAAAAAAAAAGCCATTATACATCTTAAGAAAGGGTGGATATTCCGTTTAAATGGTGGACCACCACGATTTTTCATTATTATCAAAAGAAAAACAAACTTTTTTCGTTCTTCTTGAGGAAATGAGGTAAGAAATAACTATTGCTTTGTAATAAGTTGATCAGCGGGGGCGTATTTTCAAGATCAACTAACTCCTATTTCAAGTAGAAGACAGGTGTACATATTCTTGATCTGACGGACCATCTGCTGGTGGGAAACCAAGTGACTGTTGGTACTAAATTACTCCCGTACAGATTTATTTTCCCTTCTTCTTGAAACAAACCAGAACAGAATAAATAGAGTCACTCACCGATCTCTGACAGCTCTTCGCTTGACAGGGAGAGTACGTATGAGAGGTGATTTAGTTCATGTCATGTATCTGATGAATGGGGTTCTGTTCATATATATGTACACTTCCCGAGAGGTCAAGTATACGTGATACATCTGCCGTTCAAATTTTGGGTTTCTTCTTTTTCTGTTTTCGAAATAATACTGTATGTGTACACTATCGATTTTTGAATGGCACATACCTTGATACATAGCTTGAACAACATAATCGGCATTTAGTGGTACGCATTCTCCCAAAAAAAAGAGTAGAGAACAGAGTTTTAAACATTTATTTGTTTATGAAAACTTGTTGTTTAACTACTTGTTCAAATAGAACAAAGTCTGATTGAGAAATTTTCCAAACTAAACTTGCTCTACAAAAATCATGACTTTCCCTCCAACTTCGAATTATCCAAGAAATTTCGTATTAGACAAGAATTTTTATCCAATTTCGAATTAGATAAGAAATTTTAACATTAAATCAGATAGAAAACTCAACAGGAGTTCGTAAAAGTTTGAATCATCCAAAATTCGAGTTAACCAAATTATACTGTAGCTGGTGCTATAAAAGGTATTCAGGTATTTTATACATATATTTTTATAGATGTCACATGTATGTGAATAGAAAAAGCGACATTTTTTCGGCAAAAGCGTGACAAGCAAAAAAGCTTCCATTCTTTAAAAATTCATTATTGATGGAAGAAAGTTTCATAAGTAGAGTCTCAGCGCCGTCGATGGGGACAATGCGATGATAACATTTTCTCTCAAAGTAACGAAATTGGCATCTGTGGACTAGACGCAGGAAATTACGGTACACACATAGAACACCCTATTACACTCCAGCAGACTCAAAACTAATTGAGAAATTTGAGAAAAGGGTCAATTTTTGACAAGAAAAATTTTTTTATTTGCTTTTTTCACCAGAACAATAGAATATCAGACTAGCAATGTGAACCATATTCAACATCTGGAAAACGGATTACACAAATAAGCATGTACAATACAATTCTGGAAGTAATGATCACTCATACATGTACAATCCAAGTCTAAAAAAATAACAAAAAACTTCTGAAATGTCTTTTTTTAGACGCGTTACAAAAATAAGTTGCAATAAATGACAGCGAACAACGAAAATTGCAGGTATGTCCCGTAATACGGGACAAAAGAGGTTCATCATATTGTTTCACACATTTTACTGGTTCTTGTTTTCAAAAAAAAAAGTTGAGAAACACTGGTTTAGGTAATTCGATTAAATGGAGTTTCCTCCGCTGAACATTCCAGAAGGGTTTTTACCGTTTTAATAGGGGAAATCGTATTTCCCAATCTTGATCCCGGTCAACGAAATTTCTACCAGTATCAGCAAACATCAACATTAGAGTATAATACGATGTGTATATGTGTAAAATCTACAGAAGTATTGCAGACCATAATGTACACATAATCTACTGCGAAAACCACAAATCCCCGTCGTATTATCTCCCCTATACATCTGGGACTATTATTCCTGTACACACACAACAACAAGCTCTCTCTCTCTCTCTCTCTCATACCCGGTCTATGTAGCCCCATCGGTTATCCGACGATTGTGCTCCTGCACATTTTTTTTTTCCTGCACACGCTCTCCCATGGTATCACCACATCCGGTGCGAAAGAAGCGATACCATACTGACACGGAGTTATCAATCATTTCACGATGTATCATTCACTCATACGCAACCACGCGGAAGCAACTATAATGGATCCCAGCGGGAAATACGCGGCACCTTCTGCTTCAGGCTACACAGTATAAGTTATGAGTACGTGTACAGTACATACGAGAGAAGGGAGAGAATTCACGGGCGATTTCTTTGGCCGTTCATGTGCTACAGTTTCGATGTGTTTTTATTTTTTACTCTTGTGGTCGGTTAAACATTCCACGTTCCGGTAACAGTTTAATAAGTTTTTTTTTTGAATTTTTTTTCAGACACTTTAATTCGAGTAAACACTTTTCAAGAGACGTTTCAAAAGCCATCCATCTTCCTTGTAAAAATAAAATTCGCCGTATATTTCAAAGAGGGAACGCGTTCCCCACATCTACGAATGAGACGAAAAAGAAGTTGTATGCAAAAATATCGTTTCCTCTACAAAATATTGCGACCAATTCCAGTTATTAATTCTATTATAGATCAATAATAGAATGCGGGTCATTCATACGAAACTGGACAAAAAACGAAATTAAAGCTCCAAAAAATTCTTATGGACACGTCTTTACCTGCTAAAAAATGAAAGCTTGTCAGCAATGAAGTTTGTTAAAAATTTTGTGACAAAAATTTATTTGAATTTAAACATGTTTTAAGAGATACGCAATTCGACGTGACATCTTTCCCCGGTTTTCAGCACTTAACTTGACATTTACGCTTGACTATCGGAAACATATTCTATATTGGTAGTTGATTTTTTCAACTTGGTAAAGCTGATACTCTAAATCAGTGGTTCTTAACCTATATGGCCCCCTTGCGGTCCTGGGATATTCTAGGGTGGCCACGGGAGAAAATCAGAAGAAAGGTGATCCACGACAGGTGGTGAAGGGAGTCATAGAGAGCTGTGAAGAGAAAAAAGCTTTAAAAGTGAAACATGGTTGAAAAAAATATTACCACTTTCAGAATTCATCAGATCCGTTCATAGAAATAGGGTCATCTTAACCCTTGGGTCTATGTGGACATGACCCGGGTCTTCATGTCTATAATGGAGGGAGGGGGACAGCACTATATGGGATCTGGTACTATATGATTTTCATATGTTACTTCCATCTAAGTATGGAGGGCCGCCAGAGCAACGGTTGATGTGTTGGGATGGTCGATTTATCGTGCATGTTCGTTCGATCGTACCGTATTTTACACAGACTGTTTTTTAACATATAATTTGACTCCTGGGAGAGATGATAATCCGCCATTTTTGAGTCCGTGCCTAGCCAAGATTCCAGAGATTGATCTGATTTATTAAAATTTTATTCATAATAAAAAATAGAAAGTATCTCAATCTTTGATGAGGATAGGGGGGGGGGGCACGAGAAAAAAATGTGATCCATAGGGGGCCATGAGCTGAAAAAGGTTAAGAAACACTGCTCTAAATCACGGATTCTTAACCCTTTTCAACCGAGAGTCAGAATCAGCAACAAGATCAGCTTCGCGACCCATGTGACTTGGTTTTTCGAAATTCGTGACGCAATAAGTGTATTTATCACAGGACTTTAAGTCGATTTTCACGACTCGTTTCGGAAGCCCCAGCGAATCGAGTCGTGCGCCATAATCTCAAAACCCCTGGCTGTAAGTGAATTTGTACGACCCATCTCAGATGCCCCTGCCAAGCTAGTCCGGTTAGCGACCCATAGTTCAGGATACCCTGGCTGTTATTGGATTTCTATGACCCATCTTGGAAGCCCCTGCGAACCATGTCTGGGTTGTGACCCATAGCTCGAGTCCGTGGCCTTATTGATTTTTACGACCCAACTCGGAATCTCCAACGTATCACGTTTGAGTCGGGACGACATAGGGCTCCCAGGGTGTTAGTAGATTTCGATAACGATCCATCTTGGGTGCCCCGGCGACCCAAGTTTGGGTCGCGTCACATAGGTTAAATGACCCCCTGTTCTGAATGAATGTCTGTCAATTACATTTTTATTTCTGTGTTTATCGTGCTTTGTTCTGTTAATCTCTATGTTAAGAATAGATTTATAATTTATCTTTGTTTTGCTAGAGCATGATTACATTCTCCAAGCAAAGTCTTCCGATGAAACATTATTGCAGAATGATGTTGCGACTGAGAAATACATTTTTATTTTTATCCCCCCCCCAAACTTATGATCGAACCTTCTTTCTGTAGAAAGACATTTTTACATGTTTTGCAACACTGATCAAAAACTAAGCACGTTGGAATCATGTGCTTTTCCCAAATAATAGATGTCTCTTAGCGGAAGCACCTGGTAAAAAATGAAAATTTCCAATTACATATTTTATACTATATAAATTTAAATGCAAAAGGATGTATGTATATATGCATGTTTGTTCTTCATGCAAATCCACACCGTTGATCGTGTCACTCCGAATTTTTTTAGGATTCTTTGCTAATATGTGGAAGGAGGCGTCAGCATATTCCCGTCAAAAAATATTTTTATCAATTTTTTTTTTTAAATTTGCAGAAATTTCTCCCCCTTTCACAATTTTTCCATGTTTTCAATTAGATGCAACAATTTTTCCCTACACAAAAGATGCGAATTTTAATGGATTTTCCACTGTAATTCCTAGTGAAATGGAGTCAAATATAGATTTCTCTTCCACTCCAAATCCTAATTTATGAGTACAAATGTTGCTTTGATCAATGTTGTTTTTTTTTGGTGTACCAGTGTTGCTGCGATCAGTGTACTTTTTTTACAAATTTAATTATATTTACAAAATAATTAATAAAATCAAATCAATTTTTGAGCTTTCAAATTATTAAATCTTTGGTAAATTTTTTATAAAATTTATAAAATATTTTAATGATTAAACTTTTAACGTTATTGAATCCCTTTCTTTCAGATGAGCCAGGAGAATACTGGTTAATTGAGCTATACACGTGTTAATACTTTACGGGCGGGCAACGTCGCCGGGTATCAGCTATTTTTTCAAAAAAAAGAAAAAGCAATAGCCAGGAAAAAAAGGCAATTGATAAAAACACTCACTCCTTTCTTTCTGAATAAATCTAATTTGTGAATTAATTTACAATTCAAATTGGTTTAAAAAGCGGTTCAAGTGATGGCCACATTCTTCTTAATCTCCTCAAAGCAAAATTTCATAGGTGGCAACTGGTGTTGTCGAACGTGAACAAATGTTTTCCAATTGCCAAGAATGAAGAACAAAACCGTGGGAAATTTTCATTTGGCTATAAACTAGTGATAAAAATATTTAAAATTGTAAAAAAGAAATATATAAAATTTAAAATTATACCGGTCCTAAATTTTTAAATATCATTGGGGAAAAATAATACTATAAATTTACCCTTTTTTAGAATTTGAGACATGGGCTCCAGACATGCGCCAGAAGAAAGATATTTCCTTAACAAATGAAAATTTGTTGAAACAAATTTTATAAAAATCTATTGATGAGAAAATGTAAAAACAGAGTGAGAGACGATTTCTGAGAAACTGGGATATTTAGGAAGTGACGAGAAAGAAAAGGTGTGTGTCAAATATGCATGATATGGTTCTAATTTAAAAAAATGCTCAAAATTTGATGAAAATTGTCTACTCGAGTTCGAAGACCGTCGTCCTCTTGAGTTAGTCCTCAACGTTTAACCAACACTAGTGGTTGGCATCTTCTGAAAAATTGGTGAAACTGGAACAAAGAGTCAAATTTTACCGATGCAGAGTTATCTGATTGGCGGTTGTCGTTATTCTGTTGCTAGATCTTGAAGGGGAAGATTCTCGTTCTTCTGAGAGCTGGGGTCCAGGATCTGCCCTGTTTCCAAGTTTCTTCTCTCTATTATACCGCATCTGTGGACACCATATGTGGTTGCCGGAGGTGATAATGACATTTAAATTGAAGTAGCTATTTATCCATAGTTAAATTTTATTTGACTCCACTAAGACTGTTCAATTCTAGATACGGTTAAATATACGGTTTATTAATTAGAAGAAACACACGGCACGTTAACACATATATACGAAATAAGAATACACGGACACACAGTTAAAAGACATCTCTACTCTGCAAGAAACCAAAGCCTTCTCTCCCAAACAGCGGAAGAGAGGCCAAGAAAAGGCGCGCACACATAACGAGGTGTTGGCAGATTTATGCTATTCGAAACCAACACCTACACACTCTTGCCGACAGCATCGCCACAGTACTCCCCCACGAGTCCGAAGGACGTTAAGCTTGATAAGGTGTTACAAAACGGACTTTCCGTCCGAACCTCGTGACGAAGCCCTGTGGCGAGGCTGGGGCATTACATATAGATGATTTGCAAACATTAGATTCTTTGCATTCGAGAGAATTAAACAAAAATGCAGGTTTTAAACGATCAATAGAAATACACTTAGATTCATTATTGATACGCAAAGTAAAAAATTTATCAGTCCTATTCAAAACTTCATAAGGTCCTTGGTAAGGCTGCTGTAGCGAACGCCTTACAGTGTCAACCCTCACAAAAACGTGTGTGGATCTGGCCAAGTCCTTGTGCACAAAAATGTTTTTTGAGGAATGATTGGACAAAGGCGAAGGACGAAGCTTTGACATAGTCATACGCAAGTTCGTGACATAATCAGATTTTGAGGTGTGCTTACCGGAATCTTTGAAGAAGTCTCCTGGTAACCTCAGAGATGTTCCGTAGACCATGTCCGCCGGCGTAGCACCAAAATCAGGTTTGAAACTTGAGCGTATCCCGAGTAGAATGGTAGGAAGAACGTCAACCCATCTTTCAGTGGCGTGACACATGATGGCAGCTTTCAAGTCCCTGTGGAATCTCTCGATGGCTCCATTGCTTTGTGGGTGGTAAGCGGTAGTACGCACCCTGTCCACACCCAGCAACTTCGCAAGAGATCGGAAGAGTTCAGATTCAAACTGAGAACCCCTGTCCGTAGTAATGCGTTCTGGAACGCCAAAACGGGAGATCCAATTCGACAGGAAAGCGAATGCCACAGTTTCAGCAGTCTGATCGGGTACAGGAATAGCTTCCGGCCATCTGGTGAATCGGTCACTGCAAGTCACAACGTAGCGATTTCCTTTACTTGGTGGAAGTGGACCCACGATGTCAATATGGACATGCGAGAACCTTGCGGAAGGTAATCCGAATGCACCAATAGGAGAATGTGTGTGACGACCAACTTTGGATCGCTGGCAATGGATGCAAGTTTTGCACCACTCTTTGCAGTCCCTTTCTAAAAATTTCCAGATGAATCGTCTGCGAACCATTTCAGTAGTAGCTTTGGCACCAGGGTGGGAGAGGTTGTGCACTGCATCAAAAATAGCGCGGCGAAACGTTGACGGTACGTAAGGTCTAATTGAACCAGTGGAAACATCACACTGTAGAGTGACTTCAGGAGAACCGAAAGTCATTGGTTTTAACTCGAGACCTGAGTCCATTTCACGAAGTAATCGCAATTCTTCCTCATCCTGAGCGCGAGCCATCTCGGCGAAATCGATACTAGGAGGTATTTCAATTTCCGATATTCTTGAAAATGCATCGGCTACTGCATTTCGATCGCCTGAAATGTGCTTGATACGGGTTGAAAATTGACTAATGAATTCTAGATGACGAATCTGCCTAGGTGAACATTTTTCACTTTTTTGGGAAAATGCATAGACCAATGGTTTGTGGTCTGTGAGAATTTCGAAGTCAGATCCCTCCAGCATATGTCGAAAATATTTAATTGCTGAATATATCGCTAGCAATTCTCGATCGTACGCACTGTATCTGCGTTCAGCTGAAGTTAGCTTACGCGAGAAGAATCCTAATGGCTGAGTTTGATCATTAACTGCTTGATTCAAAACTCCGCCAATCGCGAAATCAGACGCGTCGACAGCTAGAAGGAGATGCGCACTTGAAATAGGATGAGCCAATAGAGCAGCATTGGAAATCATTTCCTTGCATGACTCGAATGCAGATTTTGCTTCCTCAGACCAGACGATTTTTGTTTTATCCCGTTTTTGTTTGCCTTTAACTAGATCATGCAAACATGCTTGCGTAGAGGCAGCGTTTTTCATGAAACGATGATAAAAATTTATTAGTGCCAGAAAACGTCGCAGCTCATCGATTGTGTTGGGCAATGGATAGTCCAAAAGTGCGGTAACACGATCCGGCAACGGGGAAATGCCCTTTTCTGACACAAGATGACCTAAAAACTGAATTTCTTTGAGTCCAAATTGGCATTTGTCAGGATTGAGAACTAAACCGTATTCGCTTAGTCTCTTGAACAACACATCGAGATCTTGTTCATGCGACTTCTCATCAGCTGACGCAACAAGAATGTCGTCTAAGTAAACATAGCAGAAGTCGAGATCCGAGAGGATGCTGTCAACGAATCGTTGAAATGTTTGTGCGGCGTTCCTGAGCCCAAAGGTCATGAAAACATACTCAAAGAGACCGTGCGGTGTAATCACAGCCGTCTTGGGAATATCACTTTCTTTCACAGGAATCTGGTGGTATGCCTTTACAAGATCGAGTTTAGAAAATATTCTTTTTCCAGCCAGACCGAAAGAAAAGTCTTGAATATTGGGAATAGGATAACGATCAGGAGTAGTTACGGCATTCAACCGACGAAAATCACCACATATGCGCCAACCACCTGTCTTTTTTGGGACTAGGTGGATAGGACTAGCCCAAGGGCTTTTGCTAGGACGAATGATGCCTTGCTTCAAAAGCAAGTTAAATTCTTTCTTGACGGCAAAAAGTTTTTCAGGAGAAAGACGTCTAGCCTTTGCGAAGACGGGAGGCCCTGATGTTTCGATGAAGTGGATAATGGCATGTGGTTTGGGTTGAGAATTTAAGACCGAACCAGTGAGATTTGGGAACTTGGTCAAAATTTTATGGTATGTAGTGGCACCAGAAACTGTAGTTAGACCGAGAGAAGGACCAGTGGTAACGACACCAAGAGAGTATAGAGTTGTCAAATTATCAACCAACCGGCGATTCTTGACATCAACAAGTAAACCGAATCTCTCCAAGAAATCGGCACCCAAAATAGGACTTGTGACGTCGGCCACTAAGAAATTGAATGAGAATATTCTCCTCAGTCCGAGATCAAGTTCAAAATGCTTAGTTCCATATGTGTGAATTTTAGTGCCATTAGCCGCATATAACGAAAGGTCGTCAGGCTTGGAAACTTTGGCAAGTGATTTAGGAAAACAGCTCACAGCTGCACCACTGTCAACAAGAAAACGAATTTTCGATTTTCTATCACAAATGAATAAGCGACTTTGAAAGTGGCAATCTCCGGCCGCCGCTGTAACAGGATTGCCCACTAGTTTTCCGAGTGTTGGCAAGGTGAAATGCAACGATGTGCTTTTTCACCATATCGAGCATGATACCAGCACAATTTGCGTCGATCGGAGCGATCTGAAGATTTTTTCCGCTCACGAGTTTTCGAATTGTTTCGCGACCGACCTCTGTATTGGTTTCGAGAACGAGAGAGCTCTTCGACTCGTGTGGCGAGCGATGCAATTTCTTTTTTAAGCTCATGCAACTCTGAAGAAGGCAGAGGAGGTTGAGACACCTGAGAAACGACAGCGTTGAAACTCGAAGCTTCTAATATGCGATCAGCTATCTGAGCTAAAGAGTCAAGAGGATCCCGACAAATCGACAAAATTTGTTGAACACTGACGGGTAATCTTTGCTGCCATAATGTGCTCAAAACATCATCACTGATTGTGTTATTCGACAAGTTTCGCATCTCACAAAGTAGCTGGGACGGTTTTTTGTCGCCTAGCTCGCACTCATGAAAAAGAGATTTCAAGCGAGCAGTTTCAGATTGAGCAAATCGGGAAAGAATACGTTTCTTTAGAGTCTCATATAAATCGTGTGTGGGAGGATTACGTACTAAATCACTCACGTAAGACAAGATTTTTGTGTCGAGAACGGAAATCACCGAATGAAACTTCGTCTTATCCGCGGTAATGCCTGCCGTGATAAACTGGGATTCCACTTGAAGGAACCATAAATCAACGTCGGCTTCCCAAAATGGAGGCGCACGGAATGAAACACGTGAGACTTCGGTTCCCGAAAGGGAAAGTTCAGTCTGACTAGCAGTTGCTTGCGGATTTGCCATAGCGAAAGAATGAAGACGGCAATAGTCCTACGAAAGAGAGAAATATTCACTCACCACGAAACTGAAATTAAAATCCACGTTGCAGAGAGGTATTCATGATTCGTTATAACATACGAGGCTGAACTGGAACAGTGGTTTCAGAAGGTAATATCCGATAGTCCTGAGTCACCAGTTTGTGGACACCATATGTGGTTGCCGGAGGTGATAATGACATTTAAATTGAAGTAGCTATTTATCCATAGTTAAATTTTATTTGACTCCACTAAGACTGTTCAATTCTAGATACGGTTAAATATACGGTTTATTAATTAGAAGAAACACACGGCACGTTAACACATATATACGAAATAAGAATACACGGACACACAGTTAAAAGACATCTCTACTCTGCAAGAAACCAAAGCCTTCTCTCCCAAACAGCGGAAGAGAGGCCAAGAAAAGGCGCGCACACATAACGAGGTGTTGGCAGATTTATGCTATTCGAAACCAACACCTACACACTCTTGCCGACAGCATCGCCACACATCTACCTATCAATTAGGTTCTTCCAACCTGAGTAATTCATCGCCAGCCATAAGATTAACCGACCAATCGAAAAACAATAATGTTGACCAAGCCACACGAGGACCACACCTGAGATTCCAACTTTTTGTTTCAGTTCTAACAATTGTCCTGAAGATGACAACCGCTAATTCAAATACAGTATCTCAGTGAACATTGTGCTTAGAAACGTGCATTTTTTTTTCTTGGCGTCAGGAGAGATGAGGCAACCACTTTACAATTGGAGGATAGAGGACTGGGGAAACGGTATGAAAATTCAATCTTTTTATTTTATAACACACTCTATTTTCGACACTGGTACAGTGTGGTACTTGATCATTTCGCGAAAGCGATCATTTTCTACACACAAGGGCTAATTAGACTGGGATCTGCAACTTATTGCCGATTCCAAACGGCAGCCCTTTTCTATACTCACGGAGAGGTTGGTGCTCTAACCTCTCGGAGTGGGATTCCCTGCAGTAGCAATCTTTTTCTATGGTCATGTCATCGTTTCTGTTGTAACCCCTGTGTCAGGAAAGTTTCCTGACAAGGACCAACCGGGTATCAAACTCGCGACACCTCCAAACATCCTTTGGTACTTGTAGGCGAATATCTTATCGACCCAAGCTACCGCACCCGAGTGATTTGTGAACACAGGTTCCGGCATGTACCGAGTCTTTTGAAAATCGCAAAAGGAATGTTTACGGATGTGCATGTACTGTAAAACAGTAGTGATAGGTTTAGTGATTAAGTAAGAATCGTTTTTAATCGACCGGAATATTGTATGCACATAACCTACCCTGCACGCTGATTTTTAAGACTACATTGTTACGTAGTCGTGATTATTGTCAACCAACGTGATTATCGTCGGTTCAATCTAATTTCTATCTTTTGGGTACCACTGCGTACATTGATAAAGTCGCTACTTAAATTCGGTTATGATAATACACCCTGAGCCTATATGGCTAGTTTTGAAAATTATATCATAATCCAATAATGTATTTATTATATATGAATGACGTTCATGTTCCAAGAGATGTTACATTATCTGTATCCAGCTTAAATTTACTCCACATATTTATTGAAGTACATCAGTAATGCACGTGCGTAGATACATTGACGGCACATACATCAGAGATTAGAATTCCCGATCACGTCACAGGGCGAATATATGGCATAGTCATGATATGGAATAGTCAATATATGTCTATGCCACGCTTGTGATTCAGACGTTGCGTGTAATTCTGCAATGTACAATAATTTCGCAAAGCTATATACAAATGGTATCGTGTACTAGTAGAAAATCAATAGGGGAAAAAAAACATATAGAAGCTGGCTATCACAAAAATTCATAAATGCCATCTAATAATCTTTTTTTTTCAAATACTATTTTGCAGTGACGATTTTTTTTAAGTATTTATGACACCAAGGTTCTAAAATTAATCTGGGAAGATGACAATTGTTCATTTTAATTTTCATTTTAATCATTTTAATTTTCATTTAACCGTTCAACAATTCATTTTAATTCAAACAATAAACTTTTTTCACATGTCAGCGTTTCGATGGACAAACTTGCCAATTTGAACGCAACCCGTGTGCTATAGAATCCATTAGAGCACTATTAAGGTCACCGACTATGTTCTGCATATTGTAATGACCACAATAGCAATGAGGTAACAAGGAAAGGATCACGAGGTGACGTCTTCAAAACAATTTCGAAAAAATTATCACTGATCCCACTTATTTAAATATGCGTGAAAATATAAAAAATCCGGCGGAGTTATTGTGTGTCACTCAAAAAAAAAATGTAGAGTTTAATATTTTGAACGCCAATACACAGGCTAAGAATGAATTTAAAAATTCACGCACCAGTGTTAGAATGACGTCATTCAAAAAACACATGATCAGGTACAGCGTGGACAAAGAAAGAGAAATAAAGAGAAATAACACTCTATGTAGTTTCTTTTTTTATATATGTTACCGGCAAAGTATGAAATCTAAGCATTCTGTACAATGCCTGGTCGTTTCAGGCAAAGTATGAAATTCTTCATCCTTAAAACAAACATTGACAAAATTTCCATTATATAAGCCGCAGGATGACAAGTAAAATAAAATATTCTTGCTGAATTATAAATTTTAATAGATTTTTGATGAATAATTCTGATTTCTTCATTTTTTTCCGGAAAAAATGACGAAAAAATTCTGTGAAATTTTAATTTCACGGAATTGTAATATTTATACCGCCGCTCAAGAGATCCTTTCTCACGAGAGCGAAAAGGAAATTTTTCTGGAGAAATATAACGTGTCATTCATCAGAAATCTATTAAAATTTATAATTCAACAAGAATCTTATATTTTATTTGGCATTCTGCCGCTCATATAATGAAAATTTTGTCAATGTTTGTTTTAAAGATGAAGAATTTCACACTTTGCCTGATTTGTGACTAGGCATTCTATACAATGCGGATTTCATACTTTGCCGGTAGCATATATACAACAAAGAAGCTGGATAAAAAAAAGGAAAAGAAAGTGAAAAAAAATAAGTTTTTTTCATAGACATCGCCAAGGATCAAGAAAGGCGATGTGTAGCCGACTGTTGTCATTTTTGATAACTTTTTGCGGCTTTAATAATTGCATTCCATTTTTTTAATGTGTTTCTAAGAAAGATGAATGTAGAGGGAGTTTTGAGTCTTGAGAGTCTTGAGTTTTTTTTTCTCTCAAATTTTTTGAGGACGACACCTTGAGACCCTTTCCTTGTATGAAAATATGTCAAATATTACGTAATCTGATTAATGAATTTCTCGTCATTATTCAAAATATTTCACAGGAAAGTTGGAATGCGTCATATTTCAAGATTCTCTAGAAGTACAGTCATGGATTTTATTCAAATCCCCGTAATCCATCAACGAATTAATGTCAATATATATAAAATAAATTATGCACCCTTTTGATTTGAAACAAACATATCATATGCATCACGATCATACTTCATAGGATCATATCATGTGCATCACTCTCATCCTCTCGTGGTCTTAGTACCATAGGATGTAGATGGGCATATAAGAGAAGGAGTCCATTAGAACATTTTTCCCCCACGCGCATATAACAATTTTCCTCTCAATTTTGAAGATGAGTCACGGGAATGATCCCGAAGATGGCCTCGTGCTTTTCAATAATAGATCACATGGGCAATGCATCACTTAAAAAAAACCCACAACCGCTTCATAAAAAAATCCGCCCGCCCCCCGGTTCCGGTTTTTTTGAAGTAGGAAAAACTCTTTACTTGATTATTCAATACCCTCTGCACACTGCATTTTTTTTATTTCTTAAGTTTCTCTGAACGTAATAGGAAACATGCCAAAATCAGCAGTAGATGTTACGTCACCATAAATGTGATAAGTCCGATGGTTATGCGTAACCCCAGGTTATGATGCATAATCACCTACTATTTTAGTAAGCTCGATAGACATAGTGAATTTATCAAATCTAACAGTGGTTATGGTATGTTACAATCACCAGCTAGTTTGTTGAATGTGATAAATTTTCATTGAATTATTTAAATTTTCCGGACATTATGCACAAACTTCAGTCTCTCTTCTTCACATTTTCTTGTCAATTGTGAAGAAAAAAAATGTCACTAGAAATACGTTTTTACCCTTACTTCTTATGTTTCTATGAACGGGGGAGCCCCATGGCCTCCAAATACTACAGTAGACCCTCTAGGCTGTGATGTTTAGTGAGCATCCCCCCCCCGTCAGACTGCTCACGGCCCCCCTTCCAATTATGAATTTGTATTGTGGAAAAACCAAAAATGATGAGATAGATATATAGATAGAAACCACTCACAAACCCGGGCTGATGCAAAGCACGTTACTTCCTTTACCTCAAAAGAGGCAGAGTTGTGTCGGAACAGTTAGCAAAGCTTCATAGAGGGCCAAAGGGTTCCGCGAGAAGCTATATGTTGGAAACCACTGGCCTAGGGTGGCAAATTCAATGAGTAAAGATTATTACGTGTCCAAAAATGTCGATAAATATGTAGAAAGCCAGTACTGACAAGACAAAAAAAAAATAAGTTTCCTACCTCCCTTTCACCCATCCTAATTTCATTTAATTTTTAGGGAAAAATGCGTACGTGTATTTCACGTATTGCATGCGGGCAAAACTCACGAGTGTGTGAATTTGTATATTTTTTTGTATATAATTTTTATCCATTTATTACATATCAAACCTAACAACTTTATCTGGCAAATTCTGCATAATCGCCAATAAAAGTGATGAATGTAGTGAAATTTATCTAACTCACTCTGACCACCGGTGACTATAAAATAATGGACTATTACAATAATGTTCAAAGATAGATGTGAGAAAAAACAAATTAAACCACGTCCAAAGAAAATCTTTGGAAAAAATAAAAAAATAAAAAATTCTGAATAATTTTTCATTTTTGTTTTCTCATCGCTTAACTGGGTTTCACTATGGGGAAAAAAATGTATTTATTTTCATAAAAGGATTTGCGGTTTAAAAATTTGACTCTCGCTTAAAAAAAAGCATTCGTAATACCAAGATCCTAAAATCTTTTATTGCGTTTTCTGTCTCATATATTTTATTCTAAAAATATCTCCGTAACTTATATCCAAGAAAACTCTTAGTTCCATATAAAAACATAATAACTCGGAAATTCGGATTTTCACCGATTAAACTAAAGAGAACCCTTACGACTTTTATTAGCTCATATACGAAAGAAAAATATTTAAAAAACTTTTTTTTTTCATTTTTTATCTCGACGGGATACTGTCTGTGATGTGGAAACTCCATTTGGGCAATCACACTATTTTCACGTGATTTTTTTCCATACATTAACTCGTTTATGTTTTTCTCACTGCTCATCTCCCATTCTGTTCCATATATAAGAAGAAAAATAGTGTCTTTATTCAATTTCTTAGTATATATATTTGTCTTCTTATTCATTTTTTCTTGATGCCGTGAGGCAGAAGCAATAACTGTGGGACTCCTTTCTTTTATCTACTAGTCGTTTCTAACACAAGGTAATTTTTCCGGGGCGTTTCTTTGTTTCCAAAGCCATCAAATTCGGAGGATTCGAGCAAATGGCGTAGCTCAAAGTCTCGCTTTCACGATAGAAGAAAACAAAAGTTGAAAAAGTCTAAATAATAATAGTAAAAGAAAAGAAATAAAAAGAATTATCGCAGCAAATGGCTTAAAGAATAAGAAAAATTTGAACATAAACTGTCATTTCGTTTTTCTTATATATTTTCTTAATTTTTTTTCATTCGGGATCCGTATTACTGAACGCCTCCGTCTCTGACTTTCAGGAGAAGATACTTTTTTATATTATATATATGTTCCCCCCCCCCTAAGTCTTCGGTTGAAGCTAAATTTAAAACCATTTTCCCCGAGGCGTAGCTAACAACATGTTGCGGATGTTTACAGATCTCTAATGTAGCTTCTTTTTATTTCTTCTATTCTTATTTTACTCTTCAAGTTTTTTTTGTTTTCTTTATTTTAATGTTTTTCGTCTACTTACTTATTTATCTCAGGTGGAGAATGTCTTCGACTGTAAACTCTTACGGCGAGTGCCTTTGAGTAATGCAATTCGGGCTTAACTTTTTGGAGCGAGAATTCCGGAAACTAATGCGAAAGTGTATATTGTATGTATGTGTTTACATTTAAGAAAAATATTATTATTTTTTCTTATTTGCCATCTCTTGCGATGGAAGCCTTGACGCTTTGATTAATTATAGACAGCAGTGAAGAAAATAGAGAAGTAATTTGAATAGAATCGGACTAAAATCCTTCTATTGTAAATTATAATTTATTTACCTTGTTTTTGAAGATGAAGATCGTTGTTTATTCTTATTTTGTTTTTTTACTTTTCAACGTACCATTTAGTTGATACGCTATAAAAATAATCGATAGACAGTTATTTCAGGTAATTGGCGTAAAAAAGTACAATTATTGTCTTAAGCTATTCATAAATTAAAAAAAATATTAAAAACAGGATTAAACATTAAATCCCAAAATACAGTATCCCCTAAAATTTCGTTCATTGAAGGGTTGATCATTTGGTGGAAGATATTACTTTCATTGTGAGCCATTGATTGTAATCGAACATTATTATGTGTTCAATATGTATAACAATTATTATGTGTTCAATATGTATAACAATTATTATGTGTTCAATATGTATAACAATTATTATGTGCTCAATATGTATAACAATTATTATGTGTTCAATATGTATAACAATTATTATGTGTTCAATATGTATAACAATTATTATGTGTTCAATAAATTTACATGACACTGAGGAACAATTTTTGTCGCAATATAAGGTGGTGACACGTTCCTATTGCAAAGAAATATTTCAGAGTTCTAGAAACTTAATTGAATGTATTTTTTGCATAGCATTTCAATTTTCATAGAAAATAAAATTTAATTATTAGTTAAACTTCAAAAGTTACAAACATCCTAATTGCCTTAAGATGAGATTTAATGTAGGTTGAACAAATATTCTTTATCCTAAATAATGAAAAATGCAATTAATGTTACCATTATCTGAGCACAGAGAGAGACAAGCAAATTTTTCGAATTACCTTACAATTTAAATATTTAAATACAAATGCAAATGCCACAACAAGCAGAATGGCTAAAGAGGTGGATGAGAAAATATAATCATAAAGGTTATGAATGGTAAAATTTCTAAAGTCAGTGAAAGCGTTCTCACGCACTCCAAAACTAATTAAATTGTGACGTACAGGGTGTAGCCTATTGAGAATATTCTTTTTTACGTTTTTTTATCGAAAAATTGATAAGCTAATCGCTAGTTGTAAGGACATTTGTTGTACCAATCGTCTTTGCACCATCTTCGATCTTCAAGTGTATTTTTTTCCCCTGTCATCTCTATTTTTCAAACTATGACTGAAGAGTAATGATTGAATATGTGTACCGTTGTAGGTCTCTGTGGCGAGACCAGGTATTACCTTTGTTCAAAAACACCTTGGTTTGAAAGTCGTAAAACTACTGAGAGCTCTTTCCTACATTACATGGATAAGTTACCGGTCTGAATTACCTTCACCAAAAAGACGGAGGGAAAAAAACAGATCAAAAAAGATACATGTGTTTATATATCATGCATCAAGATTAATTCAGGCAAGACATGATAGAAGGCAATCTGCTGAAATAAAATAAATGTAATTAATAAATGGTCGCATTCCAAATGTGATTGAGAAAAACAAAAGAACAAAAGAGTAGGCTATTCATTTTTATTATTTTTACCAGATGCGATACCTCGATTTTTTTCAGCTTTTGCGATCAGTCAAACAAGCACAATTACATTCTGCTGAAGGAAATGAGACTGTTGCTCATATTGATATAAAACTTGGGGTTTATAACAATTGTATAAACAATATGCTCGAACCAAAACATAGAAATCTTTCCCATCTTTGCTCAAGGCGAAAAAGTGTATTCCGAGGCTACTAAATTCTCATAAAAGCAATTTAATTAAGTTCGTAATCATGTCTACGAAAAATGTTTCAACGTATAATTCTTATTTATACCCAAAAGTCCATTACAAATACAAATAGGAAAACAAAGGCAATAACAGACAAGTAGCATAACGATTTGGCTGAAAAATATGCCCATAAAAAATATGAATGTCAAATATAACTAAAATATAGCAACCAAATGTAAAAGAATACATATAGAACTAATAATCTGATATGGAAATAGAACCGATAATAGAAACTGAATTCCCTGCCCATTAGTGTTTCTATATGCATAATATCCCCATAAAATATTGTTCGGGGAAAAAAACAAATGTATTCAAGTATAAGATCGTCAGTTGAAACGATAAACAAAATTAATCATGTAATAAAAGAGACTCAGTGAAGTTTCATTAACTATCCTCATAAATATCATTATGAGAATAAAAAGAATTCGAAGACGTTGCGAGGAAAAATATTGATGGACTAAAAGACCGAAATAAAGAATATTTTTGAAATCTGATCTGAAAACTCACAATGTAACTTGTATACTATATGTTGTATTGCAGCAAACAGTCCAATTTCATACCGACTTTACTCAACTGCGTTTTTTGAAATATTTTGACAAGCTCCATATTCCAAAGAAAGAATCAATAAGATTCTATCTCCTCACAAGCACAATATATAAAACGTAAGTTATTATTTTCTAGTATTTTTCTTTAGGATTTCCTAATCCTATATTTAAAGTTGCCTTTCAATATCCATCCACAAATAAATATATCACGTAAAAGAAAATTCTTTTTGTAGACATTTAGAATTCCAGGAATATGAAAATCCAATTCCATGTCAAAGGAAGTCCATGCGCTTATGCATATTTGTGAAGGATTCGTGCCTATTTTCAGGACAAATGTTTCCACTAGGGTATTTTCCATATAAAAAAAGAAAAAATCAAGTGAAACCCTAAATAAAGTTTTCGAATCAGTTTGGGAGTAAAGGAGAAAAAAAAAGATATTCAATGTTTGAGAAATTCTTTAAAAGCACGCAATTCCCGTTCCTTAGGCCAACGATGCACATGTGTACACCATGCATAAGAAAAACAAAAAAACAACAAATCTCTATAATAAGCAATATGTATGCTTTCATCCAGAGAATTGCAACAATTTTTCTTTTTACTACTTGCAAAAAATAGTTTTTTTTAAAGAAAGAAAAAAGATCTAAATAAATTTTTCAGATTTCCATGAATTTGTTTTGGAAAAACTTTCGCCCTGATTCTTGATATTTACCCTGAAAATGATTTTTTTTTTTTTTGGTAGCTTCAGTGAAAACTTTATATATCTTTTTTTTCGATTTTTTAAGGGTTTGGAATAATCTTAGGATATATACGAGGTTGTAGAAATAGTAAAAAAAATTATAAAAGGGAAAACATGCAGTAAAAAAGAAAATATTTGGATGTTTTACATGTTTTAAGTTGTCAGAAGCAATTTCTGTATCCTAGGAGAAACGCATACATATTAGATTAGTCTCTAACAGTACGGATATATGTTTTAAAACACAGTCCATGACGCTTATTAGAATCACGGATAATGTTATCCTTCGAGTGCTATCATTTTGCAAAGAACGGAACAGACTAATATAATAACATGGTGAAAAACCGTTTACAGTTTTCAGGAAATTCGGATGATTTTATCCTTTTTTTCCGTCGATTTTTTTGTGCATTCTGAAGCTATGGTATTTTTTAGGTATTTCTTGACATGTTTTTTCCCTGCAAGTTATCGCTATTATGCTGGAAGACTATGTAGGAGGCTATATGGTGTTTTCCTTCACTCCACCTCCCCGTTGACAAGCATTTCCGTACTTAATATAGTAATCGGTCCGTAGTATTCGCTGTAATTCCATATACTTGTGGAGCTGCTTTTGCAATGGTCATCCCATAGTGAAGCCAAATGTATGACAAAACTGAGCTTTTTTCCTTCAATTCTTGAGTAGTTTCTTTCAATTGACCACAGTAAAATGTCATTCTCCCCGAAACTTTCGCAAGACAGTGCCGTAACTAGGGGGGTGGTGGTGGCAAGTGGGGCAACTGACCCAGGTGGGAAAATTTAGGGTGGGGTCATTTTTAGGTGGGAACAAAGAACATCGTTATAAAATTATCAAATTGTATGGAACGTACCGTATATTATAAAAATTATAATGTTTCGCAATACACATTAGACAGTTTCATTCTAACGTCTCAGAATATCTGAATAAAAAAAATGCAGAATTTTAGCATGAAGGCAAACAAAAAGCGGAACGAGTGAGCATTTTGCAACCCCAATTATATGCAAAGAAAAACAGTTGTTCCGTTTTGCAAATATCAGTTTACCATACATCCCGCTTCACCAAATGGGATGTGTAGTCATAGTACTTCAAACAAGAATTTTTCGGATATGGGGTTATCATTTGGTTATTGCTATCAGAAACCATGCATTGCAATGTGATCACATTAAGCGGCGTGGGATGTATCAAATTTCGTGGATATTTCGCCAAGCTAAATTTAATATAATTGATTGTTTCCATTACTGAAAAAAAAATATTGCGATCCTTATGGTAAATATCGATCGGAATGGCGCATTACTTATCCGCTAACGAAAGAGAAACGAATTTAATGGCAGGAACGAAAATAATAGAAATCTATTTTTAGAAAACCGAGGAAATTCTAGAAAAGAGAGAGAGAGAGCACTTGGAGATGCCGCGAACCTTCGAATCATTGATTGTGCTGGAAAGTTTCGCAAGTTCACTAACTGTTTTGACATCATGTTCCGATATCGTTCAGCTGTTTCCATTACATTTTATGGCCTCCAAATGGAAGACATTTCGAAAGGTTTTGAATAAACTCTGATTCAACGAAAACGAGGATAACACCTGGCTTTCAAACAGGACCACAGAGTTCGATTGTAATGATTATTTTCGGTATATTTGCTTTTATTGGACTCGCTTTTCCTAGGAAACATGCTTAAAAGCAGTTTCAATTAAGCTAGTAATGATGCTAGTTATTTGAATGTCAATTAATCAATTAGGATTTTAAATCTCGAATTGTTCAACAATAATAATGCGGATGGTTAGAATCTCTTCAGAGAAATAGTGTATCTTAGTGACTATTCTATTTCTTTTCATTTGCAAGGTGAATAATAATGATTATTCCGAAAAATTTGTTTTATTAAGTGTTCAATATACCGCTAAACTATTCAGTGTGTAAACGGGAAAATTCTTGAGCTTAGAAACCATCTGAAAATCGGGAATGCCTGTTAATACTGTGAAGCTATGAAGGTACAAAAAATATTCAAGAATCAATTGCCCTATTTTATTTTTACTCCACTATATCTACTCTATAATATAAAATCACAAACTCGAAAAGGGTCTGTTTCTAAGCAACCGAAATTAGTGACGATTTTATGTTAGGGAAGTAGGTGACGTTTCTTGAGCGACTTCCAAGTCGGGGGCCCCATGTTTAGAGGTTTTATTTTGGGGGCCCTGGATGAATCTCATTCTTTTCTGTTGTAGAATTTGCACAACAGCGGAAGCCCGAGATAAACCCAGTGAGGGGCCCCACTAAAAGCATGCAAATTTGTGTCCCGGGTAATTGGTTGGGAGCCCTGGATTTTATTCGTTGGTAAAACGAATACAAATGAAAATTTGTCATGGCACTCGCAGCGTGGATGACCGACAAGCTTCAAGTCGGGGGCCCCATGTTTACAGGTTTCATTTTGGGGACCCTGGATGAATCTGGTTTTTTTTTTTTTTTTTTTTTTTGTTTAACATTGTAGAATTTGCAACAGGGGAAGACCGAGATAAATCCAGTCTGGATTCCCCACTAAAAATCTGCGTATTGTGTCCCCGCTACTGGATGTGGAGCCCTGGATTTTATTCGTTGTAAAATTGATAAAAATTAAGAAATTTCGTGGCCTCTCACGGGGGGAGGGGGGTTGTCCGACAAGCGTCCAGGTCAGGCTCCCAGGGAAATGTTGACAGGTTCTAATTCGGGGGCACCTGGATGTATCTCATTGATTTTTGTTGTTTAACATTGTAAAATTTGCAATACATCGAGATATATCCAGTCTGGGGGCAACAATAAAATTCAGCGAATTGAATCTGGGGACCCCCATGGGGGAGTTTTCTGGGGGTACTTGATAAATCTCATTTGTTTTTTGTTACTTTATTATTATTTTTATTAAAATACGCTACTTCAGTAAGCTGGTGCTTTCACACGTCCCTTTCCATAGCACTCTGATGGAATGAAATAAACAAGATATGTTGTGAAGAGAAGTGGGGGGGGGGGTTGGCCGCCAAAAGTGGCAGGGGGCAGAGCGTCCCTAGTATATATATAGATATTCTAAACCAGTACCCCCACATAATCATACACCTTACTTACTTACTAACCAAAACGGCAACCCAGTCCATATTCCGAAGAATTTCTAACTTATAGGTCACCGCCGGAGTAAAAAAGAGCATGATAGGGGCAGGAAGAGTCAAGAAGGTGTGAAAAATCAAAGTATCGTATCGAAAAATACACGCGTACAGTTAAAAGCAAGGGCTGCTGGGAAAAAAAATTTACATTGCTTGCAAAATTGTGTATGCATGAAATTACACCCGTCACCACCGGAAAGCAGGAAAAAGTGCGTGACATACTGTACGAACAAAACTACACCGAGATACAACCTGCAGAAAGAACAGAAAATCAGCGGTCAGGGGAAGAACGCAGGTCCGCCGCACCTCAAATATCATAATCATATACCGACTGACAAGACTTCAGTAAAGCAAAATCCGTTTCGAAGTTCTCCACAGAGGGCATGCGCTAATCAAGAGATGGAAGGAGGGGGGTGTGATCTCCCCTCTCAAGAGCCGAATAATATGAAAAATTTGTCTGTCAGTAAAATACGAGCTGATCCGGTGCATCTACACACACTGGACCGATATCTATTCGCGCCTGAAGATTTCAGCCTGTTATTTCGCAGCTGAAGATGTCTACTTTGGCTTCATTCCAGATGTATATGTCTATATTGGCTTCATTCCAGATGTAGATGTCTAGTTTGGCTTCATTCCAGATGTAGATGTCTACTTTGGCTTCATTTCAGATGTATATGTCTATATTGGCTTCATTCCAGATGTAGATGTCTAGTTTGGCTTCATTCCAGGTCTAGATGTCTATTTTGGCTTCATTCTAGCTGTAGATTGTACGTATGTATGCTGCAACAATGATTGTATGTATGTATGCATGCTGAAACAACGATTGTATGTATGTATGCTGCAACAACGATTGTATGTACGTATGCATGCTGCAACAAGGATTGTATGTACGTATGCATGCTGCAACAAGGATTGTATGTCTGTATGCTGCAACAACGATTGCATGTATATTGCAACAACGATTGTATGTATGCATGCTATTACAACGATTGTATGTATGCATGCTATTACAACGATTGTATGTATATTGCAACAACGATTGTATGTATGTATGCTGCGACAGCGAATGTATGTATGCATGCTATTACAACGATTGTATGCATATTTTTAAACGGTATGTATATTTTTAAACGATTGTATGTATATTTTTAAACGATTGTATGTATATTTTTAAACGATTGTATGTATATTTTTAAACGATTGTATGTATAATGTATATTTTTAAACGATTGTATGTATAATGTATATTTTTAAACGATTGTATGTATAATGTATATTTTTAAACGATTGTATGTATATTTTTAAACGATTGTATGTATATTTTTAAACGATTGTATGTATATTTTTAAACGATTGTATGTATATTTTTAAACGATTGTATGTATATTTTTAAACGATTGTATGTATATTTTTAAACGATTGTACATATATTGTTAAACGATTTATGTATATTGCCACAACGATTGTATGCATATTGTTACAACGATTAACGAATGTACATTGTACGCTAGAAAAGGTGGGGATCTGCTCCTTGTCTCTCTGAATTTTCTCCTGCGCGACCGTGCTCTCCGGGGCAATGAGCTAAAATCACGTAAAGCCGGGTTTTCCTAGAAATAAAATTTCAGCGCCGGGTGCAGCGCGACAACGCTGATTGGTTAAAAACCTGAAATTCAGGTTTTTAGAACAATTAGCGTTTTTACGCTGCGCGCACCATAGGAACACCCGGCTTAAGCGACAGAGTTTCACCGTAGCACGTTATCTAGATACTGTTTCTAATTGGACGTATGCTTCTAGGATCAACGGCTCACCAGTAAAATACCATGTGTGCTGTTACGTATGCACCCTGTATTGGGTTAGCTCCATGCAACGAGAGAAAAACACGAGATATTTTAGAGAAAAAAGAAACTAATTTATGTAATATAACATTGGCAAATAGTTTTTCCTTTCAAATTTTTGAGAAAAAAAAATGTTTACCGCATCGTGACCACGATATGATTTGTCTCCCTTGTGTGAATTAATATAAAGATAATCACTGTGAGAGAGAGAGGGAGAGCTCTGTGGCCGCTCCCTAAGCTCCCATAAATTTCCGTCTCGCCACCTTCGCGTTCGGGGGATGACCCTCCTAATCTCTCTGACTAGAAGTCCAAATAGTACACGTCTTAAATAACAACGCAAAATAATTAATATTAAAACGTGATAACATACGATTGAAGCATGATAATTAAATGATGGAAAAGGAAAAATGTTTTTAAACGAATTTACGTAAGTATTTAATCATAAATTGGTATGGTGTACCATGCCTTTTCTTTTCGGATTTCGGCCAGGGAACTTCACGAACTGTCAAGGTTTATTTAGTTCGAAGCCGAAACATTCGGACATTGGCCAGGTCAATTTACAGCGAAATTGGCCAATTCGCGAACTAGCCGATTTCTGGCTCTGGCCGTAATATATGTAATTTAAAAATTGATTTTCTATGTGTGTGTGTTCTTTATACAAATCAACAATTTTAGATCGATCGTCGCCAAATTTTTGCATATATATATATATATATACCAAAAAATTCCCGGATTGAACTATATGCCAGTTTAACGTTTGTCAAAGCAAGGCAAATGCCCGAAATGGGCGTAAAACTGTCGGGCAACAGTGATTTCTCGGCCTCAACAATCACTTGTGAAAAGTTTACTTTGGTTAACTATACCTACGTTCCTAACCTACGTTCCCTATCAATGCGCTCCACACATGTACGAGTATATGCCTTTACAATGATTTTTGTCACTTTTTCAATCCTCCCCGTAATTGAAGAAAACACGGGCAGCACCGGGTATTATAGCTAGTCTCTGATAATTTACATATAATGACGAATATACACCTATATTATTTATACTCAAAAGCGCTTTTTTGTGTTTGATGAGATTCAAAATAAATTTTTGGTGGGAAAAAATGCAAGCATTAACAATTGTGCCGTTATTTTGTTACCGTTTGCTGCCAAGGAAAATCACCTGAATTAATATTACCGCGACTGGTCGATCTCGATAAACGAGGTGCCCTAGCTGGTATGACGTAACATGATGCGGTTTTAATAAACTGGTTTTTCCGTCCCATCTGTCCTCGAATTGTCCACATTAGCATGAAGAACACTATTAATAACATTCGCGCTTATTTAATAGCATTTTAAATTGTCTCACAGAAATATTAAAATTACATTACGTTACGAATACTTAAAAATCAACCCAGACACCAGGGGTATTACAGTCAAACCGGGGCATCCAGTCATCATAAATAGCAAATATACGGTTGTATGGGCATAATGCTGGACCTTTCGTCCTGAGGATCCATGTACAAACCATGACGGTACAGTGATGCTCGGCTGAAGTTGTTTTGCTGCGGTTTTCCAGCTTTGAGGAGCGAATTTGAGAAGGTCTCCCATGTGAGAAAGTCTCTCCGCAGAGAGCCGGCAGACCTGCAACACGACACTGGCAGAACATGAAAATTCAAGCATTTCCGTCTTTACTTCAGAAAATAGAACACAGATTTCAGCATGAACACGAAATAAGCGCAACTCGATAACATAAATACGTTAGGGGTCTCACATACACTCAGAACACGCATTCCGGCATGCGCCGATTCGTTAGAAATTCCGTAGAGGAATGTGTACGAGGTGCATGTACGGTGAAGTAGTACTACTAGTAGTGATCATTAATAATTCCAGCTCACTAACGAACTGCAAACAAACACACACACGCAGTCTTCACTCTGTGCATTTCTTTTTTTTTCTTTCAGGTCACTCTTAAAAGGGCTCTTGCTTGTTATTTAAGTATGCAAAAAACATAAATTTTGTATAGAATCAAAATATATTTCTGGATCAAATATTCCATCCCTGTTGTATAAGGAATTGGATTTCCAGTCACACACACAATGAATTCTTTAATGTTAGAAACGCAATGAGAATTCGTCTCTTCGATCAAAGTCTGGTGAATACAGCAAAGGAAATTGCTTCTAATGAACTTTGATCGATAGACGAACTTTCCACAAAATAACAATGGAAGGGTCGCTCTGTTCCTTTCAATTCCTACAATTCCTTTGAATTCTTTCTTTTCAGATCGACTCCTACCAAAAGCGCTTTTCTTTTAATCTCAAGCAATAGGATATCAGAACGTTTGGCGAAACTTTTATGCTGATCAACTGATTGGTTTGTTATCATTGATTGATTGGTTGGGTTCCCTTTATCATAGGCATCTTCTCTCTGTGCGATTTATTTTGTAATTTAATATTTGCCATTGTATTTGTCACAGATTTTCAGCATTCGAATACAGTCACTATTTCATAAAACGCTGCAGATATTCCCTGCAATATCTCACACTGTCATTGCACCTAAGATACAGTCATTCTAGATAGCGTATCAACATTATGACATGCTGCAGTTAATTATATTTTATTACGCACTAAAACTAGTAGAAACCAGTACCATTGTTTAACTGACATTTTTTATCCTACAGGGTGCTTCAGAAAAGATTCCCTCACTTTGATTTGACATAACTCGAAAACAGTGATAGATAGGAAGATGAAATACGTATGAGGAGATGGTATTTTTTAGGCCTGAGAAGTTAAATTTTCTGGATGTTATGCCGAAACTGATATTTGGAAAGAAAAGTGATTTGTTTCCTCCGGGAATCGAACCCGGTTCCTCTTGCATACCTGGAAAGTGCGCTCTGGTGTATTGGTTTGCGCATTTGCCCGGTATGCAGGGGGAACCGGGTTCGATTCCCAGAAGAGACAAATCACTTTTCTTTCCGAATATCAGTTTCGGCATAACATCCAGAAAATGTAATTTCTCATGAAATAAGTAGTTCGTTCAATGCGCAGGTATGGAATTTCAAATACTCTGGTTTGTGAAATTAGTTAGAGATTGCAATGCATTTTAAATAATGAGTGATATTGTCTTTCACAAACAGTGGTGGAAGTGAAGAATGGAATTTATTTCCGCTTTTCATTTATGTCACGTCATTCGTACGCAAGAAACTATTTCGGATCTATCGCACTGTGTTTTGATCCATGTTTGTGGAGGATAAATATCACACGTTGTTTGAAAGACGGTATCGCTCATTGTTTAGAGGTCATTGCACTGAGAATGTGGCGCCATCTTTAAATCAAGTTAGCCACGAATTTCACAAGCCAGCGTATTTGAAATTCCAGACCTGCCCATTAATCGAACTACGTGTTTCTCATGTTCGTATTGGTCATTGTTCTCAAGTTACGCCATTTCAAATTTGAGAAATCCTTTATGAAACACCCTGTATTATAAACGTATGTTGAACAATGCCAGTTCACCAATGGTATAGAATTAAACTTAACTACCACATTTTTTAAATTTTATTTGATTATTTTGATTCAATTCTTCTACTGCAGTGTATCCATAAGTCTCGCAGTTGAAGTTTTCAAGCTGATGCAGCGTTTTATATATTCTAGAAACCCTGCGTTTGAGAACCGTCGCTGTAAACACTGTCCTACAAATAACAGCACAGAAAGAAGTGGTGAAAGTATATGACTGCGGCTCCATCTGTAAGTCAAAATTGTAATAAATTTTCCTAAAGCGATTCATTTAAAATTCTAGACGTGCCCAGCACATAAATACCGCTTGTTTCAACTTTCTATCTCTCGGTGTTAAAAAATGATCCTTTAAATTTAAAGAGCCTTTTCTGAAACACCCCGTATGTACTCATGTGTCATATAACCTATCCGATTATTACAATTAATTCAATGGTTTTTATTCTTTGCGAATTACTGTGTATTCATCTAGATTCTAGAAGACAGGATAAACAATTTTAATAGCAATTATTTAATCAGTACGGTCTATCGATAACTTTCATCGTTCTTGGTTGAATCGAAGTTAAATTTCTAGTTTTTCTTTTTTTCGAAACAGAGAAGTAAGATAATGGATTTCAAACGTACATAAAATCTAGAGATTTTCCAAGTATTATGTCAACGTAAACTTCGGAAAGAGATGCTGATTATCTCTCCAACGAAAATCAAACACTGGGCGTCTTGTAAACCGGGCAAGCTTTTTACCATTATACCACGGACAAAGAGTCAAATATCACGCATGGTAGCGTAATTGGTTGAATAAATACATTGAAACCCACTCTCAACTTCAGTAATTGGACTCCTAATAGAGAATGTAGTGACTTTGATGTGTGTTGGGTCGAGAAAAACGTCCATCTCTAAATATTGTACAGTTTAAGTACCAGAAATGACGATCAGGCCCGTCATTTCGGGTCCGGGGGCTCCCCCTGGCTTTACAAAACACAATAAATATATACAAACACATACGCACATTGAGTACATATATGTTCTTTGCCCCCCTCCAGAAAAATTTGAAATGACGGTCCTGAGAGCCACTAAATACAAACGTCTTTATGAAAAGATGAGGTTACCGATACGAAAAAAGGGTGTCACCTCGTTCAATGTATCGTGAACTATTCATTTATGAACTATTTGAGGCCTCGAAAGTTTATTGTGGAAGGTCTCCACAATAACAATCCACACGTGCTGTTGGCGTTGAATGAGGCATAACCGTTTTAGACGCATTTAAAACGCTTTTCTTTCAAAAATTTCCTCCATTCTTCGAATTCGAATATCTCAGTGAATATATTGCACTTAGAAACATGTAATTTTGGTTCTCTTGGCATCAGGATAGACAAGGCAGCACAGGCAGCGCATTATAATTGGTATATAGCACAGGGGGGACCGTATAAAAGTTTAGATATTTTATTTTGTTACGCACAGTATGTTCACTCTCAAAACGTACAGGGTAATGTTTGAACGCCTGTTGAGCATTTTGTGAATTGGAATCATACCTATACTATACGACTTACGATTGATGAGATAAATGCCGTGCTATAGCACTTACAGGACACCCTGTATGTATATAGCCATGTATCACACTTTGGTATGAAAAAAAAAAAAAACGTCTATGAAATGACGTCTAAAGTACGTCGAACTTTCCCCAGGAATGTTTGATCACTTCGTGAATTTTGAGGCCAAAGCCGGAATCATTTCTGCATATTGGACTTTGGCCAATCCTCTCGGTCATTTTGTGAATAGACCTCTCTTCGGTCAATTCACAGTAACATATACAGTGAAACCTGTACGAAATGTAACGTCAACAGACTAAAATAATATTCCATTTTTGCAGATTTCCGTTTTATAAAGGTGCAAATAAAAGCACTAACCATTGAACAGACTAAATTTTGATTCGGTTTAGAACATGAATCCGTCTCATACAGCGTCTTTCTGTTTTTTAGGCAGGTTTCACTGTATATTCTCACAGTCAAATATCCATATCACGGATGGAATAACCCATCGAACAAAATCAAAAATATAAAGCCACAGGGCAAATTAAATTTTCAATCATTGCATTTTTTAATTCTAAAATTGATTAAAAATGATTGAAATTGAATTTTACGCACGTGCAAATAAATTTGTAATTTCATTTGCGTGGAAGAAAAGACAGAAGTTTCCGAAAAGTTTTATGTTTTTCTTTTCATTCCCAGATCATGGTTTATGCAGAATACGTGGAGATGTTCATACGGGAAACATGATCTTTTAATTTAATCCGAGGCAACAAATTCGATGAGATATGAATTAATTATTAGTCACAGTTTTTACAAGTTCATTTTTCTACCACATATCCGAGGAATTAATTCGCAAACCCCCTTTTCTGTGAGGAATGCTGTGGCCTTATGTTGCGTTGCGTTGGTTATCCCTACATTAATTACTGATGAATAATTAATGATTAACTTCGAATGATTGATGATTATGATTTCTTGCTACAAGGTTTTACGAGGGATTTCGGTCTTTATTCATAATTTATCATGAACTTTCTATATTTATTTGTTCCGGAAATCTTAACATCCTTCTTGGAATGGAATAAAAAAATGTAGCTTGTGTTTCTGGAATTTTTCCAGGAAAAATAATAACAAAAATAAGGTTTGGTGAGATATTGATCTTTATATGAAGGAATGTTACTTAGTACCAATATCTTGTGTGCGTCTTATTTATATCGTATTTAAGTTCCGAAAAAAATTGTATATATCTAAGAATAAATAGAAATAACACAAAAAAAATCTATATTCCTCGAGACTTCACTCGTATATCGGAGTGCCGTAGATGAGACTTTAAAAGCAACACTCCCTATATTGAAAATGTGATAAACGTACAATAAAGTTCGAAAATGTTATGACCGATACTGATGCTGTAAAATTACGCTGAAATTTCGAGAGTGCTAGGTAATATCGATGAATTTATTTATTAACGTCATTTACCGTCATGTACCACGTTTTCATTTCAGACATTTACCAAGTCGATGCCCGTTTTGAATGAATCAATCAACTATCATGAATTATTAGTTCCTTATTAATTAATAATTATTTAATAATTATAACTAATTAATAATAGACAAATAAATTTACTGCCATGAACTTATTAGTTTCTGGAATTGATGCTGTGTTGTTAGGAACCATCGACTAGATTCCGATTCTTGGTGACTATAGATTGTATCTCTCCAAGCTGGTCTGTCATTCAGAGCATGTCTCAGTTGTGCTACCTTCATTCCGGTACTTTCACAACACCTCTTCTATCCATCTGGTGCTCGGTCTGTTTCTTCCGCTTTATCTGGACGTTATTTCAAACATTATAATTTTTTCCAGTGATCATTCTGTACTCATTTTATGATAAAAAGCAAGGTAGTTTCTGTTTTGCGACTCTAGAAAGTAGTCAGCTTTGACTTCTTCGATAACTGATTTATTAGTCCTTTTAGCTGTCCATGGAATTCTGAGCATCCTTCTTCAGCACCAGAGTTCAAAGGAATTAGTTATTTTTCTATCTGCCTTCGCAGTGTTCAGCTCTCACATACATATATACATTATGACAGGAAAGACGCATTCGCAATCCTGATTTTCGTTTTCATTGGATCACTTAATACCCTTGTTCAAATTTTACCGTTGATCTTAGAGGCATACTTCTACTTATACAAAAGTATCCAAATAATGTGTAGATCTCAGATACGTCATCAACGGGTTGTATAGTTATTAAAATTTAAAAAAAAAACTAGTTATACGGACATTCGGTCGTAAAAACTCCATTGAAAAGCATTTGCGCAGGCTCAGTCCAACTAAAAATATTCCACGTTTCGAAGTGCAATATTCGCTGAGATATTTAAGTTAAAAACGCGGAGAAAAGTTGGGAGAGACCAGCGTAAACTAACAGACGACGCTTTTTTTTCCTCTCGTATATGCCATTATTTCCCTAATTTTCTCAATTTTTTTGAATTCAAATATCCCAATATGTCACTAAGATCAACGTTCCTCTAGTAGTTTGAGGTGCGAGGTGTTAGCTATGCGCCCTGTATAATGATTATTGCACCTGTAGCACTATGCTAAACCTAAGTTAAGAGTCAAAACATTCTATTGGTTAAATGTATTGATGTTGCAAAATATGAAAATAAATTTCGTATCAAGACGTTTCCATTTTGAAAATTATTTCGTGACCTCCCTGATTTATCAACATCGGATTGCGACCCATACATTCTGAACCTATGATCCACACCTTAATCTTGAAGTTATAATTACGAATCAAATCCTAAAAATATTTTGAAGAAATGGGCAAATATTGGAAAACGTTCCAGAAATACAATATAGTATATACATGGTGATTACTTTTGATTTCCCTTGCCGCAATTTACTGGCGATCCGTTGATCCTAGTGGCACACTTCCGAATAGAAAAACTACCCAAATAACGTGTAGGACTCAGATACATCAGTCTTGTTACAAAAGGTTGTATAGTTATTAAATTAAAATAAAAAATATTAACTCTTTATACGGCAACCCTGTCCTCGAAAACTGAATTACAAAGTTGTTAACCTGTGTCTTTTGACCCCAACAAAAAAAAGTTACACGTTTCCCAGTGCAATATGCGCTGAGATTGTTTCGATTACAAAAATTGGAGAAAATGTGACAAAAAATACCCATAAACGAGGAAAAAAGGTGTCTGTTGGTTTACGCTGTTCTTTCCCAACTTTTCTAGGTGTTTGGATTGAAAAAAAAATTATCTCAGTTAATATTACACTTAGAAACTCAGGAGCAAACAAATTTGTGTAGTTAGTTTTCCAGGACAGGGTGTTCGTAAAGAAAGTTTTTTTTTTCTTACCTTTTTTTTATATATAACTCTTTGATTATACAACTCTTGCAATATGAAGAAAGTATCTGAGGTCCACATTTGGATACTTTTTATTTGAAAGTATGCCTGTAAGTTCAACGTTTCGCCAGTGATTTGTTGTGTGGGTTGTTAGCTATGCACCCTTTATATCTGTTACTTTAGATGCGGTAAATCCGGTGATTATGCATAATTACTGACCATATGGGTGTGTTCGGTGGATTTTTTCCATATATTGTCAATTATAATTTCGTAACCGATGGTTATATATATGATACCAAACTCGTATTGATGAATATGATAATTTTTTATGGAAATCCCTCTCGCATTATTCACATTATATAAAACTAATTTATTTTCATAGCTATCATATATTTCTTACAATAATGAACTGAGTTTGTTTTAGGCGCTTTCCGAACGCCAGGATCGAAGAGTTCTCTGCAACGGAATAGATCTTGCTTTTGGGTCATATATCCACTCGCAGTAACCTTGAGTTTTGGAATGTAAATACATGTATATCTTTTCAAAGATTTCTTCAAATCATTTCACGTTCACCCCTTTTCATACACGGGCAAGAAGGATTAACGCAATTTTGTGGTTTCGGCTGCGAGAGAGAAAATAAAAACGCAACAAGTGATGAAACGTGACAAGAAGAGCCCGTATGCAGTCTAAGAAAGTCATACCCGAATAATAGACGAATTTAATCACGCGTCAAGTAACTTCGACGAGAGACAACAACCATCTACCCAATTCCCGCGTATACCATCATCATTATCTTACTTTATTTGCATTTGACAATAATTCGCTCGGAATTCCGCCAGCCTTTGATCGTTCAAAACTCCTCCGTCTTGTTCGATTACCCGAATCACTCGAAAACCGTATAGAGCCTGCATTCACTGTAAAATAACCAGACACTCCAGAGAGAGAGAGGAGCGAGAGAGAGAGAGAGCATTTCGACCGAGGATATACATAATTGGCAGAGGAGCCCTGAAACAACAAACACCCGACCTCCTCACCTTCCCAATCCCTTATAAAGTACACCCAATCTCCAAATAACTATATCCTAAGTGCTGTTTCGGATGTTACGCTTAAGACCCCTCCGTACCTATTTCTGTAACCGCGCCTATTAGCATAATAGCTGCTACTCATCACATTACGACCTTTAAGAGGCTTTTCCTTTACTATGGCTGTTGTTCGAACCTCCAAGTAGGCGGTTGTCAAGACTCAGTAGGTGGGCCGAACCGTCTTGAAGACTTAATCGCAGGGTTGTTTCCGTGGAAATTGCATTTGGCCCACTGATTCTGAGAAAACATAATCCCTAATTAAATCGATGGCGAAGAAAAGGAACCGACCTAAATGTGCTTGTTTTAGACTACAAATTATTTCTTTTCTACCTAATTATACGATTGCAAAGTAATGGGGGGAATAAAAACATTGTTTTTTCGGGAGAGTTTTATATATTTTCTTTCTCGTATTATATATAAAATTTGATTCTTAAAAACATTGAAAAAAAAAATATATATATTCTCTTTCTCTCTCTTTTATGTAGTAATTATGTTATGGATATGAATTTCACTCTTATTCATAAAATTACATTTTGCATGAAGAAAGAGCTCATTATTGTAAAAGATTTTTTTTTCTTTAATTTGATTAGGGGAAAAATTACATAAAAACTTAGTTTTTAGCATATGAATAACGAAATAAATATTATGAATATTACAAATCGAACGAAAATTATTTAAAAAATTCAGTGCCATCCCGAATTCCATATTGGTTATGAAAGATAATGATATGTGATGTATTGGAGTACGAATTCATGCGCACAATCAGAAATAATTGGCGCGCTTTTCCTCGTATTAGAATTTTTATTATTACATATTATATATAAGATGGGAAAATAAATTATATGAAATATAATACGCAAATATTATCAGAGTCCGGTGATGAGTTTCTTTTGTTTTGCGTATGAAGTTAGTAATTGAAACCCTTTGCTAGTGATATATATACAAGGGCGATTCTAAATTCATAGGAAAATCTTCAAGAGGCGATTTAAGACACCCAAACAACAAATCTTTTCGTCATAGAATGTGCGGGGAAATAGCAATTTCAAAGGCAGTGGAGGATGTCTTTATAGAGCGCTCAACAGCACAAGACCAAAAAGAAGCTTCATATCTTTCCGACGGATTTGCTACGATATGTGCTATCAACCATTCGAGGGTGCTTATGTACCTTCGGATTGGATTTGAGATTGTTTTTCATTGTCGCAAGAACCATTCGGGTTATTCTACGCCAAGCAATGATCAAGCGGTACAAATTGACTTAGCATTGCGGTACCCAAGTTGCACCATGAGAAGATATACCACATTTCAATACATCTTCAAATAGTTGGTAGCACATATCGCAACAAATCCATGATTAAAATATATTTGTTTTTGGTGAAGGGTTGTTGTCTACTCTCTACCGCCTTTGCTATTGCGATTTGACAGTGCATTCTATGACCAAAAACTGCTTGTTTAGGAGTTTTATATCACCTCTTAAAATTTGTCCCATCAATTTAGAATCACCCTGTACATACAAGAATGATTATAAGCATTAAATTTTTATTAGTTGTTAAAATTTAAATATGACTTGCCTTTCCATACGTATGCGCGTGTATCCCATACGATCCTTATCCAAATGGGTTTACAGGGTGTCCCAAGTTATATGTATAGCTGATATATCTGTAACCGTTGATTATAGAAACATACTTTCCAATTACAATACGTTTTCAAATGGTGTGCAGTTACTTAAACTCTTATTTGTTTGAGGGATCGTATGCATAAACAAATAAAGAAATTAACTTTTTATACAGTCCTTGTCTGCTCATAAAAATAATTAGAAAATTGTTGTCCTGTCTCTCCTGAGGACAACAAAAAAGTCCAAATTGCTAAGTTCAATTTTCTCTGAAATATTTTAATTAAAAATTCGGAGTAAAATTGGGAAGGAACAGCATAGATGATGGGAAGAAGCGTTTTCCGTTAGTCTCTATATCATTTCTTTCCCAACATACTCCGATTTTTGAATTCAAACCCGAATATTGCACTTAGAGACGTAGCATTTTGTTTTGTTTGGCTTCAGAAGAGACAGAGCGACAACTTTCTACCTAGTGTTACAGGGGATTACACAGGGTACACAGCGTGATTCTAAATTGATGGCACAGACTTTAAGAAGTGATGTAAGATACCTAAACGAACATTTTTTATCATCGAATGTGAGGTCGAATCGCAATAGCAAAGGGGATAGAGAGTCTCTTTTAGAGTGTATTTTCAACAGCACTTCACCAAATTAAATCCAGTTCTAAAGGATTTGCAGCAATAAGTACAATTAAGCATTCGAGGGTGCAGAGTATCGTAATGTGGTTGGCCTTCTTATGGTGGAACCTGGGTAACGCAAATGCTACCACAAGTCATTGTACCGCTTGATCATTGTTTGGCGGATGGTGGTGGTCCTTGCACCAATAAAAAACAAACTTCAATCCAATCCGAAGGTACATATGCACGTTCGAATAGTTGATACCACATATCGCAACAAATCTGCCGGGGTATTCCCTAATTTCAAATTTCAATTCTCTAATTTCGTTTGCATGTGTTCATTCTGCGCAGTATGAGGAGAAAACAGATTTCTACGAGGAATGAAGCATCTTCATGTCAACATACTAACGGTCTTAGTCAGCATAAATGGACGTTCAGACGGATTAAAGATGATGGTTCACCTGTGGATGAGAGAACGGATAATGGATGGTTGAGAGAGAGTCTCTCGAATGTGCGTATCCTTCATATCCATCGTCCGAGACCATCGCCATAGTTAATGATTGGAACGTGTCTAGTATGTCGTATAATGCTGAACCGCCACTGCATAGACTCAAACTAATCCCGATTAAACGACGTAAATCAATTACCACGCAGCATATAGTAAATGAATGCTCAGGATCAAGTGCCTTCACAATATGACTAGAGGAGAAATGGTCAACTTGGATTGCTTTGACAAAACGAAAATTTGTCATTTCTGACGAATAAAAAATATACAATTAATTATAAGTCAAATAATTATACACAAGAAAGACAAATAAACGCTATTCCAAATTGAATCTAATTTTTGATGCAAAATCGTGAGAAAAAATGCAGAAAAGACAAAAAAAACAATGTGATATATTTAATAAATAATGTATTTCAATCAAATGCATGTATTTTTTCGTAATTAAAGTTACGAAAACACAAAAATAAAGATTAATAATAAAACAATTTTGTTTGAACAGTACGCACGTGCTGAGCAGAACATTTGAATGCATTCATTATTATATGCAATTATTTACTCAGAGTAAACATTCATTTATATATAATTGCATTCAAATGCGCGGGCAAAAAAAATTAATGAAAATGTTAATAATAAGCGTTTGCATCGTGAAAAAAAATTAAGAAATTATGCGGATAAAAAAAAACGTTGAAATATTCATAATAATGTTTTAACGTTCCGAGATTCAGAAGTTTAAAGCTTTTTTCCCCCCAGATATCGTTTATTTTAATTAAATATTATAGAATTGTTTTGGGGTTTGTAGAATTCAGTATAATTAAATTTTTAATAATATTGCTTTTAGATAATTATAAAAAAATATATTTCAATTAAAATAAGTTATTTTGCATCGTTCTATCATTATATTTTGAGCATAAGTTTATTTTTCTTCACGATTTTATTACCGATTATATTCATGGAATTCCAACTAAATTATTCAAAATGTATGTATTCGTTTTCAAAAATATAGTGTTGCGGATTCACACGCACACACACACACACACACGAAGTCAACTTCGGCGTGTATATAATCGGCACAACTGATATTAGATTTACTTATGGGAAATTCACCGGAATCTGGTGATAGAATCCACAAATTTCGCGTATCAGATGTAAGGGAGATATATACCTAGGAACATTATTTTCCAAACTTTTCTTTCCAAGTCAGTTTTATCGTAAAATTTCACTTAAAGTTCAATTTTAAAATATGTATAGTTCACACATATCGGGTTATGTTCAAATTACCTTTCTGTTCCATTATAACAATAAGGTATGGATTTAAGGGCGGGCAAGGTACAACATTGGGTATTGAAAATTGAAACATGGTAAAGGACGGGCATGACCGCTTACTGCCCAGAGAGACTATCTTGGGATGGTTTCTTTCCCATTTCTTGGGATGGAAGGTCTCGGAGAGCTGGTCATGGTACAACAGTTACCCTTATGCGTATGACATATGACATATGTATACCTTGTGCGTATGACATATAGTGATTGACCACCGATCAGCAGTCGAATGAAGTCGACCTCTTCCCTAACGAAGTCTATTTCGACTCTGTTTCTTCACATAGTGATGGACTTCCAAATACATATACAAAATTCTGAAGTCACAACAGTCCAACAGTCCAACAGTGTGACTGGGAGAAAAAGAACGAAAAAGGTAAAGAAAATATATAAAAAATAATAAGGAAAATCAATGTAAAAAAAAAATTACTATTGCAATGAAGTCCAGAAAATTCTGATTGTCATAGCCACAAATACATCAACCCAATAGCAATAAATCGAACCATAAATGGTGTATACTAGCTGCATTTCCCAAAAACTTGTATATAATGCAAAATATACATAAGGTTGATTCTATAACTCCCCTCGCCACATTTTAAAAGTTAACCCTAGAGACATAATTCCATTTAGGGAAAAGTTATCCAAATAACTTATAGACTCAAATTCCTCATTCATGTTACAAAGGGTTGTGTAGTTATGAAAATATGAAAATGAAGTTTTTATATTGGCACCCTGTACTAAAATACCCAATAAGAAAGTTGTCTCCCTGTCTCTGATCGAACCAACGAAAAAATCCACCTTTCTAAGTACAGTATTCGTAGAGATATTTGAATTAAAAAAACCGGGAAAAGTTGGGAAAGAAAAGCTGAAACTAACGGGCAGTAACGGGCAGCGTTTCTTTCTGTTTTTTATGCTGTTCTTTTCCAATTAGTTTAGTTACATCCTGTATACAGTCGGATCCCGTTATAACGAACTCCAAGAGACAGGAGAAATCATTCGTTATAACGAAATTTCGTTATAAAGGTATTCCAGGTTTTATCTGGGGGATTGGAAACGTGTTCGTTAAAACGAGATTTTCGCTGTAATGGTATTCGTTATAACGGGATTAGACTGTATATCAAATGAATACAGCAGATACACGAAGTTGCATAAAATTCTGTAATTTAAAGTTCACAACGTTTAGAGCATGTGAAGTGATAATAGTGATTTAATAATCATTAGAGTAGTCTTAAGTGTTTCAGAAACATTGTGGTGTCCACGAACAGCAAGTTTAAGATGATTGTCTAAGCAAAAATTTATTTTTCCCTCATCGACTCCCCTTCTGAGAAAAAATGAACTCGTATCCCTTTCTGGCTAAGTCTGCCCATAAGATCCAATGCTGCATACGTAGCCTCTATTACCCCCCCCCCTCCCGCCACAGACTATTATAATGCAATATTTTTCTTTCGTAGTTACTTAGGTAGTTCCTTCCTTTCGTAGTTTTCCTAGGTTTTTTGTAAAAATTCTTATAAAGTATTCTAAACCTTATTAATTTTTATTGCCCACGAATCAATCTTAGATGTCGTAATCTTTTTTATGTTCCTCCATATCGTTCTGATGTTTTGAAAAATTCTCCATTGTACCGATTTCTCAGATGCAGTAATATTGATGATGTATATTTTTAAACTTTGAATTTTGTATATACATGTTTTTCTTGTATTCATACATGCAAACTATAACTGGGCTTTTGCCTGTAGTTTGTATTTAAATAAATAAATATCAAAATGCTCGTCTCGATAATCTCTTCGAGAAGCTCTTAGAAACCCGAATCTGCTGCGTATCCATTGGAAAAACCTGTATTACGCAAGTATGCAGGATGAATTTCAGTTGATCTGTCAAACGAAAGTAGGTGATATACGGGATCGTGTGGGGCATGAAGCATTATAGTAACTTTGTCTATATTTAATCGTTTTGGAGTTGTGGTGCATATAGAACGGAAATCAGCTACGTTTAAAAAAAGCAACAACATTTAAGAAGTTTCTGGCAGATATACACGAAAACTAAGCACATATTTGGAAGGAGCAGACAAAAATCCTATAAGGTGCCAGCATTTTCAACAGGATATATGCCGATTTTAGTGATGCATTGCAAACAGAAAGCCCAATTTCTTCTGAACTAGAACAACGATATGGTTTATACGCTATACCGAAAATGGTGGAATTGAAACGTTTTTGTTAAATTTGACCAATTGTTGGTACAAGGATGTTTGCAGAATTGTCGGTTACAGATTTTGGCGATAATTCGATTGAATACTTCTCCACAGGGCCGTAGTGTGCCTTCTCGGAGCCCCGGGGCAGACTTTTCCTTGGGGGCCCCTCTTGAAAAGGTTATTATTAAGCAAAACAATTTTAAACTTTTCTGGGCCGCCATTCGTCTCGGGGCCCAGGGGCAGTGCCCCGGTTGCCCAGCCTAGTTACGGCCCCTGCTTCTCCAATATTTCAGCACTCGTAGTTCACCATTAAATACAGATATGCTGATGGAAATGGCGTCATCATATACATTTTTGCCTGATTTTCCTAAATATGTGCTCAGTTTGCGTGCAGGTCTTCGAGAAACTCAACAGTTAGAGGCAGGGCAGAGTTGATATAGTCTTTTATGCTCCGTATTGGGCTTACAAAGCCATCCCTTACTTTCGTTTTTCAGATTAGGTAAAATTCACTCTGTATACTGACTGCATAATTGCTATGAGAGATTACTCACACATAACTTATCCCCACAATCTTTTATATGAAGTTTACAAATACTTCATTAAATGGGAAACAGTCACTAATTAATGAACATTACACCAATTTCTGTAACAATAACAAAAATAAATAAGATCAGAATAGCACAGAGGAATGAATGAAATAATTTAAACAAATGTTAATAATTCCATGAGAAAAACGTCCCGGCAGGTAAAAGAAAGTCTGTATCCATTGTTATAGCAAATGATACTGACGTTTGAAGATTAGGTTCATATACGCAATACTTTTCTTACATAAAAATAATTTTTCGATTAATAAATTTCGAAATTAATGAAAGAAAAGATTTTTTTACACATTGCTCAAAGTGATTGAAATCACTAATTAAAAGTACGTGTACTTTAATTATCCCATAATTCTATCAGAAGATTATCAAGTGAAAACCAATTAGAAAAAACATATCAAAGTGAATATTTGACGTTAAAACAAAGTAATAACTATCATAATTGACCTACAAATAAATTAATTAATCCCCGAAAACATCGAGTTCTGAAACACTCATAATGCTAATCTACTTAAGTAAGAAAATGAAAAAACACAAATACATCTACATGTTTCGATAGATATATTTTGCACAAATAAATTATCTTTTTCAGGGATCTGTAAAATTCAATAATTAGAAGAAAAAAAAATTACTTTCGTATTAAATATACTAATTAGTTTTTAATCCATCGTTACTGTTATAATTTTCATAGAAACTCTTTATAACATAATTTTGATTAAAATTTGATCCTGAATTTCTGTTTTTTTTTTCTTTCCCCTCCGAATTAATGCATTTGTTTCTTTGAGGTTTTTTCCCCCTCCGTTTCTTTTTTGTAGAAAACTACATCGTTTTAGAAAATTAGTTCATTTTTCTATCTTTTTTTTTTTCCTTTTACCTTACTTTTTTTTATCAAAAAACTCGAGTATTTTTTTTTTCCATTTTGACTGAAAATAAAAAAACTAACATTTTTTTTCTTATAATGGTAATGCTTTATTAAGCTCTCAACTATCGCAATTTTTTCACGATTTTCTTACATCCTCGATTATGCAGGGGTTTTTTTTTTCACTATGTTATTTGAATTACCATCTTGGTTTTTCTTTAAAAAAATATTTTTGGATATTTGACGAATGTTTGGTAATTACATCTTCCATTAAAAATACATTTTTTTTTCTTTTGTAGTATTTATCGAAGATTATAATCAAGGAATATATTCAACAAAATAGATAAATTGAAAAATCTGTTTAAATTCTCGTAAGTATGTGGGTTTAGTAAGGATGCGCATAGAAACTATGTTTCCTATAAAAAGAAGTTACCAATAAAATGAATTCACAATATATTGAACAATTTTGTCTTTTGCCTCATTTGTAGAACATAAATTTTTGAAGTGTGTTACGCGCTTAAATTTTCATTTCCAGAAAGAGCCTTCAAGAATTGACTATTTGCATTATCAAATTATTAATTTTTATTTATCATTCAAACTATAATTCATTAACTAATTTGTCGCATGCTATTATTAATTAATGTTTGATAAAACGTGTTTTGATCATTTAATTAGTCTCGTAAAATGAAAAAAAAAAGGTTAATTACCTTTGATGCTTAATTCTACGCTTTTACAGGTGCGGTAGTTACGCGCAAGTGCCGTGCATTTAAAATATACTTTATGCTCATTTCTCATCAAACATCAAAAATTTTCTTTGAGGACTTATTTTTGTCCACATGTTGGTTTTTTTTTTGTTCCTTTCGGTCCATCTGTAAAAAAAATTGGCGTATAAATACTTTTACTTGCTATACACCAACTTACGCTGTCCGACACTATCATAAATTTAAAAAAAAAAAAATTGATCGACAATGTTATACGCACTTTCATAGCCATTTCACTTCTGTGCGCAGCAAACATTTCGTCGTATTGTGGCATAAAATTTATACCAATATAGATATAGTCACTTCGGCTAATTGAAAGCATCCTTAAAGATCTTTTTATTATGAAATAAAAATACTTATATGGCCAAAAATGTAGTGTTGCAAATTATTGAATCTTATCTGAAAGGTAGTAGAAATGTGAGCAGGTGGTGATTGTTTTCTTACTCAACACTTGCAGAAATTCTGAAGCACAATAATACATTCTCGGTAGGTATAATAATAAAAGTTCTATCGAAAAGAAATTTCACGTGAAATTCACCAGGGACCTCCCTTTACATGAAACGCGTTCACAAATAAAGACGTTATATTTTGTGTTTTCTGGGTGAAGAAAAGGAATATATTCTTTTTCAATGCATTGAAATATTGAAATATATATTCTCAAAGTGAGGATTTTTTGTTTCAAACTGTCGAGTTTTACAACGGAACCACGTACAGTGGTGATCAGAACGCATCCCGTGCGCATATCATTCATTTGCCAGTGCGCGTTTTCCACAAAATTCGACGTAGCCTCAAGAAATGCTTGGTTGATTTGTAGAAAAAATGAATAAATAGAACTGGGAAAAATTAACTTTGTTTTTATTGAAATTAGCTAAAAATTTTAGATACCCTTATTTGTTCAGGAATCAGAATTTTACACCCCTTTGCGAAACAAATCAAGCGATGATTTTTCAGTGGGTAAGATGTGTTTCTAATGTAACGGAAATATTGAAATGTGTAGAAACCGTGATGTGAGAATACAGTTGAAATTATAATGTTTAGAATGTAAATATTTCTCACCTGTTATGCAACGAGGAACTTTTGCGGGTAGGTATTATCATTTTCAAACCTGTACCAAAACTGGCCACTAAATTCTTTTTAAAAATTAATTTGTGTTTATTTCACGTCAAAATGTCCTTTAAAAAGGAAAGAAAAGAAGAAAAAATAAATTCTTCAATTAATCAGGCACCCCAACGCATATGTCAAGTCTTATCTTAAAAAAAATCAAAACCATTGAAAACCGTTAAAAAATAGATACAGATACGTGCGCCTCTCCACCAAAAAAGTTAAAAATAAAATTTAATTATAAAATTTATTCGGAAAAATCTCCGAGTTATTATATTATTTTGCTTACCTACATTCATATCTACATTTAAACACGAAACAAACTTAAGAAAATCGATATTTTATAGTGAAAATCAACCTCCGGTCATTCGGACCGGTATCGGTCCTAGGTAAAACAAAATGTCGGTCTCTCTCTCCTTACCGTGTTAAAACTACCGCCTTCACTTTCCCAGAATTCAACAAACGAAATCCCTAATTCCATAGCTGAAATAGGTGTTCAGCCGAAATTCAAAAGCTTTCTAATCAGTCCTGAGCCAGCTGATTTCGAAACTTTAATTAGAATTGTCTGTTATATAAAAATGAAATAATATTTTGAGGTATTATATTTTCCCAATTTATACAGAGGATAATATATTTATATTCCCAAGCGAGGAATCATATAGCTAGTTTCCCCAAGAATTGAGGTAATTGCAAGAACTTCACGAAGTTCCATTCCGTCGATTAATCAAAATGTGTACGGAATTTTCCGAACTTGAAGCAGCAGCAGCATCTGGCGCAGATCACCACCGCAGGGAAAAAGATGTTCCGTGCAGAATGGTTTTGGAAATTCTTGAAGACAAGTTCTTTGGCGAGTTGCGTACGTGTGTGGGTATGTCTTAGAGGTTGAGGAGTCAGGACCGTGACGAATGAGAGCCAGTTTCCCAAACCATCTTCCCCCGTCTAAGACATAAGACATGCTTTAGTCGATGAAGAGTGAGTTTGTGTCACGCATGACGCGTGACTCTACCACGTTCGACCTTTGTACATACGTGTATACACACATAAATATATATATATACATGTACACACACTCACACACACCATAAAGCACATATACACACATAGTTTTCAACATACTGTCGTTCTTTCCAACAATTCCTCAACCATCACCATCACATAGAAGAGAATATGGCGTGCGTGAAACCTTGTCTTCCTTGTCGTGTTGCTGTTGTTGTTGTTAATACTATGGTCATTAACGGCTGGAAGGTGAAGACTTCGGATGCATTTAGTTTAAAGCTTCTTCTAGACGAGGGAACATCCATCAATTTAAGGAACGATGCGGTTCTCTGCATTCTTTAAATAATGATGACGCCTTGCTACCGACATTTTCCCATTATATTATCGCATAGCGAACTATAGTATAGACCTTTAATATATTGGCAGCTATTCAATTTGCCTCCACCCGAGATTTTAAATGAGTAAGAAGACGTGACAAATGCTGTACGTGGTGAATAAATCTAAGCCTCATGCAATGCTTTTAATAATCCGCGATAATGATTTTTATCAGAATTATTTTCGAGATATCAACGTATTTCATAGATTTCATGCGATGAATTATTTTGATTGAAAAGCGCATGCACGTTGATTTTTGGATGAACTGCTAACATACAAATGCTACTGATATATAAATGCCAACAAAGCAGCCAAGCAATGTTATTTATTCCATATGTAAGTGGCATGTCTACCCTGCTTAGAGAGCAGATGGACTTTTCCGTTGAAACTCTAGGCCAGCGTTGTGTTAAGGGCATCATGGGCCCCCGGGCCAAGTGATTTTTCTGAGGCCCTATCTGGCAAATTCTCGAAAAATTTAACTACTCGTTTATCTGAGGCCCCCCCCCCGGGCCGTGCCCGGGTGAGCCCATGCGTTACGGTGGCCCTGCTCTAGGCATGTGCTCAATGTGCTCAATATCAAACAGAGGTAGAAGTGAACAATTGCCCTAACGTAGTGTGCTCAGAAAATAACCAACGAATAAGGTAAATATAAAGAAAATATACCTTAACTCAACGGAAAAAAATGAGCGTCTGGCCAAGTCAAACGGCGTCACCAAAATATCTTCTGGTCAATCCTTTCCGCTGGGCAACCCAGAGTTAAGATTTGGTAACCAATCCACATGGGCTCCTCGGTTAGCGTGATATCTCATTCTCTGAAGACGACACCTATAGACGACTCATGTAGAAGTGCAGTAAGAGTCTTGTATTTCCCTTATATTTGCCTTATTCGTTGGTGATTTTCTGAGTATTATTAGACAAAGTTTATCTACTCTTCCATAACGTATAGCATCCGAACAGAAACAGCGAAGCTGTTGGGATTTCATGTGCCAGAGGTCATACAACACAACAGTTTGGACTCTATGTTTATAGTGGAGTATGTCCATTATCTTACAAAAAAGAGTACTGCCAGGATGGGTTCGCTATGTGGTCGAGTGACATCATGATGGAGCTACTTTCGAACCCAACTGATGACATAGTGTTGATCGACTAAGTTGGTCTTCAGCGGTTTTCAAATTCCATTAAGCAAATGAGAGACTATCTTACATTTGAGAAAGTATAGTCTCTCCTCAGATATTAAGGATTGAGAGAAACTGAATGATACTCAGGCTGTGTCGCACAGATATCAGTTCGAAAAATAAATGGAAGCACTAAAATTCACGCACAGCAATAGATACGCACAGCAATAGATACGCTTCAAAACTATTAGGTACTAATTCAAACTTCCCACGCAACTCATTCGGTAGTAAATTGACCACGGCGAGGTGTGTTGCATCCCTAGATCGGGTGTTGTATTCGGTTTGAAAGACAGAAAGAAAAATTGGAAAGCATTTAAAATATGCACACGTGATAGAACAAGTGAAATAACCTGTTGGGATGATTGCTTCCGAATTCGAAAGACAGATAACAGTACTTTCAAAACACATAACACAGGCGATACTTAGAAATAAACTTCACATCACGTGCACATCACATACATGGCACAACCCAACATGCCCCAATTCGTCAAAAGTTCCTCAGACAAATGTTTACGTAAGAGCATGCGGAGGTTTAATTAGCAGTAGTAAGACTGGTAAAAACCTTCAGCGAGGGAGTTTCAAGAATGTTGCAGAGCATGCAGCACAAGCTGTCACTGATGTGTTCAATCACTGGGGTTGCAAAGAACTTTGTCTTCCGCTATGATCCTCACTTTTATCCGATTTGAAGTTCCATGACTGACTTTTCTAAGTTCAAATACTGTATTTGTTTTAAGATGGCGGAACCGTTGCAGTTGTTTTCTTCAAAATATTTGGAAATATTAAGGAAACGGATATTTTCTGGATATTATGCCGAGTTAAACTCGGAAAAGAAAAGTCATCTGGTCCCCGCCGAAACTCGAACTCAGGCCCTCTTGCAAACCAGGCAAACATGCTACTATCTAAACCACCGGACACACGACCCTGTCTTTATTATTTCACGCACCGTGGCGTGACACTCTCTCTACTGTCCCACCTGGGGGCCATTTTAAGTTGAGAGAGGCTACCAATGCCTCTACTTCACCACCTCACACCACAAAGCGTAAAATAAGGAAAGCAGGACCATGTATGCAGTGGTGTAGATGGTAATATGCTGACCCAGTTTGCAAGAGGGTCTGGGTTCGACTTTCAGTGGAGACCAGATGACATTTGCTTCCGAGTTCGACTCGACATAATATCCAGAAAATATCTTTCACTGATGTCTTGGGTTGAGAAAAAAGCCATCTATATTATCTATCTCAGTTAGAGATAGATATTCTTCATGCATTAGAACTCTATCGACATGGCATTGACAGATTAGGTATTTGTAGCATTAGCTACATCTTTTACGCACTACTGGTGTATGTATATCGAAAGCTTACGAAAATTAAAATCATGCACGTACTCAGCGTGTAAATAAATAGTTCCCACTATTAAAAAATGAACCTCTGTATATAAATTGAGAAGCGACCACGAAATGTAAATTCTGTGTAATTTACATATAAGAGGTAAAGGCCATACATATCCGTTCCAAACGAGAACAAATTGGAAATCAATTATTCGGAAATTAACGCCGCATCTTATTTGAGCAAGGACTCTGACCACTCTATCGGAAGTACAGCTAATTAACTTTGTCAACGAGTGTCTGAAGAATTGATAAATTCACCGAAAACAAATAGGCTGTGGTGACACAGGCTGCATCGGAGAACACTCGTGTACAATTAATTCGTTTTACATAGGACTTTGGTTCATTCAAGTCCCCTTGTGCAACCCGATGCTAATTCTCTTTTAATTAGTCTCAAAATGCGGTTACGCGTACGTATATATTTTTCCTTTTTGTGGGATTAAAATGTTCCCGTCTCGATTCAAGTCAGACAAATCTTTTGGCAGTTGCTTTACACCGACGATTAGGCATCACCTTGTTTGTCAGCCACTTGAATGAAAAAAGGAATGCTACCTGTTTTCTATCTCGGATCTTGGCAAAGTGCCGAATTCTAATGGTAATAAATGAGAGTTCATAGTGAAATGCTTTTTGAATTGCGCTGTATTTATAGTCTTATCGTTGTAATGGAAGTTTGATAGACGAAAGACAGAGCTTTGTCTCTCAATTGATAGGGTGTTGTTTTAGTTTGTACACCATTAAATACGCCAGAATGAACTTGTGTTTGGTTGAATCCAGCCCGAAGTACCTTTTTCCTAATGATCTGTCAAATAATGTCTAAATTGTATATTTCATGTCTAAATTGTATATTTAGTGTCTAAACTGTATATTTATTGTCTAAATAGTATATTTATTGTCTAAATAGTATATTTAATGTCTAAATAGTGTATTTAATGTCTAAATTTTGTACTTAATTTAATGTCTAAATTTTGTACTTAATTTAATGTCTAAATTTTGTACTTAATTTAATGTCTAAATTTTGCACTTAATTTAATGTCTAAATTTTGTACTTAATTTAATGTCTAAATTTTGTACTTAATTTAATGTCTAAATTTTGTACTTAATTTAATGTCTAAATTTTGTACTTAATTTAATGTCTAAATTTTGTACTTAATTTAATGTCTAAATTTTGTACTTAATTTAATGTCGTCACAAACATGCGATTTATTTGTCAGTTCAATTGAGGGCCAGAAATGCTCTTCGGACGAGGTCAAAAAACTTATCAAAGAGCAAATAAATCCGAGAGAGATGGGGATTGGAATCCAAGGACTGAGAAAAATTCAAAATGATAAAGTTGTGATTAAATGTGTTTCCGAAAATGACAGAAATAAGCTCCGCGAGGCCTTGACGAAAAGATGTTCCAACTTGGTCTCAGAAATACCGAGGGGCAGACAACCATCGATCTTGGTCAAGTATGTGCCGAATTCTGTCAGTGATGAAGAGCTAGTCCAAGTAATGTTTGACCAAAATCCGGAAATATGTTCCTCTGACAGTGACAGCAAAGAATCGAGGTTCAGATTTGTGTTGGGGAAAAAGTTCAATGACTCGAGACATGTTGTTGTCAATGTTCCTGCGGCAGTCCGAAAGCGATGCATACTACAAAAATGTCTTAGATTTGATTGGTCGATGTGCACTGTTGAGGACTTTGTTGTGATGAATAGATGCTTCAAGTGTTTGGGTTACAATCATAAATCTAGTGAATGTAGAGGTGTTCTTACATGTTTTAGCTGTGCTGGTCCACACAAAAGTGTTGATTGTGATAAGAAAAATAAAAATGTTTGTGCCAACTGCATTCGTTTTAACGCAAAAACCAAAAATCCATCCAAGTGTGTGGATGTAAATCATAAACCATATGACAGCTGCTGTCCGACTGACAATTTTATGAGAAATCTTACCCTTTCTCGAATCCATTATGAATAATAATTTGAATTCAGGATCTTGTCTGCGAGTTGTACAAATTAATTTGCATAAATGTAAGAGAGCTACGCAGCAACTTATTTTAAACATGGAATCTGATGACATTGATATAGCTCTTATTCAAGAGCCGCATTTTTTCGCAGGCAGTCTTCCGGGGTTTCTTCCCTCTTACACAGTTCATTTTCATCGGTCAGCGGATGTGGTGAAGGCAGCCATCGTCATCCGATCTAAGAAAATATTTTCTTTTCTGGATGTTCGTAACACTGACTTCAACATGGTTACTGTACATATTTCAGTTGAAGGCATAGATTTCTCTCTTCTTTCTTATTATTTTGAACCAGCTAAAAACATTGATTCGGATCTCGGTAAACTCTCTTCAACTCTCTCGAACATAAATGTTTCTCGACTTATTTGGGGGATGGATGCCAACAGTAAATCAGATCTGTGGCATAGCTCTAATACTGATTCTCGAGGACTCAAACTCACAAACTTCTTTTGCACATGGCATCTTGTTGTTGTAAATGAGGACTTTGGCCCAACTTTTGTTGGTAATCAAGGAAGCAGTTACATCGATGTCACTGTTGTCGGTCAAGAAATTCTTAGACAAATCATAAATTGGAACATTCCAGATATTGATTCAATGTCTGATCACAGAATGATTGCTTTTAAAATACTTCTCTCAAATAGAAGAAATCCGCTTCCTCCTTTGATGACGAAACTCTTTGACACCAGGAGAGCAAAGTGGAGCCGTTTCAAAACCTTTTGTTCACATTTTGAAAAGGATTTCGTTCGAAGTCTACAAGAATGTTCTGATCCTGAACTGTTGGAGGTTCTAGTCGAGAGACTACAAGACTTAATTATCAGTGCAGCAAATGATTCTATCCCGTTTAAGAGAATAAGAGAACACATTGTTCCTTGGTGGACAGCTGAAATTTCTTGCCTGAGAAAGCAGCTTAATGCCATTAGACGAAGATTCCAAAGAGAGAAATCTCTGCTTATTAAAGATATCTACAAGAGAAAATACCTTGAAACCAGATATACTTATAACCTCAAATTAAAGGAAGCAAAACTAACCTCCTGGAAGAGATTTCTTTCTGATATTGACACTCATAATGTTTGGAGTAAAATTTACAAATCAGTCAAAAACAACTTTTCGAGGACCGTTGAAATATCTGGTATTGAAATTTCTCCGGGAGTCTTCACGGCAACATATGGACAGTCCATCAGCGCAATCATTGATAAGTCTTTTCCTCCAGACGAGAGAAATGACGATGATGATACTCACAGAGCCATCCGGTCCGATGCTGCACTTCCATTCGAAACAGCTAATGATGTGCCTTTTACGCTTGATGAGGTGAACGGTGTTGTTAAGAAATTGAAACTGGGGAAGTCTCCGGGTCCTGATGGAATTGACAATGACATTATTAAGCATTTCCACCAATCTTTCCCGACGCTATTGCATCTCTTATTCAACAAATGCTTACAACTCGGCGTATTTCCTCTGTCGTGGAAAAGAGCAAGGGTAGTACCTATACCGAAAAACAGAACATCTAAAACTGAAATCAATAATATCAGATGCATCAGTCTTTTGTCTTGCCTGGGCAAATGCCTGGAGAAATTATTCACTGTGCGTCTGAGATGGCATTTCTCGAAGACGGGTCAACTGAGTGATGACCAGTTTGGATTCACTCCTCAGCGCTCAACGGAGGACGCCGCTGCGCGTTTGTGTGATGTCGTAAAGAAGGGAAAGATGAAAAAGATGTATACAATTTTATGTTTCTTAGACTTCAAGGGAGCTTTTGATAACGCTTGGTGGCCTGGGATCTTGCACCTGCTTAGGAAAGGTGGAACTCCAAAGAACATTTACTTGCTGGTCAAAAGTTTTTTGAAAAATCGTTCAGCAGAAATTTCTCTAGGCAATGCTTCTCGAGTCTTTTACCCGGAAAAAGGATGTCCGCAGGGATCGGTATCTGGGCCCCTTCTGTGGAACCTAATAATAAATGACCTCCTGCGTGTTCTTTCGTATCACGAATACTGCTCAAAGATTGCTTTTGCTGATGATCTGCTTTTGATTGTTCAACGGAAGAAGTTTACTGATGCTTGCGGAACTTCTCAGGTAATTCTCGATCTGGTTACTTCTTGGGCCAAATCTTACAAGATGGAATTCAATCCTGAAAAAAGTAAAGTTATGATGGTGCATAAAAAATGTCCGGATGGAGGTGGAGTCAATGTAACTCTGGATGGCGTGGCAGTTGAAGAAGTTGAAGAAATGAAATATCTAGGAATCATTGTCGACAAAAAATTCCAGTGGAAAAAACACATCACATACCTCTCTAGGAAATGTGAAAGTGTTTTGAATGGCCTTTTGAGAGTATCTCAGAATACATTTGGATTGAAATCTGATGTCTTGTGTTTGATATACAATCAGGCCATCGTTCCTATTTTTACATATGCTTCCAGAGTTTGGGGTGATTCCCTGAAAAAGAAAATAAATCGTAAGAATATTCTGAAAGTTCAGCGGAGATTTCTTTTGAGAATTGTTAGAGGATATCGTTCAGTTAGCTACGAGGCACTATTTGCTATTTCTGGGCAAACACCTATTGACATCCTTATCCTCTACAATAACGAGGCCAAGAACATATTTTCAAGAAATTGTGATGACAATTCCCTTTCGGGTATAGTACCTTTTTCATCTCTTCCGCACCCAGCGACACGAGCTGCTATCGCACTTGTAAATTACAATGAAGAGTCTTTTCCTAAGTACGATCTCATCTGTTACACTGATGGCAGTAAAATTGATGGCAAAGTGGGTCTCGCTTACGTTGTTTATAAGCAAGAGAATGAGCTCCTGTTTCGCCAATTCAGATTAGAAAATAACTGTTCTGTTTTTCAAGCCGAGCTCCTCTGCTTGAATCTTGCCACCAAGTGGATTTCATTTTGTGTTGGAAACGATAGTAATAGCGCGCTGATATGTTCAGATTCTCTCTCTTCTTTGCAAAGTCTACAAGATATAAATTCTACAGAAAAACTTGTGGTGGAGACACAATGTCTTATAAATGATCTTAAAAAGAAAAAATATATAATCGATTTCACACATGTTCGAAGTCACTGTGGCATCACTGGGAATGAGAGGGCAGATGATCTCGCACGGTCTGCTACACTTCTTAATGTCATAGAAAATGTGAAAGTCCCAAAATCTCACTATAAATATGTGTATCGACACAAATCAATCCATCAGTGGAACACAGAATATGTCAGTTCCAAAAATGCCAGGCCGGTAAAGAAATTCTTCCCTTCGATTCCGGCGAGAAGGAAGTGTTACCATTTCTCCACAAATTTCCATCTGACCCAATTTATTACTGGGCATGGGAATTTTCAAAGTTATCTCGCGAGAATGAAACTTGCCAGTAGTTCGCTGTGTATATGTGGAACCAATGAAGAAGATCCTATGCATCTTCTTCTGTCGTGCAAAAATCTAACGAAGGAGAGGGTTCATTTCAGAAAAGAACTTAAGAAACTGTCTATTTCTTGGCCGCCTGCATTGTCCGATTTGGTCAAATCAAAGGAAGTCCTTCGCATTCTAAAAATATATGTACAAAATATCTTTGCGAAAAAATAATTGGATTCTATGTTATTTTTTGTATATACAATGTGTACATTCTCATTTTCCTTGCAAGTGCTGTTTTCGATTCTTGAATAATTAATAAAAATTTCCATTTAAGTACTAATTATTATTATTGTTATTATCTTTATTTTTATTTATTTATTTATTTTTTTTTTTTTTTCTCACTATCTTTGTATGTATGTATTGGTGTGTGTATATATATGTGTATGTGTGGATATATATATACTTATGTGTGGTCGTATATTTTTCTATTCATGTGTGTGTATTGAAAATTTTTTTTTTTTTTTTTTTTTTTTTTTTTTTTTTTTTTTTTTTTTTTTCATTGCATTGATACCATATGGCATTCACTGGTGCAATATTGCGCTTTGAAGTGCATTCGTATATTGTTATTGTACATACTGATCTGATTTTTCCTTTCTTTTGTATTACGCTGTATTGCAAATTTTGAGTTTCTTGAACCGTATATGTTTGTTGTTGTTACTTACGTTTGTAAGCCTCGTGGCATACTCTGTGGAACACGGGGAGTTGTTTCTGAAGGACCCAAATAAAAAAAAAAAAAATTTAATGTCTAAATTTTGTACTTAATTTAATGTCTAAATTTTGTACTTAATTTAATGTCTAAATTTTGTACTTAATTTAATGTCTAAATTTTGTACTTAATTTAATGTCTAAATTATGCATCTTAGCATCCAAATTTTCCATTTACTTCAATGTCAAAATTTTTTATCTATAATTCTATATGTTTATATTTCGTATTAAATTCAATGTCTAAATTATTAATCTAAGTAAATGTATAAATTCAATATGTAATTTATAATGATTAAAATTTGTATTTCATGCAATGTTCAAATTCGTAATGCAAGAAGATGTTTAATTTTTGTTTCAGTTATATCAATGGACTTGTCTTTTCAGATTATACACTGTCATGGGCGGTTGTTTGTATTAATTGAAACGAGGTTCCACCGAACTCCAGGGTTCTCAGAGTCATCTAAAGGGGTGATGAAACAAAAAGTTTGGCAAACTAGATTCTAGTCCATCGAAATTGCTTCTCGTTAAAGATAACATCCTCATCCCACTCTGCACTGAAAGATGCATGCTGTTTGATCAATTCTAATCGCTTCTGTCTGTGCTGTCTTATAAGGGGAGGTTGTACTATGGTTTTGCGTACCAGGCATTTGAATTTTTTTTTTCTGACATTAAGCACAGTTCGACGTGTGCAAGGAAGTTGCATTTCTTCCGGATTACACAGTTTTTTTTCACGCTAAAACTCTGAATGATCATCTTTTTTTTTTACGCACGATAACACAAAGAGGCCTTCTTGTGTTTGCTTTCATTTCATAATTATCCAGCCCATTTATGCAAATTAAAAAAACCAACAGTCTTCAATCTTTTGATTCTTCTTGGATTTTCAGGATTAGGGATCGCAGTTTCTCTGAGGGTAAGTATTTTGCCTGTTGAATGTCTAATAAATTCGTTGTCTTTGGCCATCTTCATACTTTCAGAAAAAAATTCGATCCCAAAACGCATTAATGATCAAAACAGTCTCACGTGTTACGCCAAAATTAAAAAAATGCAAATTCTATCACCGATGCCAAAAAAAAACACTCGACTACTTTTTTACAAGTTTTCATTATTTATTACAATTTAAGCACCTGTTTTCTGGAGCAGTGCTGCACTCTTCAAAATTAATCTCACTTTAAAATGTGTAGTTCTACTTGTAATTATCGCTCTGAAATTTTCATCCACAAGTCGACTTTTTCCCACCACCTTATCTCGACATTTCCATTCAGATTTAGAGTTTCTATTTGTGGAAAATCCCTTTTCTTAAGAAAATGATTGGGTTGTTTTTCTCTTCATTTTTTTTCTTCCACTAATGACGATTGCAGGTGCTTACGGTAAAACCAAGTGTATTTATTCCACGTGGCATAACGAGAATATAAATAAGTGACGAACAAACTTTCTTTTATATTCATTTTATATATATAAAAAATTTTTTTTCGCTGAAGGAAATAGTACGTGGGTGTAAGACTAAATATTAATAAAACATCCAACGAAATCCATCCGTTCATATATATATATACAACTAAGTAAATGTAGATGGTTGTAAATAAAGACTGAAATAAAAAATTATACCTAAAGTATTTTATTATTAAAAAGTCCGTAAATTAATCCTCCATATATATTTTTTTCTTTATGAAACTTCGTTTCAGTTCCTGTTTGTTTGTTTTACCCTGTGTTTTCAAATGTTTTGATGATAAAAAGACTTATTGAAAATTTCATACTGATGAATTAAAATTTTTATCAAATATCAGAGGTCACTGTTTATATTCAAGTGATTTAATACGCGATTTAAATTACATAAAAATAAATTTAAATACGATTTTTATAGGGATACTCTATACTTTTATAACTGTTACACCGCTCGAAACAATTAAGGGATATGTATTATTTATTTAAATTTATTAAAATTTTGTTGGTTATTAACTCTGGTCACAAAATTTGTGAATACCCAACAGTGTTCTCTTTGTTAATATGTTATGAATAAAAATGTTAAAAAATTACAAGTAAATAACAACTGCATTTTCCCTAATTGTTTTGAGTAGTGTATAATTTGGTATAGCAAGATATTGAGAATATTTTTTTTTCTTGTGTAAAATTTAAAAATAAATCCTGTACGGTTATAGATGGACCAGATATAAGCGTTCAATCTGATACAACTTGTACAAGAGAACATGGATCTTTCCAAATTCAAATAACCCATTTTTCAGGCGATAGAAAAATGCTTTGGTTGTTTAACACCGTTTTCCCCCCTGTATTTTACAAGCTATATTATTTTGTATTCGTATCTCTCACACTTGCAAAGTTCATGACATTCTGAACCGTAAAAGCGATTCTTTGTGAATCAAATATTTTTCTTTCTTTTTTTTGTGTTCGATTCGTGTTAGAAAACCCCAAGGTTTCCGCACCGGGTGGTCCCTTTTGAAGAAAAGCGTCATTTCTATGGAAAAATAGTGCCGTGTTATCTGTTGGGGGGGGGGGGTGTTTCAGGAGTTCCCACTCCTTGTCAAGAAAGATACGAACAAGAAATAGTGTTTGGTGAAACTCGCGGATGCTTCCGCGAGTATTTTGAAGCGCGCTCCCCTCATGTTTCCTCAACTTGAATAATTGACCCGCAACCACATAAAGGATCCTTCAGCGTGTGAAGCATTCCACCCGAGATCTTCAGCTAGTGTCAATTAACTAGCTGGCAGTGCAAGCCACAAAGATCCATAGTAAGAAGTATGGAGTTATTCTTGGAATGTACTCACACATTTCTGAGAGTCTTATTCAAGCGCTTTATATTTCGATATCCATTCCGACTGGTCATTACAAGGACATGAAGCAAAGGAACTTCACAAAAAATTCATGTGATCAAACTGGAATTCGGAATCATTCTACGCAAAATTAATTTTTAGTGATGTTCCCATTTCCCATTATGGGTATATTTATGTCACTATTTTATATGATTTGATACTTTTATTCTCTAAAACGAATGCACAATTGAATTTCTTTACATGAGAGGTCTTAACATGGCGCACGAGACACATTTGGCCCTCGGAGGTTTTGTTGCGGCCCGCCGATCATTTTCAGAAAATGGTTGAAAACATTGAAAAACGATTAATGCTAGAATGAATGAAAGAAATAATTTCGAAATAAGCGAAAGAATAATTTCGGAATTTATGAAAGAAATCATTTCGAAATTTATGAAAGAAATCATTTCGAAATTTATGAAAGAAATCATTTCGAAATTTATGAAAGAAATCATTTCGAAATTTATGAAAGAAATCATTTCGAAATTTATGAAAGAAATCATTTCGAAATTTATGAAAGAAATAATTTCGAAATTTATGAAAGAAATAATTTCGAAATTTATGAAAGAAATAATTTCGAAATAAGCGAAAGAATAATTTCGGAATTTATGAAAGAAATAATTCTAGAATAATGAAATAATTAATTCCGGACACACAAATTGATTAAAAAATCAGAATTACTAAAAGAAGTCATTTTGGAATTTTCGAGAAAAAAAATAATTTCACAGTTTTTGAAAAAATGATGATTTCAGAATTAGTGAAAAAATTATCTTATAAATCAAGGAAAGAACTGCTTTGCTTATTTCTGGTAGAAATTATCTCACAATCAATAGAAAAGGTAATTGTGCATAATTATTGAAAGAAATGATTTCAAAATATATTGAAAATACACACCGAAATTAATAATTGAAGAATAATTTAAAGTTATTTTAATTAAATTAATCTCAGAATTAATTCAATTAATCAGTAATCAATCGAAAACATTTTCAGAATTGGTAAAAAAGTCATTATTTCCGTACTAATCAAAATGTATAATTAATAAAATAACTTATTTCAAAATAAATAAAAGTCTTCGATTATTTTTGTCCCTGTTTAACGCGGAGGCATCATTTGCCCCTTCTATTAAGATGCCACTAAATAACATGAGTTCGTGGGCTTCGTCAGAAGTTTCAATTTGGCCCGCCATGTATGAAAGGTTGAAACCTCTGATTTACATAATAAAAAGATAGCAGATACACACAGAATAACAGGTCACTGATTACTGGAGACGAATGAGACACCGAAGATCGTGATCCTATTTATTTATTTATGCAATACTGTGTTGGCCCGAGGTCTATACAAATTTAAATATATATATATCTATCTATTCTATAATATAAAATCACAAACAAACTCGAAAAGGGCCTGTTGCTAAGCAACCGAGTGACGGAAATCTGTTACGGAAGTCGGTTTCGATTCATATATCGATATGATATCATATATCGATATTGGGTCGATATTCACATATCGGGACCCATTTGACCCATCGGGACCATGTTATGTGTATGTACCAAGAGGCTCCTACATCCTACAGCAGAGCCCTTAGGCTGGAATTTAGATTTCGAGCCCCCAAACCAGCTTTTCAGGGGCCCCTCTGTGATTAATTTATAGTGTGAAAAATCAAAAAGTGATAAGAATCGTTGTGGCCCCTGTCAGCCCTTCCTTTGTGGGGGGGAGGGGGGAGGTCCATGCCGAGAGGTATATATATGTATAATATACACACACAACAGCAGTGCTCCCAACACAGGGTCGGGGTACCCGGGGAAGATTTCACGTATATGTAAAAAGTTTTCATTTCCAGGGGCCCTTGATGGATCTCATTGTTTTCTTGCTGCTTTAACGTTGAAAAATTTCGATAGCGGAAGCAAAAGATATATCCAGTTTGGGGCCCCACCAAAAGTATGCGAATTGGTGTCCCGGGTAATTGGTTGGGGGCCCTGGATTTTATTCGTTGGTAAAACGAATACAAATGGAAATTTTTCATGGCACTCGCTCCGGGGGATGACCGACAAGCTTCCAAGTCGGGGGCCCCATGTTTACAGGTTTCATTTTGGGGGCCCTGGATTTTATTCGTTGGTAAAACGAATACAAATGAAAATTTTTCATGGCACTCGCTCCGGGGGATGACCGACAAGCTTCCAAGTCGGGGGCCCCATGTTTACAGGTTTCATTTTGGGGACCCTGGATTTTATTCGTTGGTAAAACGAATACAAATGAAAATTTTTCATAGCACTCGCACCGGGGGATGACCGACAAGCTTCCAAGTCGGGGGCCCCATGTTTACAGGTTTCATTTTGGGGCCCTGGACGAATCTCATTCTTTTCTGTTGTAGAATTCGCAACAGTGGAAGCCCGAGATAAAGCCAGTCTGGGGCCCCACCAAAAGTATGCGAATTGGTGTCCCGGGTAATTGGTTGGGGGCCCTGGATTTTATTCGTTGGTAAAACGAATACAAATGAAAATTTTTCATAGCACTCGCACCGAGGGATGACCGACAAGCTTCCAAGTCGGGGGCCCCATGTTTACAGGTTTCATTTTGGGGGCCCTGGATTTTATTCGTTGGTAAAACGAATACAAATGAAAATTTTTCATGGCACTCGCTCCGGGGGATGACCGACAAGCTTCCAAGTCGGGGGCCCCATGTTTACAGGTTTCATTTTGGGGCCCTGGACGAATCTCATTCTTTTCTGTTGTAGAATTCGCAACAGTGGAAGCCCGAGATAAAGCCAGTCTGGGGCCCCACCAAAAGTATGCGAATTGGTGTCCCGGGTAATTGTTTGGGGGCCCTGGATTTTATTCGTTGGTAAAACGAATACAAATGAAAATTTTTCGTAGCACTCGCACCGGGGGATGACCGACAAGCTTCCAAGTCGGGGGCCCCATGTTTACAGGTTTCATTTTGGGGACCCTGGATTTTATTCGTTGGTAAAACGAATACAAATGAAAATTTTTCATAGCACTCGCACCGGGGGATGACCGACAAGCTTCCAAGTCGGGGGCCCATGTTTACAGGTTTCATTTTGGGGACCCTGGATTTTATTCGTTGGTAAAACGAATACAAATGAAAATTTTTCATAGCACTCGCACCGGGGGATGACCGACAAGCTTCCAAGTCGGGGGCCCCATGTTTACAGGTTTCATTTTGGGGACCCTGGATTTTATTCGTTGGTAAAACGAATACAAATGAAAATTTTTCATAGCACTCGCACCGGGGGATGACCGACAAGCTTCCAAGTCGGGGGCCCCATGTTTACAGGTTTCATTTTGGGGACCCTGGATTTTATTCGTTGGTAAAACGAATACAAATGAAAATTTTTCATAGCACTCGCACCGGGGGATGACCGACAAGCTTCCAAGTCGGGGGCCCCATGTGTACAGGTTTCATTTTGGGGGCCCTGGATTTTATTCGTTGGTAAAACGAATACAAATGAAAATTTTTCATGGCACTCGCTCCGAGGGATGACCGACAAGCTTCCAAGTCGGGGGCCCCATGTTTACAGGCTTCATTTTGGGGACCCTGGATTTTGTTCGTTGGTAAAACGAATACAAATGAAAATTTTTCATAGCACTCGCACCGGGGGATGACCGACAAGCTTCCAAGTCGGGGGCCCCATGTTTACAGGTTTCATTTTGGGGCCCTGGACGAATCTCATTCTTTTCTGTTGTAGAATTCGCAACAGTGGAAGCCCGAGATAAAGCCAGTCTGGGGCCCCACCAAAAGTATGCGAATTGGTGTCCCGGGTAATTGGTTGGGGGCCCTGGATTTTATTCGTTGGTAAAACGAATACAAATGGAAATTTTTCATGGCACTCGCTCCGGGGGATGACCGACAAGCTTCCAAGTCGGGGGCCCCATATTTACAGGTTTCATTTTGGGGGCCCTGGATTTTATTCGTTCGTAAAACGAATACAAATGAAAATTTTTCATGGCACTCGCACCGGGGGATGACCGACAAGCTTCCAAGTCGGGGGCCCCATGTTTACAGGTTTCATTTTGGGGCCCTGGATTTTATTCGTTGGTAAAACGAATACAAATGAAAATTTTTCATGGCACTCGCACCGGGGGATGACCGACAAGCTTCCAAGTCGGGGGGACCCCATGTTTACAGATTTGATTTTGGAGGCCCTGGATGAATCTCATTCTTTTCTGTTGTAGAATTTGCCACAGCCGAAACCCGAGATATAGCCAGTCTGGGGCCCCACTAAAAATCTGCGTATTGTGTCCCCGCTACTGGATGTGGGGCCCTGGATTTTATTCGTTGTAAAATTGATAAAAATGAAAAATTCTCACAGGGGGGTGTCCGACAAGCTTGCAGGTCAGGGCTTCATGGAAATGTTGGCAGGTTGTAATTCGGTGCCCCTGAATGTATCTCATTGATTTTTGTGGTTTAACATTGTAAAATTTGCAACACATCGGTAGCCCAAGATATATCCAGTGTGGGGCCCCACTGAAATTCAGCGAATTGAATCTGGGGACCCCCCATGGGGAAGTTTTCTGGGGATACTTGATGAATCTAATTTGTTTTTTGTTGCTTTATTATTATTTTCATTAAAATTCGCTTCTTCAGTAGGCTGGTGCTTTCACACGTCCCTTTCCCCTTTTCCATAGCACGCTGATGAAGTGGGACGAAATAAACAAGATATGTCCGGGAGAGAAGTGGGGGGGGGGGGGGTTGGCCGCCAAAGGCGGCAGTGGGACAGAGCCCCCCTAGTATATATATAATATTTAAATTTCTGTTTTATTACTACGTAGATAATCATGCTTTGATTATGTGTTATTTTTACACAGTATTTATATAAAAGTATGAAAGCTGTAAAACGAAAAGATTCATGCTGTAGTTTCTCACTATGAAACTCGTAAACACAATGAAACTTGATCATTAACTTAACTTGAACTTGATCATGGTCACTGAAGGGGTGACACAGATATGGTCTTCTCGAGTTCGTCCATACGTCACAAACCTTAGGGAGTAATGCATGTGATGCCCGCAAATTTATCACCCCAATTCCATAATAAAATTGAGTTAATGCATCAATCATTCTTTTTAAAAATTGAATTCACCTGTTATTTCTATGATTTTATAGACAATATATCATATGCATTAATGGTTTATTTAGCAATTTTACGATCGTAGAGTTGGGTAAATAACCCAACTATGTAAATTGCAAAAAATATATATATTATTAGAGAAATCGTCTCTCTGAATATTCTCTCATCATACTCTGATAGATTTAAGAGCATTCACGAATTTGTGAGCAAGGTCATTGTAGAAGCGTTTCAAACGTGCAATTACTTGGCTTGAGCATTATGTAGGGGATTTTAATTTTTGAATCAATTCTTCTATGGTGATTAAAAATACTTCTTATAAGGAAGTACAGGCAATAATGGTTTTCTGCCTCAGCGCTACTGGCTCTAGCGCCATCACATATAACCATTAAATTGATATGCGTTTGTATTATCGGTAATCATAAATCCTATATCTTATAAATCAAATCAATGCTACTGTCATAGAAGCAGTTTGCCTTCATCTATTGAGATTTATTCAGGATTATATCGCAAGCATAGCATTGTTGTTTAATGTACACTTATGCAGTAGATTCCGGCCTAATGTGGCGGAAGGGGAAGATGGATAACAAAAATGCCGGATAGGTCAGAGTTCTATCAATGCTTAATTCCTACCCCGCCCATGACATTAAAACACTCTTTTTATACCAAAATACATTTCTACTTCAATTAAGTGACCCGCAGCTAGTTTACAGATCCCTATATATATATATATATATATATAAGTGAGCTTTGACACATGCACAGATTACTCAAGTGACACGCGGTGCTGCTTCACATTACTTAAATGATCTCAACATCACATTCTCAGATCACTTCAATTTAATTTTAATATTTATAAAAATTCACTTTAATCTCCTGCAAAACTCTTCCAGATCCCTTAAGAGGCCCGTGACAAGTATTCAGACGAATGAAGTAGTTCACACTCTTCTGAAGTTTGAGCACCCTTGATGTAAACTATACAGTATGAATACGTAAGCTTTTAAAATAAACAAAATAGTAATGCAGACTTAATTCTTGCAAAAATATTCAAACTGTTCATTGAAAAATGATTTCACAAATTTATAGCACTTGGAACGCCTTTTCAAAGTAATTATTTCTCATTTTTATCAGGGAGAATTATTATTTAACTAGACCGGATAGTACGGAGTCCGTAAAGTCGCGAGCCGGATAGTCGAGAGTCCACTGTATTTCCTAAAGTCAAAGTCGTTTTTGAAGTTTGTTTTCTCGAATTTTTTCGAAAATCGTTTTGAAATTTCGGTCACGTGAACTCTATGTTAGTTCTCACAATTCCCAGTGAAAATTTAGTCACGAGTGCATTTAGGGAACCGACAAAAAATTAAATAAGGAAAGAGGGCTTTGGATCAACCCTAGATGATAAAAAACTGTAAATGATTTGTAACTTTCACAAAATATTGTATTCATTTTGTAAAATACTCGTGTGCATTTTTGTGAGAATAACGAGTATATTCACAGAGATATAAGTAGATATAATAATATATAATAATAATAAGATACATAATGTTGATAGTGGTCCAGAGTCGTACCAGCCTTTATAGTGGTATATTTTCTATAAAAATTCCTATTTTCATCGCATGTCTTTTTGTTCATAGTGTGCGGAGTTTTCAACCAATTTTTATGAAATTCAGCAAGAGTTTGGCACTATGCATGAACTACCATACACAGAAATTTAGAATTTGGTGATTTTTTTATTCCATGAGATATGGAAATTTTTTTATAAATAATTTTTAATTGCGCATGCGCAGAAAATATCTATTTTATTTTTCATAATTTGGCTGTCAGACAAATAACGCGACTTATACACAAAAATCCCTGTTGAATGCCATGGAAATTCAGAAAGATATACAGTGGAACTTCGGTTAACGAGTGGTTTGGTTAGCGAGCAATGCGCATAAACGAGCAAAAGTTTTGAAGAAAAAAAAATTGATTCGATTAACGAGCGATGATTCGCATTACGAGCAAAAATTTTGCGCTTTGTATATTTATTGTCACGTTTTCCCAAATACGCTGATCCGTGGAATCGTAGGTAATATTCTTCCCTACAGTGTCCGGTCAGCGTGCCTCACTGGAAAAATTGAGTGTGACTACAATACGAAACTAGACGTTGCATTGTAATCGCGCGTATGTGTGCGTTTGTTTTTTATATAAATTCTGGCCAGGAGTTGACCATAGACGAACTGATGGATTTCCATTGCGCGCAACAGCAAGAGCTTATATTGAGGATATCTTTTTCTGAGGAAAGGGGAAGTTCCTTATTTTTCAAATGTGATTAAATGTGGGAATCTGTGCAAAATTCTGTAGAAAAGGACCAATGAAATAAAAGCACAGTAAAGCAAGCAATCAATCTGACCAACGACAATGCAATTTTCCATATTCGAGAAATCCTAAAAAGGAGGTAAAAGCAAATGTCATTGGATGCGTTCTTTTCAAAATCACATAAAAAGAATAAGAATGCAAACAACAGAGTGAGTTCGTAAATCGTCCAATGCGAGATAGTCTTCTTCTCTCTCGTTGTTTAGAGGCGTTGTTAATTATATATATTTTATTGTATTATATATACAGTATATTACTAGCTATAATATCCGGCGCTGCCCGGGTTTTCTTCAATGAGGCTTTTTGGATTACGTGATATGTCCCTTTTTCTTTGAGGGACATGCAAACCGTGTCCAAGTTAACCAATGTGGCGACTTCCCGCGCGAATCATGAAATAAAGAAATCTAGATTTAAAGAAACGTAGAAATGAAATATTTTTCCTTTTTGTAAAGGGTCGCGCGCGCGCTAGATACTTCGATTCCCCCCCCCCCCGCCCGTGAACTCCAAGTTATCCATCTCTGCCTGTTTCTGCTTCAAAAAATGCTTAATTAAGGCTGTGAAATTTCTTTGATGTACTTTACGGACCCATAATTAATTTTAAAACAACCTAAACTACATGAATTTATGCAGTTGAATATTGAAAGAAAATATGGAGAACTTAATTTTCATGCTTGAGGAGTTATAAATAAAAAGTTGAAATCAATGTGTTATTTCATGGATAAGTAGGTCGGACTCAAAAGTAGGTCCGGCTAATTACTGCATATTTAGTTTTCTGGGCTTCGTATCCTAACTCAATACTTCAAAAATCGAGAATTCAATACAATTTTTCAAATAATTGATGTGGCAGGGAAACCCCCACTAAATTCTCGCATTTCTACAGTAGAATCGGCAATTTTAACACTGATTTCTATGGAGATCATCCTTTGCCTGTCCCTCAGAGTGATGATGATGATGATTCTGACGACTATTGAAAAAGTGGCAAACCATTGTAAAAGCATATACACGTCTGAAACACATTGCTAAGTAACCACGGTAACCAAAGTAAACGTTGAGGTGAATGTGATTGTTGAGGCCCCAAAAAAAGCCATTGTTGCCAGACAGGTTTTTGCCCATTTGAGGCATTCGCCCTACTCTGACGAAATTTTAAAGTAGCCAATCGTTCAAGTCGGTTCCCATTTGGTATATATGCAATATTTGATGACGATCGATCTAAAATTATAGATTTGTATAGAGAACACACACACACACACACAGAAAATCAATTTTACATATATAGATTGTTATTACATTGCATTATTGGTTAAATGTCGTTCTTATTAGTCATTTTTATGTGAATAAATAATTGTGGAACGAATTATCCGTGTTTTCATTATTTCCTATGGAGGAGTTTGATTCGAATAACGAGCACGTTGATGGAACGAATTAAGCTCGTTAACCGAAGTTCCACTGTACGTGATATCGTGAATTGTCATTTAAGTTACTGGTTGAGAGTACTTGTAGATAAAGATTTTTTTTCATAAATTGTTTGAATTATTATGATTTCGACTATTTTCTGTCGCTTGATTATTTCCTTCAGTTTCTCCTACGTATATGACAGACTCTAGTTGAACAACATTTAAAAATATTTTTCTACTGTCGAAGTCGACATTCCGACATTCCGCATATACGAAATTCATTGAAAGTGAATATAAAAGCTGTTTTCCGACGCGGAAACTGCGATAGAAAAGAAAACTAACAGTCTACCGTTAAATAAATACCGTGTATGAATATCTTACAATACCATACAACCACTTCATGAAAGGCGATGAAAAAAAATCATCAAGTTCCAGATATCCAGTCCCTTCATGTGAAATGATGAAACCGAATTATTAAATGCATCCAGATGAAGTCTCAATTATACTAATTCCAATCATTTTATTACACTTCTTTACATCCCGAAAAATTCTGTCAACATTAATATCTATTGATGTATACAGTGAAATTACGGAAGTACAATTTTACTATTTTTTGTTGGTTTTGAGGAATCCTGATGCCTACAGAATACATTATGTGAAAAGAGAATCATGATGTTTACTTAAGGTACCTCTATGAAAGTAACATAAATAGTTACTATGATCTCATTTGCTTTCTTAAGAAATACTATACTGTTGTTGAAAACAACCAGTGTATTCAGCACATAAATTAAACAGAAAAGTCTGCGTGTGAGAACTGTGTGAAATATCCATAAAATCAATTTTCAAGTCTGGCATGAACTTATATTTTATTCACGAAACATAACGACATACATATGCGAGCATCTTTTCAAAAATGAAGATGTAGAAAAATAGTGCGTATAGAGAGATATTTGGAAGAATATTTATACCACGGAGGTAGAAGCAATAGCTGGATTTATCCATTAGAATGTTTCGTGAAGTACCCATTTACAAGATTATCGATACATCTTTAAAATTTACTTGAAATTCGTATATGGTCTGTGCTGAGTTTGAATCGATTCCAGTAACACGTTCGACGGTACAAATATCCCTTCTAAGTTATGATTTGCAGCATGATTTTTTATTCTTGTTTCGGATTTTATACTTTCTTAACCAGAATAAATATCGATTTTTTCATTTGAAATGTTATAAATTCAATGCTGTTTTCTGTGTTTGTCTGAGTGCATCAGGGATATTGATCCGATGCTGGAACCTGTTCTCTTAGAAGTACCGGATGTTTCAGAGAGGACTCCCCTAACTTTGAAGTGGCATAACTTGGAAACAGTGATAGATAGGAATATGCAACAAGTGGTAAGTATCATGGGCGGGCATGGGATTTCAAATACGCTGATCCGCAGAATTAATTATAATTTTGAGTAGAAGATAACAACACAGTTGAATCATTTCACTACTTCTTGGGGATATATAAAATCCATTCTTTACATTAAGATGCCTAAACAGGCTGCAGAACTTCTCTCTTGATGGAGACGTTAATAATGCGTATATACATCATTTCTCAGCCACCTCGTTGGGCATTTTGCCTGTTGTGGCGTTGTATTTGTATTATGTTGCACAATTCAAGTCTGTTAACTTTTAACATCAACGTATTACATTTGAACTAGGGCTGTTCCGATTAATCGATTAATTTTTAATCGCAGTTAAAAATCTTAGTCAAGTTAATCGACTCGATCAATTCGATTAACATTTCCATTATAAGTTAAATAATATTTTGCTGACATGGGGATTTTATGACTTTTCGACTTATTACAATTGGCCTCCGTTATTTTTTCATAATCTGCGATAGGCTGAAAATTAACGAACGAGAGAGACTCCAGAATGCCAGAAAGCTCAATATAATTTTGGAGAAGTGACTCAAAACGTTTTGCCATCTGAGCACAGAATTTACCTCGATTTATTTGACTGAACCGATTAGATGTCTTACACTCATGCCCATAAATTAAGGATAACGCCAGCTCCGGCAAATAAAGTTACAAGCTCCGGCAATAAACAAACGTTACTTATTCATAAAGCCCATTTATTAAACAAAAGATAAAGCACAAAAACGATGGTGTATGTATGATACCATTCATAAAAACTACGATTTTTGCTCCCTGGAGCAATTGTAAAAAATATCTCCTTTACAAAAACTTACTATTACATGGTTGGTATGATGGTTAATACATTGTATGTCTCCCATGCGATGAAATACAGTCCGTACAACGCCTAGGAATGCTGAGTATCAAATTATCGATCTGATCTTGGGGAAGATCACTCCACTCAGCAAGCAATGCTCTCCGAAGTTCCGGTACACATGTAGGAGGTGGTTGACGGGCTGCAACTCGTCGGCCAAGCATGTCCCCCACATGCTCTATCGGATTCAGGTCAGGTGAGAATGTTGGCCATTCCATACGGGTTATATCCTCAGATTCAAGGCATTCGTTTACGATGTTTGATCGGTGAGGACGGGCGTCCATAAACACAAATTCTGCGCCCATGGCACCCCTAAACAAACGTACATGTTGTTCCATAATGATGTCCCGATGAATTTGGGCTTTCATGGTTCCGGTTTGAACATGCAGATCTGCTCTTGAACCCAGTATAATTCCACCCCAAACGAGCAATGCTGCACCACCGTAACGGTGTCATTCAATGATGTTGTCTTGGTGGTAACGGGTACCTGGCGTTCTCCATATGAAAGTCCGACGTGAATCAGACTACAAGCTAAACCTGGACTCGTCGAAAAACATCACACAAGCCTACTGTGACGATGTCCACATTGCATGTTCTCTACTCCAGGCTAATCGCTGCCGTGAGCGGAACGCAACTGACAGGCCTGCGAGCATATAGACCAATATCTCCCAAACGTCTGTACACGGTTTGAATTGAAACTGTGGTACCCGTGGCTGCAGATAGCTGACGAGACAGGTCGGATGCTGTTCTCCGTCTGCTTCTCTTGGCAGTTACTGCCAAATACCGGTCTTCATTCGGCGTTGTAACTCGGGGGCGACCTGTACTGTAACGTCTACTGACATTTCCGTTATCTTGGAATCGTTGCCAAAGCCTAGAGATGACACTTTGGGCAATTCCAAGTTCCTCGGATACTTCCATCTGAGTACGCCCACATTCCAGGCGGCCGATAATTCTACCACGTAAAAAATCATCCACGTGCGTCCTCTGTGTCATAACTATTCGCTTATGGCACTGAGCGCCTTACAGAACTCTTGTGAAGAATTTGACTTCTTTGCCCCCATTCCTTATATATCCCCCCCCCTTACACTCTCGTCATTGTGACGTACTATCGGCATCATCTGGTGCCTTCCTGAAATTTGCATATCATTCTTGCAGATGTGTGTGATAATTTTACAGGTGAAATTTTTACTTTAGATTTCGATTTCCGTGTGATTCTGAATTATCCTTAATTTATGGACGTGAGTGTAAATTGTGTTCCAAAACATAAAATTTCAGATAACTGACATATATATATTTAAAAGACATTTCAATCAATACATAGGGTTGATTTAATGAAAACTAGAGATGATTTCGATTCCAAATCGAATTTCATGGAAGTTTTAATATACAAGACCAAAGTTTATTTTTTTCTCCACTGTACATATGAATATATTATTATTCGAGAAACACCAGAACTCTTTCTCCACCAGTACCATTTGAGCGCAGTTTCAAGGCAGAAAACGTAAAGAATATGAAAATCGAAATTAGTTTCGAAATCAATGATAACTGATTTTCTGGAAAAAAGAAGATGAAAGACAGGCAGTTTGAAATCCCAGCATATGACATTAATATGTTCAGCATGTTAAATAGCTCCAATACTACGTTTGCTATGGATTATTATAATTTGAAAATATTAGATTAATCAGTCTATTGAATTTTCTTTTGATTTAACCAAATAAAAATTTAAATTCTTTCCCAGCCCTAATTTGAGCATTTGGAATTCATTATCGAATTTGTCTGTTTAGAGAAAAAAACATAACTCAAACTTTGGATTCAACCAAGAACGATGACAGTTATAAACTTCTCTAAGACGTCTATGTAGTAATTATAATAAATGATTTGTTGTTAGAATAATTACATTTTGATACTACTAACATTTTGATGATTCAGAATGATTAAAACCTTTGTTATGAACACAAATATTATGGCACATGGCTACAATCCCCTTATGTACACTTGACGTTTAAAATTACTCCCTAACATTGAAATGACATAATTAGGAAATATTGATAGATATGAAGAGATCATATACAAGTGGTTTGTTTGATGCATAAGGCTTAGAATTTTCAATGTACCGGTTTGCAAAACGAATCACAATTTCAACTAATAGATAGTTGAATTTCGTAATCAATTTCAACTAACAGATATTTCAACTAATACTACAGCCATATAAATTCATGAGATATTTGATGGTCATTGTTTACTTTTCATTCATTTACAGTTGATTATTATTTATTTGCTGGTGTTTTTTTTTAATTTATTACTCATTTTATATATGATTGCTTTTATTTCACACGTATTATTTGATTTGATTATATTAGCTGGAACTCACTGGCGATGTGTCGATGGCATCTGTCCATGTACAAAAATTTGTGTTTGCTGCCAGTGATGGCCGGCGATATGTAGTTGTAATATTCAATAAATCTCCGGAGCCATCAGAGTTCCCATTTGACAATGTGCTCAAATCACCTTGTTTGATAGAGCCTGGATGACTCTCGGATCTCTCTCTGTCGTTGTTTAGAGTTCAAGAGTCTTCAAGCGTTGCATTAGCTTGAAGAGTCCATACGTAGGGCATACGCGTCCATTATTGAAGACAATTCGCAGGAAATCCGCTTCAGACTCTCCTCTCTTCTCTTTTGTTATTTCCTTGCTAAGCAAAAAACGACCATTTATAATTTATTATAATGCGTTGTCAAACATGTTTGCAATCTGTTCAAAGGACTGTGGTGCAAAATTTATTAGCCAAAATTGTAATTTATTTAACAAACCGGTGTAAATGATTCATCTCTCTGTCTATCACAGTTTCCAAGTTAGATCATTCCAAAGTTAGGAAGTTCTTTCTGAAACACCTGTAAGATATCCAAGTAAAATATTAAAGCTTAAAATATTTAAATTTCAGTTATCAACGGGTTTCAACGAGGTATACATTTTATAATTTAAATTCCCAATGACGTGCATATCACTTCGAAAAATACTCTGTAGAACATTCATAAAGTTTGATGAGGCCTTGGTTAAAAGTTGCTCCAGGTTTCTAGGGAAAAAATCTCAGAAATTATTATATATACACGCACAAAAATTCCCCATTCCTTTTTTTGAATAATATACACGGTCTAAAATAAAGAATTCGAGATTCACCGTAAGCTTTCTTTCGTCAATCAAAATTTTGACACTTTACAGCCGCAGCTATAGACTTGCCTATAATAAGCAATATATATGCCAAACCTGTGAAACTGGGCTCACGTACCGTGACAGGCGATAACATTTCCTCTAGCAAACGCAGTTTTCTCTTCCCCTTACTTTTTTTTATTGTTCGATAATTTAAGTGAGAACCAATGATACCATTAGTTGCGTGCATAACAACTGATATTTTTGTTTAATGCATCGATAAATCTAACCAAATAAGCCGTCAGCAAAACGCATGAATGCCATTTGAGTGAAACTTCGATACGACACGCTCAGTTTCAATTTGTATCTATTCTACCAACAACTACTATTCAAGTGTATTCAACTTTTTAAAAAATATATTTATGTTCAAAGGAGCTGAAATATAAAGGATTCGTAATAAAATCCTCATACACCCTGTTGATTTTCGAATAGTGGTAGCTACAGCTACTTTTATGCTAGAAAACTATGCGAACAGTAAAATTTTACATTTTACACTGCATGTAACGGCGTGCAACGTATTGATGGTATAATGGGGGAGTTAGAGGTTAATCTAAAAAAGTATCGGCAATACGGGAAGTATAAGTCAGCCACAAGATCATACACACACGAAAAGTGTGTTTCTTTTTTTCTATATTTTCTGTCCATATCTAATATAGGTGTATCAAGATTTTTTTTTTTTAGCACAACAAACTTCCCCAACTTTTTAGGAGCTTTGCAAAAGTTTTAGAAAGAGTATTTAACACAGAGTACCCCCCCCCCCATAGCCCCCACATCCCAAAGGTGCAGCTCACAGGGCCCGTAATTATATTTTTAATATATTACAATCGCCGTAAGTATATATTTTTGTTTTCTCAAGCTATAAATTCATTATAGAACGACCCATGAAAAGTTTCGTTTTTGGGCCCCCCCCCCCCTCAAAGATCCCATCCTAGGGGCCCTGCTCAAGGATGTGGTGGGGGGAAGGCAAGGCCAACATATACTTTTTAACGCTTGTATATTCTGGTATTATAAAGTTGAGTTATATCAGATCCGATAAGACTTACGGAAAAAAACTAGGTTGATAAGAATATTCACCTTTTGTATCGAACGATGCTTTGAGAACTTGCTAGTTAGGTACATTTTCGGTCCTTTTCAGAATCTACCCCGGCACATAATGAACAGCACACTGCTACTATACAACTACTACCAGTCACTAGCAGACTACTGGTGAGTGAGAAGGCGTAAGTGAGCACCGTCGCATTTTCGTTAATGACAAAATGACAGAAAATTTTTTTTAACAACGACACTGAATCAATCGTGATGGAGCTAACACTTGCGATGCAAGACCTCTTACGGTGGTATTCATCGACAGGGTTTAAACAATAGTCACATCTTTTGGATAGGAGATCCACACGGATTGGTTAAATTCAGGTTTTCACCCAATCCGTGTCCATCACGTATCCAAAACTTGTGACTATAATTTAAACGTTGTCGGTGATTACCACCCTTAGTAGTAATCTTTGGTGATGATTGTGCTGTGTGATGCGTACTCGTGATGAACCACGCCACTGGAGTCAAAGAAGACGACCAGAACGACTTTGACATTGCATCTTCTGAAGGCTAAATCGTCAGTCAAAATAGAATGGATTCAATGTCAATGCTTGCCTCGTCTGCAAGTTCTTTGATCGTGATTCAATCATCCTGCATCACCAGAGCCCTCACTCAGTCAATAGCGATCTCATTTCTTGATGTCGAGGACTTACAAGAAATTGCTTCACTCTCCATTGATGTGCGTTATCTTGGTTGTATCACTTCGTTGTACCACCCCTTTATCTGTCTGTTGTCCATTCCTTCATCTCCGAAGGTCTGTTAAATCTCGTGGGTTCTTCCCACTCTAGAAATCACCAAGCTACATACAAAATTTAATGCAAGTTTTTCCTGCTATTTTGCCAGAAACGAAAATGCAAAGGTGTTCATTTACACTTCTTCAGTAATCGGCGATGTGCCGGCGACTGGCTGGTTCTGCAGGCCGGAAAAATAATCAAGCACGCGCACTGAGATTGCCTAAATACTTGCGCCAAACCCCGCATCCCTAGCTTCATTGGTTCACGCCCGAAATATATGGCCGGGTACATTTCGAACAAACCTAAGGCCGGGAATGAACTATGAAACTTTACTTTTATAAAATTTGAAAAATTCACCCGATAAGATTATGGGTTGGATTTGCTCAAATTTAAACTATGAGTTCTATTTTGCTGGATTTTTCAAGCTTTATAAAAAGGATTTGATCAAACTTTTATAGTGTAATCCCGGCCTTACACAGTCCCCATTAATCGATCAATTCATTGTTGAATGAAATTAAGTTACGCATCACAATTTTCGAATGTGAAGAATATCGTCATGCTAAACCAAATAAAATAACTAGAAAAATTTAAACTTAAACAATTAATTTTCTTCAAAAAATTCAGTAAGAAAACATATATAAATGACTTTTTTTTTTTCTAATTTGTTTCTGAAACACGTTTCGAAAACAGTTGTAAGATAACGATTTCTTTCTGGATTACGTGGACCATTCTTCAAACAGTTTTAATTATTATATATGGATTCGGTAACAAATTACAGCTTTTGTCAGCCGTGTAAGAAAAGAACTAAAGAATTATCTTGGGAAATAGTTATTTCTAGATCACAAAGAGAAACAAGGATATATATACACAGACTGAATTTTTTCTCCCCTCTCTCTTGTGTATTACAAACAGAGATTACCTTTCAACACCGTTCGCATCTTGACACGAAAATTACAGCCCAGCTATTAGTTAAGTCAAACCTTCTCCATGGGGGGTTCGGAGAAAATTGAGTTATCTCTGCGGGTGGTATACAATCTCGAGATGGGTGTGTCTACCTGAAATATACTGTCTGTATGTATCTCTGTGCCTACTTTCTATTATTTTTCGAGTGAAACAAAGATCTCAAAAATCCGTTTTTTTTCTCTCTTTTCTGTTTTTTCCCCCCGTTGTTCTTCAAACAGAGGTCAAGCGCCAGGAGGTTTCGAGACGTTCAGAAAAACACAATGTCTTCATAAATTCTTATTTCCGAGGACATTCGTAGGTCGGAGATCAAAATCCCGATAAAAGGAGAGAACGCGTGTGTTAAACAAATAATCTCGTCCCTGCAAGAAACGTCTTCGTTTTAACACGTTGAAGGTGAGGTGGAAAAATACCAATTTCCCTTTTGGAGAAGTCGTATTTCTCCTATTGCAAAAATGGAGGGTTTTTTTTTTTGTGTCTATTTTAAAACAAATGCGCTTTTCTCCAAAAGTTATAGAATGAAGATGATATTTGGAAAAAAAGATAATTTTTAAAAGAAAAAACATTTGAAGCATTGCAGCAGGATTTTTCAACGAATGAACGACGGGTCAGTCTCCAAGTTTTTTGAAGTGGTGCGCAGACGTTACGCAGTTACGGAATTTATATAAACTGAGGAAAAAAATTTCTCGGTGAAAAAATATATTAATGATATATTAATAATAAAGGTGATATTTCAAAATTATTTTTAGAAATCGTTTCAGAATTAGAGAAATTATTTCAGGAGTTATGAGATAAATAATTTCAGGAATAATGAGATAAATAATTTCAAGAATAATGAGAGAAATAATTTCAGGAATAATGAGAGAAATGAATTCAGAATAAATGAGAAATTATCTCATACATATTGAAAAAAAATTATATATCTCATAAATATAGGGAAAGATGTACTCCCTCTGTAGAATAGAAGAAATACGGAAAATTATTATCGGTATCTCGACATAAATAGCCAGTTTTTCAGTATATCTTGTATTTGCTTAATGAAGATTTATAACTAGTGAAAAAAAAATTATTGCAGAAATCTTGAAATTTATATTTAATAAACAAAATCAAATTTTCATGAAAATTCTTATGTGATCAAAAAAATTTTATGAATAAATTTTATTCTCAGAATTATTTTATTCTATTTTTAGAAAAACGTAGTTTGAGAAAACTTTTGATCAAATATGAATTTTCATGAATTCTGAAGTATTTTTTTCATTAGATGTGAATTCCCATCAAAATTTACAAATTACTTTTTCACTAAGTATTTTTCACTCTCTATTAAGCCTAGAGAAATATTTCTTTCAATAATTAAGAAATTATTCCTTTCAATAATTACGAAATTATGTCTTTCAATAATTAAGAAATTATTCCTTTCAATAATTAAGAAATTATTTATTCCGATACTTCTAAAAGTTTTTCTCGTTAATTCTGAAATCATATACGGCCTTCTGATGGACTCGAAGCCCCGAGCTCCATTAAGCCGCCATTGTGTGGATTTAGTAACACGCTATGATTTGTTTACGCCCACGGGCTTCTTGAATTTTTGATCCGTAATGTCTGATATGTTGAAGACCCCTGCATCCGACAGCAATATACCGGATGGCCATAAAATAACTTTGTCTATTTAGGTGCATCCGCAGTTGAATCCAATAAATTTAATGGGAATAACTTATATCGAAACTTCAGTCATAAGGGAAATTAATTTATGGTGGGGATAAAAAAAATTGCAAAAGAAAAAAATAGGATTGAGTAACCACGATATCTTTCGGGAATTGGAATGAGCAGGGTCCAAACATCCTCAGTACCTAATGTTGTATGTTTCTCGGATTGAAGCAACAATGCTGTTGGAAAGTGTTTGCTGAATACCTTCTTTATTCTTATTATTCAATCACGTCCCCTCTTATTATCGGTGAAATGCTGACGTAAGAGCTGCTGTGGAGGTTTGGCCTTATTCCATACTGCATGGTAATTATTGAGTCCGATTACTGTCATTGCTATAATTCATGAACTACTGCTACTTAACCATACATGCGACTCGTATACATTACTCTGCGAAATTTCTAACGAATCGATACATGTCGATCGGTACTAACCTGCTTGGCTTCTATTGATTGATAGGTGACTTTTTGTACTAAAATGTTTTCACAAAATTCATCTCCCATGACTTCAAAATACTCAAGCTAAAAAATTTTGGCTCATTTCGCTTGTTATGCCTGATAAATCGAATTACATGCTAGTTGGCGGGGTAGTTTTGTAGGAGGAATTTCTTTCCGCTCATCAATATGAATTTTTTGATCGTTTTTCACCGACTCTTCGCAGGATCTTACCTTCAGAGTTTCGAGTCGCTCATCTATGTTCAATAGCTCTTCGTCGAACACACTAATATCCATAGGTCGCTGGTTCGTCTCCAACTCGACGGACCAGTTGATCAGTGATTAAATTAAATATAACCTAAAGTGCTACTTCTGCGCACATTGAGATTTAATCACTCAAAATTTAACCACAACGTCGTTTATTAGGCCGGGATTACGCTACAAAAATTTGATAAACCTTGAAAAATCCAATCGATATTGGTTACATTCCAGAAATTGCAACCGATGACCTTAATGGTTGCATTTTTTAAGTTTTATAAAATGATTTTTACCAATCTTTTATAGAGTGATCCCGGCCTTGGAATCACAGAAAGTGAATTGAATATAACACGTTAAAGACAGAGATATAGGAAGTAAGTTTTCTTCCCAAGGATTAAAAAAATTTAACCTCCCACAGCAAAAAGGAACTTTTTTAATGAATTTCTTCAAACTTATGAATAAATCCAGTGAATTTAGGAAATGCAAACGAATTAAATTAATATTTCACAACTTTTACTGAGTGCGGATGTTTTCCTTCCTGAAGATCCTGGTATGATAAGTTGATAACTCTTTTTAATGAAACAGTCGACATTCGGCTGACACAAGCGGCATTTTTCGTCTCCTCATAAAAACTTTATTAGCAAAGTCAGATAATTCCGCATATTTCTCGCGAATATGAAAATTATAGTTTCACTGGAACCGCTTTTTACGATTAAATTTCTTCTGGGGTTGTCACTATGTTACCAAATGATGTTCATCAGTGAGATCTGGTGAATTGTGTCTGAGAATTTCTCTCATATTTGTTTCAGCTACATCATCAAATCCAACGGATTTCGTCGTTAAACAATTTAACAATGTTGTATCTCATCAATTTACAAGTCCATTTCCAGGTTAAGCCGAATTTCACAGGGTGGAATTCCTAAAATCGACTTTCAAAAATCGCGTAAAACGACGGTTACCTGTTCTAATGAATAAATGAGTGTGACAAAAACAATGACAGTGTCGTTATAGTGGCATAACAGAAACATTTCCGTAAGCGAATCATATTCAAAAGAGGGACAATCGTCAAACTAAACGATATGGACTATCTGTTTCCTTTGCGGATCGAAATACTCGAAGTAAATTGTATGACATATGACATCCGACATCGAATCAGCGATTATTACAGTGGCTGGTCACGTGGTCTGTTTTGCGACAAAACGGTCGTTATACGCATTGAAGAGTAAAAGTGACGAGGCTAGCGTTAAACACCTATGAATATACATTTATGTTTAAACATGAATTTGACCTGTCCGTCCATACGTTTCGGCCGCAAAATTGCGGCAGTGGCTGTTAGTTATTAGCAATTGAAATACTGCATCATCGGATCATTAGCAAAACTTCCTAATGGGGGTGGGGGGGGGGACTTTTCTTGGCGACAGTTAAATGAAACGGCCATCGCTTCTCGGCCTTTTGGCTAAGATCAAAGTGTAGTTAAATGAAATAAAATTTTAAGACCTATCAAAGCGAGATATAAATAAAACAAACAGCAATATTCGAACCCCTGTTTGCTCTGACAGAATAGCTACTACTTCACCAAGTCTGGCTATATTACAATTTACTGTCATTAATGAGATGGGGTGGAAATGACTTCGCTATCTATCGGTGGTTGCCTCAAGTTTGTTAAATATCTATGCCCTAACTCGGGTTTGAACCAGGAACCGTGATGGCAACCTTCGTGGTGGTTCTAATCATTTGATCATTTTTGTCACACCACGGCCATTTTCTGCACACGGGAGCTAATTAGACAGGGACTTACAATTTATTGCCAATTCCGAACGGCAGGCTTGTTTTTCATACTCATCGAGAGGTTGGTGCGCTAACTCCTATATGGGAGACTCCCTGCGGTAGGAATTTTTTCTATGGTCATGTTGCCGTTTCTATTGTACCCCTGTGTCAGGAAAGTTTTCTGACAAGGACGAACCGGATATCCAACTCGCGACTCCTCTAAACATTCTTTGGTACTCTAGCCCAGTATCTTATCGACCTGGGCTACCACGGCCATTCCTGGTGGTAGACGAGCATCTTAATACCACGCCATTCGAGCGCGTATTATGTAACCATACACGCACCTAATCTTAACCGTACACAACCTCTTCTTTATCGTATCGATACATGCCGGAATGTGCGTTATTAGTGTATGCGTGGCCCCCAACATATTTATGTTGTCAGAGATGTGATTGTTTCATGTTCTTTTTTTTTTGCTAATGCTATTACTAGTACTACTTAGCCGTACATACAACTCATACACATTCCTCTACGGAAGTTCTAACGAATTGATACATGCCGGAATGTGCGTGGACGTGTAGTGAATCTAACGTGAAGTTTGTTTCTGTCTAATGCTTGTTATTTTTAGTGATCCCATCAATTTTCCTAACTATGAGGGAGTGTAATGATTGCATCATTGTACCATTATGGGCCTGTTGCTGTCTGTGGCGAGACTTTTCACTGGCAGATCGGCTCGCATTTGCGCAATGAAGTTGGGAACCTCTGATCTTGCTCACGCTGCCATCTGTCATTCATATTTTTGGAGTAAAGATGGTAAATGTTTGAACTTTCCTGCTATGTCAGCGTCATCTATCGAATAGTATCGAATAGTAGAATAGCTGCAAACCCCAAATTTGTTTGTAAATTAATCATTTAATAATAACTGTTGCAGGTTTGAATAACGTAAATTCCTGCATATAAACCGCTAATTTGAACTTCGCTATTTTGTGAAAAAAATCCTTTATTACATATTGGTAAATACGTAATCCGCATGTGAAATTTCATTCATCAGTAATGATATATTTTGGGGAAAAATGCCGATTTTCTTTTTCTTTTGCTCCCTTTCCCTCTCTCTCACATCCACACAAATCCATCCATAGGTTATCTATAAATATTTATAAACAATTATATTCTGCAAATTCATTTTCAAAATAATTATTTATGCCCCGACCTCTCGGATAAAAAAGCTGCAGATATATGAGGTTGCGGTATATAATCTGTAGATAATCAATATTTATTCATCATTTTTAAGTTTTTATTTCACATTCACATCTTTATGGGCAATTTTTCAGCAGTTTGCATGTTGTATTCTTGGTATAGTTTAAATTTGCAATCACGTAAATTCCCCCCCCCCCCGGGGACGTGGTGCTCCTATCAGAATTTTCACCAAAATAAATAATTTTAAAATTAATCTTCAAATATATAATTTATACATTTTTTTTAAAAGTACATTTGTGATTTAGAAATTGAATTTATTTTACATAATCAATATAATCAATTTTAAAAAAATCGAACAATTTTAATTAGTTTTGGTACATTTCTCAGCAACACTTTATCGAAGCGTTGAGCAAGTATACATATCGAATAACGCTTAGGAAATTTGATTATATGGATGACTTTCACCTGATATTTTGCTTCAATAGAAAAAAAAATTATAATAATCAAATATCGAAAAAAAAAATCCCATCCAGATTCCCTGCTCAATTTATTTTCTCCAAGAAAATTTAATTAGATATTCATCTTTTTTGTCAAAATCAATGATAAAGGGAGAATTAATTTTTTTTTCCCGGAGGTATCATCGAGAAAAACTTCTTGGAATTTTGCATTAAGTATTTACTAACGAAAAAAAATGTATAAAATTTTTGAACTAAAAACCATTGTGAGCCGGACTAATGAAATAAAATAAAATGTTTCTTCTATTTCTATAAATAAATGTCAAATTCACTTCATTAGTAACCCAACATCAGTGGATTTATTTGGAAGAACAAAATGTTCCCACGTGTAATTTCCTAGTTTGTCAACTTGAGGATACCTAATTCGAAGACCTCATTACCTAATACCTACCTCATTAGAAATTTCGGTTGCAATCTTTTTTTACATGCTATTGATTATTTCACCATTTTTTTTTTCTACAAAAATTGCCTAAATAAATTTAACTTCAAGGAAGAGAAAACATTCTTGACAAGCCAATCAATTCTGCCGATAGAAGCGGAACGGGGGAAAAAAAGATTGCTCATGATTTCTGATAAAATTAAAGATGATGACCAAAAATAATACTTTACTTTCCATGAAAAGAAATAATTTTGTAATTATACAAGTTCGCAACACACGTTTTGAACCCCATTTTTGTGATATATTTTCTTTTCAATTCTTGTGATTTTCCAAGTTTGCAACATGCTCCCTTATCTATTTATGTAATTATTCAAGTTCACAACATGTTCTCTATCCCACTTTCGTAATTACCCAAGTTCTCTCTCTCTCTCTCTCTCGTAACATGTTTCTCCTTTCTCTTCAATTTTCTCTCAAACTTTTGTAACATGCAAGTGCCCAACATGTTTCCTCTCCCAGTTACTATCCGGGTAATACTGGGTGCTTCTGCTGTTTCTAATAAATGCTAAATTCAACTTCATTAGTAACTGACATCGACGAATTTATTTGAAAGAACGAATTGTTTCCACTTGTAATTCTCCAGTTTGTCAACTTGAGGATACATAATTCGAAGACCTCATCAGAAATTTCGGTCTAAATTTTATTTCCCATGCTCTATGGTTATTTCGCCTCATTTTCTTTCCTTCAAAAATGTCTAAATAAATTTATCTTAAAGAAAAAGGAAACATTCTTGACAAGCTAATCGATTCTGTATCGATAAAAGCGGGAGAAAAATAATCTTGTTTACAATTCTGATAAAATAAAAGATGGCCCTAAAGAATATTTTACTTTTTTATGGGTAAAGAAGAAAAAAGTAATAATTTCAAAATAATAAAGTATGAAAGTTCGTAACAAGTTTCCTCCTCCATTTTTGCATGTTCTCAAAAGTTTCTCCCTCCATCTTTCCATGTTCATATGCAACATGTATTAATATTTTTAATTTTTTTAATTATGCAAGTTCTCAACACATTTACCCCTTTTACCCCTACATTTTGTACGTCCACATTTTTTCCCCTCAATTTTTGATGTTCATATGAAACATGTTTTTTATTTCTTTTCGATTATTGTAATTATGCAAGTTTAATAATTTTATTTATAATAATGTGATCCTCACGTATTCCCAAGGGATCAGCATGATCCGTCCAGGGAATTTGTTAGTGTTAGTAAACATCCATTCCGGAACCGGGATTCGAACCCAGACCTGCACAGTGAAAAACTAGCTCCTTAACCACTCGATTGCCAGGCAGCAGTCGAGTGGTTAGAGACATGCCTCGCAACATGTTTTGTTTCCTATTTTTGTACCCACGCAACGACGGGTATTCACTAGTTTGTCAAATCGAAGATAAATAATTCGAAGGCCTCATTTTAGAAATTTTGGACCAAATCGTATTTTTCGTTCTACGATTAATTCACAATTGTTTTTTCACAAAAAAAATGCCCAAATAAATTTATCTTACAGGAAGAGAAAACATTTTTGACAAGAGCCAATCAATTCTGTCTATGAAAGCGGAAGGAAAAAGAATATTGTTTATGATTCTGATAAAATTAAAGATTGCCACCGAAAAAGAATACTTTATTTTCCATGAAAAAAATAGTAATAATTCAAAATGGAAAATATCTGAAAGAACCGCCACATTCAAAGATATATACGCTAACACGGTGGAATTTTTTCATTTCACTTCACAAGAGAAATTTTATTACGACTCTCCTTCGTATTTACTTCAGCGTTTGCGATAAGAACAGAAAAGACAGGCAGGTAGGTAGGTATACTAGTACTACACACTGGTAGTACGTGTACAGCGAGTAAGGAGAAATTGTTCCTTATCTTTTACGCCCTCCCTCCTTTTGTCAAAGTACGTGACAACCCATAATTTTCTTCTCCACGCCCTGCACTGTGGCGCTCTTACTTACTTTTTCCTAGGGAACAAAGCACACACACTAGACGCGAAAACAAGCCTGGAAACAGCAACACAAAAGCCCAAAAGTAAAGCAAAAGAGATGATCAAGTGGCTGCGGAATTGCTTTGACTAATTGGCGCAGGGCTGAGATAGGAAATGTCATGTTTTGTGAAATATAGCTTTGTTCTGGGATGAGACGTACGTATATACGCTCTTCAGGCGTTTGTTTGGGAATTTTCGCGGATGCACCAGAGAGACACTCACTACCTCCTTTTATTTCTCCTCTCTTTTTTGGGAGATAAAACTTGTTAAACATGCAAATATACGATGAGTTCGCTACAAGATATTGCCATTCGTTTTTGAAGGTACTCCTGGCGTAGTCTTCAAACAATAATTATGCATGAGATAAACAAAAATTCACAAATGTTTGTATAGGTACTCCTCATTAATCTCTCTGTGCAGGATACATCATGGAATCTGTAGTGTATAATAAAACATGAATTCTATTAGGCTTAATAGGAGATGTTAAGCACGGATATGAATTTTTCCTCGCGTGTTTGCCCCGGTGTGCAGAAAATGACTGTGGTGCTGTAAAAATGATAAGCATTTCTCAGAAGCTTCTATGTTTGGAAATTAGCATTGTCTTACTGAGGGCTTTTTAATTACGTACCTAGGCATTTATAGTCATTCAATCGGATTATACAGCCCTAGTATGTCAGACAAGAAAGAGAAATTTTTCAAACGAAGAGGAGATTCACTTTCTTCAGAAGAAAAAATTCTAAAGATATCTCTCGATACAATCTTATTGTGTGTTATACAGTGTGATTATAAATAAACTGATACTACTCAGACGTATGTAGCGCCCATTCTGATGGGGATATTTTGGAGAAGCTTAATATGTAGGATGTATGGACCATGGGGAAGAGAAAGATTTAATAAAACTAGTCCAATTTTTGACCACCAGTTGAAAATATGACGCGCTTTTTATCGCAGTTATCTCTTTCCGATGGTCTAAATCACGTATATATCACGTTTCAATGAAATACGTCCCCGACAATGTATAGACACCTACGTATGTAGTACCTGACGTGGACGCCAGAGACGCCACAATGAGAATCTCCGAGGCTGATTATACTTCGTTTGGAACGAATTTATATGAAATACAGATCAGGAGAGCACAAGCTTTCCCTTAAGAAGTGTTATATTCTCAGAAAATCATCAACGAATAAGGAAAATCCAATTAGCATTCGTTGATGATTTTTTTAGTATTATTAGGCAAAGTTTATCTACTCTTGCAAGAGCTATATTGCTGAGAGAAATTTATTCTTTTGGTTTGTCCCACGCATGAAAATTAAAATCCACAGTTGCCCAAGCCGAATGGCCAGCAAGCACAACTTCACTACCCCCAATTAGACTAATTGGATTTGGCAATGGTTTGTATTATTAACTTTATTGTAAATATTTAATTTTTCATAGAAATTATAAAGTAAAAGTATGGCTTCATGTCCTGTTTTAAAACCCCGATTCGACAATCTTTTGCTTCTCAAGATTTTGTTTTGATTCTTGCATTGTGTTGACATTTTAGGCACCCAGTTTAGGGACCGATGCAGGGCACCGGTGTGTAGGCGCCTATCTGTAGGACCGGTTGTTGAGCTCCATTATTAAATATAATAACAATCAGAAGGTTTTTATATAATACATGTTTAATTTGTACGGACACATAAAAATGAAAGACATCACATGACAATGGTTGCTTGCCGACTGCGAAGAAAAACATTCGATTTTTTATCGCAACTTGCGTTGCTAGGTAACAAACTATTCTCATCAGAAAATTGCGAAGTGCGACGTCATAATTTTTCCGCAATCGGTGAAAGTTCAAGTAGAGGTCGCTACACACTCCCCCCCCCCCTAGTGTCAACGAAATGTCGTGGTCGGGTATCTGTCGGGGAAGTGGACATGACGACCGGAACGAGTCACAGTTGCTGGTACTGTACTTGGACGGACGGGTGACGTCAAAGGCACTTGGGTATGCTGGTCACTTAAGAAAGCTGGGATCAACCGATCGATGGAGATTCTCCTGGAGGTCCCGTTGAAGTCGATGTCGAAGAATTTATCTCGTCGATCTTTGACCAGAAATGGGCCTTGATACGTTGGTTGCAAGGCAGAGTGTGGTGCATCGTTACGCAGGAAGACATGAGATGCGGATTGTAGACATGTGGGAACATATGTTGGCGTAGATCCGTGAGTTGTTGTAGGTATGGGTTTCATTGAACGCATTAGTTTTTGAAGTTGATGGACGAAATCGGATTGTTTGATGTCTGGTATTGCGGCGAAGTACTCGCCAGGCAGTTGCAATGGTAATCCGTAGAGGATTTCGGCGGAGGGCATCCTAAATCTTCTTTCACTGCTGATCTCAGACCTAGTAGTGCTAATGGAAGAGCGTCAACCCAAGCTGCATGGGATTGGATTCGGCATCTTAGGGCAGCTTTCAGAGATCGGTGTTGTCTCTCGATGAGTCCATTCGCCTGAGGATGATATGCGTTCGTCTTGTGATGTTGGAATGCGAGGTATCTGCTTAAGGTTTGGAAAAGATGACTCTCAAACTGTCTTCCTTGGTCTGTGGTAATCTTCTGTGGTATGCCAAATCTGGCAAACCAGGTCGCAATTAGGGCTTTGGCGACTGTTTCGGCAGTTTGGTCTGGCATAGGTGTGGCTTCGATCCATCTGGAATATCTGTCTATTATCGTTAGGAGGTACCGTGAGCCTTGGCATAATTTCAATGGGCCAACTATGTCGAGATTGATGTGTTGAAATCTATTGTTTGGTACTTTGAATTCGGCCAGAGCGGAACGAGTGTGTCGGTGAACTTTAGAACGTTGGCATGCAATGCATGCTCTAGTCCACGCCTGACAATCTTTTTTGATGTTGCGCCAGATGAAGCGTTGAGAAACCAACTTGGTAGTAGCTTTGATACCTGAATGAGAAAGCGTATGGAGTGATTCAAAAGCTTGTCTTCTGTGTGATTCTGGAATATAAGGACGGATGTGTCCCGTAGAAATGTCACAAAACAAGTGCTTCGTTATATTACTGTCCGGCAAACGCAGTTTGACGATTTTCAATGATGAGCTTTGTTGGAGTTCACGTAATTCATCATCACATTGAGAGTCGGCAATCGTATCGTAGTCGATTGGTGATGGAGAAGCAATAGTTGCGATGCGTGACAAAGTGTCAGCAACTACATTGTTTGGTCCAGGAATATACCTGATATCAGTAGTAAATTCTGCGATATAATTTAATTGCCGTAGTTGTCGAGGCGAAGCTTTGTTCGGGTCTTGTTTGAAGGCATACATCAATGGACGATGGTCACTATAAATGGTAAAATGACGTCCTTCTAGCTGGCATTTGAAATGTTTAACTGCGCTATAAATAGCTAGAAGTTCTCTGTCATACGCACTGTATTTTACTTGAGACTGGGAGAGTGTGCGAGAGAAAAAACTGAGGGGTTGGATCACACCGTCATGCTCTTGCTGTAACACTGCACCGATGGCATTGTCCGATGCATCTGCTACGAGAGAAATGTGCGCGTTTGGCTTTGGATGAACGAGCAAAGTGGCGTTGCATAGCGCTTCCTTGACATCGGCGAAGGCTAGTGAAGCTTGTTGAGTCCAATTGAGTGGTTTCCGGCTGTTTTTCGCATGACCTGCTAAAATAGCGGTGAGTGGTCGCTGCAGGTCCGCACACTTAGGTATGAACCGGTGGTAAAAATTCAACATGCCCAGAAATCGGCGCAAGGAAGTGGCGGAAGTGGGCTGCATAAAGTTCTTGATGACATCTACTTTGGCGGATAACGGTTTGAGTCCATTCTTGCTAATTTCATATCCCAAGAATTTGATGGTCGGGACGCCAAATATGCATTTTGGCACATTTATGCACAGTCCGTATTCGTCAAGTCGACTGAATACTTCACGTAAGTGTTGGAGATGAGTTTGCTCGTCTGGAGAAGCTACCAGGATATCGTCTAAATAACAGAATACGAATTCCAATCCTTGTAGGATCGTATTCATGAATCTCTGGAAGGTCTGCGCTGCATTGCGTAATCCAAAGGTCATATACGGAAATTCGAAGAGTCCAAACGGTGTAGTAATTGCTGTTTTTGGAATATCCGGCTCGTGCACTGGAATTTGTTGATACGCTCTAATCAGGTCGATTGAGGAATATATTGTCGTTCCGTGGAGAATGTGCGAGCAATCTGTGAGGAAAGGAATCGGGTAACGATCAGGAACTGTGATTTTGTTTAGTGCTCTATAGTCTCCACACGGTCTCCAGTCGCCAGATTTCTTTGGCACTAGATGGAGTGGGCTAGACCAACTGCTCTTCGAAGTCTGACAAAGTCCTTGTTGCATCATGAACTCAAACTCTTTCCGCGCAACTTTCAACTTTTCCGTGGAAAGCCGTCGAGGTCGGGCAAAAACTGGTGGACCTGTAGTCTCAATGAAGTGCTTGATATTGTGCTCTTTAATTTTCTTATTTTGGATGTGTGGACGGAGAATATCAGGAAACTCTTTGACTATATCCCGATATGGCGATGATAATAGATCGATACCGTTCAAGCAAAAAGATGGAGCTGCGATATTTCTTGCAATGGAACAAGTGGCAGATAGCAAAGTCGTTCCATCGATGAGGCGATGATGTTTGCTATCGACTAACAGATTGAAATGCGATAGAAAATCTACACCAATAATTGGTCGGGTTACGTCGGCTATGATGAACGGCCAAGCAAATGTCCTTCGGAGGTTCAAATTCAATGTTAGAAGTTTGGTACCGTAAGTTGAGATAGAGGAACCATTGGCGGCTGTAAGAATCAACTTCTCGGGTTTCTTGCGGGTATTGACGACAGTTCGCGGGACGACTGACACATCAGCGCCCGTGTCGATCAAAAAAGTCCAGTTGGTGGAAGGATCGGCCAGTATGACTCTGTCGACGAATTGGCAGCCGTGGCCTTGGCCAGTGGACGACTGCCTTATTAGTTTCCCGGTGAGGTTTTGAAGGAGCAGGGCTGTTGACATTTCTTAGCCTGAGCTCCGAAATTGGTGTGATAGAAGCAGAAGCCATTTTCAGCTTGTTTGTATTGGGCTCGGCTGTGGGATCGCGAGCGAGAATACCGTTCTCGATGACGGAATCGAGGTCTAGGCTGGCGCTGTGAAGTGTGAATAGCGGCCTTCAGCTCACTCAACTCTTTGGTCAGAGCTGCGACTTGTTGCTCCAGTGATTGGCTGATTGCGTTCTCAGGTCGACCGGATGCTGAACAGATATTTGGAATGGCCAACTCAGCGATTTTATCTGCCATCGAAGCGAGTTGTGGAAGCCTTTCGCTCGAAGCAGCTAGTATAGCTTGAACGTTAGCGGGGAGTCGCGCTAACCACAACTATTTCAGCAAGTCATCACTGAAGTTATGTCCGGCAAGCTCACGCATTCGGGCAAGCAGATGCGATGGTTTTTGATCTCCTAGTTCTAAACCTTGCAGTAGCGTACGGATTTTCGATGATTCGCTCTCCGCGTAAACCTGAATCAATCGTGTCTTCAGCGCGTCGTATTTATTCTGCTGGGGAGGTTCTAGAACTAAATCTTGGACTGTCGATAAAATATCGGCATCGATACCAGCGATAGTATGGTTGAACTTCGTAGCATCGGCAGTTATCGCTGCGATCGAGAATTGTGCTTCTAGTTGGATAAACCACAAGTTTGGATTGTTTCTCCAAAATGGGGGCGGCTTTATAGCGACGCGATCGACATTCGGCGGATTGTCCATTTGGAACGGAGGAAACGATTACTCGCTTACCTTGAGAAGCTTGCTGTTCGAAATCATGGCGCTGTTCGAAATCACGTCCGGCGTCGCCAGTTTAGGCACCCAGTTTAGGGACCGATGCAGGGCACCGGTGTGTAGGCGCCTATCTGTAGGACCGGTTGTTGAGCTCCATTATTAAATATAATAACAATCAGAAGGTTTTTATATAATACATGTTTAATTTGTACGGACACATAAAAATGAAAGACATCACATGACAATGGTTGCTTGCCGACTGCGAAGAAAAACATTCGATTTTTTATCGCAACTTGCGTTGCTAGGTAACAAACTATTCTCATCAGAAAATTACGAAGTGCGACGTCATAATTTTTCCGCAATCGGTGAAAGTTCAAGTAGAGGTCGCTACAACATGTAGTTTAACGGATTGGATGAAAGATGAAATTAATTGACGATTGGCTAAAAATGTACCGATTTCGTTTTAAATAAATACTGTGTCCTTAAAAATAATAAATTAAAATAATAATAATAATAATAATAAAGAATAAATAAATAAAACGTGTCCGAACTTCTTAAATAAAATTTTGTGGCTGCAGTTATTATTCCTAATATACGATTTTCTATTCATTTATCAATGCGTTTCTTTTTAGTTTTTAACAATTTGATTCTACAAAAATATAACGAAATAGTCAGAATTTTTATGATATTGTTATAACCTGAAGCCATTTATAGCATTCGGGAATCTCATTTGGTTACTTCAGGTTCCAAAAATAGATATACTTCGATAAAATATAAATATTTAAATAACTATATAACAATTGTAGTAACTAACTACAAAAAATTCTCATTTTAACTTGTTCAAAATTTTTCTGATACAAATTATTCAGATAATTTGCTCTGACTTTCAAATTCAATTTAAAATACAGCCTGATAGATGCACGATCACCGTAGTAATCCTTTCGGATAGCTAAAATTCCGCCTACGAATATACTAAAAAAACACATTTCTCGCTCTCTCTCAATACCTATTTAACTTCCAAACTTTCAAAACTTATATATGTAATTCCAGTAAACCGTCGATTTTTCGGTAGAATAAAAGTGCTTCGCATCCCTTTATCCTTAGTACCAAGGCGTATTTACGATCGAGGAATAAACAACCAGCATATACAGTGCTCAAGAAAGCCTGTGTTTTCGAAATCGGTATTAAACGGAAATTTTACGCTCGTTTCGCGCATCGAAATTTTAAAACAAAAGATTTTTGCCTTTTTGCCTCCAGGGAGAGGCGATAACGTATTAGATATTTCGCGCTCCTATGATTTTCCTGAAGACGAAAGAATAAATACAAGTCCTAGAGAGACAGGAAAGACGTTCGAGCGGACTTGGAGCCTCTCTCTCAGGATGAATCTCGGAGCAACATTTCCAACCATGCGAGACAATCGATTAAAAAGGTCCAAGACACAACGTCAAGACCAAAGTATGGGCAGAAGGAGGTTGTAGAGGAATGTCGGATGGTTAAGATCAATTCCCCTTCATCTCCAACTCTTTTCCCGAAAATGTCTTCTCTCTCTCTCTCTTGTGTGACATTTTCTAAAAATTTACGCCACTTGACTTCAGTTTGAAAGTTCGAACTTCTTCTTGGCTTTTAGTTATTTTTGTTGTTATAATCGTTTCAGTTATTTGACTTCGAACACTTTTCGGTCACCGATGGAAACATCCCTCTTGTAGGTTGTACATCGGTGAATCGTCTTTTTCCACGTTCCCAACTTTTAATGACAGTTGTAGAATCTTCAAATCCTTTCTCATTTTCCGTGTCGTTGATTCGCTAGTTTTAGCCATTTCTAACTGATTTTCTTTCATGTTGTTGTTGTTTCGTTTTCAAACGTAATTCTGTGTGTTTTGCTTCGAGTCTGTTTCGGGTCGGCGAGGCGTCGATAGTTATAACGAAGTCGTTGGACCGAAAGCCTCCTCCGCAATCAAACGAAATACATACCATACACTAAAGTAGCGCTAATTAAGAGGTTTTCCTCCTGGCACATACGAATTGTTACTTACAAGTTAATTGATCTTGATACCAAATTAACGCAGTGACATGATAAATTATAGGAATGTAATTATATGGAAATACAAAAGAATAATTCGACGAAATGTACTTGACGTTGGTAATTAGTTTCGGATCGAAATGAAACACTTCTTCGATATATATACGCTTCAAATATCCGCGTTTTGTTTGTAAAACATATTGTTCGTAGATAGATCAGGATATTGATTATGTACTTTATTTAATTAATTTAGTCACAAATACAACATTGTAATTTCTTTCTTACTTACTGCATTTATAAAAGAAACTAAGAAAATAAATGACTAAATCACCATGTAAATGGTTTGTTCACAATCACAATGTTCATCATGAATATTTCTATGCTCGCTATGAAAAAACAATTTTGATTCTTTTTTATTCAGTTTTATATGCTTTTTGATTTCTTTCTCATTAATTAATCATTTGTTTACAGTAGCAATGAAAACCTTTTTGCTGCTAATGATTTCACGCGTTAATTATTTCGTATCAGTTATATGCTGTAATTACAGTTTTATGGAAATTCGTGTGATTTTTCTATACCGAGTCAGATACGATAGTATAGGAAATACCGACCAAACCCCACGATCACAAGACGAAGAACTATGTTCCCAAGAGCCATTGAATCCTTTGATGATCTAAAGCGAATGGAAAAAGCCAATGGCCAACATCCATATTCTTCAATTAGATTAATTATATTGGAATTTTCTACTTATTTTAACGCTAGCATTTTTAGTACCAAGAGTGAATGTTGATATTCGAAAGAACCATTCAACCGAGTTGAATGAGTCATCTCTTCACCATCACAGTTATTCATGTTAGTAAGCTGATGGAAGAATAATGTCGAATCGAAGGGATATTTTCAAGTACATTAGGGTTCATAGTAATCATGAATGTACCGTGTAATCAATCTGATACACAAGCTGTAATTAATTCATTTCGGTATACAAACGATTTCTAGTGTGCCTTGAGATAAATCAAAGGTGCAGAAAGATTTTCTCGAATTGGAAATTATATTCAAATATATTATTTGAAGAGTGATTCTCGCATTTAAAGAAATACGTATGTGAAGATTCCATTTGTATTCCTTTAGATTGGGCAGCTGTGCATCACATATATTTGGCATTTTGCCTCTATCCCAACGGTGCTGAGAAAAAAGCAAATTTGTGCATACAGCCTTAAGATCGAGAACGGAGAGAATTTTTTGTACTATATATATATATATAGCGGGCGGATAAATACAAATACAAATACAAATACAAATACAACGCCACAACAGGCAAATTGCCCAACGAGGTGGCTGACTTATAAGTTTGAGAGTTTGTTATTTTGCGGGTTGCCGTTGGGAAATGGGACTTTTAAAGTTTCGGCTGGAGGAGGATCTGTCAGGTAAGGACAATATCTCAAAAGGTTCTTATCAAATCATCCTTTATGGCAAAAAAAAATTCTGAACTTCATTTCGACATGAGTTCTACTCGTCTCCGCCAGAAATCGGATTGCAAGAGAACTGGGGATCGGGTCCTGTAGGAGACGAGTGGAAATTTTCTTTGAGTTCACCTGGCATAATCTTTCTTTTTTTATTGGGATGAGATAAATCATCTCATCATCATCATCAAGTCAGCCACCTCGTTGGGCAATTTGCCTGTTGTGGCGTTGTATTTGTATTTGTATTTGTATCATTCTTACGGGTGTTAAGAAGTTTTTCTCTTCCATGAGTTAGCATACACACAAAGGATATTCATCGCAAGTTATACACCCTGGGGTGCACAACCTCCGGCCCGGGGTTCTCGGGGTGAAAAGGTTAAAAAAAGATCTGTAAAATAACCGAACATATTTACTTCCAGAAAATACGGGAAATAGTGATCCATCCATTGTCAATTATCGCCAAAAATTGTCGAAGCTAACTACAGTTATCTCAATTCTATTCTAATAATTTCTCAAAAGGAAGTGAAGTTGCTGATTACAGCCAAAAACGAAGAGAATGTGAAGTTTCCAACTATTTGTTACAATTGCTGAAAAATTTTCAATGGCGGGAAATAATCTGCTGCAACAAATAGTGAAATGGATATAATTAATCATGATAACTGGATTGATAATTAAATACACTATCCCTGTTTTCAGTAATAAATATATAAATTCAAGTAAGTTTCTTTGAAAATTGGAAAAAAAAACAACAACAAAAAAACAGCACAGTTTTCATTGAAAAGTCGAGACGGGCAAAATTATTGAAATGTCCGGTAAAACACGGTTTATATCACTGGTCTTTTAATATATGTGAAGATATGATGGATGACCACCCACAGTAAAATGCGCGTTTTCTGATTCTTATGCATATTCTTGCTATTGCGCGATATGTTTTCTTCCGATTTAAATTTCAGAACTTTACGGATTACACAAAGACATTCTTCTGACCTTACTGATTGATGTCTTATAAAATTACTTCTGGAGCAAATATATTTCAACTTTACAATACAAATAACGAAAATATATATCGATACGCACATCCATATATTTTTAGACATTTTAATATACGCTCAATATTTCAAAGGATCGTATTCCATTCATACGTATAGTATGAAGAGTGAGTGATAAATGTCTCTATTTCGGGTCCCGAATGCTCCGTTGTGAATGCAATTTTGAATATTTGCCAGAAGAAAATAACACTACATCCAAAGAAAAAAAAAGTGATAATTTTATGTAATATTTCGCCATGTTATGTTACACAGTTCATCTTGGCACGTTTTACAAATATGAAAATATATGTTAACATGACAATGGGATTTTCAATATAGCGCAAGAGTCCTCCGATGTGGACGACATCACATAATCTTATGCAACGAATACGGTTAATCTCGTTCCCTATTTCATTGCACATATATTTATATAGTTATATATAGCTATTGTAATGTCTTATATATCTTAACGGTTTTTTTTGTTATATAAACAGGTTTCATTTGGTAGTGGTGGTGTTGTCCAATATTTACACTATTTATGAAGAGTTATTTCTCCAGATTTGATAGCTCGAAAAGAGGGAGTTCGACAACAAGACCGGCTGCCAATACTTTTTTTTCGGAGCTGCCATACGGTTGGTTGGTCGAAATTCGGAACAGGGATCTCAAATAGTGTGTTAGTAATGATGATTGAGGTGACAACGACGATGATGATGATAATGATGGTCAACATAAGCTTCTCCAAGATTGTCCAGTTATAACCATCGGGTTTTTTTTTTCTCAACGGGAATCTGAAGCCGTAACCAGCGGCGTACAAGATAGCGTCACTGCCAATGATGTTGCAACATGAAGTCCATAGGAAATTCACGCTATGCATAACTTCTGTGATTTCATCTCTTACGATGACGATCAACATACATTTGTAGAATATTTGAGTATACCTGAAAAAAAAAGTAAATATATATAAATATTCAAAACACTTAAAAGTGAATCACATGGAGGCAGTCATGGTAATTGATTTTTCATTAAATGAATGCTTGTATTTAAAAATGTGTTCATTAAAAACTCAAAAGTTACAGCAGATCAACTGCTAAAAAGGTGGATGAAAAAAAAAAAACGAAAAAATCCCATTGGAAATAATGCCCATTGTAAATATGAATTTCCATATAATACAATTCAGCCGCTGTGGTGGTCGAGTGGTTATAGTGACGGACTCGCGATGCGAAGATCCGGGTTCGAACCCCACAGTGGTGGTCGGCTGAAGTTGGTTTTCTGTGGTTCCCAACTTCAAGGCGCAAATGCGAGCCGATCTCCCCGTTGAAAAGTCTCGCCGCAGAGAGCAACAGTCCTACAACGATAAATCATTCAATCATAACACTTCACTCATAGTTAGAAAAACTAGTGGCAGATGGCAGCACTACACATAACAAGCATTACAGAGAAACAAAAAACTTCACGTCAGGTTTCACTACACGTACACGCACATTCCCGCATGTACCGATTCGTTGGGGGTTCCGCGGCGGGGGGGTGCATGTGTGGTGTAGCAGTAGTAGGTAGGGCCTCCAAAAAATGGCTCGGGGATTCATGATGTTCTTAAGTCAGCCACCTCGTTGGGCAATTTGCCTGTTGTGGCGTGGTATTTGTATATTTGTATAATTTCTCTTGAAGCATAATTATTCTTCATCAATCACAATTTGTAATATTGATGTATTGATGCAGTTCAAGTGAATCTATTGAACAATCTATACTGTCAAACTGCTTGTTCAATGACATAAACACCATCTACTTAAACGTAAAATAAAAACTGTCCTCCGACAGGAATCAAATCCGAGTCCCCTCGCTTTCCGGGCAAGCGGGATCATGCACACCACTGGAGACACGATCCTGTCTTCCTGATTTCACGCACTGTGGCGGGAGGCGCTGAAGTAGAAGCATTATAAGCCTCCTTTAACTTCAAGAAATGGCCTCCAGGTGGGACGATAGAGAAAGATGACATTTTCTGTGACCAGACCAGTGCATGTATGAATTGGTAGATGACTTTTCTTTCTGGGTTAATCTCGGCATAATATCCGAAAAAGGTCTATTTTCTTGATGTATTAGGCTGAGATAAAACCGTCTCACTCTCTTGCACGTAACCAGTATTCGTCAATACTCATTAAAATTTGATTTTACTCCTCCGAATTTTATAGAAGAAAGAAATATACTGCTTCAAATTTTAGGTTTTTCTATAGAAAAATGCCCTATTTTACAAAACTAACTTATAAAATTTCAGAGAGGAATGAAATTATTCTTCAAAATTATTTTATCGGATAACACTGTTGTGTTATGTATCATTAGGGTGACCATACGACCCGTATTTACCGGGACAGTCCCTGTATTTTCTGTTTTTTTGGCCGTCCCGACTTTTTGGCAAAAGTGTCCCGATTTTTTTTCCCGTATTTCACACGACGCCTACTTGAATTTTTATTCTTTATTGAAGTCAAATATTGAAAATATTTTTCAACTCAGAAATTATTTTATGATAATTACAACTATATATGGGAATATTAATCTCCTACATTTGCCTTGAAAAACGTTTTTTTTTCTTGGAATACATTTTAATCCACTGCAATTTGCAGTAATGCATCATTTCCCGCCATTGTGATTTTCCGTTATTTCAACAATATTTGGCAACTTTGTTTGGTTTTGGCGTCGTTTTGGCGATAATTGGCGATGTCCCGTAATTGTAATCCCGATGTCTCGTATTTCTCTCGAGGAAATATGGTCAGCCTATGTATCATGTAAGAAACATCATTGAACTGGAAATTCTGTTGCCACCTATCATATAAAAAAACACAACTGTTTTAATTCTCCGATTGAAATTGGTAATTGATTTATGTGCTGCACACAAAAGAGATCATGCAATATTATTAAATACTTTATAAGTAATAATATATTAGTTTAATTATTAAGTTTGTTTCGAAATTTTAACAGTTGCTCTTTGTGCATTGTAAAATAACGTTAGTAAAACACAAGGTAGTTCTTTTTGGCTTATAGAAATTATAATAGAAAAAGACATAGACCAGAAGCAGATCGACTTTGCTTTTTCTTTTTCCTTTCGATTCGAATTACAAAAGGAGGGCTGCATTTTGATTTACTAACATTATATTACAACACAAAACAACTGTTAAAATTTGGGAGCAAACTTAGTAACTAAACTAACATTATTGCTTATAAAATATTTAGTAATATCAGACCATATTTTTCTTGTGCAGCAAATCAATCAAAAACGAGAATTATAGACATTTAATATATCAATCACCAATTCCAATCGGAGAATTATAACAGTTGCGTTTTTTTATATGGCAGGTGGCAGCAAAGCTCCAGTTCAATGTTCCATGATGTTTCTTGCATGATATATAATATTATGCTGTAGTGTATCCGATCAGATAATTTGGAACAGTAATTTCACTCTTCACTAAAATTTTAATGGGTACTTTTGTAAAAGGAAGGGTATTTTAAAAAAAATGATTACATTGAAATAAGTCTACTAAAAAAACCTAAAATTTGAATTTTATTTTCACTCTTAAATAAAATTCTGAGTAGTAAAATCGAATTTTGATTCGTGAGAACACTGCTGTATTGCATAGTTATTTTCAATGCTATTTATTGCATTTTTTCGTGATAATTATGTCCACGTAAGCCATGGCAACCCACTCAATCGCAGTCACGATGTCATATCCTTTTCTCTTTCAAAGTTTGACAGAAAAACCCTGTCTATATAATTTTGTAAATATTTTTTTTCTCAAATCTCTCCTCTATTTTTTCCTCTCCTCACATAGAGGTGATCCAACACAAATACAAATTCAATGCCACAACAAGCAAAATTCTCAACGAGGTGGCTGAGGAAAAGTTACCTGTAACATATATGGATGTCATATTTCTAAAATACAGCAACTGAATTAAAAATACAATTATAAAAACTAAAGGCTATATGTACGTGATGAAATATAATATAATGCCCATAAAAAATATTTATGGTTGTCTTATTCTAAGTAGCGATAGCTTCTCGATTTATCCCAACATGTTCATCGTATTTGTTTTTAAACGTGTCAATTGTGTTAGAATTTACCACCCCCGGGGGTGGTATATATTACATTTATTAACAACCCTGTTAGAGAAAAATTACCTGCGACACCACAATCTAGAATTGTCCCTTACCAATCGATACTGGTGATACAACGGCTATAGACATATAGCCATTGATCATACGTTGTCTATAAGAAACCTGGATTCGGAGCCTACCAGACCGTCTTACAGTAGCGCATCGAAAATTGGCCAGACATCTTCAGCCAATTCTCAAGTTGGCCTTCTGCCAAAGCCCAAATCCTTTCTGTTAAAACGTTAGAGTAACCTACACTTTGTATCAGATGCGTATGATAACGGGAAAAAAAACACTTTACAAGCCTCTCCAAAACCGAAATAAAAATTATCTTGTGCGGAGAGAAACGAAATGTTATATCTCTCTATTCTGATATTCTAAATTTTTCAATGTACCTTATTTTCATCATTTCTAATCTCTGTATTTGCATTTGTGTTACATTCTTGACTTCAATTAATCCATGCAATGCATCGTAATTTTAATATTCTTTCAAGCAGTAACGTTTTTTTCAAAAAACGTCGAACATTTAAATAACGTTGGTGTTCGATTTCGAGGATAAATATGAAGAAAACGAGATGCTCTCTCAATTCAAATATTCTTTTGGGCTATAAAAAATATCCTGGATTTCAATGTTCAGTTGAAATTGGATATTGAAAATTGTATCCTAACACTGTATCGGCATGAATAAGTTTTTGTAGAGACGTAGGAATAATTTTATCCGCTATTCGCATTTCGAGATTTCTTTGAATGAACTGATTTATGTAAATGCACGCACTTTTTTATTCCAGTTTGAGATGCGAGTTACATATTTAATTTTAATGGTAACTACCATAATATGAATTAAAATGAAGATTTTACTACACGTTTTTATTCAAATCAATCTTTCCGAATTAATTCTTAATATCCGACTATTTTATATCAGAAATATACCGTACATACATGAAATTATATTTTAATTACAGGTATCCCTCGCTATAAAAAAGATTTCGTGTAAACGCGATTTTTAAAATTTTATTTCAGGAATTTCAACTCGAAAAACCTGGTTTGGAGAATTAACTTTAATCCTGAGGAAATTGGCTTATAAATTGAAGAAATACAACATTGTTCAATAGTTTTACGACGAAAGAGGTTAGATTTGATGATGTAGTTGAGACAAATATGAGAGAAATTCTCAGATACAGCTCATCAGATCTCACCGATGAACAACGTTTGGTTACACATTGGCAATATCATGAGAAATTTAATCGAAAAAAAGTGGTTCGAGTGAAACTAGAATTTTCACATTAGCGAGAAACGTACAGAATATTATCTAGCTTTGCTAATAAAGTTTTCATAAGGAGACGAAGTATGCTGCTTGTCAGTGTAATCTCGACTGTTTCATTAAAAAGAGTGATCAGCCTATCATACCAGGCTCTTCGGGAAAGAAAACATCCACACTCACTAGAATCAATCAGAAGTTGTGAAGATAGAAAAAGTATTAATTTCATTTATTCACATTGCCTAAATTGACGGGATTCATTTATATTGAGTTTGAATAATTAATTCTTCAAACAAAAAGAAAATGCCTTTGCATTGGTTTGGTACCAATTTTTCCTATTTATCTGAAAAAAACTTGTCTCCATCTTATTTATTTATTCCATGTTTCATTAAATAAATTAGTAATTCATTAAATAAATATTAAATTCAACTCACTTTACGCGATTTAGTCTTACGCGACTATTTTGCGGAACCAATTAATCGCGTAAAGCGAGGGACGCCTGTAAATGTTTTATTCCTCACAAATTCAGTGAACGTGTGAAATTACGTATATTACCTCGTATTAAATTGTCTTCAAACATCAGTCTGTATATTCTGTACGTAAGGCCTGTGCATGGTCCCGCTGTCTTCTAAGGGCATCGGTAGAACTTTAACTCTTTTCTGAGGTGTATGAAGGTGCGTGTAATCCCTTAAATTCGCGACAGCTGGGTTTGCACCTCCCGAGTCCAGTATTTCGGGATCAATCTGTAAAAAAAACTCATCTTTAGAAAAACGAACAGTAATCAATAACTCATTGAAACTTATACAACTAAATTACAAAAATTAACTATATTTCAAATTCACTCACCTGCCTCGGTCTCGCGCTGTTCAAGGTAGAAATAGCTTGTCCTAACCCATTCACTCCTAGGCTCAATGGTATACTGCTTGTAGATGACAAGAGTTGTTTATCTAGTCCTTCATCAGCACTGTGTTCCGATGGAATGCTAACATCTAATCAATTGAAAGAAGAAAAATCAATTATATAATTCTTAGGCACCTTAATTTTTTTCTTCTGCAGGGTCTTTATAATTAGAGTTCACTTTGTGAAATGGTCATAAAAGTAAAACTACTGAACAAAATGTTATCAAACTTGGTAATAGTTTACAGGTTTGTCATGGGATTCAATTTTCCGCCAAAAAAAAAAAAAAAGTTCAAAAGCTCACCACCAGTGGGGAATGGCGCTGTATGCAATATTGTTAAACGAAATAAGACCATTTCACGGATGACCGGATTATAAGCCGACACTTCCCCATTTCTTGGCCACCCCGGTTACCAGAGCCACTGTTTATGGTGATAACACATACAATTTGGCGGAATTAAAAAATGCGATACACCGACATGTCCATAACATTCCTCCTGATGTGCTAAGAGCTACTGTTGAGAACGCAATAATTCGATTTAAATTGCTTTCACAAAATGGTGGACGACACATTGAACATGCTTTGTAATGATAGAATTTGTAGAAACGATTAAAACATTTTAAACTGATGTCTTCATGATTTATTTCGTTTGACAATATTACATACAGCGCCATTGCCCACTGGTGGTGAGTTTTGAACTTTTTTTTGAGGAAAATTGAATCCCATGACCTCCTGTAAAATATTTCCAAGTTTGATAACATTTTGTCCATTAGTTTTCCTTTTATGGCCATTTCAAAGTGGGACTTTAATTATAAAGAACCTGTATATTATTCTCTCAACCTGCCACCGCGTTGGGAAAATAGGCTGTTGCTGCTGCGGCTTTCATGTTTGTATTTCTATCCATGGATGCAGTAATGCCATTAAGCAGAATGCAAACTGTTACGATACTGCAAGCGATATAGCATGCAACTCAACACGGATTGGTTAATTTCAGACATTTTCAGCAATCCGTGTTGAGTTGTAGGCTACTACTACTATTACTAAGCCCCACGTGATTTTCGTTAGAAGTTCCCCAGAGGAATATGGACGAGAAGCATGTGTGGTTTAGTAGTAGTAGTAATAGCCTACAACTCGACACGGATTGGTTAAAAAACCAATGTGTTGGAATGAGGGTGTATGTGTTGTGAACCTAACATAAAAGTTTTTTCTGTATAATGCTTGTTATTGTGCTGCCGTCTATTTTTCGAACCACGAGTGAAGTTTAATGATTAAAGATTTGATCGTAGAGGCCTGCTGTTCACTGCGAGTTGCAGGCTGCATCGTTCGTAGTATCGCACCAGTGTGGACTGGACCTCAACGGTTTAAGCGGGTTTAAATTTCTCCTGATCCCTATTATAACTGAAACAGTGAGAATCACTAAACCTTCTAGAAATTGACACCTATTTTCAAGAATATTTTCCCCCGATGTTTTTGTGATGACATTTTTTCAAGTGCAAAGTTTCGCACTTTCGGAAGTGTGGCAAATAGAGTGGCAAAAGCAGTGACCTTGTGCATTGTCAATAAATATCAAGTGATATTATTTTGAACGAACTTTTTTCAAAACCGGCTATTACATTTGACTATTAACGCATTAAATAGAGGCCAAACTATTCTTTAAAAAAATTAGAGATTTAACTCCAAATGGGTATAGTTCTAGAGCTCAAATTTATATCCATAATCTCTTGCAGTTTATCCCTTCAGCTTCTCTTCCCGGTTTCAATTTTTCGTACCTTAAAAATCAGCACAGCTTGGCAACCAATAATGTTCCATTTGATTGATTGACAGTATATTCTTATACTAATCATGTGTAAAATGCAAATACAAATACAAAGGCCACAACAGGCAAATTGCCCAACGAGGTGGCTGTAAAAGATATGGATGTCAAATGTAACCAAAATACAGCAACCCAATATAATAGCATATATCACGAAAGAAAAAAAACAAATAAATAATATCATATAATACACTGCAATTATGGTAAATTACCAAAATGAAAATTTCAATTGAAACGAACATGTAAAAACAAAATGCGGTTATCTCTCCGAGGGATCCAATCATCGACTAAGGACAACAGTAATAGGTCGTGGACCATAGATAGGGTCTGCAGATATAACAGACTTGTGATCTTATATACGGGGGAATAAATGTCCCGAAATTCCTAATTCGGCTTCCATCTCATCAACCGTTCGTCGCAGAGACACGGTTTCAATTTAAAAAAAATATATATTTACATATTGATATTATCTGACTATAAAATAATTTTGATATTGTTTCTATCTCAGCTGTAATCCCATAACACTCAAAAGTTGCGCTGAATTCAAGAACCAGACATTTTCCACAAAAAATCGCGTAAATTTTAGTATGAGTGCAATCCATTAGTATCAAGAAAGCTAGGCATTGGCAATATATTCAGGTAAAAAAAAAAACCCCACAGATTAAAATTTGACAAATTGTTTAGATGAAATAATTCCTAATTGCACATGATTATCTAGAAGTATTAAAAAATTTAACATATTTTCTAATTAGTAGGAATTTATTGAAAATATGTTTAATCGAATTCATTCTAATTTTTCACGCTATGTAGTTACGGCAATCAACAAAATGATTAATAAAAATAGAGGGATAGGGAAAGTTGAAAAAAAAAGTTATTATTATTTTTCTACAAAATTAATACTTGGAAAAAATAAAATAAAATGAATAAAAAGAAGAAAACTGCCGGTCACTCTCATTACCAGGTATTATGTCCGGTCCTTTCTCCTCTCCAGGGCTTTTTCCTGCGTCATTATTTTCTTCTTCTTTCGTAAGCGGGGCCTGTAGCCTAAGGAATATAATCCTCCTTGAAAACTTCGAAAAACATTAATTTCCTAAAGTAAACTGAAACGCTCTTACGTTAGTAAGGAACAGAAAAAAGTATATATTAAAAAGAAAAGGGGGAGAAAGTTAGGCAAACGGGGAAGATGTAAGGCAAAGAGAAGGGAAAAAGTGGAGAATTTTCCCCCAAAAACTCCTTTCGTATATTCAGGAGTAAAGAAAAAATAAAAAAATAACTTCTCAAAAAAAAAACTTTCAAATGAAAAATATATATTAAAAAAAAAAGTAAACTAATAATAAAAAAAAATTCGAACCGGTGAAAAGAAAATATTTGATGAAAAAAATTTGTTTTGGAAGAAAAATGTAGCTTTTTTTTTTTTCTGGAAAATTTGTGCTCGTAAGAAAAATGATTTTGGTTGTTTAAGTGCTTTAAACTGCAACCAATTTACTTTCCAAAGTAATATATTATCTGTTGTTTATCCTTCATCCTCTCACAAAATCTGGGACTACCAGATTAACGAGCCGTTATCAGTTATTTCTACTTTGCATATTGTTGTATGTACGTACTTGCGCTTATCCGTGTTCAGTGAATTCGTTCGATATTTCTAGATTTATGAACGTTTATCCGGAAGGTGAGGATTTATTGATGTTATTGATGCAGCAAAAAATATCTATCCACGTTATTCGGCATTTCTTTTTATCGATAGGAAAAAAAAGTATTGCAATCACAACAAATTATGGCTGGCGTAAATATTTCAGTGAGTATGATATTTCAATCATGCATAATTTCTTTGAGTTATAGTACTGTCAGTAGCTGCTATTTTGTAATCAGTGTAAATGAATGAGGGAAATTATAAATGAATAATTAACAATCTATCAAAAAAAATTAATTTCTTTAATGTTGTAAAGACCACGTGAACTTTAATAATTAATGTTTGAACAATGTGAAAATGTGCACTGTATGTTTCTTTTAATATAAAAATTTAATTATGCGTTTCAAGGGAGTAAATATCCCAAAGATTGACGTTATAAAAACAAGAACATATGCGTTTATATGCAAAATTCTTATCAAATGAATAGTTTCAAATAATTAGCAAGTGATATGTAACAAAATATAAGTCCATCAAAAAAGGAAATAAACCCAGTGAAACACACACACAAGCATTAGATGCTCAAATAGTACTTACGTATAAGCTTTCCGTGCTAAAATTTGACCTGCGACAAAAATAACGGGGAAAAAATCGCAAATTAATAAAAATTGCTCGGTGAATATATTAAATTTATAATGATATATAAGGTAATTGAAAAGTAATAACAGTTCACCTTAATTTATGAAAAATTTAGGCAACGTTGATATGCAGCAAATATAATAACGTTATGCATACATTTTTATGCATTTTTCATATGAATATAATAAAATTCACCTAAAAATCAGTCTTCAACAATATATAAATATTTTAATAGTACCTAAATAGGATCAACAATACTTTGAAAACTTATAATATTAAACTATATAAAAAAATTAAGTTTAAAGGTTAAAATAAAAAAAAATATAAAATTATTGTCAAATATAGTTTTTCCCCCATGCTTTATATATGCTATTTATATGTCACTTGCAATTCAAGTTAAAAATACTTGAATCAGCTTCAAACTAGACTTTAAATGGCTGAAAATTCAGACTCAACTTTGGATTTGAAACGTGACTTTCGTCATATGATCGAAAACCTATATTTATATATTACACATATTGAAAATACTCTCAACTCATTTATTTTTTTTGTTAAAGTAAAAAAGTCTCTGTCTCATTTAAATGAGCGATTCCCAACGTTTTTAGGCTATGCCTCACTAAAGCATCTCTGAAATCCTGATGCCCCTCTCCCAACAGAGCTTTTATTTTTCTCAAGTAAAAACCATTCTTTTTTATGTTTTGCATCCTTAAATTCTGCAACCAAGGGACTTCGCCCCTTCCCACCTTAGCACTGTCTCCTTCCCCCGTTACTTTCGATTCTTATAATTCGAAAAGCAAACTCTTATACACGTTGAAGGAGCCAAAAAGATGATTTACTTTGCCAAAAACAGGAGTTCTTAACCAGGGGTCTTTGAAGAGACTTCAGATCTCTGAGAGAAAACAATTATTTCATTCCCGGTTTGTAATTTGTGTTAATTGCATTTTTAATTGGGTTGCTGTATTTTTGAAACATATGACAACCATATTTTTATGGGCATCTTTTTATCAGCCACCTCGTTGGGCATTTTGCCTGTTGTGGCGTTGTATTTGTATTTGTATTTGTATTCTTTTTACATTCAGAATATTATTTACTAAGGGGTACATGGCATCTTCATCGCACACCAAGTCCGGTCATATATCGGCATACGATAATATCCAAGTAGTAGAGTTGAATGGGAAATGAAGGCGTAATCTATCGGTGGTTGCCCCAGGCTCGGTAGGTAAAGAGCTTGTTTCTGATCTTCCCCGGATTCCAATACCTGTCGACATTGACGGCAACTTTCATGGTACAAGATGAGCATCTTAACACTGCACCACTCGGGTGCCGATTTTATCTTACAGACACAAATTGTCTGTGGAACACAAAAACGTTAAGAAACCCTGGTCAAACCCCCTTCCAAAGAAAACACTGAAAGAAATAATAAAAGAAAAGAGTCATCAAGGGAAATTGTTTAATATATAAAAATATGAACTGATGGTTTGGTGGGAGTTCTGAAATGTTCCTTCTAAAAAGCCTTAGTAGGAAAACTCATTCTCAAATTGTCCCGTTGTGGAGCATGGGTCCTACACACTATGTTGGGAAACACCGATTTAAATCAAACTACAGAGAAATGTATAATCATACCTTTATGTCTTTCATGCCTCAACTTGCATTTCACAGCGAATACCGCCATAAGTGCAACAAGAACAAGCGCTGCAATAACGGCAACGAGAACGATTAAAACAGGGCTGAAACTCAATTGCCAAACACTATCTGCAAAGAGATTTAAAAAAAAACATAGCATTAAATTATCTCAAACATCTTCACAATAATTGGAAAATCGAGACCACCATTAAAAAAATATATGTTACGATAATATATCAAACAATAAACACCAAAATTCCATATATAATTTAGTCGAAATCATATACATTTTGACTCAAATTAGTGACTGGAAATCACCGCAAGCTATATAGCTATTCCGCTAACTATCATGAGTAATGAGAAACGAACGTTAATTCCCAATCTAAAATACGCTATATCGACTTTCCTTTTCAGTGTTGTACAATTCTAATAATATCTTCTTACACTTTGGGAAGCGAGATGCAAGGAACAGCAAGAAATAGACGAATACTATCACCTAAGTATTAATGAACGAGCGTATTTTCAAGACACATACATAATACCCAAAAGGGAAAAAAAAATTAACGAGGAAATAAATGTGCCTTCACTAAATGAAACTATTTAGGAAAAGAAGTGAGGAAGGATGTATATATAGAGAGAGAGAGGAATGATAATAAGAAGAGAAAGAGGGAACGAAAAAAGTTTCGGATGCTTTGGAGAATATTGAGCTTCAAGTTACCATTTAAAATTCCACGCGCGTGTGAATGTAAGGTTGTTGGGGAAGAGAATATTGAGAGGAAGAAATTTCCTTCAGTTTGATCAATAATGTACTTGAAGATACGACATCATTACTGTGGTCTTTTTTCGCCCTCTCCTTCCCACGTCTCCTTTAAATTTTCCCAGAATGTTCGAGGATCATTCAATGCGATCCCGCTTTAAGACTGAAAGAAACTGATGAACCATGTGCATTTTTTTTACATTTTTTTTAAATTTCTTGTATCCGTACAGCAAGTTTTCTCTAAAGAAAGTATTAAAGTCTTAAGCACACATGCGTAACGACCACATAATAATAAAGAAAACCTATATATATATATATATATATATATATATATATATATATATATATATATATATATATATAGTGTGCAAATCAGATCTGTATATTTCCCCCCACTGTACTGTTCGTTATTTCTGCTTTCTTTATATTGAGGAAAAAATATTTGGTATATTCTGATTATATTTTTATTTATTTATATATTTTGCGGAATTGCAGTTCGAAATTCCAGGTCGAATGGAATCGTAAATATATTTGAGTTCATTATAGATATTTTGAATACTTCAGTGTCACCCTTTTTGGACGTTATTAGAAAGAAGAAAAAAAACCTATAAGTACAACTGGTCTCTAGCATTCAGGAATGTTCTGAATATTTTACCGCAATTGATTTGAAATAATTCCCATTTTGAAAACACGTTCTGACCAAAACTCATTTAGCAAATGGATTTGAAGTAAATATATTCCAGTCGAGTCGCAACATTAAGAATAGCCTTGCACTCGGCCAGTGGTGGAGGGGACTGAGGAAGAAGCACGAATGGAATCCGGATCGAGCTGTAATACTGATTGTCTGGTCACCGCGTCAAACGGGATGAGACGAGACATCTGGGTCTGCCTAAACGGTGATACAAGAACAGCCAGGGGCCTACAGCTTGACCACTTGGGGCTAAGAGAGAAAAGCGCACGGAATTCGGATGGAGCTTACACCCGTTCTTCCCCGGCTACAAAGGCTATACCTGGACGAGACTAGAGTATGACTCAGGAACGACCATTACTGCCAGACAAGGTTTCAGCCAAGTGTTACCGAGGTTATCCCGAAATGGAGCCGGACACAGGGGCCGAGCGGGCTGCACGGAAATAACCAGGTTGCCCAAGATAAAGGACGCTAAGAAGTACCCAGGTTGTGGGGGCATGTAGTGTTGATAATAACATTGATTAAAATACCCTCATAAGGGAGTAAAGAAAAACCTACAATACGGGAGGGCACCCAATCGTATTAGTGACTATCCTCCTGCTTCAACTTCACCCCCTTGGAGGCATCAGGTAGTAAATCGCTTATCGATAAGCCCGAATTGTGGTCGGTTCTTCCATGTTCATGCTTTACGCTGCACTTACGGCAGCTAGATGGCCTGGAAATGGCACAATATGAAACTGTGTTGGTTTTTATATGAATTAGAGTCAATTCGAGAGCCCTTTGAGGTTGGCGTTGGAAGACCTATAGAGTGAACATGATAATCAAAGTTAGCCCTTTTCATCGACTGAGTTAAAATCAGGGGAATTGGGATTTCGAAATGGCTTTAGAGTGTTGGCCAACTCTTCCAAGTAATGTCAGATGTTTCTATATATATGATATGTTGCATTATCATTCACAGAGATCCCATTATAGCCCAGGGAAAATATAATTTTACAACCTTCACCCGATAGTGTGCAGACTCTGTAAAGATCATATACTGTATAGTTCAGAGTGAATTCAACCAGTACTGTATGTGGGTAACCCCCGACAATGCCATAAAATTTTTTTTCAAGGCAATTATTTTTGCATCCTTGCCATTGCATTCTTCCTGCGAGAGTTACCGAGCATTTGCTTCTGGAAAGTTTTCTCGCATCTAATATGACTACTGGTATCCATTTTACAATCACTTGCAGAACAATAACATATATTGGCCTAGGAGCTGGTAAACTCGGTTTTTTTTTTTGTTTTTTTTTTAATCTGGCTAACCACTTGTTTTACTCGTGCTATTAATGACTAATACATTTTCAAAACGATTAAAGTTTAACTTTATATTGTGAGTCTGCTTGTAATGCATGACTCATTTCATTGGGCATATGCTAATGGTGTAGAATTCAAGGTGGTCTAATGGTGGGAATAGTCCTCAGTCATGTTGAGCTTCAATCCATCGTTTTCTTACCCATATACTGATCTATCCTAACTTGCGGAACCATAAACAATCAAAACTTTTGGATGTGAATATGTACGAACGTCAATCTCTTGGGAATAATTCAGTCATTCACAAATGACTTGAAGAGCCAAACCTTGAAATTCAGTCATGTTTGAATGTTATTGCGTCCTTTTATTTGCTATATATATACTAAGGAGATATCGAAATATTTGGAATATTTTCCGTCTATTACAAGGAACGAAGAACTACAAATACACTATAATAATTAGTGATACTTATAAGACACAAACTGATAAAGCTACTAACCCGTTTGCGTTTGACTCTCCGGACCTGGTAAAGTGTGTGATCTCAGAACGACGGCCTGACCCCTACCCTTGGCGTTCGCCGAATATACAACGACGACGAACGTCGTACCGGATGTCAGACCACGAACGTGAAACACTGGACTGGAAATGCTGCTGACATTAGCTTGAAGTCTATCCAGACTTGTATCGTGGACCTCAAGTATGAAATGCTGCTGCAGCCCACCATCGTAACCTTCATAGCATTCTACGCGTATCGAATCCTCCGTCTGGTTCATGACAGAGCAGTTTTGTACGGGATCTGGAGGACCTGAAACGGAAGACGGATGTTTGTACAGAGCTTCATTATAAATTATCACAAATTTTCATTGATGATTTACGTGGAATTACAGGTGATGTCAGGCACACACAATGAGAAATTGCATTGTTATGTTTGCGGCAGGTTTTCCGTACATAATTGTACTTCACACATTTTCATATTAGATTCTTTCCAGAATAGAAGGAATGGATTTTTCCCTGTTGAAGGATATGAATCTCTGTTTCGACCTTGCGGGCTCCTTTCCTGGAATAAGTTTCGAACAAATTTCCCTCGAAGTGTTCATAGACAGACATACATCACTTCGGCGATCAACCATCCGCAGACCCACGAAAATCCTTCGGACCAAACCTCATTTTGGATTCTCGGAGCATTTAACGAAATTAAGCAGGTATTTAAGTGAGATAGCGAGAGCGACGGAGAGTGTGTGGGGGGAGAGAGAGAGAGAGAGAGAGCGAACACAGCCTCTTTTATGCAACGGCGTAACTAACCCTATTAAGGAAACACATTAACGCTTTGTTTACTAGTTTTGCCAGTGCGTGTGAGGAGCGGGAATAATAGCGCTCAGTTATTTAGATAACGTCACTCCTATAGTAATTAATGTGAATTGCACTCAATCGGCTTCTTCCAGTAAAAGAGGCTTAACACACCGGGGTTCGCCCAAGCACTATAGAGGAAAGGTTGGAGGTGCCATTGATGGAGGAAGGCAGAAGCTCTGTATTTGTTTAACGCTTCTTTGGGTCCACGAAACTGCTTGAAAGGTCGCATCATCTTGGTTATTACGTAGATGATGGAGATCGTGAGTAATAACAAAATAGCCGAACGCAATTTTCAATAACGCAACATCGAAGTTATTTTTATGCCCAAAAATTCGATTAGTTTCAGATTTTTACGATGGAACTAAAAATACACATCCGTTGATGAGTAACTTAAGAAAAACTCACTTAATACACTGCTGGCCACCGTAAATGCAACACCCTGAAGGAAGCATGCAAATAATATGAAATTTACAACATGCATTAGCGGAGGTGAGATATGCAAATGATTAGAATTTCAGCGCAGACGCACATCACGCGCGCCTGTGGCGCCACTTCAAAGCGCTATTTAAGGCTTGGAGATTTCGACGATTTGAAGTACGGCAATTGTGTTTTTCTTGTGGTTTTTTCAAAGAAACGATCAATTATGCTTCGTAGAAAACAGCGATCATCTTTTGATCAAGTATCCGAGTTCGACAGAGGAAGGATAGTAGCCTACCGAGATTGTAGATTATCTTTCAGGGAAATCGGCAGTCGTGTTGGACGAAACCAAACAACTGTAATGCGGATATGTGATCGTTGGATGCAGGAGGGTACGACAGACCGACGTGTTCGATCGCATCCACCTCAGTGCACCACTTCACGTGATGACAGGCGTATTGTGCGTATGGCAGTGACGGATCGCTCAGCCACATCACGAACCATAGCACAGCACATTCAGTCTGTACCGCATCATCCAGTGTCTGCGCGTTCCATTCGACGCCGTTTACAGCAGAGTGGTCTGTCCGCAAGACGTCCATTGCTTCGTCTACCCTTGACGCAGAACCACAGACGTCTCCGCCGCCAATGGTGCGATGAAAGAAGGATGTGGACGGCAAAATGGAATGAAATTGTCTTTACTGACGAGTCACGCTTCTGTCTGCAACACCACGATGGTCGGATTCGAGTCTGAAGACACCGTGGAGAGAGGATGCTCAACAGCTGCGTTATGCACCGCCACACTGGTCCTGCACAGGGTATTATGGTATGGGGCGGTATTGGATATCACTCTCGCACTCCTCTAGTACGCATTGCCGGTACTTTAAAAAGCCAGCGCTACATCTCCGAGGTGTTGGAGCCAGTTGTCCTTCCTTACCTTCAGGGCTTGCCCACAGCCATATTTCAACAGGATAATGCGCGACCACACGTGGCACGCATTGTCCAAAGGTTCTTCGTCAATCGCCAGATTGAATTGCTTCCCTGGCCAGCTCGCTCTCCGGATCTTTCGCCGATAGAAAACATGTGGTCCATGGTTGCTCAACGATTGACCCAGATTACATCCCCAGCTGCCACACCAGATCAACTTTGGCAACGCGTGGAAGCTGCTTGGTCTGCTGTACCCCAAGAACACATCCAAAGTCTCTTTGAATCAATGCCGAGGCGTGTGGCAGCAGTGATCTCCAACAATGGCGGCTACTCTGGCTACTGATTTTGGCAGGAACCACACTTCACAGAAGTCTATAAATTTAATCATTTGATGCTTGGTCAACATGTTATCTACAAAATAAATATTGTTGCGATATCTCTTGTCTTTCTTGGTGTTGCAATTTGGGTGGCCAGCAGTGTGTATATATATAACCTGTAGAACCAAAGTATGAAATATTTTCTTTTAGAAATGAAAATGTAAGAACTGATGAACGAGAAAATGTCTCACCAGCTGGCACTATAGTGTAAATGCAAGGGTCTTTTTGAAATCCGACGATATTGGAGCCCCAACACAGTAGAGTTCCGTAATCGAACTCTGTTCTCGGAATGTATGTCGCAACGCTTGTCGTGGCATCATTCACGAACGTCACGACCTCCAAGCTCTCTGCTGTATTGTTGAACTCCCACTTGAAACTGACTTCTCTCGGATCTGATTCGACCTCGCAAGTCACTCTCACAGCTTCGTGGCGAGCCGCTCCGTAGATTATCTTTTGACTAGGTTTACACATTGGGGCGTCTGAAACAAATCAGAATATTTACAAACGTCAACCACAATGCATATTATGCAAGCTCAGACAATCATTGTACAATGTTATGAACAATTAAATTTATTTCAACCCTCCCCCCCCCCCCCCCCCCCATAAATTACACGATTGTGGATATTCTTCAGAAAGAACGAGAAATTACGTAAATTGGCTTTCAAAAGTTGAGCACGCGATGGCTAATATAACATAAGACACACCATTTTAATAGTATCCCTGGATTGGCAGTTAGTAGAACACCGGTACGTGGTACTCGGACGTACAGTCTCTTTATATGGAGCCTTCGGAGCACAGTAATGGTAGATATTGTGTTACCCAGTGACGCTGGCAACCATGGATGTAACGGTTGTGGAGGCCGGTCATTGATTCAATTTGCTACTTTAGCAATACACCGATTATGGAAACATTTCTAAACACGTCAAACAGCTGTCCGGAGACCTGTGCCCGATCGCCCGGGGACGGTTCTTGGCCCACTCTAGAAGAGGTACCGAAAAAAAACTTTATCGACAAAAAAAACGTCTGGAGAGGGAGCCAAAAATAGGTCCCTCACGGGTAGAGATTTTTTTTTTCGAACCGCCACTGTGTGTGTCTGTAGCCGACCAAGTGTTACCGTCTCCTCTGATGTTTCGAGGTGCAAATGCGAGCCGATATCCCCATTGAAAACTCTCACACAAGGAGGCCCACAACCATACAAATCTTCAATCATCACACCCATAGTTCGAAAAATAGATGGCAGCGCATTACACAAAAACAAACTTCATGTTAGGTTCACAATACGTACATGTACTAATTCGTTAGAAGTTCCGCAGAGGAATATAGACGAAGTGTACTTTTGGTTTAGTAGTAGTAGAATATTGCTGTAGTAGCTAAGCGGAATCAACGAGTGACCTCCACAGCTGTTGCATCCACGGTCGAAGCATCATTTGGTAAGACAATATTTGCCAGTAGTGTACGCCAAAGGCTTCACATGAAGGGACTTTGTACGTTCGAATACCACGCTCTTCTAACCGTCCAATCCAGGGGGACACGATTAAAGTGGTGTATTTATGTTATATAAGCCGTCGCGTGCTTAACATTTCGAAGCCAGTGTATTATTTGTTTTGACTTGGATACATTGTGTGTATTGTGCTTTGCTATCGAAGAATTAATAATAGCGACTCACATTGTACACGTAGAAAAACTTCATTGCTTTCTCCCTGTCCTTCTGAATTTGTGGCTGTGCACGTGTATCTCCCTCTACTCGATTTCGATACTTTCTGTAGCACCAGGCTCTGGTTGCTAACGATAACACCAGCCGTGACGTTTGTGTGCAGCTCCCTGCCTTCGAACTTCCATCCGATTTCGGACACCCAAGGACTAGCGCGGATGTTACATTCGAAATAGACGTCATTGCTTTCTTGAATGTGTGAATGACGCAGTTTACTTCCCAAGTGTAATGTAAGCTGTGGGACATCTGCAAAATACACAAGATATATGAGTCGTAACAAAAAAACCATCGACAAAAATGCAATGAATTCAAGAGCTTTCTGAAAAAGATGAAAGATATAATAACAATTCTAAGAGAAATTCCTGTAATACTAACATGGAATCCAGGAATATATACATGTCTATCGAAGAATTCGGCTTGCATAATTGATGAATTATTTATGTGTATAGCATAAACGGTATCAGCACGATTCTCAAAAGAGAATTTCTAGAGATTTTTTCTTTAATGGTATACGATTGAAAGAACAGCAGCGAAGTGTGATAACTGGAGGGTAAGATTTACAATATAATTTTCCTATGTTTTTCATGGTGTATACATTTCATACGGAAATGCATTTTTCAAGGCGGAAATATTCACAAAATATAGAAAATTTAAAATGAATGGAAATATTTATGAACGTTTCAACAATACAGATGAAAATGAATTCTCAGCAGGTCACGGGAAGTAACCTCTACGTTCAACAAAATGAAATCCCGGCTTCAATTTCACAATAAGACATTATTTGATAAATTACTGTTCAAGCAGTTATTAGCAACTTTACATGCTTTTGGCGAAATCTTAGGCAGTTATTAGCAACTGTACTTGCATTCGACAATTTTTTGATCATAACAGTCAACTTCACTTGCCTTCGAGGTCTTACTTGTCTGGGCGAGGTCAGCTTTTGCTCAAAGTCTGTAAACAGAAGGAGAGAGACGAGATGTTTTTCTGTTACCTTCGAGGTAATATAGTATTATTGCGTAGGCCTACAGCATTCCTCTTTCTTGGTTTTTTTTGTATTGGGGGGGGGGGGGCAAGCATTTATCACCTCTCAATCGGAAAAAAAAAATTCTTGAAAGTAGGTGGCATATTCTAGAAGTTTTAGTGATTTCCAATGTGGCCGTTATAATGCGGATCAGAAAAATTTTACAATTCAGTCAAAGGGTTAAAAACATTTTGACATACTATAAATATGAATCTATCAATTTGTTTTTCAGTAGTCAGTTTTGGCTTAGGATTAAAGACGATATGGAAGCATAGTATCGCACTAAAGGCGCGCTGAAAAAATGAGCCAAAATGTGCCAATCTGGCGACAATAATCAGTGTTATGGTTATACCGGAAGCGTACCGTACTTTTCAAAAACTTTCGCTGGACAGATGGAACCCTCTCGTCACCCAGCGTTCGGGACGGAAGTTGTGCACCCAATTGTGTTCTCAAATCAAATCGTATGTTTAAATATTTCCAAAGTCTAAATCTGTCTTATTAAACACTTACGATGATTGCATGGAAAAAAAACAAACGTTTCGATCAAGTGTTATTTTTGAATCCAGAATATGTAGCAGCATGATTTCTTTTTCTACGTTCAACTTCAAATTATCATAAAAAATCCATAGAATTTTAAAATACATCATACCTATGACCGTAACTCAACTTATATGCACCCTATCCGTGAAGCATATGATTTCACGTCTCGTAAAGACAATGCATTTTTGACATACTGTCTGGAATCATATCATATTTGAAGACCATAACTGAATAACGGCCATTCATTTCAAAAATAAAATCCTATAAAATGAAATGCATTGCGTTAACAACCAGAAAATATCATAGATAATCCTATGAGGTTGCTCTCGTTTTACGTTTCATTTTGCTCCGTGAGATTTAGAATCCACTGGACCGCGGTATCTTTGCACTGCAGTGCAACAACAAAAACGGCAACAACAAACGTCAATCTCTCGAGTACAAAAAGAATCTCGGGCTCGATTTTCTTCAAAGATTTCCGAGAGAAAATCACATAATTCCGCTCAAATTCCCACTTAGAAAGGTTTAACACACACAAGTGTTTCAGACTAGATGCGCCATTTAGATTCAAAGAGATTTCGGCCTTTTATATACGATTCCATCGTATTTGGTTCTGATTTCGTTCGTTTAAAATTTTTCTATTTACTTATTTATATTGTTTTCTTTTTCAAGCGAAAAGCACTTTGAAGATGCAAAGACTGTTCTTGAGATTTCTATTTCATGGATGAAATGTTTGAAAAATTAAAGAATAATACTTTGTTCAACGTTTGGAAAGATGTAAGCATGCATGAGCGAATTCAATTTTCCCTCCATAAACGGCACTGAATACTAGTTATGTGAAGTATTGCTTAAACTATACGTTCATATAAGTAGAGCGCGAGTTATTTTTGAAGTGATAAACTTTTTTTCTTTTTTCAAATATTTTCAAATAGGATTTATGAAAGAAGATGATAACTCTAACTTTATTTATAACAATATTTCTTTTTCACCGGTTTATACGATATTGAGTATCCTAATAGAGGCTTATAAAGATGTATGGGGAAATATTTGAATATAATTTTTTAATGGGAAATAAATCTGAGGATTTCTCGATTCAATATATATTAGAGCATTACTTAGGTGAAAGTATTTTCAGAAGACTGATACCTATCTTAAACCCTAATAAGGTTCTATTCTTTTTTTTTTTATTGTCGATAAAATGTCGCTATTCCATCGTCAAACGCCTAGAAACTACAAGAAATCCATTCTCGTATAAATTTTAAACCTCGTGGTTTATTATTATTTTTACTTTTTTATTGGTGATTTTCTATCTGAAAAATAGCAACCATTTGAATATTGCGTATGTTGTACGCGGTATCTTTGTGCGAAGTCTTTCTGTGCTTATACTGTGTTTAAGCGCGATCGTACTGTAAGACATTGTAAAGATTGCATCGGACTATAAATATTCGTTATAAAATTCGTTACATATGAGAATCATTGGCGTAACCAAGAAAATGCAGTGAGTTTACTCAGTGTCCTTGAAATTGATACTTCATTGTAATAAATATGATAACAACATACCAGGTTTTTCCCTCGACAATACCTTCAGTCTAAGGGGTTTTAATTTATAATAAGCCAAAAACATCGGGGTTTCAGGTTTTTACGCGGCCCCTTAACATCGTCCGTGGTTTTTCTGTAGATTATAACATCTAATAGAGATTTCTCGACCCCCATAGACTCAGCTTATCTGTCCAACTTCCAATTTTTCTATGCTAAGTAAGCCACAACTTATCGAATTCATACTTAATTGATTTCAATTCTTCAATTAATTTAATTCATATTGACTCTTTGAGTACAGCTCAGTGTTGTATATTTTATCGTTTTTTATTGACGCAACTCTTATACACGTACACGCACAGACTCAAATATAAAATACAAACAATTTCTAATCTTCTTCATCCAACTCGTACGAAGCAGCATCTAACAGGAAGCTTATGGGCGTCAATAGACTCTCAGTATACACCCTGAGAAAATGCATCTATATCAGTTAGTCAGTCAGCCAATCAGGTGTTAAATTTTTCCAGAGAGCCAAATTTTGTTGGGAATTATTGGAGAACAACTACGTTACAGTCTGGACCCATGACCACGACCTTCACTGATTTTCTTCTCGAAGCGCATTAAAAAAAACCCATAAGTTTCGGATGCTGATTTGAAGGATGTCGTGCCAGATTGGTTTTGTGAAAATGTTTGATAAAGATATGAACTTGTTTGTGACACAATGTAATCACTTTCTTTCTTTCTTTCAAATCCAGCACAACTCAGGTCTATCACCATCTACGGGCGATTTACTACCTAGTGAGTTGTGCGGGAAGTGTAACTGTGTGTGTACCTAACAGTCTTGAGTGCGTATGTAGTGTTGTGTTTGATTTTTCATTGCTGCCATCTATATTTCAGAAGTGAAGTGAGTGATGTGTTATGATTGAATTATAATTTGTACTGTTTGTAGGTCTGTTGCTCTCTGTGGTGAAACCCTCGCCATATTTTCATTTGGTCAAACTCAATAGTTCATTTTTAGATGCAAGTGTGATAATAAAGTTTGTTTTCCAAAATTTCTGATGATAAACTGAAATCCTACAAAATATGGGTGATTCATGCAGAACCGGCTCCCACCAAATAAGGTGCACACCACAAAAGATACCGTGCGTATAATTATTTGCTTGTTGTATAACTGACCTTGGATTATGTACCGTATGTACGAGTGTCATTTATTGTGATTAGAGCAGGTGTTGAAAGTTACTGCCGTTTTCTAGAAGACACGTGTGATGTTTAGTGGTTACATGCTTCAGCTACGGAATTATTAGCGAATTCATTGGGCTAGTTCTATACGTATCACCCAGTATATGAACTTGAATTTACTCACAATTTATTTCGAGTTTCCATCCGTCCTCGATAGCGCTTCCAGATATCAGAGGGTTCTCGGCTCTACAAGACAGGTATTTGCCGCTGTCGTCACTGGTCGGCGTGAAGATGAGGATGCTGGTTGTGACGTAACCATCTATAGATATTCTCTCCTTCGTTTTCTTCATCTTCGTATTCCCTTTCCACCACGTCATTGCTGCTGGTGGTCTCGAACCGGTAGCTCTACAAACCAATTCCACGGGACTATTCGCCGACAACGGGTGACGATCTCCTTCTATTTGCACCTCGACTGGCCTAACTATTGAAACATAAATACAAAAACAAAATGTATCAATAGAGCTATTTGTCACTGCCATTTTTCCTATATAACCTATAGAAAATTGGTTATATCAGTAAATTTGTCCTCTAAATATGCGTCGAATTATTCCCTGGACATATAATTCATCATCTTAAGACTGTATTGTTGCTACTCGTTCGGGGCTATTCTTATTGCGCATGGGAACTAAATATGCCACTAAACACTGACGTTCCTAAGAAGATCCTCCACCGAGGATCGATCGCAGCTACTATATCTTCTGTCAAGAGGCGGTCTTCCTCTCTGTCAAGCGAAGAGTAGACGTATTAAATAAGAAAGACACTTGCCGTGAATATCCGCAGAAGATATTACATACTCCGCTGAGAGACGTTAATTTCAGCTGCATGTGCTAAGATTACATACGGGAGTATTACTCGCTATATTACTTAGAAGACATATTTTCAAGAACATACACAAAAGACAGATTGACAATTCCAGAAGTCATACGGATTCATTGATTTATACTTTGTGCTTATAAGACAGAGACAGAAAGTATTGATTACCTTAATTCCCATAAATTGAATATCTATGACGCTATTACTTAATTTGAACATCTTGAAAGTACTATTTTTTTTCCTGCTATATTTACAAATCAATAATTATTAATTTTATTTGAGAAATTGAATTTTCTGGATGTTAATGCCAAAACTGATATTTGGAAAGAAAGGTGATTTGTCTCCTGCGGGAATCGAACCCAAGTCATATTGCATACCGGGCAAGTGCGCAAACCAATACACTAGAGACACACTTTTCAATTCCATTTAACACGCATTAGTAGCGTGAAGCGCTGACTGGAGTCATAGCAGCCTCCCTTGACTACTCCGATTCCCGAAGATGGCAAATCACTTTTCTTTCCACATATAAGTTTGGCATTAACATCCAGAAAATTCAATTTCAAAGTATATTTCAGGCCAAAAAATACCATCTCTTCATTAATTTTATGTTATAACTCAATGAACTAGTGAATCAGAAAAGTCATCCGAATTAATGAGACTTCGCAAAACATTCTGCGGCCTCTCCAGTAGAAAGTGACACTAAATGGCGTAGTATCAAAACACTTTCCAACCATTTCTACCCCAGAGTCATCCAAACACATTTTTTTTCTGACCGCCTCCCCCTAGCGTTGGCAGAAAAAATATTGCGTTCCTCCCTTTCTAAGAGTCATCCCATGGGATCCCCTATACCATATTTTTTTATTTACAACAACCCCAGAAGGCATGCAATGCACTTACACTGGAAAAGTAAATAAAACCAAATATAAATAATAATAATAACAATGAAAAATAAAAATAGTCAGATGGGAAAACCCTTCGCATACGGAATCAGGTCAAAATCTTCAATAGCGGAAGCAAATCTTGTGTAGGTGGCTCATACAAGTTCTGATGGCAAGCTGTTCCAGGTTCTCACCAAACGGCATCTGTATCAGTGGAAAAAGCAATTTCTTCTACTCTTATTTGGAAGTGATGTCTCCGTAGGTTAACTCGTCTGACCACGATCTCGAAGAAAGGTTCTCCCGAAGGTAGATAAACCATTTGGTCGACTAGTTTGTAATGCATCTTCAGATCCGCAGTGATTCTACGCCATTCAAACGGAAACCCAGAAATTCAAATTTCTCGCAATAAGACCAGCCTCGAAAAAAGTCTTCTGGCTTTTCGAGAAGCTTTATGTACTTAATTTTGTAAGGGCTTCATACTTGTGAACAGAACTCCAGAGTCAGACCGTACACACAGAAAATAATTCACAACGTATGCTCATAACATTCGCGGTACGCCGGATATAGCATGTATGAAATTTTATTAGCTTTGCTATGAACACGATAATGTTCAGTAAAATCCAGGATGCAGCTCATTGCAATGCCTAAATCCACACGTATCTAATTTCTGCAACTTTTGTTTGCCTAGCTGATAATATTAAGTATTGGTGCGTCTGCCCAAATGAATTGATCTCCTTTTTGATATTGAAATATAGAATTTATGCTGACAACTCTACTGGAAATTAGTTTGCTTGTAATTTTTAGTTCCCTAGTGTTTTCAACTGGGGAGAATAACTTCACGTTATTAGCAAATTGCAGTAGAGGAATGGGTGAGACAGCCTGAGTGATATCGTAAGTGTAGAAAGTAAACAGGATCGATTTGTAGCTACTACCACCTTTTGATTATTTCCATCGTCTACTTTGGGAAACCTTGGTCTATAGCATGCTACTACTACTAAACCACACATGCACTCAGTCCACATTCCTCTGTGGTATTTCTAACAAATTGGTCACGCATATGTTGGAATATGCGTGCACGTGTTGTAAACCCAACGTAAAGTAAATTACTGCGTAATGTTTGTTATGTGTAGTTTGCTGCCATCTGCCATTCATTTTCTTAACTATGAGTGATGTGCATTGATTAATTAATTTACTGTTGTAGACTGTGGTGAGACTTTTTGGAGGAGTGATCAGCTCGCATTCGCGCCTCGACGTTGGGAACCACAAATAATTTTTTTATTTAATATAAACCACAACTAATTATGTTTCATAAATATGCATGATTGTTTACAGTACAAAAAATAAAATCAAGACAAAAAACATGTGCTCCAGAGCCCTGTCTGTTCCTACTCTGCCTTATGTGAGTCATGGCGACAATTAATGACCGTTTGTATTTTTATTCACTTCAAAATATGGAAGCCAGATGCCAGCACAAGTAAGAACAAGGAACAAGCATAATTCTGACGACATAAATACGTTAGGGCCACACATACGCTCAGAATACACATTCCGTCATGTGCAAATTCGTTAGAAATTAAGGAGAAGAATGTGTACGAGGTACATGTATGGTTAAATAGTACTAGTCAACTAAGGAGAAGATAATGCTTGAATATTCATGTTGTATATTTATTATGTTGTAGGCCTGCTCCCTCTCTGCGGAGTGACTTTTAGTTACTTAAGTAGCATTAGTCAAATGGAGCAGGGGGTGGGGGTGAATCTTCGTGAATTGTGAATAAACGTATAGTGTTGTTTCAAGTTGGCAGGAGATGTTAAGCAGTCCAGTAACATGGGCGTAATTATTAACCTACCGTACATTATAAGCAATCCACATCATAGCGAAACTAGTAAAATTTCAATTCTCTGGCGAATGAACCGCAAATCTCCTTCTTATATATACTCGTATCGACAGATACAAGAGGAAATGTGAAATTGTTCATTTTTATTCCTTTCACTCAATATGCATCACAGGCTTATATTCTCGAATAATCATAGGATTAATTTTATCGAGTATTTCCGACGTGATTAAAAACCTGAATTTATTCTCTTTGTAATCTCGAAAGTGGCAATCCATTTCTTCAGTCATTTATTTCATCCTCGAAGTAATAATCAAAGTAATATTCGTCTCCGAAATATGTTCCGTTAGCGCTTTCGGGAATATCAGGAGAATATGAAAAGCCTTTTCACGTATAAATGACACATCCTAATGAAGTTACGGTTCCAATGGCACCCGGTCTGAAGAAAACGGAGGTCTTTTGAAAAGTACGCTTGCGTATGTGTGTGTGCGTGTACTTATCTATTCTCTAAAAGTACTTAAATGCATTTATCGTCTGGCAAAGGATTGTTACCGGAAGAAAAGCTTTGAAAAGACTAATTTCCTGCTTGCGAAGCAGGATATGGATTTTAAAAGACGGATAATATTCATTTCGAATTCCATTCCCCCTTTACGGTATTTCAATTCTTCTATCGTGGCCTGTGCACACACACATGCCAACAGCAACACCAGATAGGGACATTTAATTTGGACGTGGCAAATATTTCCGAAGTATTTAAGACGAGATAAGTAATGTTCTAATATTTCACTGTCTCAGTAATTCGATTCTCAGAAATTTTCTAAAATCTTTCGTTTTATTAAAATTATCGCATATTTCAGTTCCGCATGATTTTAAATTAGGCAAGACTAGCATAGAAAGTTTTTGATCAGTTATTGTACGGCCTGAATTTTCGATAATTAAAGTAATGGTACTCTACTTACGCCGCTGTGTAAAAGAAATACACGTTATGGGTTCACATTTTTTTCTTAGAACAGGTGTTTAGTAAGCATTTGGTTTCATCTGTACACAAACACTCTATAGATAGTAATATATGCGCATGTTAAAAGAAAAATAGTAATATTCATTCAATCAAAACACAGGCATAAAACAATTTTGTGCTAAGATAGCTTATGAGCTCCGAAAAAAAATCATTATACAATATGTACTACTAATTTTCACGAATTTGAATGACTAATTAGTTAATTGATTACGGTCTTAATTAGCTTTAGGATCGTAGTGATTGATGAATGACAAGCTTTCAAATTTATGAAAATGAGAAAATTCGCATTTTTACTCATTTTCATGAAAGAGACTAAATGTCAGCTTTTACCAACTCGACTTGGTAAAACCTAGGATTTACCACTCTTCGGGCTCTTACCGTAACATATATACACAATTTATTTTTGTATTTCGCCCAAAATCACCTTCCTTTGTTCCTCAGAAGTTTTCTTTTCGAGGATGTGCAATAATAGCGGTATTTCGTATTATCTACCTTATGAAAGTGTTAATGAAATTGCCTTGAAGCTGCTTTCTGTGTAGTACACAAAAGTGTTCTGCATAAAACCACTTTACAATGTAATACAGCTAACTGAAATTTATTAATTAACTAATGCGTTTGATATTTTTTTTTTTGCGCATAAATACTTGTAAATGCCTTTTACGTCGATACTAGCAAGTCAATTTAGAAGAAATATGCCAGCAACAACATACATTTGACGGCTATTGATGAAAATATGCCACCTCTCGATATAAAGATAACCCCTCTACAACGATAGTTTTTTTTTTGTCCGTAGAGGATCGTTATATCCAGGTTGCACTGTAGTTTTTCTCCCCGTTATTTTGTACAAAAGCTGGTTTTTGGTGGCACAATGTTATCTCAAATGTCTATGAATATTTGAGCTGCAATCTCTCGATCGCTTTTTTGTCTTCCCTTGCAAATGCAGCTAGTTGTTTACACTGCTGGTAGTGCCACGCCACTTTGATATTTTGAACTAGTTTAATTGAGCAATTCATTATATCACTTCATTATATTAATGAATGTCAAGTTTTAAGTTAATTCAGAGTGTTATTTATTTATTTATTATTTTTTTAACAGTAAAATGAAAGTTCGATTAAAATAAATTATAAGTTCAACATGAAAATATTTCTGATCTGGGACTGTCATTTGTGAAAATTTAAACTAGTTGGAGTCTCTCTATCAGTTATTGCTTTGTGTGTTGGAAGAGTTCACATCAACTGCACTGGCCCTTTGATAATAGAACCAGAATATATGCTGCGATGTTAGAAACTCGAAAAATTGTCACAGATATTTAACGTCGAAATTTGCTATTTAATACAATTTAAGTTTTAATATTCAAATTTTATTAATACAAGGTGTTCTGTTAATGGACCGACAAACTCAGAAGGTTGTTAGTAGGGATCAAAAGGAACAAAATTTGCAATGGAACATGGTGTCGCAAACCACGTTGAGAGGGTGAAAAACGAATGCAGGTTTCGACGTCAGGCTGGAACGATAAAAAGTACAATAAGGAGTACAAACTGTAATGTTCGCGACGGGGATAGTCGTCTTCAGTTAGGAGTTGTACCTTCTGGATGTGGAAGGTGGTACATCTTTTCATTATGCAGAACATTCCAGACCGCCGTGTGCTGGACATCGAGTTTAGCTGAAACCGCTGGTGTACTTGTATAGACGGGGAATCGCCAAATCATTGCAGCATGGTTTCTTCCATTTGAGGAGTGCGTACATTGCCTGGTCTCCCTGCATCACGCCGTGCTGGGTGAAAGGTTCCTGTCTCCCATTAGTAGTCGATCGATCATGGCGAAGGTAGTATGGTGCGGACAACGCCTCATCGGATCATGGCCCCCAGGCCAGGATCTTATGCGGGCCCCCGACCAGATTTTCACGGGCCCCCTTTATGATGAATTTATAGCGGGAAAAAACAAAAAAAAGTGAAAATCGTCCCGGGCCCCAGGGCTGGAGCCTTGTCAGCCTACCCCTTGTGGGGGCCATGCATCGGATATTGCTGTTGGTACATCCGCTGTGCTAAGCACCCATTGCCATCTGCTCGACCATAAATCAGATGCATACAGCGTATTCCTCGTTCGTGTAGTTAGCCATCACGATACTCGTTGAAACAGACAACTAACTGCTGCACGTGCTTAATACTGCAATAAATACAAATACAACGCTAGAATAGGCAAAATGTTCAACGAATTGGCTGATTAAAATAGCGCTAATTCACCTCGTCCGCAGCACGTGATCCTACTCCAGCGCATGCGATTCGCGACGCTGCTTACGTTAGATATGGTGAGTGAACCCACGATCGCATTCAACGATCAACTGACATCCATTTTTCGTCTCCTCTGAACTCAGAGCCTGCATGAATTTTTCACGTTTTTCACTCTCTCAACGTGGTTTGCGACACCATGGTCCATTGCAATTTGTGTTCTTCTTGATGCCTACTAACAATCCTCTGCGTTTATTGGTCCATTAAAAGAACTCAATGTATAGTTTTAATAAATGTGTATAAAGAAAAAACTAAACATTATTATTTGAATTTAATGGCTCTATTAATGCATGTGCAGTGAATTTGTTTGGAGTTTCAAAATGTTCTGACCCCTGCACCAATTTTAATGAAATAACCAATTTTTTTTTTTCATAGTTCTAAGCTGATTGACTTGAACCAACAAGTAAAGCAAAATATTTGATAATAGCGGCATTATAAAAGTTATTTTCCCTAACCATTTCGGGAATTGATAAAAATTTATCATTTACCAGTTTACCTATTCTCAGACTTTAAATAAGACACACAACTTTCCAGGAATGTATTTGCAGAAATGATGAAAATGCATTCCCTGAAATATTGTTAAACAATTGAAGCATCATAATGTATCACACTTCTAACAAATTCGCAGGAGTCCTTTTGCCAGCAATAGTAATTTTCGTATACGTAAGTCTCACCATTCTCTTATTTCAAAATGGATACTCTTTCATAAGAATAATGTCGCAATAAACGAAGGAAAACAATATAAATGTACATGACAGTCCACAACATATCCCCTTCCGGGGGAAAAAAAAATTCACTACTTTCGTAAATTCAACACTAAATCGTAGGATCAGCCAATAATTCCCAAGATCCAACCAAATGTAGTGTTTTACAATAAATAATCGCAATTCCTCACTCATTTCGACGTTTCGCTCCATCGTAATAGGCGCAATATAAAAAGCTAAATAAACATAAATAAGATCTGGTCACGGTTCCCACAGAGAGTATATCGTTTTCACCCATTCGATTCGATCAAGCGAAAGTAATTCTGGATGCCACTTCGGTGTACGGGTCGAAAATAAATACCGGCAAAGTTTTATCAGTAGACAACATCGACGGGAGAACAGCAGGATCACGAAATGCTCCTTATTTTATTTTTATTTTTTTCTGTCGGTCATATAGAGGAATAACTATTTTGTATTGAACCGCCACGGGAATGTTGGAGGAGTGATTCTAAAAGAAATAACACTATAAATAAAGCAACGGCAAAGCGTAACTTGACGCCCGTTTGTTACAGAATCCCAAAGGGTTTTCCAAGGGGGATTCTATTTTATTTTATTTTTATATATAAAACTTAGCGGGACTTATCTTCCAAAAGGAAAATAGTAAAAAGGAAGAGTGGGGGGGGGGGGGAGAAAAAAATCAATGAAGACGGATACGCTGAACGTAATCGATATCTTCTTTTCTCATCTCTCTCTGTTCTTTGGCACTTGGGGGAATCCAAAGGCAAATAACAGCTTCAAATGGGAAAATGCGAACTATTGCTTCAGTTCCAATCTCCCTAGCGTGTTTTGGTGCTGAAATTACGGTTAAAAAGAAAGAAAAATATATAGAAAAAAAGTAGAAGCGTATAATATATATATATATATCTAAAAAAGAAAAAGTAATAATAAAAGAAAAACGCCAGCAAATTTCGCTTAAAACTTGGGAAATGAAAAAGACGGAAAGGTTCGTCAAGCGGAAAGTGTTTTTGATGATTTCTCAAACTCGAATCTGGAATTTTTTCATTTTATTTTATTTTTTTCCTTTCATTTCTGCTCCCTTTGAATCTAAAAGCTGAATAAAAAAAAAAAATCTCGCTGACGTTGGCGAAATACAAACTATTTTAATACGAGAAAAAAGGAAATGTTCCAACTTCAGTAATATTCATGAGGATATTCATTAATTTTTTTTTAGCATATTTTCTTTAGTATTTTTTAGAGCTACGAGGTTCCCATTTTTTTTTCCTTTGGTGTCATGTTAGGTGACGCGGCATAACGGAAATCGAATGCGGCATGACAGTATTTTTTTTTTAGGAAAATACAAATTGCGTGATGCAGTTTTGATATTGAATTAGATTATTACATTTAGGAATGATCGTCACTTCAAGATGCTATTTTCAATGAGTTGTGGTTCTTGAGATTCAAATTCCTTGTCTGTCATGTACAAACCATGCTTTAACTGTTATATGACAGGGATCGAAATGCCCGTGTCCAAGTTTAGAATGGACACTTGGTTGGAGAATCCAAAGCCAGGTAACACCTTCAAATGGGAAAATACGAACTATTGCTTCAATTCCGATCTCCCAAGGGTGTTTATGGTGTTGTAATCCCCGTTGCAGAACGGAGAAAAATATATAGAAAAAAAGCAGAAAGCGGATAATACAGTCAAACCTCGTTAGTGCGTCACCCGGTTAACACGTCACCCGGTTAACACGTCACTCCGCTTACCGGATCACTTTTTGGAACTCCCAATTGGAATTGCCACAGCTATGGCTTACTCCACTTAACGAGTCACTCCGTTTACTAAGTCATATTTTCGCTCTCCCAAGAGTGACTCATTAACGAGGTTTGACTGTATTTATCTAAAAAATAATAATAAAATAACATCTGCAAATTTCGCTTAAAACTTAGGGAATGAAAAAGACGAAAGGGTTCGTAAAGCGGAAAGTGTTTTGATAGTTTCTCAAGCTCGAATCTGGAATTTTTATTTATTATTTTTTTCTTTCAATTTCTGTTCCCTTTTAATCTACACTTCCGAATAAAATTTAAAAAAAAAATCACGCTGACTTTGGCAAAATGCAAACTATTTTGAGATGAGGGAAAAAAAATGTCCAGTAATGTACATGAGAACATTCATCAATTTTTTTTTCTTATATATATATATATTTGCATTTTTTCTTCAAACTTCAATATTTTTTTTCAAGGTAATGCGGTTTCTTCATTTTGTTTGGTATCAAGCTACATGAGACGGAATAACAGAAATCTAATTTAGTTTTTCAAGTAAAATACAAATTTCAAGATGTATATGAAATTTTGTTATTGAATAAACTTTCACATCACGGTATGATCCTCATTTCATGAGTCATGGAAAAATAGTTCGAACTTAGTAAGTATTCATAAGAATGTTCATTAATGTTTTTTTTCTGTTTCGTTCATGCAATTTTTTTTCTCATTTGATACGGTGTGAGGTGAGATAGAATAACGGAAATCGAATGTTAGCACCACGGAATTTTTTTTTACAAAAATACAAATTACTTTTAGTTCTTATGATTGCATTTTTAATTGGGTGGCTGTATTTTTGAATTATGACATCCATATTTGTTATGGGCATCTTTCTCTTGGATTGGATATTTGGACAATTGGACATTTTGCTGGTTGTGGAATTTGTGTTTGTATTTGAATTTCATACTCTTCTTAATGACTAGACAGTTCAAAGTTTCACAACTTTGTACATTGTTAACAGAAATAATGCAAAAATACAAAAAAAAAAAAAATTAATCACCAATATCCCGTTGAATTTTCATCAAAATTACATGGAGGGAATTTTTCCGTAAAATAAATAGAGGTACATCAGATACCAAATTGACATTTGTTTGACTGAGGAATGAATAAAAAAATTTTAATTTTTTATATTGTACTTTTATAGTTTTTGTAATTTTTTATATAACCCATCAATTATTTATCAAATAATAATTTTACTGGTTGACGCTATCACAGATGAATTTCCTTTTTTTCCCTGCTGATGTCATTTACATTTTACTTTAATTTTAGAAACTACCGTGGAATTTTTATTCCTTTCGGACGCTTTTCATGAAAAATTTCGTATGAACCTTAAGTTTCCACAATGTTTAATAACATGGTGGAAACTTAATAACGATTAACATATAATCAATTATACGTTAATAACTAATTAACATATATAATGTTCGATGAATATGAACTACGCATTCATATAATCATTGATAGCTATACCACGGAAATACAATCCCTTACTTTGCGGCAAAAATTAATTGTGTACTACGTATACCATTCCGAATAAGTTTTTTTTGGTTATAAGACAATTATGCATTAAGCAATATGGTCTAAAAACGATATTTACTCTTGTACGGGTTCATAACACCAAAGCTTTATATATTCAATAAAAATTTCCTCGCGTGTTCCCTTCGTGGTAGTCAAAAAATATATTTTCGCAAGTTGCAACATTTTCAGCAATTTATTTTTTTGTTCAAGAAGCGAAAATCGTAAATCAAGGTATAGTAACGCCAACAGTAAAATAACATATAAAACGATGACTTACAATTCATGTCAACGGTCACGTATTTCGATAGAGGGACAGATATGTTGTTATTGGAAGCCTGGCAAGTGAATACAGCCATCAAGTCGTGCCTCTGCAGAGCTGAAATCTCGAGCTCGTTCTTGACAACGCCGTCAGCACTGACTTCGTAGGAATCGTCCAATAAGACGGACTCTCTCCACCACGTCAGCGATGGTGATGGTTTTCCTGTTCAATACATTCATTAAAATTTATTTTCAGTAGAATAAATCAATCAAAATGGAAATATTATAAGAAATATGTCAACATTCATAGTATACAAATACAAATAACAACTTACGCAACAATGGCACGCTTATCATTCGAATCACACACTTTATAAGTTTATTTTTATAGTATTTGATTATTATACCTTTACCACACTTTTATACCATACTTTTTTCAACTTTTTTTTTTCTAAGTCAAATTTTACCGTAAAAATTTAGTAAATTCATTTTTATTATCTGTATACTTCATGAAGCATCAAATGAATTTCAAACTGCCTTTATTTTTTACTGTAATCATGAAATATGAATTTGTAAAAGTTGTAAAATGGACTTCGGATTAAGAAATTAACCAATGGAAAGTATTTTTTTGTTTTTAAATCTTACGGATGAGCTCAAAAACCACAATTTGCGAAAATCGCGTTGAAAGTGCTTTTTGTTGCATACGTTTACGCTATAATTCATTACTTATTTCATTTATTTTGAAAGAACAAATAACCAATTGACAAGAATTTTTTTGCATTTGATTTTCAATCGAATGAAATATTTTTTTTAAAGTCATGGTTGAAAAATCGACTTCAGGGGTCGTGACACACTTTTGATATTTTCACCATATACTGTATATGGTGAATTTCATGTAGGGCCTGCCATTTTTTTAGTATGCATAAGAAACCCCCTGATTTTTTTGGACTTGAGATTTGGAAAAAAATTTCATCAAATATTTTTTTTTTATTTTAAGATATGTGGCATAAAAATTGTATTCTTCATAGAAACCATTAAATTTCCTCATCACTACTCTCATCAGATACATCACAATCAGCCGCATCAAGTTTTCATTATCATAACCAGAGTCACTCTCATCGGAAATCACTAGGAATTGAGTATAATTTGTTAATATCAATAATACTATCAATATATAAGAAACCCCTCCCCATGATTTTGGGGTCAAATTTTGTGGCAAAAAGGAGTTCCTAATACATGTTGAAATACATTAAATTATACGTAATATGTATTCTATTGACTTGGCTTGACTAGAATATTATTCAGGGGTTTATGCATCCATGGGCATACCCTGAAATGAATCGTGGTAAGAGGAAAAAGTAGAAACATATGCGCATTAGAGGAGAGACTCCTCTCCCACAAAAAAAATTATTCCATTCTGCTAATATTAAATACTGTGGTAACGAACTCCGCATGTAAAATAAAAATAACACAAATTAATTTAAAAATAATGATATAAAGTAAAACCTCTCCTATATGGATCACCAATCAGATCTGGTCACTCCTCTGTTTTAGGGTCAAATAAAAATATCCCGGCAAAAAGCCTATTCAAGTTATGTATGCCGAACACCTGTTTAACGGTCACCCTCGGATGCGTTCACGGTTACCATTTTCTGAATAATCGTTCCATGGATTTAGTCTCGCAGCTTAAAAGCTTTGAAGGAGTTAAAATACTCAGCAAAACCCATCATACTCCGACTATTTCACCAAACACCAACTCTGACCACATCGCTACATTGCAATGTACTGCTATTAATGGGGGAGGGGGATGAAGGCGCCTCAAGCTGGTTAGAGAAAATACCTTATCTATACCATCCCGCGGGTTGAACCTGAGACCGTGACGGCAACCTTCACGGTGGTGGACGGGCATCTTACCACCACACCACACGGGGCATCACACTGCGACTGATCATTTTTTTCCAAAAGATATAATTCAGTTTGTAAACTAATATTTCTAATGTAATTTTAATTTTCCATCTATCCAATAATTATGTATTTTCATGATTTTGAACGCATCTCATACTGTCGGAATTTCATTCATACCGAAATGAAGAACCATTTCAGCTACTACAATTAACACAGGAACCCTCTCTGATACGGTCACCCCACTTTTACGGCCAATATTTTTCGTCCCGTGAGTGCCAGCAGAGGAGGGGAATTACTATAATTATAAGTTTCAATCTTCGTAGGAAAGTTTTTCTTCGTAGGAAATTTTGAAATTTCAATTAAATTTCAAAATGACATCAGATATATAATAAATGCAATACCATTATTTTATTTTTCAAAATAAGCAACATGTGTTTGTAGCTACCAGTGTGGGCGTTTAGGTATCTAATCCGAGAAATACGGCAATAGAAATTTAAAATTTTTAAGACCAATGGTAATTCTTCGGATAGATTCTCGGAAAAATCGCGATAACATATTAACATGCATTAAATTTCTTTCTCGTTTTAAAATCATTCGACTGAAGGAAATATAATCTAAACGAATAAGATGTATACTATTGGCAGAGTCGAGTTCAAATTACGGCTGCTTTAAAAATAAAAAAGCTACCGTAAATTTGGGTGACTTTGGTATACAGTCGAATCCCGTTTTAACAAATACCATTATAGCGAAAATCTCGTTTTAACGAACACATTTTTTAATCCCCCAAATTACTTTACATAGGAGCAATGCTAGGTAACCTAGAATTCTTTTATAACGAGATTTCGTTTTAACGAAGTGATTCCTCCGGTCTCTTGGCGTTCGTTATAACTGGATTCGACTGTATAATCTAATTTCTTATTTTATAGATGATGTCATAGCCACTGTAAACGAAATAGAGAGATGATTTCAAGAGTCTATAGCTGCCAACGTGAGCTTCCATGATCAAATATTGTGCCCAAATCAATCATAAGTATTTCGCCTACTTTTATCATAACCTGTGTTTCAAGGCTTCATGAAAGCATTGCAAAACTTTGTTTACAGTTCTTATAGTGCTACATCTTAGTCTCGATAGAAATTTGCTTTGGTGGAGGTATACTTGCTGTTTCAATTGTAGATGATAATTAATCCAATTAAATCAGTTTGTTAAAAATACTGTGTTTTTTAGAGAAACGTTTAATGTTTGGGTTGTGACTTTCGGGCAATATTTATATTCGATGCAGTTACACATATTTATATAGATTCCACGAAACGAACATATAATAAAATACTTTTCTCCACGCTCTATAGAAATTACACAGAAGATCTGATATTTAGTAATAGAATTTATTAGATTAAATACTCTTGGTAAAATTAAAAGAGTACAAATACAAATAAGTAATAATAAATGCATAAAAAGGAAATATAAAATACAAAAAATGAAAATACCATGTATGGTGGAAATAAGAGTTATTCCTTGCATTTATATTTGCAATAAAAACGAAATTTATCAACAGTAAAATCCCTTCTTAACGGACAACCCCAAACAATACTTTCCCCTTGCTTATTAAAGACCCTTGATTAACCTCACCTCTCTTTTACGGACGAATTCTTTTTTCCCGCTGGTGACCACAAAAGAGTGGTTTTACAGTATACATTGCTTTTCTGTCCCTAATTATTTCCAATTGGACGAGATGGAAACATGCGCTTCAAAAAACAAAATATCAAGACAATATAGTAGTCATCACTTTAGGTTAGTGTTGACTTGGGTTCATTACTCCTTTACTTATAAGAGAGAGATGCAAGTCTCTCTCTCTCGCAGCCCACTTGCATTCAATTTTTCTCCATTATAATAAGTTACAAAGCAATTATCTTTGTCTAAACAAATAACTAAAAGTTTCTTCTTTTTCTAGTGCAACTATTAGTAAAAAAATGTCAATACATAAAATGTCTAAAATCTATACCCAAGTCACTTCAGTTTACGGTAACATTCTGGACACTTATGTTGAAAGATCGAATCTCGCATGTAAGGGAGAACTATTCAGAACAAGGAGTATAATTATCAGTGATATGTGAAGAAAAATAACCTGAACGCATCAGATGATTATAAATTATTTGGCGTTTTAGGAACAACGTTCTTCCTCCTCTTTTTTTTTTTCTCGAAACGAGTTATGAAGGAAAAATATGCGTCACATTCTTTGTTTTTTCATTGCCATAAGCTTAATGAACTTCCGCGGAAGTCAAAGTAAATCGATCAAAGGACATTAAACAGCACGAAATGGCGAAAGAAAGAAAAAAGGGAGCGATTAAAAGGGAACGTGCTTTCTTTTTTCCTACGAAGAATTAAAAAAAATAACGTACATACCATTTTGGTACTTGCTTGGGAATGTACCAAAAATGGTTTCCAAAGATAGAGGAGAAGTCATTTTTATAGGCAATATCACTTCCGCGTAATTTACCGCAATTAGTTACGAAGCAAAATTCCTTTTCTTTTTATTTATTTACTTTTTCTCTAATCTTATCTTTGTTCAACATTTTTGATTCAGTGAATTTTAAACGATATAAGATTCATATCAACGAATTTTAAAAAGTAAATAAATTATTCGGTGTTTCACTTTCTTTTGTGGAATTAATCGATTTATCGCTATCTCGCAACCTAATCAATATCCATTGTTTGGCTTTTCTTTTGAGTGCGAATCGTTGTTTATTTAATGTTGGTTTTGCAAAAATATAAATTATAACTAAAATTTGAAGCGTGATAGTGTTTCACGTTAGAAAAAAATGATATAAAGGATTGCATTTATATCATATTTCAAAGTAATGAAATGCAGTAAAACCACTAAAGGGCCACCACCCATCTGAACCTATTTTTTCTTATAGACTCAGCCATTGGTAATGCTGTCTGTACACACGTTCAAGAATTATTTTCAAAATAGAAACATAAAACAAAAGTTTTCTCAAAGTTTAGTGAAATCTTTCCCGACTATATCGACTGGAAGTGCTCCAAAGCCTCACCGTTGCAGAGAGACATTGCCTGTATATGGTAATGGCGTGTGTGTGACCACTTGAACAAACCACAATGTTCATGCTTTCAGAGTTTACATCCTTCGTGCAATATCCCTTCTCTCTTATTCTCCTTCACTGAAACACATACACCCATACATAGTCATGCGTAGAAAGACAAGAGAGAGAGAGAGAGAGAGAGCGATACCTGCAAACAACTGCAATCAAAGCACTGAGGGTATAAGCCGAAATGGAATGGATCCAATTTCAGATTAATCGCTTCAGTGGTGGATCATTTGCATACCATCGCTTGTCAAAGCTTGTTTAATATGTAAGCTAGGGGCCATTCCATATCAGTCAACCCAGCTTTAACTGCTGATTGGTATTGCGCAGATTGATCTGACGCTTTATCCGCCGAGAATCAACGTGTATGAGGATTCACAGAAAATCACGTATAGCGACGATCCTGCAGGCGATTGCAGGATGTTAAGTACACGAGTGAGCCTATGTTGGATTCATTTTAAGATGTTGTAGGGAAGAGGGATATACATATACACTATGATATTTAAATATATATACATATAATGAAAGTGTTCGGCGAAGAAGCTCACGGTTTGGATGAAATGGAAATTACAACACACAAATGGTCAATCGGTAAAGTAGGAAAATACGAATGAATACGTCAAACTGTTAGAGAATTGTCTAGGTATACGCACATTCAACCATTTATACACTTTAAGCCTTATGTAAGGTCATAACTCACCTCCTTCTGTTACGCAGACTAGAAAAAGATAATCTCCTTCGTTGTAAGGACCTATAAGGCTATGGAATGGTTCACCATTTTTGTTAGTGATAACAGGCTTCTTCGGTGGAACTGAAACGAAAGATAAAAATGCGATTTATAATTTTAACACTTTCAGGTACATGCTTTTGGTAACAAATTAGAATAATCTCTATTTCACATAGAGACGATAAATCTAATCGCACGTTAGAAATAGGAGGAAAAAGGGGAAAAAATAAAATAATATTAGGAAATATATATATATAAGGAAAAAAATTAGGAGAACTGTGTAATATATAAAAGTAGATAAGAGAGTAGATTTCTCCTTCCACGCTTACCCTACGAGTTCACTTTCACTCTTACATGTATATAGTAGAAAGATACATTAGGAGTCATTCAAGTATAACGTCAGCATCGAGGGGGGGGGGGTGTTTGGATTTGCTGACTTTTGATGACAGGGGGGCGTTTAAGGTTGCTTACGTCATCAACCACCCCTTTTTGAAGATATGAAATATTCTAAGTTGCTGACGAAATTTTGCTGACGGCGGGAGGGGGGGTCAGTGTTTTGCTGACTTTTGCTGACAGGGGGGGGGGAGAGGGTAAAAAATGGCTGAACATCTGCTTACGTAATACTTGAATGACCCCTTATATGTGGAAGGGGGAATCGCTAATCGTCATAGGACGGGCTCTTTAGCAGGACTATAGATAATAACGGGGAAGAAAAACAACTTTGGTTCATAGAGTTACAATAAATCTTTCGCTATGTTGAGAAAAGAGGAAAGGACCACACGCACACACACAGAGACCTGAATTAAATTTATTCCACTGGTGTGTGTGTGTGTATTTGCACGAAATATCCCGTCCGCGACCGTAAAGCGGTATACAAAGCATATCTGTACATAAACGTATGTGTAAATTTCACACGATATTCATTTGCTCAGAACAAACAAAAACTCGTGTTCTAACACAATATAAGTATGGCAATTCCAATTTCTGATTCTGATGTTAAATTCTAAACCTCTATATCACACATCTCAGTTTATTTATTTACCAGCTATGATACCAAGTGCTGCCCGGGTTTTCTTTAATGAGGCTTTTTGGATCACGTGATATCTCCCTCTTTCTTTGAGGGACATACAAACCGTGTCCAAGTTAACAATATGGCGATTTCCTGCTCGACTCATAAAATAAACAAATCTAGATTTAAAGAAGCGTAGAAATGAATATATTTTTCCCCTTTTTTAAGAAGCGTTAGGTATTTCGATCCCCCCTGAACTTCAACTTATTCACACATCTGCCTATTTCAACTTTCAAAAATGCTTAATTAAAGCTGTGGAATTTTTTCGATGCACTTTTTTACGGACCCATAATTCATTTTCAAATATCTTAACCCACAAGAATTTATGGAGTTGAATATCAAAAGACAATACGGAGACATTAATTTTCATGCTTGATAAGATATAAATAAAAAGTTTAAATCAATGTTTTTGCATAAATGTCGAACTCAAAAGTAGGTCTGACTAATTACTTCATATTTAATCTCCTGGGCTTCGTATATCTCTAAGCGAACAGAATAATTCAAAAATCTAGAATTAAATGCAATTTTTAAAATTATTGACGTGGCAGGAAACCCCACCAAATTTCTGCATTTCTACAGTAAAATCGGCAATTTTAACACTGATTTCTATGAGGATCACCCTTTTCCTGACCCTCAAAGCGATGTTGATGATGATTATGACGTCTATTCAAAAAGTCTCATTACTGAGAGTATTGAAAATGTGGCAAACCATTATAAAGGCATAAATTATTATACATATACTGGCAGAAAAGAAGTGACAAGAAGAAGTGAACATTGTAAAAGCGTCTGAAACAAAAACCATTGTTCCCCGACTGTTTTATGCCCATTTCGGGCATTTGCTCAGGTCGTGAAAACTTTTAAAGTAGCCTATCGTTTAAGTCGGGTCCCATTTGGTATATATGCAAAATTTGGCGGCGATCGATCTAAAATTGTAGATTTATATAGAGAGAGCACACGCACACACACACACACACTTTCAAAGCGAACACGGCCTAGGCTTACACAGCCTACACCACCAATTATAAATTTTAGCTTTCACATACATCGCTCATTAACATACAACCAGATGTAAATAAGTTGAAGAGAGTGGAAAAAAATAGGGAGTATGAAATTATCTATACAATTGAACAATAATACAGATTGCACAAAAGGAATTGGTGGAGATGGATAAGTAATACTTGCCGATGGCGTCATAATTTATTTATTCATATTGGTCCGAATTGTATACCTCATCCAATAATTCAAGATCGATCTTGCCTTATTAACCAGTGCAATCTTAGTTTTTATCTTTTTCATGTTATAAACACATGTTTTTGTATTCTTTTCACTTATTCTTGGTGATTTGCTTTTCATTGTTGCTACCCATTTTATTAACGAATTTTTCACCGGTGACGAGTTTACTCGTGTTTTTATACTCATAAGTAGGGTTATGTAGTGCCGTCTTAACGCATGGGCCCACCCGGGCACTGCCCGGAAGCCTCGAGAGAAGAAGGGCCTCACAAGAATGAGATGCGGTTGAAATTTTCTAGGATTTAACAGGTAGGGTCTCCGAAAAACCACTTGGCCCGGGGGCCCATGGTAATCTTAAGACGGCCCTGGGCTTATGCAGTTGTAATATGGAGTTGAGTAGCTTACCTTCTATGTGGTGTAGAAATCACTACTCCTGGAGGTAATCTATTCCATTTATTAACACCCTTATTAGAGAAAAATTTCCTGCGACACCCCAACCTTGAAACAGTCTTTTGACGGCGTATTAATAATTCATGGTCCATCCTATTTATCCCGTTGAAAATTTTGAACACTTAGATCATAACCCCGACACCTGCGTTTTTGCAACGTAAACGTATTCAAAAAATGCAGTCTTTCTTCATGCCCCGTGTGCCAACAAGAGCACATTTAGCTCTTCTCTGCACCCTTGCAACCATGTCAATGTAACTCTGTAGGTATGGTCTCCAAAACCGTACAGCATACTCCACAATTACAATTCCCAAATCGTTGACCGTAGTCACATCCGGGATAATGATACCATTCAACTCGTAAGACAAAAGTGGGTTGTTCGAACCAAAATGAGCGACCATGTACTTGTCAACGCTAAACGCAATGCTCCATTCATTTGCCCATGCTACAATAAATTGGTCAGGAGCAGCTCCCCATCGCTTTGATTCCCGACTACCCCATCAGCTTCACGTCATCTGCAAATTTGCTAAGAATTTCGATGTAGCTTCACGCCATCTGCAAATTCGATAACAATCGATACCCTGAACGAGTTTATCGATATAAAGTGGAAAAAGTATGGGGACAAAGACACTGCCTTGAGAAACTCCACTTGTGACGTGATAATATACTGGTGTAACATGGCTAACACCAATAGAATTGTCAATGACAATATATATATACATATATAGTGGATAGTAGAATGACTGAGTTTTAGTTTTTTTTTATATGGGACGTAAGACTACAATGTCGCTTTAACTTTTTCTGAATGAGGAGTGAATCTAGTTGCTGTTTTCTAGCGTGCATTTACATTACCGTGGCGCAAAATGCGCATACGTCAACCAAAGCATAAGGTTTATCCTGATATTTGGTAGAATTGTTCGAAATATGTTTTCAAAACCACGAAAAGTGTCTAGGTTTTCATCCAATTGTGACGTATTCCCTTACCTACGGTATATGACTATTTACACTTCAATACAAAATTCCAAAAAATAAAAAAATCTGATTTTTTTTCTTTGCCAATTTTAAGGTTCAAAACCATTGAACCTTATAGAAATGGAAAGTGTTAATTTTTAAATTAAGTAATCTTTGCACAGTCAACGCTCGTTATAACCACCCCACGTTTTAGTGTGACCATTCCATTACAACGGCCGGAAGGATAAGTCCCAAATGTTTTTATAGAACATATTATATATGTTTAACTTTCGATATAATGACCTGTTATATAGCGTCGGTTCAACAATATAGCGTCTGTTTTCGACTGCCCCGGGCGGGAAAATTTAAGGGGTGACAATTCTAGGTGGGAGCAACGAACACCGTTATAAAATTATCGAATTTTAAAGTTGTGGTTACGCAAAAAAATAGTGACATACCCGCTAACTCTCAACTGAAAATAGCTCACCAAAAAGTTAACAATGGAAAATAGCTTGTTTAATCCACTAGTATCCTGATAAGAACCACAAAAAAAAGTCAGCTACTGATAAGATAATTTTACGGTTAACATAATTCTCGGAATCGAGAGGTTTAACACGCATCCTTCCGGATAAAGGATTCATTTTCCAAATTTTTCTCACAATGTTTTTCAACTTCTGGCTGCACATGTGCACACAATCCAGTCTTTACGTATATTCTATGCCAATATTTTAATAATTCGGTCAAAAAACATTAAATAACTGTATTCAAGTGAGAAAGGAAATATTTTCAGTTGTGTATTGAAATGAGCTGTGCTCACAAATCGAACACTACACACACGAAACAGTAACCAAGGCTATAAAGCAGTTGAGTAAGTGAGGGCAGTGAATCGTCCTAAGCCAAAGTCTCGGAGAATTGAGTGATCAGCAACTCTATAAAGCAACGCCATCAAGTGAACTACAAGGAAGATTAGTGCTAAAATGATGGATTGATGTGAGGCAAGTTGGATTCTCCTGTCAGTGACATCATTGTCACTTAATCCTTTGTGGAGGTCGGGTTAGACGACCAGTGGGCAAAATCGGAGGGAAACGTTGCGGACAAAGATGAATGGAGATTCATCACGAAAGATGAATTGAGAGTTTATTGTGACCATCCCTCTGAATGAGTGCTTTGGAAACTTAAAGTATAGACATTCTTTGCACACTCGCAAGTGGTGACTCGTACAGCGATGATTATAAGAAATTATGGGGATTTAAGATCACGTATGACAATTATTAGAGGATTTTAGGATTTCGTATTATTTATCGCATGCTTTTTATAAGTTTGAAAGTTGTATATAATAATAATGCTATACCAGCGAATAGACCGATGTTATTTTATTCAGCCTGGACTACTGGGGCAATTGGGTTCAACCCTTGACACAGTGCGAGCCACATAAGAAATTTCAGTGAAGCCATCAGGCCACTGGTATATATCTAACATGTTATCAATACGCTCGGTGTTGAAGACGCCTACGAAGTTCGAAAACCACAGATCAAATTTAGCTGCCGTTTTGAGTACTACTACTACTGCTGATTGACCGTACATGCACCTCGTAAACATTCCTCAGAGGAATTTCTAACGTTTCGGAGAATGCTGCAACTTAACTGTCACATGTATATATGCAAACTTGTACGCAAAGTTGATAAAGACAAATAAATACAAGGATAACCACCACCTTACGTGTTTCGGCCACCAACTGGGTGCCGTTGCCGATGGTAAACAAGAAAGATCAGGACCCTAAAGAAATGGTGAGCCCCCCCAGCTGGAAAATAATTTCTGCTCTGATTTTCCAGCCTATGAAATACTCATCGTTTAGTTAGGGGTTCAAAACTTAATTTTTGCCTGATCTTTTTCTTTACCGTTCACAACGGCATTTAGTTAATGACCGGAACGCATCAGGTGTTTCTTATTATATAGTAGTGCTACAAAAAATTATGTAAGTAGTGATTATTTTATCATTTATTTCATTTCCCACCTGTAAATAACCGATAATGCATTTTACTGTAAACCTCTCAAAATTACGACGAACTTGGCAAGTTTGACGACGGCTCCGATAGGTTGGCGATATCATATCTCTAAAAGACCTTTCGGAAAACTTCGAGATTTTACAAAAGCACCGCTTTTGCGAAACTAATGCCGGGATTACACTATAAAAGTTTGATGAAATTCCTTTTATAAAACCTGAAAAATCCAACCAATAAGATTATTGGTTACATTCTAGAAAATGCAACCAATGATCTTATTGGTTAGATTTTTCAAGTTTTATAAAAGGGATTTTATCAATCTTTTATATTGTAATACCGGCCTAAAGGAGATTTGTAAAATTTTATTCTGAAGACGAGAGAGAGAGAGATCTGTTATTCTAAGTTATTCCTGTTTTTTTAGCGTTCTGCGACGTTCTGCATTTTGTTTCATCCTCTGCTCATTTCAAGGACTTGCACGAGACATTATCTGGAACACTATTTATTTGTCATTAATAATGTTGTGCAACAGTTTCGTCATATCGCACCCTTATGGCGTGGGGGTAAGATGTTCGTCTGCTACCACGAAAGTTGCCGTCCGAACCCAGGTTCGAACACAGGAAAGAATACAGATGTCCGTAAATTTTCCGGACGATCTTGAGGAGGACCACCGATGAATGGTGCTTTCACATGGGTGCCGAACCCAATTCGTTCACGTGTGGTGAAGTAATAGTTTCTTCGTATCGGACTAGCATCGCGAAGATCTGCGTTCGAGACCTACCAGTGCAATATCATTTATAACAGAAGGCCTCGGTGCGAAGCTCGTGATGTCCGCCACTGAAGAATTGAAATTACTTCAGCGACGTCGAGCTTCGCGCGGAGGCCTCCTGCTGTAGATTATATTGACCTATGCCGTAGTGATGGTCAGCTGAAGTTTGTTTTCTGTGGTTCTCAACTTTGTTGCGTGAATATGATAACTTTGTTTCCTATCTCTCCGTTAAAAAACATCGTAACAGAGTCCAACAGGCTTATAACGGCACAAAATATTCAGTCATCACACTTCAGTCTTCAAGATAGGGAATATATATGGTAGCACACTGAAACCTCAAGCACAAAACCAGATAAGCACTCAGACTGTTTGGTACCCTCCCACACTTCCGGCACAACTGAAAGTGAAAATTACCCATAGTGATAGACCAGAGTTTAACGCGGTTTGAAAGAAAGAAAGCAAGCTTCACCACACATCAAAGCAAGGTGTTCTTTCTTTTAATTTTGTGTATATTGTATGTCCCTAACGCATTTATATGTTGTCAACATTTTTTGCGTACGTTTCTCGTGTTCTAGTGGTGTTGGTATCTGTCTTCAACATCATAAGCGAAAGTGGAAAATATATCTGAATTTTCGTGTTGAAGATATATGCCACAATGACGTGAGACACGAGTTTCATAGACATAGTTTCAGTAGTCATCAAGGTGCATGTCAGTACTGTAAGTATTTCCAACACCATTGGTACACCGGAAAGAAATTAATGCTCAAAAAGTCCGATGACCATGTAGCCATGCGACTAGTGAACAGTCTTGCTTATTACCGGTAATCATTCCCGGTAATACGTGATTTCATTCATATTAATCATTTAGGAGTTCTCTAACAGCCCCCTAAAATTTTTAGTGTAGCTTTTGGACGCCATCTAGGCAGAAGAAAGTACAGTTTCATTCTGCAAAATGTGATTGATTGCAGTTGCAATTTTCCCAACGTGATCCATAATAAATTACAAAAAAATAATAAGCATGATAAGGCCATAAGATCGAGATACCAACCTGATTGATGAATAGTAATATATAGTTTGGAACTCGTGAAAAATATTTCACATTTGAGGGGTGCTCAAATTGTAAAATTACGTCATGACTAATACATACGGGTGTGCATTAGTGTTATTGGCTGCGAGCATCATTTATTTGGGAGAAAAATAGCGCTAGGGGACCAACCGTGCACTATAAGCGACTAAGTACACGATGCTTCATTAATCAGTACAAGCTCGGAAGAAGTTTTACTTTGTATGCGTAACTTTAGATCCATTACTTTAAAAGAAGCCCGCAACAAAGTATAGAATAACATGATAGAGATTCAAAAATTAAATGTATTATTCTTGCTTCCGGAAGCCTTATAACTATGAGCGGCTAATGCAGCTATAGCATATCCTATACGCGGTCATCAGTCACCAGTCTTAAGTCGAGTGGCAATGGGATCTAGGTCGCTTCATATTTCTGTTTTAATGCCAAGCAAGACAAATTCACTAAGTTGAGGCTATCACGGAAAATTAATGGATCTGTAAACAAGACACGGCAAGGAATTTAGTAAAGCCATAGATGGATATGTATGGAAGAGAATAAAAAGAAGTAAATATATATTTTTTTCGGTACCGATATAAATGACGTTTTTGCTTTCTTGACAGCTTCTGAAAGAATCTAATGTATAAAAATTGATAGATTTCCTCTAAGGACCATTGAGAACAGAATCTCGAACGGCATTTCTTACGATCAATGTAGTATGGAATATGTAATAGATTCTTTTTTTTCTTTCTTTTTCGTAAGTGACAAAAGAAACAACATCATTTTATTCCAGAAATTTAGTTTCTGGAATCCTTAAGGATATTTATTTTTTTGGAAATCTGTTGAAATTTTATTAATTTATTGTTTTTTTATCATCGGGTTGAAGAAGAGCTTCAGAAATAAAAAAGCAGAAGAATTTAGCAATACAATATCGAGTTCCCAGATTATTTATCACAAGTAATTGCCAGCGGCTTGAATTACCGTATTTCTTTGCGTAAGCGCCGCAATGGCGAAAAGTTTTTGTTGAAGGTATTGGCAGCAACGTCTTAGAGCGGGGGGGGGGGGGGGGGAGGGAATCACATTTTTCGAGGATAGTATTTGACCTTTGTGTAGTTTATTTTCCAGCAAATACAATCCATTGATTATACTTCGTAAAAAAGGTAAAAAAAAAATTAAATTTCTTAGTGTGTATTATAGTATATTCGCGTAATATGGAGTAATCTTGTTATTTGGAATACCAGGTTTTCTCTACCTTCACGTATGGCTTCCAAGTGGAACAATGCTAAACAACTTCAAAATGCTCCTATGATTCTATAGAGTTAGCTACTATCATCATGACTGCTAGAGGAAAACGCTTATTTATCAACTTCCAGAAATTTACTCAGGTATGGTTTCAAAAGTGTTTATTAATTATTGGAAATGTGCCCGATAATTTGAAACGAAACACAATGTATATCACAAGTGTTGTATTTTATTGCGTTGTGCTAGTGTTTAGCATGCGATCCTCTCCGGTAAGATGGAACGCTATTTTTTCACATATAGTGTGTGGGGCAATATGGAATACTATAACTGTTGACTGAGTTGGACTGGAACATCTATCTCTTCAAGATGGGAAGGTTTAGTACAAAGGTTCTTCACTTCTTTCCTTCCCGCATTCCCTTTGATAATGCTGTTTTTTATCTGTTAGAAAAAATGCATTGTTTTTTTCTGAAATTAATTACATTAATTATCGATTCATTAATTTTATTAATTATTTTATTTATTACATAAATGTCGTTTCTGGCTAGGGCTAATGGTTAATTTTGGCTTTATGTATATATATATATATTTATTTATTTATTTATTTTAAAATTAACGAAAAACGAAATTAAAATAAGTTTTAAAACAATTTGACAATTGTTTTTTAACAATTTTTGAGATTTCAAAAAAATATATACATTCAATAGTTGATTCCAGCCTCAACAACTATAAATTAATGTTTCTTTGACACTTGATTACATTTTTTGACGTTTTCCATGTTCCCGAAATCTAATCACCACATGCTAATAAGACGAGGTACCCATGTAAACAAACTACGAAATATACTTTAGGTAAATAATGATATTTTTTCGCAACCGAATCCGAAAACAATTACGATCGTCGATCAAAAAAGAAACTTTTCCAAAGCAAATTTTGCGTGACGCATTTCTGCGAGCGAAGAATATACCAAGAGATAAGGTGTCAAGATGTTGGCATGATTTATATATTTTTAAGAATTTAAAAAATTAATTTATATTATCATTTCAATATTCCTGAATAATAAGTTAACATGTTGCTTTTTTTTTTAAATTTTTAACCCCTCCCCACCAAAAAACATGCTCTCCTGCTACCCTAGGGGTGCACGCACACCTCCTGTTAAAAGAACCACTGGTTTAGTAAGATAGAAGACGACAGGCCCTGTGTTCCTTTTCAGCTGACTTGAATGTTTTGAGGCAGAATAGGAAGATTGCATTTGTGACTCTAGTAAATAATAGACCACGACACCATCGCATCATGAACTACAAAAACAAACGATGAAATTTTCATTTTTCATTGTCACACACTCATTAAATCTTGTTTTTGATCAATTCGAATAAGTTTTTTTCCTTTTGAACCCCCTTTCCCTTATTTCATATTACTGGACACTATTCCATATTAACCTACGAAAATGATTTTTTAAATGACTTTATTTTTGGTTACAGCACTTAATTTTTAAATGCGATGCACTTGTTAATGCAAACAAGAAACCAAATTTTATAGAATTACAGGTTTCGGGTTTCTCTAATGTTTCAAATTGGAATAATCGAAAAGTAAAAGTGCATATCTTCATTTTTTTTCTTTTTGTGAGAGATGGTGATAGAAATACATATTTTCAAAAATTAATATATATGAAACTTACTTTAAATAAAAAAAATATTTTACAGCAGGGCCCGTTTCTCACAAGTTCAGGCCCTGGAAAAATACGACTATTTGGAGTCCCTAATGTACAGAATTATTTGAGACAAAAGCGGGAGGGGGGGGGGAGCCCCCCATCCCTAAGACAATAAAAAATTAAAAATATTTCTTAATATTTTGGAAAGCCTTGAAATATTCAAAGAAGATGCCAAATTTGGGATCCGAATGGGTCCCGTTGTCCATATGAGAAACAAGCACTGGCTTAGAGATGCGAGAAGAAAAATCGATTTTCCTTTCAACTGAAACATGACCAACAACCACTTACATCTGAAGATTTTGTTACTGGTGAATGAAATTTGCACACGGGAGTCATACTACGGCATTTCCCCCCTCAACGTTATGAAATTCGCATCAGCGGGTTATACGACAGAAATAACTGTAAATAATTGTTGTTTCCTTGCATTCTATATATTAAATATCTGTTATAGAAAATGCAATGTCACGCTCAAATGCTCAGCACCAACTCTGAATAACCAAACTTCATTTCAATTGCTAGGTATATACAGGGTAGTAACGGAAGTCCCTAGGCCGCATTTTACTGGTGATCAGAGAGGCATACTTCCAACTTGAAGAAAAAAGTATCCAAATAATATATAGACCTTAAGATACGGCATTCATATTGCAAGGGGTTGTATATTTATTAAAATAAAGAAATTAACTTTTTATACGGACACCCTGTCCTCAAATACCCAACTACAAACCTGTTGTCCTGTCACTCCTCAGACGAACAAAGTGAATTCCCTGGTTCCAAATGCAATATTCGCTGACATATTTCAATTCAAAAATTGAAGAAAAATAGTGAAATAACATCAAAACTAATGGACAAGGCTGTCTTTTTTTGGCTATCCGTAATTTTTGAATTCAAATATCTCAGTGAATATATCACTTAGAAACATGGGATTTTCTATTGGCTTCATTAGAGACAGGGCAACAACTTTCTAATTTTCAAGACAGGGTGTTCGTATAAAAAGTTAGTTTTTATATTTTAATAACTGCGCAATTTTTTGCAATATGAATGACATATCTGAAGTCTACACGTTGTTTGGATATTTTTTCTAATTCCAAGTATGCCTCAGTGACCAACGGTTCACCAATAAAATGTAGACTAGAGACTTTCCTTACTACCTTGTATATTCGAATGTTAATGCTAATATACATAGCGGAGTTCTCCTCTAGCACGGTTTTTAACCTTTTGTGTTCCAGGGACTCGTTTTGCCAATGAGACGAAAGCCAAGGAACCCCCCATATGCAAAGTAAATCCCTCTCAATAATAGAATGTTTCTCCAATAACATGAAGCCCACGGATACATTTACGGAATAATATTCATCATATAATAATGGAAAAAAAACCATAAGTTAATTGTTCTCTCATTCAAGCGGACGACTTCCCCCCCCCCCCTAAACTTCTCTAAGGACCCCTGGTTAAGAACCACTCTTCCAGAGAGAAAGATCCCTTACGTTTTTCGAATATTAATTATTGTAGGATATTAGTGTATGCGACGAAAACCTTCAAAACGCGCTTACGTCGAGCCTATCCACTGCGTCGGACAGGACGCAAAAATTCAATAATTTTCAACTCCGCTTTAGCTCTTTGATCATTTTAAATATCAGACGCTGCTGAAAAATTGAATTAACTCAATCGTTCTCAACTTGTGCAACGCGACCCCATAAAGGGCAGTCAGATAACAAAAATAGGACTCGAAGACAAGTTAAAGAAAGGACTGAAGTATTAGAAAAAAATAATATTAAATTCGAAATGCCAAAAAAAAAAATGCATTCTGATGATATGATACTCAGATGTTCGTGAAGAAGTCCATTTAAGGTGCTCAAAATATATTTATCATTAGGTATTTTATAATTCAACATTAACTTAAGACCCAGTTTCGAAGGAGGGAGCACAATAAATCGATATTGAAAGTTTGGTCGGGAGTTTTAGGAGGTTTTAAAACGATGATTTAACGTATAATTATATGACATTACATATTGATACCTCAAAGAGATATTCCATTCTACTCGAGACTGTTCGGAAAATACCATCCTCATTTATTAGGGTGTTATTTGGTATTATGCAGCAGGTGCAAATACGAAAATCCCATCAATACTTGAATAGCCTAATTACATCATTACTTCGGATTTCATGCTACCTTATTGTTTCCCATGCATATATTGGATCATTAATGGATCCGTCCATTTAGGATTTCCATCAGCGTAAGACTTATGACGTACCATTAACACAAAAGTTCGTTCCGTCGCGTAGGTCTCGTTACACATACCGGAGACACGTTCAACAATCCATTTCTCACGGAATTCCGACTCGAAATGACGGGTTACGTGATTTACTTCACATCGAAGACACCCGTATGGTCCAAATGGTTTTCACACAGTTGGGAAGTGCCATATTTCCCTTCATAAGTAGCATCAGTGTATTTGATTCATTTATTATCTCAAAGATAAGTCTGATGATCATCAGATAATGAGATTGTAATCAATATACAGTTTGTCTTTAATAAGTTGGTGCGTCCTGTTGAAATTTGTACACACAAACACAAAATGAATCCAAAGAATAGCGTTCTTTAAGCATTTTTACGCATATCTCTGGCCTGTTCACTGTTTCACCTGCCCATTCAAAAATCTATGAAACGTAAGGAACGTCTTGAAGAAAATTTTGGAAGAAAAATGAGAGTAAAAAATATCAGTTCCGATTTTTAGTTTGATCGATTGATCAGTTTCTAATTTTTTTAGTTGTCATCAAGAAAGCCAGGGCAAAAACTTTTTAATTGAGCTTTGGGTTGAGTATTGGGCTCACCGGTACGGTGTGAAAAAGTTTTTTTTTTTTATTTTAATAAATATTCAACCCCTTGAAACACGAATGGTATATCTGAGTATTACACGATTAGGGTACTTTTCTAATTTCAAGTATGTATAAGATCAACGGTTCGCCAGTAAAACGCCATACACCCTGCTGTTACCTATGCATCCTGTATATATTTCTTTTTCTCACTAAACAGTATGGCATCGAGTTTTTAAGAATGAGAATTGCTGGTGGAACACTTTTACAAACATTGTGATTCCGGACCAAAAGATATGCAGAGATTTCAGGTCATCAAAGAATGGCTTCATAGAAATTATCTCCATTCTTCATTCTTTCATTTAGACATTCCAAAAGTTTCATAACAAGTTGTTACGCGTCGCACAAGTTGAGAATCATTGAGTGAATTCAATTTTTCAGGGGTGTTTGAGATTTAAAATGATCAGAGAGCTAAAGCATAGTTAAAAATTATTGAATTTTTTCTTATGGTAGTTGAGGTTAAACTAGGCTCAGAACACGCAAACCTAAAACAGGGTGATTCTTATAGAACTGTTAAAATTATTTCACTAACAATTTCGTAGTTGACGCATGTGGCTACTGAACATTAAGACGTATTAATCTCTCGGCCTTTTAGAGTGAAATAGTCGAATAATAATAATAATAATTTTCGAATGGCACTAACAGGTGGCATCACAAACTGTTCAAGGAGATATAAGTCCACAAGATCACACCATATCTCAGAAGCTTCGATTTCTTTTTATGGGAAATTTTTTGAAAATAGAGTGGAAACATCGAATATTGAAGGATCCGAGACACTCTGCTTCATATCTCGGAGAGGTATCGAAGGGTTCCCGAAAAATGAGTGTGCACTGTGGTACCTCACTTTCACACATTACAAAATTTAAAGAATAACATTCCTGCTGCGATCAGAATAATCACCAAAAAGAACAATGCAACACGTCAATGAGAATATGAAATATCGAGTTGGCATGCGCCTTCAAGAACTTTCAACACCTGCGCCAATCACAATGAATGACAATCGAATGTACAGTACACAATTAAATTTCAGTTATTTAAGCACATAATAGTATGGTATCTCTTGTGCTGTGGCTCAGTTTGTGGGACCTATATGAATTTAGGTTCTATATTAATCATCTTTTGAAACCTAGTATAAGAGTTTTACAAGGGGGGTAAACAACATTTACGGGCAAAACAATTGTATCCCTAGTTTCATTCAATGAAACTACGAATGCGATTGCTTTACGCGAAAATAAGAAACTATAACATTGGCGATAAATATATGTTTCACTTCGTTTACCTCACGTACATCATATATTTTTGGCACCTGGGCCCATCATACTATATATATACGTAGTCGAGTATTTACATTAGAAATGCTTTCTAGAAGGCAAAGAGCACTTTCCGTCTTTGTCGTGTCATCCTGAGACTTTCATTATGCAAGGCGCAGTGGACTAATACGAACTGATACGTGCGCTCAGGAAAAGGATATCTCTCAAGAGGCCTTTTCACTACTAAGGTAAACGGATGCAAAGAACGATCCATTTCAGACAGAAGTTTCGAAGAGAATACATACTGCTCTAGCATATGCTTCGGAATTTACGTTTTCTACTCGTATGCTACGTGGTTTGCTCCTTGATATTTATGCTATCAGTTTCCTCTAGGGAAAAAGACGATCTTCACGTGTGAGCGAGACACAAATTCAAAGCTTGTTTGCTCTCCAGAAAGCCACAACATAAAAAAATTAAAGATAAAATAACAAAATTTTCATAACTTTCTGATGGAAAGTTGAAGTTGTAGACGGTTTAAAACACTCAAACTTTAATTAATGATGTCTTACATAAATGAACAATAAAACCGAGAGCTGATTGTGATTGTGTTCTTTTATAAATATAATTTTTCTAATTATTATCAATAGAATGAAGACCATGTCCCTTCTCATAACCGTGCTTAATGATCATATCGAAAATTATATGCATTATTGCTCGAGTCGAATAATTCTGAAATGTTGAAGTTTAGTTGGTATCGATTCATTCAACAGGGTGGCTGTAATCAAAGAATCTCACTTCAGAGCCCTCTGGAGAGAGAGAGAGAGAGAGAGAGAGAGAGAGAGAGAGAGAGAGAGAGAGAGAGAAATAATATCAAACTGGAGGGATATGTTTTACGTTATAAATTTTACCATTTGACCATTATATGTTTTACGCATACTTTGCGAGAAACAAACAGCTCCAAAATTTACCCATATAGTCCAATGCAGCCCTCATTACGCAAACTGATCACATAACTAACTGTGAGATCTTTTATGATTTTCCGACATGAATTGTCTGAGTGTGCTTTGTTGACAAAGTTATTTTCCGACAACTATAGAAACGTGTATCAATACCACGGTTTGCATGAATGAAATACACATTCTATTGCTTGTGAGATCAATTCAATTTCAAAACCATTTTCATATAGCGTTCTGTCACTGATTACTTGTAACCACTTGTACCCTTTATCGGTTATTTAAGTAAATTTTAACCGAAACGAAACAAAAATCAACACCTTTGTTAGTCTGAAAAGCATTTCTCCTACATATCCACTCTCAAGGGGGCTCTGAATAGGAACAGATGAAAACTACCTGGTATTAGTTAGATCACGTTAACCAATTGCAGTACACTTCTACCCCACAGCAAGTGAATTGTCATTGAATTTATATAGGTATAAATAGATTTACAAATTTATTGCAAGTATGCTTCATATTGATTATAAACAACATAATAAATATTTGTAACCTATGTGTGTTTGACAAAGATTCAGAGAATTGTCTGGAAGAAGAACAAGAACTCTTTCAGAAATGCGAATGTTTTCAGACCTGGAATGGAAGAGTAAATTTTTGATTGCGATAAGCTTGAAGCATCCATAGTGATTGAAATCAAAGCAAAATCCCCTTTGTGTATTGTTGTTAAAATAAAAATAAATATCTAATCTACTGAAATTGTGGCTTTTAGTATTAAAAGGAAAATAATGAACTTCCTCATATGGGAACACATTTTCTGTTGGTATTCGAAAATTATGTCCATTGAGATGGATGCTAATCAATAGGGTCCAAAGTGCACTCTACGCAGCAGTGCCTCCAAAATCTCTAAAGTTAGTTGAAATGTTTTCCGAAACAGCAGCTGTAGCGATAACAGCTCTTATAGCTGTGAAGCATTGAGACGATATTCATATAATCGGTTCTTATACGATAACGTAAAACAAGAAGCACAAAAAGCGAAATACTTCCATTAGAATTGATTAAAAACATTAAATTCTTAGAAATTTATTATTGAAAAGAAATAAAACGTAATGCGCCTATATACGCAACGAGAAGTAAATGTATATTCATGTTGAAATCAAGTGTTACAAATTAAACATTGCCCTGATCCAGGTGAAACGGGAGTAATTTAGATCATTCTTCGGGGATTTTAAACCCTAAAAACGGTAGTTTCGCTAGTTAAAGAAATAGTTAATGCATAATTCCTAGAGGGAGTTTAAAAATTTAGTTTGTTCGGAGGGGGGAGGGAAAAACAACAACAACGTCTAGACAACAGGGAACGATATACACGAGAAAACTCGCGAGATCTATTTGTTTGATGGAACACGTAACAAAGTAGGAGAGAGAACAAATCGCTGAAGAGGGAAAAACTTTTATAATTAAACCTAATGCAAAATATCGCTCTTTCACAAAATGCTCATTCTCCGAGTTCCCAAAAGTTCCCTCTCCTTTGAGAGAAATATTGCATTTTCCTTAAGAATCTCTGCCTTTACTCTCAACTCATTACAACAAGCAGAAAAGTTAATTAGAGAGCCGCAAAGATCTTAATTAGTTCAAATTGAGCTTGTTATCTCTTTCTTTTAATTTTAAATGGAGATAAAAAAAATATTCAGAACACGTGAAAATAATTTTTTTTTTTTTTTGCAAAAATATTGTTCTTTTTTTGTTCTCCTCTTGATTTTATTACGGATTAAAAAGAAGAAAGGGTATATTTTATATATTGTTATTCTATTTTTCTTTTGATAAAGATACTATTTTAATTGCTTGTTTCGTTGTTTATGGGTTTTCTTTTATTTTTATTTTGTCTGTTTCCAGAGAATTTCAAACGACTCTTTTCCAACCAATCGAGACGAATTGTCGTTCGGTGACTTGGGCTCTAACTGCCGATTTCCAAAGCAATTTAATTATCGAGGAATAGTTTTATCATCAAAGCGAATGTTCTGTGAGAAGATATAGGATGTTCTCGAGAGTACTTTGTGTAATAGGGTTTTTACTTGGATCTATTGTGAAATTGGATATTATTTTTTTTCGTGATGTCCGTGGTTATACATGATGTTAAGATTCCAACCTCTGAATAAAAAAAAAACAATTCTGATCAATAAATAATTTTACTGTTGGCCTATAAAGTTGTTTAAAAACGTACGATAACTGTTAATAAAACGTGGTTGACCGAGTTCTACGGTTTGGAGCAAATCACTCACATTAAAAAACAAAAATGTATATGATAATACAGTGATATCTCAGATTACGATTTTTTTTTCGGATAACGAAGATTTTTTCGTGATTTTGCTTCCTCGACTAACGAATACGGATTTGGTTAACGGGCATTTTTGTTGATGTGGATACACGCGCTAACGTAAAACAGCCGCATCGTGAGCTGAATTTTTGCTCCAACCATCATGAGAAATCAGAATTACTGTCATTCGAGCCTGATTTACTCATGTCCACCTCGGAATCTTTTACAAATGTGCAGGGTGACTCACACATAGAACCATCCCCAGAAAATAAGGTGTATTACTAAAGATATACTTGTAATTATGTAGGCTATTTGGTAACTGACCTTGGATTATGCACTGTGTGTTAGAGTAGCTTTAGTTGTGATCGGAACAGTTGTTCAAAGTGAGTGTCGTTTTCTTGAAGGCATGTGGCCACTCATTTAATTTTTTTCTTGACGCGTTGCATTGTACCTTCGGTGAGTGTTCTGATCTCAGCAGAAATGCGATCTTTTATGGACGAATTCTCGCTTTCTTTGACGCCCTTCGACATGTTACACAAGACTCCCCATCAGGAAATTATTTCTAGATTAGACTCAGCAACCCTTAAAATTAATATATGTCAATGTTAAGCAATTGCATTCATCCACTACGGAATTATTATCATATCCATGGGGGTCGGTTCTATAAAAATCACCCTGTGTGTACCTCCACTTCTCCTTCTAAAAATTTGAACCATTTCATGTAAAATGAAAAATTTAGCTAAGAGAAAATACATTGAAAAATAAGGATGTGTGTATCCACACAGAGAGACTCTTAGCGTCAAACTGAACAGTCTGGACATTCTATATGTCTGGACTTATATTTTTCATATTCAAATCCATCCTAATCTCTATGACACAGAAATAAGCTGAACAAGTGGACAGAGATATCTTCGTCCAATCCGAATATCGTAAATACCCAATTTTAACTGGTAATGTGAATGTTTTGGACTCTTCACACACATAATCAGCATGTTGGATTTGTAATTACAGTAGTCCCTCCGTATTCGCGGGGTTTACGTTCCAGGAGTGACCGCGAATACGGAAAATCTGCGAATATCCCAAACCCTAAAATTTTGTACTTTAGGCATTTGATTTTTATAGTATCTACTTTGTGTGGAAGAGAAGGCTCCAGTGATTCAAGGCGATACTTTCTGGAAAGAACAACATAATGTCTGTTTTAGTAGTTACTTCCAAATTACAGTTAATTTGTTAGAGTATAGTAACAGATTTTCTTTTACCAATTTTTCCACATGTGAGAAACGTACCGCAGACGGATATATTTCATGGAAACAATCTATTGCCGATTTGAACTTATGAAACCTGTGTTATGTTGCTCATAATGAACTTTGTCTTCTAAAAAATTCTCAGGATTTGCAGATTAAATAACGACGGCTACAGTGCTGAAGTTCATCGCACCCACAGAAAAACAACATTTCATACATAAGAGGCATCTACATGCCTCTCACGGCTATATAGTAGCAGGTGTACTTAAAGCAACAGCTGATCGAATCTCACATTACTTTTTCTTGTATATTTACTGTAGATTCATTGATGCCGTAATAACGGGAAACCGCAGCAATGAAGCTAACCTTTGTCAATACTTCGAGTTCTCCCTGCAAGTTTTTCACTTTTAGAAACATTTAAACAGCCTTGTATATATATTAGAAACAACAGAAAAATCTTTTTAAAATTTTTTTAAACGTTTATTTAACACGCACAACTTATATTTTGATCCGAAACGAGAATTATATTACCTCAACAGTGTTTTTAAAAACAAAGCAGGGAAAGGGATCGCGAATACAAAAACCACGAAAATGAAATGCACGAACACCGAGGGCCTACTGTACTGAATTTTCTGACTCATAATCCACGTATTATGTGCTAAAATGACCTCGGAATTTCTTAGAGCAGATCGTATTCTTCTTCGTACTTTTTTCTAAGACGCTATACATTTTTCATGATTAATGTAAATATTTTTTTGGAATTAATTTGTAAAAAGTAATTGTTCAAATATTTATAGATGATATACACGTAAATTACAGTAAATCGTCGAATTACTGTAATTTACAGTCGATTTAAAAAAAAAAATCACGTAACAATCCATTTGTTCCATTCCTTAAAATTTCGCTATTGACGAATCAAATTTTCACATGCGGATTTTATGCCGCTGCAATGGTATTTTTTCTCTAAGCAGTGAAATCGGCACCGGCGAATTAATACGACGCCGCGGACTATATGCAAGGAATTTATGGTAATTTCGATACTTTCTGACAAGGCCACAACAGGCAAAATGCATTCTCGTCTTGGCTGCTGTAGGGATCGGACTTGATTTTATCGTGCTCCCTCCCGATATCCAGCCAATAGCGGTAGTTTTATCCATTTATGGTTGTTTATATTTTGCTTTACAAAAAAGTTCTCGAGTTATAGGGCTTTTTTACATATTATGATATTCGTTTATATATGTTTTATCTTCTTATTCTTATGTGAACTATTTGGATATTTGCATTCCTACAAAATCACAGAATACTGGTTGTTTTTTTACTTTATCTTCTGGAACGTTCTATAAGTTTTATAAATTAACGTGTGGATTTGCTTCCAAATGCGTCAGCGATATTTTCCGTCTAATCGTGATGAGGTTGAGGCTATATGAATACTTTTTAGTTGAGTTAAAACTCAATATACATAAATATCGTATTTCTCTGTACCGATAACGGTGAGCACGACGTCGAAATTTCTCGTCCTCGCCTTCTTGAAATCGACTCGACACCTATAATGGCCCTCATCCTCCTCAAGCAGAGGTTTCAGCTGCAGAGAGGATGGTCTGTGAGATATGCTGAGGTAAGCCCTGTTATTGAGCAAGTCGCTGGCCGCATGCCTGGCCTGATCCAGGCTGCCCCTTCTTGCGTCAAGGCTGTACAATGGCGTAGTTGATTCGTCCTTGTACCACAAAACTAAGGCAACCGCATCGTCGGAAGTCGGTGCAGTGATGTTGCAAGGCAAGTGAAGAGTCGAACCCGCAACTCCCACTAGCGTCTGAGGGGGTTCTGCGTACAAAAGAAAAAAATAAAAGAGGTCGAATTAGATATATTAAATTGAAATTTAAAAAAAAAAAAACTTAAATTTTTGTTAGTTTTATTTACTGAAAAAATGTTAGTTTAGTGTTAGTGACAAACAAAAAGAAATAATAAGTTTTTTATTTATTAGTAATTCTAAACTACTTGGGAAAATCATTTCTGACAATTCTAAATTTTCATACAAATTCTAATCAGTTTTCTAAAATCAAATTGTAAAACTTTTCAAGCTTTGTAACGATAATCGACGAAGAGGCAATGCCAACAAAAACGCAGATTCTATCATTATATCAGCTTGGCAGGCATATAGATATGCATTTTTATCTCGCTTATTTCTATAATGATACTTGCCAAGCTCTTTTATTTGTTTTCATCCATCTTTTCTCAATTGAGATCCTGTCATGCTATTGAACATTACGTAATTTTACTCCCACGTCTATGTAAAAAATATATAAGGTAAAAATGAACGTTTTGGGTATTTATAAGATTCCAAGTAATAATAATTTTTGAAAATCTCTTCATGATAGTTATTTTTTCCAAATCCAAGATTGTTTTCATCTAAATTCGTATGGGTTTTATTCAATTAAATTTATAGGAGGACGTTCAGATAATAAAAATAAAATGGACATTGTCTTTCCCTCATACGTTACGGAAATCTGGTCCAGGAGTTGCGAATTCGACTCATAGCAAAAACCATCTAAAGCTTAATTCATACATCATAATATATAATTTGATAAAGGAAGGTTGGGAATGTATAGGATTGTTTATGGTTGGGATATATGAGACATCAATTGGAACCCGATACAGATTTTGGAAAGGAATTGATGGAAAACACACGAGCACAGTCAGGAATATTTAGGTGAACATTAGAGAGCAAAACTTTTACAGCATTATAGATTAATTACCCAGTAATAAAGACAAAATATATCATGCAGGGATAAAGCAACAGAGATTTGTGAGAGCAAGGCTTTTACTAAGTGCACTTAGCATTCATTAAACTTTGAAAAATTGTTGAAAATAATTTAATGAATTAAAAGAGATTGATCCGATATTATTTCTATCTTCAAGAGAGAAATAATATCAGATCAGTACACATCTCCTTTAAAATTTTCTATAGCTATAAATACACATATAAATAATATTTCAACAGCGTGCAAAAAATTTCATTCAAAAAATTGGGAATTTGGCACAACGATCTTATTTCAATCAGTAAAAATTACAGGTGACGCTCGTAATAACGGCCATGTGCTTTGGCGGCCGTTCAGTTACAACGACCGGTACGATACGATAGGTCCCAAATGTTTTCCGCTTCATCCCATGGTTTTTTTTTTTCATCCAACATAACGATCTACAAAGATCATTCAATCTACTACAATATCCGAATTCAGCTCGGCGACGCACCATTTTCCTTTCTTACAAAGAAATGAACAAAATTCCATCCTCAGAAGTGTGTTTCCCGCCATTGGTGATTATTGAGAAATTTTTAGTGTTGGTTGGCAACTTTAAATGGATTTGACGACCTTTTTTTAGTTCTATATAATTGGCAACTTCACTTACTTTCAACAATTTTTTGTAATAATTCACAATCTCCGCATGGATCCTGATTGTCCGTATATTTATGAAGCAAATATAGTCGACCTTTTGCTACTCATACTTTTCTACCGGCACAACTTTCGTAGGTCGAACGAAACCCCTTGGGGGGGGGGGGGGGGGTCACACTTGTCCCGCGGGCCGTAGGTTGTGTACCCCTGTGCTAGATGATCTAAAATGATGGTGAAATTCTACTAATAATAGTTGTTTAATGCATTCAAATCCTATACTTACACTATTTTTTTCGTATTAGGAAATACTAAAGTTGATACTAGCCATTTTCTTTCGAGAAATCAAACATTAACTCCTACATTGACGGCCCATATCTATTGCCTGAGTTCAAGAAATTCCAAAGGAAATACCTACTACAAATCGAAATTCGGTTTTACGAAAGACCGACGAGCTCGTGAACAAGGAGAAGAAGAAATGTCTTCCATCCTCATTCTCATTTCCATTTAATTGGCGTTCGTTGCACTGGGTACCCGACCAATTACCTCACCGCTGGCCAGTCGTACACGATCAACACTCGGCCATTAAACGAGCCCGAGCACGATAATTTCATCCACTTCAGTAACAGCCCCGTAATATAAGAGTACTAATGTTTCGAATTTATATCAAAGGGTTCTTCTAGGTTTGACTCGAGACCATAATAGCCCTGCCTTACGATTTCTGAAAGACTGATTTTTGATTAACCTCAAGAGGATTTTGTGGACGATGCGTATTGCTTTTCAGACGAGTTTACTAACCTCACAAGCGAAATGTAATTGAGATTTTTATCATCGTGTGAGGTTTTCCTAGCCTCAAAAGAACAAGTTGTGATAATAGCTACTGCTCCCCATTCTTTATTATTCATCGCTCATGTATAATTAATAAATAATATTCGTAGCCACCATTACGAGTCTCGATGATGGTCAATGAGTCTTGCATCAGGAACGTTTCATATGTGTGCTTTCCCCCGTGGCGATCACGAATCACGCACGAGTCCACGATAGAATAAATACATTGATATTACATACTCCCTAAGGGGTATTCGACGAAACTGAAATCGTAACGTGGAATAAATATCCAGCGCTTTGTCCTCAAGCTCATACATCTTCTCTTAATGATTTACCTGACAAATACAAACCATGATTGAATCCAAATGCAATTATTTTCCTAATTTACAGTAAAAAGAAATCTGTTTTAGATTTTGTTCGGTCCAAAAGAAATTACTAAATTGCCAGAACGTGCTACGGATTTACAATCGGGGCTCTTCAATCTTTCAAATGTCACTATTTTCTTTTTTCAAGACTATTATAGTAATATACAACTTATCGCGCGTTCAATTCATGAAATCTCCTTATCAGGTAATTTTCTGTTATTTTTGGGCACAGCTACAGTTGCTTGGTTTGGCTGAGGTTGCATCAACTTTGCAGGATTAGTACAGAAAAAACAAATCAATGAAATATTTCCATTTTCTTGGCTGTTAGGCCATGGTATGGGATATTTACGTTCGGACGTTTCGCTCACATCTGCGGCATCACATCTTCAAAGGTTCACTAACGCGATATTTCATTGAACGCCGGCATCAGAGTCTAAAACAATATTTCAACCAACTCAACGAGAAGGAAGTTTCTATTTTGTCGGAATTGAGTCTCCGAAGATGCTTGCAGCAGATGGGGGTGAACGTAAATATCCCAGAAAATGCCATAAAAGACCAAAAAAGGAATATATTTCACCGAACGCCTAAACGAAAGCCTAATATAATATTACAGAAAAAAAGTTTCTTTAGAAATCTCAACTTAGTGTGAATTACTTGAACCAGAAAAATTTGTCGACAGTCTCCTTTATTGGTATTCTCATTTTATAAAGTCATTTGCAGTCCAGAGGCAGACCTACCCTGCACGATAGTTTCTCTACTTTAACAACCTGGTTATCTATCATTGGTGTTATCTATCATTGCGAGTTGGCCTGATAAACACAGACATGCTGGTCTGGATCATAATCCTCGTTCGAATTCGCCCCATAACTGCTTGATCACGTTAAGAACAAAACTCTGAGCCAGCCATAGCAATCATTCCACATTCAAGTTTAAGTGCCAAAGTATAACAGCTTATTTCTGAGGCACGGTGCAATGAATCATCAGTTCGGCGGTACGGGATATCCACGTTTCAACAAAGCCGTATAAATAACACGATGTCGAGAATAGTATACTTATTTCCCATCATAGTAGTAAGAAATACATATACAAAAATAGTTATTCGAAGCCATACCAGTGGAAAACACCTAAGACCAAAACCAATGCCGATATACGTAGAACTCCCGATAATTATTGGTAGGTGGTGTATATTTGCATGCAATAAGACATATAGTTACGAAAAAAAATCCAAAAATACTAATTATATTTTCCAACTCTTGTGGCTGTACAGAAAGTAATACCTTATGGTTTATTTACTACTTCCACCACTTAACGAAACGTGCGCATCATAAAAATCCCTCTGGAGGATACCAATGGTTCATTTATTGCAGTATTTTTCAATTTTTCTGAACCCAAGTATCACTAAATATTCTGAAATAAGTCAATTGACCACTGGTTTACTGTATGTGGTCCTGTAATTTTTAATATCATTAATATATATATATTTTAGTACCATTATATTACAGTAAATGTATAGAATTGAATAATTTTCATTAAGTTGGAATTAAATTTCATGTCAGCCTGTGGATCACCTATGGTTCGCGAACTATAAGTTGAGAATTGTCTCACTTGGGTGACCCACAGCACATTTACAGATCACTTAAGTGACTTGCGGTGCATATGAAGATATAGGCACAACTATAGATCACTTATAAGTGATCCCTTCCCCTTTTTCACTGCCTTCAACATACCAGGAAAAGAAAATTTACATAATGTCCACCCCCCATAGAGTTCGTGGGGGGGGGGACTCCCTTGAAAAAAAAAATCAGCTTGAAAATAATTTTTCCTCATAACGATATGATAATTTTTTTTCCGACTCCATGTCCAAAGTGGCTGTTGTTTTGAAGTCGTTGTTCGGAGGTTAAGTCTGTGAGACGTGTTCGGGTCCAACAAAATGATTCCGTCGTTCAGAGGTGTCCGTTAGAGGAGGTTTTACTATATATCACCGTTCGGTTAGGATCTTAGGATGATGTATATATATATATATATATATACAGTCGAATCCAGTTTTAACGAACACCTTTCTAATCCATCAGATTTTACATAGGAACAATGCAAACACCTGGAATTCCTTTATAACGAAGTGATTTCTCCGGTGTCTTGGAATTCGTTATAACGGGATTCGACTGTACAAACAAGGTGTTCTATAAGTATTGATTCGGCTATATCTCATCGACCGTTCGCCGTGGAGGTACGATTCTGATTTAAATAATGCTCAAAATGTGTAAAAAAATGACGCTGTGCCAGTTTGTTAAGTAAAAATACAGTGTGTCGACAGATTAGGAAATTCAAATCCTCATACGATTTCCCTGTCCTCTAATTCCAACTTCCAATTAGAAAACTGTTGCCTGTCTCTTCTGAGATTAACAAAAAAACTCCATGATTCTAACTGCAATATTCAGTGAAATATTTCAATTCAAAAACGGAAAAAAAGTTTCGAAAGGACAGCATCGACTTTTTCCCAACATAGCTTTTAACAAATCTTCTCTTCTTAATTTACGCTGTTATTTCCCAACTTTTCTCGGATTTCCAATTCAAATATCTCAGCAAATATTGGAAAAGTGTAATTATTTTTGTTGGGCCCCAGAAGAGAGAGGACAACAACTTTCTGATAGGAAGCTTCATGACAGGGTGATCGTATTTAATTTAGATTTTTTTTTATTTTCAGACAAATTGTATTTTCACTTTCAAAACTGGTGCAGATTGGTTCTCAAAAACATTTATAGCATTTTTTAAAATTAGAGCGACACCTCAACGACGAACGGTTGATGATCTTAAGCCGGGATTTCCTAGGAGCAGGTTTCCACAGCGCACGCAGCGTGAAAACGCTGATTGGTAAAAAAAAACATTGAAAAAAAAAACCCAGAATTTCAGGTTTTTAACCAATCAGCGTTTCACGCTGCACACGGCGCAAAAGTTCTACTCCTAAATAAACCCGGCTTAAAGGGAGATTTAGGACATACAGGACACCCTGTATATAAAAAACTTCGTTTACAGACTATAATAATTATCAATCCAATATACTTCGAGAATTCAGAAAGGCAATGCTACAAGATCAGCCTTGCCTTTCCGATCAATATATTTTGTATTGATCCGAAATCAATACAGAATATACTTTTTATCATCCAATTTACTGAGGAAATATTTCATCATAAAAAAAGCTTAAGATGTTGGAAAGAAAAAAATTTTAACAAAACAAAAGAATATGATCTTTTTTATTAGTAAAATATACTGAAGATTTTCTTAAGAGAAATGTGTTGTTGTTTCAGGTATTTGAACGTTATCTTTTCTCTCCACACCAGAAAAATCTAGGTCTAAGCAACTCAAGTTTAAACTGAAGATGGTCAAATTAAATCAGAAAATTTGCAATTTAAATTCTTTTAAAATAATATTTGGAGGAAGAATGAGATAAATTCAATTCCGGATTCTCGAGTTATTCAGATGAATTACAAAAATTTAAATAAAGTCGCAGTAAAATTGTAATTCGCAATTTATATAGCATGACTTGGCAATTTGATTCGAATATAATTAATTTAGGTTAACTTTAATTAAAGACTCGTTTCTTCGTAGGAAACTTCAGCAAGTAATGCAATTCCGATATTGATTTACACACGCATTTCATTACCGGTAGCAAATTATGACAAAACGATATCAAAATAATAAGTCACTGATTAATTATGGATATAAAGAAATACAAATATAAGGCCCCAATCAGGCAAAATATCCAAAGAGGTAGCTGTGGAAAAGGATGATCATAACAAATATGGTTGTCGTATATTTTTTAAATACAGCAGCCTAAAATGCAATCATAAAAACTAAAGACCATTTGTACATGACAAAATATAATACAATGCGCATAAAAAATATTTATGGTTGTCTTAGCTAAGAATCGATAGCTTCTGGATTTACCCCAACGTGTTTATTGTATTTCTTTTTAAATTGTCTTCGAATTGTGCCAATTGTTGTCTATTGTGTTAGAATTTACTGCCCCTTGGGGGTAAGCGATTCCATTTATTAACAACCCTATTAGAGAAAAAAAAATCTTGGTTTACAGGACATAACTGTTATCAATGCTTTGCTATCACAATACTGCTACCAGTACTTTAAGAATTCATGAAAAGCACGAAGCTAAAAAAATATATATATATCCAAAATCAATACCGAATGTACCCTTTATCATCCAATTTACTCACGAAATATTTCATCATAGAAAAGCTGAAAACAGATCGCAAAAAAAAAAAATGTTGATAAATCAAAAGAATATGAGTAAATTTGAGTGAATATGAGTTATTTGTAAGGAAGTTTAGAGATTTTCGTACGAAAAAGGTAATTTTGTGTTCCAATGTTATCTTATTTTTTCTCCTCCACGCCAGTAATATCTAGGTCTAAGCAGCTTATACAGGTCTCCTAATGGCGTCACGCCTATTCATATTTCTGGTACATGTTTTCATTTTCGAATAAGATATAGAAATGTGTGTATGCATCATGTGGTAAAGAAGAAAAGAAACATCTAACCGCATCGCAAAGGAGAGCAAAAGTGAATTCTCCGCTCAAGATGGTGAAATTGAATTAGAAAATTTGCAAATTAAATTACATTATTTTTAAATAGTATTTGGAGGGAGAATTAGAAAAAGTCAATTCCCGATTGAAACAGATAAATTACGAATATTATGAAAAAAGGGCAGAAAAATTGTATTTCCCAATTTATATAACATTATTTAGCTAATGTATTCGAATATAATTAATTTAGGTTAAGTTTGATTAAATACTCATTTCCCTGTAGGGAATTTCAGCGAGCACTCCAATTCAGATATTGATATATGATCCACAATATACGATTTCTCACACATTTCATTAAAGATAGCAAACGATAACAAAATTATAAACTGCCGAGTAATTACGAATATAAAAAAATGTATCGAAACCTCGTTTACAGACCATAAATACTACGCATCTTTAGTTACTTACCAATACTTTGAGAATTCCGAAAGGCAAGAGGCTTAAAAAATATTTCTATCTAAAATCAATACCGAATGTATCTTTTATCCTCCAATTTACTGAAGAAATATTTCATCATATATATTGAAAAGCTTAAGAAGAGATCGCAAAGAAAAGAAAAAAATGTTCACGAAACAAAGAAATATCAGCTTATTTGTATAAAGTTTGAAGAAGATTTTCGTACCGAAAACGTAATGTTGTGTTTCAATGTTATCTAATTTTTTTTCTTCAATCAATAAATATCTAGGTTTGAGCAGCTCATATGTATTAAGGAGTTCTAGCTCATACAGGTCTTCTAATGACGTCATGTTTCTTTATATTCCTGTTACATACTTCCATTTTAGAATAAGATACAGAAATGTATTATTTGTGGTACGGAACAGAAGAAACAACCTAACACACATCGCAAAGAAGAGCGAAAGTCAATTCTCCGTTCAAGAAGGTGAAATTAAATTGGAAATTTTCCTCTTTATATTCTTTTTAAATTATATTTAGGGGGGGGGGGGGAATTAAAAAAATTCAATTCCCGAGTGAAACAGATCAACTGCGAAAATTAAGAAAACATGACAGAAAAATTGTAATTATCAGTTATAACATATATAACATTATCTAACTAATTTATTCCAATATATTTAATTTTTAGGTCAAGTTAAATTAAATACTCATTTCCCCGTAGGAAATTTCAGCTAGCACTCCAATTTAGATATTGATTTATGATCAACAATATACGACTATCTGACACTTTTCATTACTGGTAGCAAACTGTAACAAAACTATAACAAAATCGTAAACTATAACAAAATGATAAACTGCCGAGTAATTACGGATAGTAAAAAAATATATCAAAACTTGATTAACTGTTATCAATCCTTTGTTATCAGTATGGTTATCGTTACGGTACTTAAAGTAATCCGAAAGGTACAAAGCTAAAAAAAAAATATGTATCCAAAATCAATACCGAATGTACCTTTTATCATCCAATTTGCTGAAAAAATATTTCATCATAGAGAAAGAAGCTTTAGATGGCCTTTACAAATCGCAAAGAAAAAGAAATGTTCACATAACAAAAACAATATAAGGTTTTTTTTGTAAGAAATTTCAAAGAAGATTTTCGTACGGAAAACGTAATGTTGTTCCGGGTATTTCCACGTTATCTTATTTTTTATCTCTCGACACCAGAAATGTCTAGGTTTAAGCAGCTCATACAGGTATCCTAATGACGTCACGTCCCTTTATATTTCTGGTACATGCTTCCATTTTCGAATAAGATACAGAAATGAAGATGTGGAAAAGAAGAAAAGAAACAATCTAACACACATCGCAAACGAGAGCAAAAGTCAATTCTTCGCTCAAGATGGTCAAAATCAAAGATCATCCCGTGCCACAAAAACTTCCGAAAAACAATAAAAGAATTTTAGTTTAAAATAATACAAAAGGAAAAACTTCCGTTAAGAGTTCCGTCATTGTTTCTTAGTCCATTTTCTTATACTCCCCCTTTTTCTTTCCTATTTTTCAAAGTGACTGGAAACTGGAGAACATTTGAAAGAAATTACATAGATTTTTTTTTGTTTGATTCTTCTCCTTCCACATTTTACTTCAAATTCTTTTTATCTTAAAAAGAAATGGAACATTCTTTTTTGTTGTTGTTTCCTCTCGAAACCACTCCTTCTCGGTAAGCTCAATTACTCTAAAAACATAGGAACAGTAAACTTGATGAAAGAATACACTTTCCTTCTCCTTAACCTCATTCTTTTTTAAATACTTGGGACGAGACTTCTTTAAAAAAAATTGTTCTTTCGTAAGCAAATTAAAAAAAAATATGTATTAGATTCCTGTATTTTTTTAATGAACTGATTATGTGAAAAAGTATAGAAAAATGAAGTAAAAAATGCTCAAGATCATTGATATGGGGATTTTCGGAGCTTTCGAGCGTGAAATTGAGTGGGAATTCTTCAATATAAATGTATCTCCGTAAATGTAGCGATTCGGTAATTACGAGAAAGATTAATATTCACTAATTTTCAATAGTTTGAGCTTTCTTCATACTATCGAATTATCCATTTTTTATAATCAATACATGGAAGATTTTAATTTCGTTACAATCTATATATTATTTACCGATGTTTTATTTTTTATTTGGAATTTTTTTTCATTGGAAATTTTATTCGTTATTCATCTACAAATTAAAGATTTTATTATAATGAATAATTTGATAATTTAATTATAATGAATAAGTTGATAATTTAATTATAATGAATAAGTTGATAATTTAATTATAATGAATAAGTTGATAATTTAATTATAATGAATAAGTTGATAATTTAATTATAATGAATAAGTTGATGATTTCATTATAATTAGAGATTTTTATGATCAATAAATTGAAGATTTTGTACTAATATTTTATTATAATGAAAAACACAGATTTTATTATAATCGATAAATTGGAGATTGTTTTGGCCAGTAAATTGAAGACCTCAATTTTTTTCAATAATCTATGAATTGAAGAATTACCGTTTTTTATTTAGCAAAATTTTTAATTACATAGTTTTTTTAAATCAAAGAGCTGATTTTAGTACTTGATAAATAATTCTGTGAATTGAAGAGATTGAAAAGAAATTAAATAAATTGAATAACCGTTAAATTGATGATTAACAGATATTTTTTTGTATTGTATTCTATTTAGTAGATTTTTTTGCAATTGAATATTTTTATGATTAGTGAATTGAAGATATTTATTATTTTAGGGTAAACAGGATTTCACAACTCTACAACTAATGTGTTTTAGTTTTCTATGATAGTTTCTATCACAAACCTTTGTATAAGTTCAATGAAGAAGTAGATTACAGAATTTTTATATTTAATATAATCACCGATGATGACAGCTCAAAATTTAGTGCTTGTTTACCACTACGAAAGTAAGCACCATGCAAGTAATCTATTACTTTATGAGTTGATAGGGAATGAACTGAAATCTTCTTAATTCGTGTCTTTCATATAATATACGTATATAAGAGAGAAGTTCACCGAACTTCTTGGAAACAGAGATTGTGATTGCGTATCGTTTTATCAAAGGGAAGTAAGAAAGCAATGTCGATGACAGGATTGTAGATGTCCTTAATCCAAACAAAGAGAAGAGGAAGATAAATTCTTGGCTCTTAACTTATCGAAACACATCGTTTTTCATCGGATGTGTTCTGCCTGTGATTAAGCATCTGTGCCGGAGATAATCTCTTCAGCCCCCCCCCCCCGAATGTTTGGTTTATCCTAAGTTCCTGATTTTTATATACATCAACATGGGATTGTTTTTCTGGTATTAGATAAACGTTTTGCAACACGAACAGTGTGATCTGTTTTTTAAAGAATTCAAAAACAAAATAAATTTTAATCTTGAAATAAGTTACTCTGGGGTACACCTGATAAGTATTCTAAGCTTTTAAACAACTGTTTCCTAGTGGTTAAATTTTTTTGTTATTTTCAGGTTTCAAACTTAAAGCTGGTTAACCAAAGGAAGCAGCACTAGACACCCGGTTTCCATGTCTTTCTCTTTAAAATGATCATTTAATATAATTGCATACAATAGTTATTGTAATCCCAGAAGATCGTATTAACTTTAATTAAAGTGTCAAATTGAATTTCGAGTTCAGTTTTTTAAAACTTTACTTATGATCAGGACCTGAATGTTGGCATTTATAGTTTTTGCATTTTCCAATTATTTTTCACTTTTAAGACATTTTTTCAGGTTTTAGGGAATTTTTTTGGCATTTTTATGATATCTTTTCACTTCAGAAAATTTTATTTTTCAAAAAAAATAAAAAATAGGCTAAAAAAACAACAACAAGAATTTCATCACTTCATTTCATTGTATCTTCCTTTATAAATTTTTGTCTTCAGTAAAAATTCCAAGAGCTGGACACACGTTTTACCAAACAATAAATGAAAGTGAATTGAAGCAATTCTGATCCTATACGGGTTGTTCGGAGAGAGGAATTTTCAGTATATAAAAGGGAATATAGTACGTTGCATGTATATAGTAGTTGCATGTACTACGGAGGGAATCTTGAAATCTGTTAATTTTTGTATTGAATGATTTTGATCCGTAGGAATTTTGCATGCAGTAAGACTTCAAAAGATTTGTTTTGATGGAAATATTGAAGATCTGATGACGCACATGATATCAATCTTCAGCATTCTGGTTTCCACCATTCAGTGCTTGCAGAAAAGTATGGAACTTAAGGCCCGTTTACACGACGCAAGCGCTTTAGTTGGTAACTTAATTTTTAGTTGCCAAGTACGATACAACGTATGCATACGATAAGGGCCGTTTACACGGCTTTAGTTGACAAGTGCGCAAGTGCAGAAGTGATTTAGTTGGTAAGTCAGATAAGAACGGTTCTATTTTTTCCGGTTAAGTAGACCTATGCGCATGCGCCAGTGGGCGTGACCTGCCGCTCTGGAGGGGTCTTTTTGCTCTCTCACGGAGGGGTTTATTTTGATCTCAAGCGTGAACCTGTTCATACTCCGTCGTCTCCGGAAGTTTCGCTAGAATTCCGCCGAAATATTGGATGGTGAGGTGGCCAGAGGACACAAGCTTCAAGTTTATTGAAAAATATCTTCACCATGAATGTTTGTTGAACTATAGAAATGGAAATTACCTTGTTCAAACAAGCTAAAATTATTCGATGTTGGGAAAAGTTATGGAATATTCTGTCGACGTGATGTCAGGAGTTATATATTTTTGAATCTTCAATTTTTTTTATCTGGTGGGGAGGATTTATATATTAAAAACTGGAGAGGGGGGTTTCGAATATTTCTCTCGTCCAGAACGAATTTGCTGCCATCTGTTGTAAAAATACATGATCAAATATTCAACATAAAGATGTCATCTCTATAGATTAAATTAAAAAATAATAATGATTTCGAAAATAATTTTTGTTTAATGAATTTTTATTATTTAATTTTTAACCCTTAGAATTTCCTACGAATGCCAAGAATCTTCTCCCGTATTTTCGGCTTATATAATTCATAATTATCTCCTCTTTAACATCGATTAAAATATCATATAATCGGTATTTACAACTTAGAGGAGAAATAGAGAAATCTTATATTTCTTCTCGATGACTTACTTAAGTTTATAATATGTTGTGTGTTCTTTTTTCCCCCTGTGGCGTCATCTCTCGCCCCCTTGCGTGGGTGGCAGAGGCGAAAAAAGGGGACAAGCGAACTGTTTCCCTTGCGTGACCTACTTCTTGCTCAGTGTGTTGCTCTCGCGCAAGTGAGAAAAGAGTTTCTCCTTTTTTATTATTTGGAATTAATATTGTTAACCTATGTAAATAGTTTTTTAAAATTAAATGAACTTAAATATTATCAACCGTTTCTTCAATTAGAGTCAGAATATACATCGTCCTCACTGTGTATCATATAACTATACCCCCCTTGAGTAAGTGAAAATGAATAAATTTATATTCTTTAAAAAAAATATCATATAATGTGGCTCTGATCACAGTAATCGTAAGTTCTACCTGATCATCTTCACCCACCAGCTTTAAAAAAAGCACCTCTCTGAATGCCAGATAAATAAAAAATTATTACTATTATTCTCCCGCGCGTTGTGCGTCTGTCTCTCTCCGTGGATTTGAGTAGACTGAAGCGCGCATGCGCTAACTGCGCTCACCTCCGTAAAAATTATCCAATGAGCGCCTACGTACCACTTAACGTGTGGACGGTTTCAAGAAGAATCGGTAAGTTGAAATTAAGTTACCAGCTAAAGCGCTTGCCTCGTGTAAACGGGCCTTTATTCATGCTATCGATAAAGTCAGTGCGCTAAAATTGCAAATTTTCTAACCCACTCATAAATTATAAATTGTTGGTTTGAAAAATTAGGAAGTTTATGTTAGGAATGAATGTGATTTTCAATAGATACTATAAGAATTTTATTTTTACCTCCATTCAATATTTATGACGGGCTCAGTTTCCAAAGAAATTTGTTTTGTTATTTTAATAGCATTTTCTGACGTTTCGAGTAATTTTTCTTTTAGTTTTAAAAGAATTTCTTTTCAATTCTTGCGTCATTTTTCAAGATTTCTTAGGTCAACCACATCCGGACCTTGCGTATGAAAATCAAATCATTCTTGTCGCACCACGGTCATTTTCGGAACACGAGGGTTAATCAGACCGACAAACCAGTCACGGCCCAGGCTCTGTCCCTCCAGGGATATAAGCCTTTTACCCTTGCGGGTTGGGTCGCGCTGGGGAGAGGTTAATCAGATCGGCACCAACGGTTTCTTTGCTAAGTCAGAACGGCAGCGTTCGACATTTTGACTTAGTCACCAACAGGTTGGAGCGCTAACCCCTCGATATAGGACACTGTGGTAGCAATCTTTATCTGTGGTCATGTTGCACCTTTTCTGTCGCACACGCGCATCAGGAAAGTAACAATCGGATATTGAACTCCCGACACCTTCTAACATCCTTTGGTACTTTAGGTGAGTATCTTTTCCACCTGGGCTACCACACCTTATATTTCTGTTATTTACTTTTTCATGTAGAAAGTCTAAAAATTTGTGGGGAAAAAAATCTCTCAAATATACATTATACATTACAACATTTTGCGTTACAAATGACTTCAATAAATCCAAATGGGATATTTTTCCAAAAAATGAAATAATACAGCAATAAGCCAATTCCTAGACTATATTTAGTCAGAAATCAGTGTGAAATTTTCTATTTTGATATAGAAAATCAAGAATACTCAGTCCTTTGCTGTCAGAATGGAATTCTTGATCAGATTACGCAAATCACACCACCTGAAATCGATTTGCAAATTCTTACGAAATAAATGCTTAGAGAGAGAGAGACGGAGAGTGAGAGAAGCGAGCACGAATTACATTTCATTCTTTTACCGCTTTGATAGGTTGGGTAGACATCAACAGCGAATCGATAATTTCTCGGGAAAAGGTGTGGGGGAGAGGCAAGTAAATTGAATACAACAAGACACTTTCTGAACCGAAAATCATTACCTTTCGCCTAGAGGAAAACTCAACCACCAGTGGTTACCGCCGTGTCGAAAGTTTTTAACTGGGCTTTTGTATGTGACATTGACAGATCGGGCCTTTGAAAACTCCCATTCCCCCGAACAGCAGCAAAAAAAAACCCTTAGGGCCAGATCGCAAGAAGCGAGAGAGAGTTCTTAATGAAGATATTTGAGGCATCTTTAAAGAGAAGAAGAAAAAAAGTTTGCGTTGGAAAAGAGATATATATCTTTCTATATAGTTCTTTTTTGCCTTCTATTTTGTTTTTCGACGCCAATGACGGTGACGTAAATTACATACTACCACATAAGATCCGAAAAGACCATCTGAAACACTTTGAAGTCCAGTAAGAGAAGTGGTTATTTTCTCTGTCTGACGGCGCTCCCGGAGAGTGAAGTGCTTTCCAAATGAGAAAATAAATAATAAAAAAAATAAAAATAATAATAACAAAACGTGACCTGGAAGACAAATTTCCTAGACTGATTTAATCGAAAACTAGATAAATAGATTCTTACTTTTCTCACTACAGTTTAGGCATTCCTTGGCTACCGCAATTCAGCTGACAAGGATCTCAAGTTCAGGAAGCATCAAAGTATTTTATTTCTTTTATGGTCTTTACAGCTTCTCCTTCTTATTTTTTTCTTTTTCTCGTAAGTTATATCACTCATTTTTAGGCTACCATTTTACTATGCCTATTTTACTTTGGGAGATCGGTAATGACAGATAAGACCGGTTGTAGTCTAAGAATCACCGACCATGGAAAGTAAAAATAAAAATTTATTTATCATTTATCTTTTCTTTTTTTTTTACTTTCCCGGCTGTTGACCAGAAATTTATATAAGAAAAACAAATAAGAAGAACGTACACTAAACGACGTTCGAATATAAATCAGTCCTCTTATCAGTTCTACCATTTAAAAAAAATTATCCCGAGTTAATTGCGTACGTATATATGCATGCGTAACGCAAGGAGATAGCATTAGCGATGTGGGTACCGACCACGGGTATATATAGACATGCTTTGGTTCTTTTGGCAGAATAGCAATAAATATTAATTAAACAAGAATTAATGAAGTTATGAGAAGATAGCATTATCTTACTTAATGAAAGTCTGAAAGAAATGACGGTAGAGAGACGCGTTGAGAATATTATAAGTGAAATTATTCCATGTATTGACTTGGAATGGATGTTGTCTGATGAGTAATTGTGATTATTTCACGCATGCGGGAGTCCCCAGTAAGAGAGAGATTATTCTGTTTTCCGGTAATTAAGAGCTAAAGCCCATGGTATTAATAAGCGTGTCTGGCAGTTATTAAAAAATCATGCGTTAAGTAATTATGATATTATTTGATCGTGTATATATCGGGTTGCCGTCGAACTAATGAGAGATAAGTGTTTAATTTTGGTATATTAATGATCAGACGTAGACCCATGCACAAGTGTGTATTAGAATTCTTGGACGTCTGAGTTATGAAGACAACAGCAATAAACTTGAGAAGTTAAGGGATAAAAATTAACGTAGAAATTTGTATGCAAAATCAGTCTGTGGAAACTTGCGCATAAACATCTATTCATGTCAATATTTAGCGGTTAAAATTTTAATTTTCAAAATTAAATTTTTAATTTCATTTTATTAAAAATTCATTTCATTAATTTCATTTCATGCAAAGATGAGACTACTGCACTTTCTGGCTTCCAATCGATAAATTGTAAATAAGTAAAAGTTTCAAATGCTTGTATTATACAGCAAATATTTACCCCGTATTAATAGAATGGAAATTTGCTGATATATGTGTGTGATAAAATGCTTGATTTTTGCAACTTTTTCTTGTCCTGAAAATTTTTGAGACCTAGACACTTTTAGCAACGATTATACATAATACCCAAGTGTCATCGGAAAATTTTATAAATGTTGAAAAATTACGATCACTTTAGCCGTTGATTATACATAATAACCACATGTCGTTGGTTATAGTTAAATTTTAATTAAAGTTGCCGAGTGAGAGTTCATTATATTGGGGTACAATCTTAAAATTCATCAATTAGTGATTCGAAATATCGATGTTTGATTGCAGAATTCATCAAATAGGAGTTACTTATATCAGGGTCCGACCGCAGAATTCGTTAAATATCAATATGTTTTACTGGGGTCGTTATATCATGGTACGAGCAAAAACTTCGTGAAATAAGAAACAATTATATTATGGTGCGAACTTAAAATTTGTTAAATAAGAGTTTCTTATATCGAGGACCGATTTCAGAGTTCGTCAAACTGGAAACATTTCGAGGATTTTTTGGAAAAATTCATTAAATTAGAATTAATTATTTCCTGTTTTGACTCTGGCTCACACGTACGGTCATCTAAAGAATAAATCTCATCGCGGAACTTCAACAAATTTACCATATTTACTGATGCAAAATGGCAATTATGCATAACAGCCAGCAAATGTGACGAATTTGGTGTGATTTATTCTGTTTACCAACGACGCTTGGATATTATTTTACATAATCACTGGATTAGATGTGTGTATGATGTAAGTGATGTATTTAGAAAAATCTATCAAACTTACCAAAATGAGGATGATTATGCATAATTTTTAACCGGCTCTTATGCATAATAACAGGATTAATCACACATTTACCGCTACACATATATTTTTTCGGAAACTTTTGGTGGAAAACCCCATATACTAGTAGGTTTGCTATGCCATTTAGAGTTGCGCAAGGGTACTACAGCTGACTAGATAAGGATTATCAGATTATTTTTCTTGTCAGGGGTCAGTGATAGGACTTGCGATCTCTGAGTATAATTTGATAAGTATCAAGATAAATAGAAAACGACATGTTCCATACTACAAACGAGTTGATAATAAATAGCTACGGCAGATTCCAGGTGAACTCATCCTTGCGTGAGGTCACGAGTCTCCTGCAGCTATTGACCATAATGTCTCGACCGCACAAACTATGCATCATACACCGCCCACGAATACAACAATGTTCAGTCTATATACATTTACTTCCAAGGGAGTCCGTTGGTACATGTATTGTTAGTATTTGAGGGACCACCTGTCCCCTTTGGGATTCATGCCACTAGAGAGAGAGAGAGAGAGAAAAAGCGGAAAAAGTTAGTTGGTCCCAAGTTTAGCCTGGATAACGATTCTTCATCTTGGGTGGGTAACAGCATGACGCCTCCAACACGTCCGAGCAATAATTTATTTCTTGTGGGAATTGAATAATGAATGGATATAACAGTACATACTCACACGATTAGATGATTCAGTGTTTTTTTTTACAATATGGATGTACAATAGTATACATCAGCTGGACCCATGTTGAATCGTACGCAAAAGAAAATTGAATATAAACTTGAACAGTAAAAAGTTTTACGCAAACTCGGATTTCATTTTCAGGCCGGGATTACAATATAAAAGTATGATAAAAGATATTTATAAAACATGAAGAAAAAAAAACAACCAATAAGCCTAATGGTTACATTCGCTCGAAGGCAACTGATACGTTTATTGGTTTCATTTTTCAAGTTTTATCAAAGAGCTTTTAAAAAATTTCTTTAGTGTAGTGTTAGCTTAAGACCGGGATTACACTATAAAAGTTTCATAAAATTTCATTTATAAAACTTGAATAATTCAACCAATAAGGTTATCGGTCATATTCGAGAAAATGCAACTGATAGCCTTATGGATTGAATTTTTCAAGTTTTATAAATGAAATTTTATTAAACTTTTATTGTGTCATACCGACCTTAGGCCGAGATCACACTGAAAGTTTGATAAAGTTCTTTTATAAAACTTTAAAATGCGACCAGTAAGCGTATCGGTTATGTTCGATCGAATGGAACCAATGGGCTTATTGGCTGTTTTTTTGAAGATAAATTATAAATTTTTGGGCCGCATTCTCTTTTGTGTCACCTGCGCAGTCCTGTTCTTTCTCTGCGCACAGAATTTGATATCTCGATATCTGTGCTTAATGGCAAAATAAAATGCTACCTTATACAACAGGGATCTCCAACCTTTCTCGAGTCGCGAGCACTGCCTATGCTTATAGTCAAACATACACACTTACGATAATGGTGCTCAGCCTTTAGGAGCCTTCATTCATTCATTGTTCAATGATGTTTCTTACACATTGTATAATACTGTATATTTGCCAACAGGATTGTTTTCGGATATAGTCACCATTCGGTTGTGGTTATCAGAAACTCAGTTAAGCGGCGTGGACTGTATGTTTGAAACCAAATGACCGGAATCCCGTTTCATTAAAAATACAGTATATTCCTACTCGCGTAAAAACCGTAAGAAAAATAGTAATTTTTAGGGCTTTTTTTCATGTCTCATTTCTGTGACTATTTCCTATCTACTTCGGACGTTAAAAACATGATATATGTTGAACTCGAGTAACAGTTTACCAAGCATACAGTTTTGCCGCAACGAAAGCGGACGCGAGCATAAATATATATTACTGTAATGGTTAGAACACTTTCGTCTCTGATTTATGATACAGCATTACCTTGCCCTTTTTTTTTTTCGTACCATCCAGTTATTTTTTTTTTCTGCCCGCTCCATCTCCTAGTTCTGAATTAGAACGAATGGTCGGTCGGATCTTCTTTCAGAATCTACGAGTATACGTATACTTGCTTACGTATATATCTACGGCATGTTTCGGGAGTCCACTTTGAAATAGGCTACACGAATTAGGTTTGTTTTTCCCTTAAAGTATATTTACCTTGCAAGCAGAGCCAACCGAGCTCGTTGGTGATATCAAATAAATTTAGATTTTGGGGTTTTATTTATTTATTTTTTTTTTATTCTTCCTTCTCATTTCGATGTAGTTGTGGGTTCAGGTAAAATAAATAGAATGGGAAAGCGTTAGCGAATATCCGTTCCCATAAAATTTTCCAATGCAAATATTTATTTGCTATTCCTAAGTGAATGATGGTTATTTGCATCATCATCAACATCGTATATTTACCAAAAAAAAAAGGGCTTTTCTGACTGTTTTTTAAACAGGTTTATATGCATTTATATGCTTTTCTAATTTCGTCTTTTTTTTCAGTTTAATTCGCTTAATTTTAACGTTATAAGAAATTTAAATATTTTGTAATTATAATTTTTAAGCTTTTTATTTTTGAACTGGGTCTATTTTTTTCAAGTTTGATACATGTCACACTTCCTAAATCCTAAATCCTAAATGTGGCACACTTCGGCCACATTAAAGCGAAAAATATTTTAGTAATTTATGTTTACAGCGGTTTGTATGAAATATTAACTTGACGGCAGTATTGAAAAAAAAATCGGATTTGCTTTAGTATAAATATTTGGTCTTTAAAGTCTCTCTTAAAAGAAGGCTCACAGACCTCCAGCACCACGTTTTATATAAACGCAGAAATTTGGACACCTGATACTTTCTCTTCAGATAAGGTAGGCCAGATGGCAGCACTTCTCAAACACGAAACGTGTAACTAGTATCATAAATAGGTTGGGACACAGGTTTCTAAGTGGGGTTCCGCATGATCAAACGCCACGACACCCTTATAAATCTCGGAACCCGGAGAGCTTACAAAGAAGGAAACTTCCTTGCTACTTACTAATAACTTGCAATGATGTTCTTTATTTCCAATTTTAACAGGATAGTGTCGTATAAAAAACAATCTGACCATACAGATGACTAAACAGCTTGGAAACTAACACTATATTTTTTCACTTTGAGTTTTCGAATCAGAAGTTCATGGAAGTCATTTTCTGTTTCATCAGGTAATTATGAGTTGTAAAAACGATGCTTTTTTTGGTAAATTTTACATCCGCTAGAAGTGAGGATTCTTGAATCAGAATTTACGTGAACTTTAAGAGACACCCATGGCCATCTTAGCACATCCAAGTCCCATCCAAGCACGTCACGGGACCTCTTACGTCTGCACAACACTTTTCGGTATGCATAAATATGTTAGAAACTACCCTGAGAAATATTCACGAGATGCACATGAATGGTGTAGTGGTAGTATATTAATTTAAATATATTTTTAAATGTGAGAAAGTTAATGTACCCGGTCGGTCTCGTTGGTTGCAACACTTATCAAAATCAGTGACAGTTAATAATATAAAGTGTCATGTAAGTATTCCAATGCAGTCGACGAACGTTATAACGACCAATCGTCAGTGTTATTCGAGAAAATAATTGTAAAGAGCAATTTCACTCCTCCATAAAATTTTAACGGGCAATTTTATAAAAAGAGGACATTTTTTAAATTAAAAACAGAGAGATAACGCTATAGAAAAATACCTGCAATTTTAAGCCGTACTTTTACTCTTCAACAAAATTTGGAGGAGTAAAATTCAATTTTGGTGAGTGAATCCCGCATCTAGATGCGTATTGGTGAACACTGCCATACGTTATTACATTACGACCTTGTCATTATAAAAAGCAGTACCCAATATCCAAAATGTTTTCCTATTAATTATGCTTTCTTGTAACAAATACAATGACCTATAAAGATCATTTAGTTCAATGCAACGTTCGAGCTAGTTCCTACCCCTGCTCATTTTCTTTTGCTAAAATATCAACGAAATCTTTCCTAAAGGTGTGTTTGACTTTGAATTCGATAATGCTATGCGAAAACACGATGGGAGAACATACCTAAGTGTGACAGTCACATGACTGACCCCTCCATTTCTCAAAGGCGGTGTTTCTCGGAATCAAGAATAAGGAGAAATGACAAGAAAGGTCTCAAACCCGGTGTGAGGACATGTCCGCTAATAGACATTCATAATGAATTATTTTCCTTTAGATAAGGAAAAATACACAGACAAGTGCACTTGTGTTTTTCATTTTCAAAATTTTCTTGCTCACATTCATCCAACTTGACTGTCTGAAATTCAAACCGATGTGCCCTCTTACACCTTAGCATGCCATGCAGCGAGTTATAATAAGCCAATGTAAGGAGCGTCGACTGTAAACCGAACATTCGATATTCAGTGGTTCTTGTTTATTCTTCTTGAAATTAAAACTTTTTGCCTAAATAACCAATTGTTTGTTGAAGGAAAATTTAATTTCAGTCTTCAGCATTTTGTTTACAAACGGTAATCATATCATTAAAATTTAAGCCTTGCCCGTACCCGACTTTGACTTCATGGGATATGCCAGGTAATACTGTACATGTTGTTTGTAAATACATCGAAAAAAATATATGCACTAATTTAAATGAGGATATCATGTGTGTAAATTTCTTCATGAATTATTTTGCAATGAACGCTTTCTCGCAATCTTATATGAGCAAAATAATTGATAATGCCTTCAAAATCTAATTTTGAGTTATCTATTATTCAATACGCAATAAAGCGAAGATGACAGTTTTGAGAAATAGACGACTTTATGACAGTTTTTTCTTGTAAAACACTTGAGCGAACTGTTGATTTAATCTTTTTTAATGAGAAGAATGATCTTCCTCAAGAACACAGTTTGATATTGGTTATGTTGTCAATGATTATTCAATGCTGTTTCAACATTTGGAAACATCTCTTCTAAACCTCTAGCGTTATTTAACGTTTGTGGCATTATGCCACCAACCTCAACCAAGAATGAAAATTGATACAGTTCGTGTGAAAAAGTGTTTGCAACGACAGATCCATATAGTTTTGCATTTTGAATATACGAAACCTTTCATAATGATTCAGGGGAAAAAGATGTGGAATATTGGAGAATAAAACAAAAAGACTATAATACATTGAAACATATTTTGTAGCAGAGTTAATATTTCAATAGGTGCGTTGTACATGCTGTGTTAAGTCTATTGGTAATTGTTATAATATTAAAATTGATATTTAATAGGGTTTGCTAATAACTGACACTTTGGAAATTGTAGTATGTGGTTTAGGAATTCTTTGATTTCCAAAATTTTACCAAATAAAATTTAAAAAATTTGAGTAAAGTATATACTATTATAAATTTGCCACCCCCCCTCCCCAAAACGTCAAAGCTCAATGTCCATGTTGCGCATGCGTAAATCGGGCTCCGAGCTTGGGAGTATTTTTTACACCCAGTGTACGTTTTCTAAAATTATATCAAAAACTTCTGATTTATCCTTACTTTGGGAGTATTTTTTTCTAACAATTGTAGTCTATTCAAAGATATTTTCTTCTTGCTATAATAATTGTGACTTTATTCACACCTGGGGATGAGGAACCGAGCCAGAGTTTTATGTTCACCTGATATGAACATTCCGATATTATGACCAATGCAATAGATGCGTAAAAACGTGACAAGAGATGCGTCGTCTAAGAGTATCTCTAAGTAAATCTTGATATCACAAACAGATTCTCTCTCTCCGGGCAAGAAGACCTCTCGTATAATGAAATGTGTTTCAGACCAGGAATGATTTCCCAAAAGAATACAAAACTCTCACGGAAAGGCCATCGCTGAATAAGTTCCTTCCATGATGCGGTATAAGACAAGCATCTCCGAGATGTACCGAGCATAAAATATTTTATGTATAACCTTCACGTCGTCGAACTAAATTTATTTTTTTTTTACGACACGTGACTGTTGCCGCATGGGAAAGAAGAGTTTTAAGCTGCAAGTAGTCATTCAGAAAAAGAATCTGAACGGAAAATGAAACTTATACTTCTCATATGAGTATAAATAAATCATATCAACATAAAGATTTCCATGCCTTATGCCAATTATCTCGAATTCCCATTGTAAACATTCACATAGAATTCCAAATTGCAATATAAATAAGAAATGCATAATACCATTTATTTCAGATAAAAACTTGATTTGATGAGTATTGATCATCCATACTGGTAAATGGTATTTATCTTGGTAAATAATGTATATGTTACGGTAAATGTGATAGATCATATGTATATATTATACATAATAAGTTGTTATCATGCATACTTACCAATCGTCTTGGTGAGTTTGATAAATTTATCACTTTTACCAGCGATTATGCATAATAACCAAGTGTCGTTGATAAATTTGATAAATACTTAAGTTTATCGATTTTATCTGTAAATTGTTAATTAATTAATATTGTTAAGTGGCTATTGTGTGTGGTGTATTGGTATTGTTATCGGTGTGTAAATATGAAAAAAAAATCCAAATAAGTCTATTATGTGTGTGTTGAATATAGTTGGACACCGATATAATGCTAAAAAATTTTGCGATTGTACCCCGATATAATGATAAATAATTTTGCGATCGTACCCTGATATAATGATACAATACATGTGTATGAATTATAAAGAAGAGTATATCCTATAGTACAATTTTTAATGCTTTTACCAACACCGCGACACTTGGGAATTTTGCATAATATCCGGTAAAAGTGATTAATTTAGAGAAAGTTATTAAACTTATCAAAATGTTCGGCGATTATGTATGATAGCCATTTATGTATAACAACCGGATTTTTATCACTTTATCATAATATATACATATAAATTCTTTCTGATATGTATCTAGCTGTTTCGAAACTTTCTACGAAAAAACCACTTTTTTCTGTATACAGGGTGTCCTTAAAGTTCTAATGAAACCTTTACCTCATCAACCGTTCGTCGTAAAGGGCTATGGGTTCAATTTAAAAAAATAATTCTAAGAATGTGTTCAAAAATTCATCACGAGAGGGAATTGTTTTTGTAAAGCAACTTCACCGATAGTGAATGAAGTGTTTCACAAAATTTTACCAATGAAAACCTTATAAAGCTCTTGTAACAAGAAAATTCAGAAACTGAACTGTTGATCTTATACCCCTGGATTTCACAGGACGCTGATTGGCCTATTTCCAGTAGTTTGTTTTGTTGCAGTGCCCTCCGGCGGACAAAAATATAAACTATTTCTTTTTCTGTACCAAAAAAAAAAACCCCTTTCGTTAGAATAACATTTTTTGAAAAGCGCTTTCAAATATTCAAATTCCTGCAATTTTAATGAATTTTAAAAATATTTACGAACCGATGGGACACCCGATACATGTTTAATAATAGTTTTTCTCCAATGTACAACGACGTTTATATCTAAATGTGGAAATTACCGCAATTTAATGCACATTGAAAATTATTACTCCATATTAAATTTTACGTACAACGAATTTGTCAAAGACTACATTACCTTAAATTTAAATTTGAATTTTTTTTGTCTACGCTGTAATTTTAATATCAGTGTAATGTTCCTTATCGAAAATTCAAAGAAGTTTTTCAAACATCAAATTAATTTATTTTTTTCTGTTAATAGAATTCGGAGAAAATTCAAATTTGAGAGAAATTACGGTATCTCGAAGAATTAACGTCGACGTATTTCCGAAAAATTCAATTTCATTTCCATACTTTTATTATAAATTTCACTAAGCATTCATATTCTCACAGATAAGTACTCCAGGCTCTTCTATAATCGATTCTCTGATTTTAATTCCTTTCAATTGACGTTATAGAATTCAATTTGGAAGCCAAAGGAAAATGCCATAGAAGAATTCATTGTCCTGTGTTCTCGGAAGTGGATTAAATTTGAGTCAGACTTCTCAAGATTAACGCACCTGTCGACTGTCTCGTTTTTCCACCACATCGAAAGGTGGATGTTTTAACCCGAAAGTTGAGTCAGGATAAAAGAAAAAGAAAAAATGTATTAGCCAAAAGAGAATGTAGACGTCTGATCCAATTGCAGAGAAAGTAGGAGATCGTCGTCCACTAGAAACCATCTTTTTCCGGTGACACCAGCACACGACCGACTAAATCCGGATCGAATGGGATTATATGCGTCTTGACTTATCTGCGCAGGTGCAGATACGGCATATTTAAGAACGATTGCTTATTTTTTTTCTTACGCCACTCGCTACTTCTTTTTCCTTTCCTTTTGGTCTCTCTCTCTCCTTTCCCGCGTTAACATGAAAGTTGAAAGTTTGATAATTGTCGGTCATGCGTTGTGATGGTAAGTAGTAATCGGTGATATAGGATTATTTATTAATTCACAATGAGAAGCCTTGTTCGATTTTGTGTGTCTCATCACGTATCGACCTAATAAATACAGGGGTGTTCTGGATTAATAATAAATTTTCCATACAACGATGTTTTTAAAAATCTATAGTATTTTAAATTTAAATTTGCAATTTAATTTTTTACGTTATAATTCTAACCCTTACGGTACTTTAAAACACCAGGTTGAATAATTTGTTTTGAACAAACTAATTGTTTCAAAAACATTCTTCTTTTTTTGTCTTTAGTTAGATCTGAATGACCTACCAAATAATTTACATGATAAATAACAATTTATTATTATCATTGCATTTATACTTTTATTTAAATTTATTATTATTTTCTTATTTTTGTTATACTTTTCGCAATGTCGGATATAAAGGATTAATATTTGGGCAAAGTTACTTAAAATTCAAAGGAAATTCTTAAACATGGAATTCGTATATTACATTTTTTTTTATGTTAATATAATTTGGAGAAATTTCAAATTCGAGGGAAATTACGGCACCTCGAGCAATTAACTCAGACGTATTTTCGAAAAACTCAATTTAATTTGAATATTTTATTATAAATTTCGGTAAGCATTGATATTCTCACAGATATCAGTGCTCCAGGCTGTTCTTTAATCGATTCTCTGCTTCTAATCCCTTTCAATTGACGTTATAGAATTCAATTTAGAAGCCAAAAGGAATGAGATAGAAGAATTCATTGTCTCGTGTTCTCGGAAGCGGATTAAATCTGAGTGAGACTTCAAGAAGATTAACGCACCTGTCGCCTGTCTCCTTTTTCACCACAAGAAAAGGCGGATCATTTAAGCCAAAGGATGAATCAGGGTGGAAAAAAAAAATATATTAGCAAGAAAAGAATGTAAAAGATGAGAGAGAGGTAGAGAGAAAAAAGATAAAATAGGAAGCCGCTAATCAACCTCAAGGCCAGGCTTTTAAATATCAGCGTGAATCGAGAGCCCAACCCTCTTGTCAACCTGTCATCGGGCGCCGGAATCGTGCCCCAAATTAAATATGTTTTAGCGCCTTGTTTCGTAATAATGTGTGGAGGATAGAGGCTCCAGGGCGTCGAAAGGTGGGACTTTACGTCGCATTTTATAGCCATAAAAAATGAAATAGAAAAAAAAAATGACACAGCTGGAGCGTTTATCTTATGGAAAAGAAAAAAAAAAGAATGTGAAGAAATATTTTTTGGTCATTTGAGTCACGTAGATAAAGGTCACAATGTCTCCCTATCATTTATTTTCTATAAATTTTTATAGAAATGAAACGAAAGGAAGAATTGTTGTTTTACACGTTGGTGGTCTTTTACGTTGACGGCGTCGGAATAAATATCTTTCTTGGGAAATTTTCGGAACACGTATATGTTTTCGTATTTATCAGATATATTCGTATTTGTTGGATAAAAAGTAGATATGGATTTCTGCATCTTCTTCTAGAAATTTCCGGACTGTTACGGAACTTTTAGATTTAGTAGATTACTGGGTTGTTGGAAAACGGACATTCGTGGAACCGGAAATTTTGGCCACTAATGAGGAGTGAAATAATTTAAGTCATATTTCATAAGATACAGAAAAGACGCAAGTTAACGGAAGGTGTCTATTATGGGAAGTACCATTGTCAATGAACAAAAGACACTAGACTTAAAAAAAAATTACAACAGTTGGACGGAATTTCATCATAGGGGTGTACGGTTTGAACAAAGATTCGTATCATGAATTAGACAGGGACTATTGTCCATAAGAAACATAGATGTGCCAGTGAAATTAAGGAATGAAATTACCTTTACCTTAAAAAACAACTGTCCATCTACACAACTTCAATTTGTGGTTCTACTAATTTACATCCGTGAAATTATTGTAAGTTAAATTTGGATGATAAGGTAGTTAGTAGAGTGAAATCATTATACTTGAACAATTCAGGTATTTTAGATTTGAAACATTTTCATAACAGAGCCACCTTTGAAGGAAATTTTGAAACAATTTTGATTTTTGTCGCAAAAATAATTCCGTCGGTCGATTTTGGTGCGAAAGAAAATTTGTTGACTTTTTATGACGTTTTTGAATGATGATTTTCGGTTCACCCTGTATATGCATAATATGCATTAGCAATAGAACGAAAGAAGCGGTCATTTTGACTGTTCTGACATGCGATTACCCCCAAACGGTTTATCTCAGGGGTAGTTGAAATTTCATGACTTCTTTCATCTTGTTAAGGCTATTGAATTGGTAAAATGAAAACGTTGTAGGTTTTTTTTAGTTCATTGGTGAAATGAAGTTCCAACTAGAGCGATAACATTTAATACGATTGCAAAGCATGCTGAAATGCACGGTCTTCTGATGCGAAAATTAATCTTGGGTGAACAGAGATGTTCTATCATAGTGTTAGCTCCTCTCCAGTGCTCAGTTTACACATTTCAAAGGTACGCATTTGAAGAACTTCGCCACCGCACGTTATTCAAATTATTAAGCGTTTCTATGGGTCTTTGAATTTTTACTACATTACATTCTCTGGTACAATGTCGCTCGACGAAAAGAATCTTCTTTTTCCATGATTTTACCAACATTACATCGTGAATGTACTACTACCTAATGTACTCATTCAGAATCTTCTTCCTAATATGTACTACCAGAAAATCCCGTCTACCGTTTGGATTAGTCTGTGAAATGCTTGAGAATACGAAATTTGCATTATTTGATATTTTCAAGCGTATTTGCTTACCGTGCTGGGGGGGGGGGGCTGTTTTGTAAATTATATCATGACATTTCTTCAACGCCAAACATGCATCTCCATCGTCGGACATGTCAAAATACCTCAATTATCATAACCACCTCCTCTGGCAGCACATAGAAAGGTTCAAGTAATTTTCTGACAGTAGCTACAAAATAGCATTCAGTAATGAGATAAACCATTATGAACATGAATGCGTGATTTACAATATTACGCAACAATAGTTACGTAACTTTTTTTAATGCTAAAATCAACACAATAATTACACTCATTTATTTGAGTTTGAAAAAGTATTTTTCCGATTGAGGCGAGCAAAATAATAGAAGCTGCTTAGATAAATAGTAAGCAGATAAATAATAATAAATAGAAGAAAATGCTTTTATCTTCAGATAAAAGCATTTTCCGCAGATTCATTTCATTTTCCTCCAGTAAACATGAACAGAAGAATAGTGTTTAGAGTGAAAAACCAAGTTACTATTTGTCTAACTAATATAAACGGAATATGCATGTATATATGCTTATACCCCCTGCACGCACTATTTCCTCACGCGATCCCTCAATCGAATTGTTTCGTCACAACTTTATGATATCCCCCATCCGTTTCGGTATCGATTCGACCGAATCGATTTCGTACGAATATCCTCGCAACGGATACAAACTCTTAGCTGCATCTAGAAGTTAAAACTCGCATGGTGATGATTAAAAATGGTATTCGTGTGGCATAATGATCTTTTCTCATCATGTGCTATGAGATGTGTAAGGTGATACCAATTACGGGATCTAGGAAATACGTAACATTTCCATTTACTGTAAATGTAATATATATATATATATATATATATATATAGATGAAATTGCATAAAATCGAACCGTTGTGTAATATGCTGATAGTTATTATTTTATATATATCTCCATCTTTATTACCGGCAATCTATGAAGATATACCTGTAAATGATCTGCAATGTTGACTCAATCCTAATGCACGATTAAAATTTATTTACTTATGTATTTATATTTATACATGTGAAAATTATCTTTGACCTATAGACTGAATATTTTCAACAACTTTTTATTAAACTTTTTTAGTATTTTTGACTTTTGAAGTTGTTATTTATTTTTGCATATTTTTCTGTTTTCCATTTTTAGTTCTGTTTGTATTTTTTGTTCGATGATTTAATTTATAATTTTTCTGAATTTTAGGAAATGCGAATTTCCGTGTATTTTGCTGCTTTTCTTTACATGCATTTTTCCGTGCCCAGTGTATTCGTACTTTCTAAGAATGTATGTAAATAAATATATTTTTCATTTTGCAATAACTATTTTTCCGTTTTCAACTTCACGCGCAGTATACGTTTTAGCATATGATTCCTGAACATGTACTACGAAACATGCCTAATTTGTATATCGATAAAGGTTCCCACATTTATTAATTTCACATAAAATATCCCTAAAGAGAACGGCATAAAATTAACGTACACAAGGCAAAGTTATTGGTCATTAGATCAGAATTCGCATACGGGTCTGGTTTTTCAATTCTGAGATGAAATGAACTGTATTAATGAGACATCCGCACTGCGGTGCCATGCCTTTACCATCACAGTCGAGGCTTTCAAAGAAAACCACTGCAGTAATTGGAAAAAAAAGTCAAATTAATTTATCAAAGCAACGATTCGTGAGTGTTTACTTGGTCAGATAGACAGATACAGCGTGCGTATAAACATCCACTTTACAGGGTTCAAAGTGATATTCTCATACAGCATTTATAATATAAAAGCCATGTTTTACTTGAACCTTTATGATAGAAACATAATTTCAATCAGAATAAATGTATTCAAATAAATGCACGTTTCAGATATGCCCTTTTTTTCTGCTAGTTGCCGCATGTGTATTCAGAAACAGAATTCAATTTTTATGTGGTCCTCCTGTTCTCAAACTTTCAACTGGAAATTGGTGCCCTTTCTCCACTGAGCCTCCTCCCCCCTCCACCCACAAATATATATATTCTAATTTCTAAATCCAATATTCGCCGAGATATTGCTGATCGGAAATTAAGTGGACATCCCAGAGTATAGAAAAGTTTTAATTAACTTCAACTACGAGAGAGAAAGGTTATGATTTTTTTTCTCAAGCTTTCTTTAACCCTTTATAGTTTTCTCATGGTACTGTATTAATTTAAACGCTTGAAATCCATTTCTATGAAGTTCGTTCTTCAATTGGATGGCAGAACAAGCTTATTTCTCTTTGAAAGCTTGCTAGAGACAAGTATATAAAATGATATAAGGCCAAGATGGATGCCTAGAAGACTGAAAATCGTCCATGTGTTTGCATATATAAAATACTTATTTGTTTTGCATTTTGGTAAAAATTATAATTTTTAGTAACTATTATTAATTATATATAATATAAAATTTGATATGTTATGAACCATATTATAAAACTATATACTATTTGCCGCTGTGGTGGTCGAGTGGTTATAGTGCCGGACTCGTGATGCGAGGATCCGGGTTCGAACCCCACAGTGGTGGTCGGCTGAAGTTGGTTTTCTGTGGTTCCCAACTTCAAGGTGCAAATGCGAGCCGATCTCCCCGTTAAAAAGTCTCGCCACAGAGAGCAACAGTCCTACAACGGTAAATCATTCAACCATAACACTTCACTCATAGTTAGTAAAACTGGGGGCAGATGACAGCACTACACATAACAAGCATTACACAGAAACAAAAAACTTTACGTCAGGTTGCACTACACGTACACGCACATTCCCGCATGTACTGATTCGTTGGGGGGGGGGGCATGTGTGGTGTAGCAGCAGTAGTAGGTAGGGGCTCGGGGATCCATGATGTTCTTAAGTCAGCCACCTCGTTGGGCAATTTGCCTGTTGTGGCGTTGTATTTGTATTTGTATTTCATGGTTAGGACTTTCCAGTCCCGTCAGGATTGTGTGTAGCAATATGTTTTGAGGTTATGTAATGTATGCAGTCTGTATTTTGATATACTCTAATGTGTTCTTTATATTTTTGCTTTTCAATAAATTTATTTATCGAATGTATAATGTTTCTGAGTGTAACATTAGGCTTCATCCCAAAAAATTTTAAGAATTGAGGTTAGCTTTATATATGTGTTGAATGTGGAAGGAAATCTGCATCTGTGCCTGAAGACATTCGTTTCCACAACAATGGGTGTCACTGACCAACATTTGTCGCATCACGAGGAAGATTTGAAATGTGTGCTTCTAGGAAAGTTCAGTCAAGACTGCATTCAAAGTGTTCAGAATGTAAGATATCCTTGTGTGTAAATGAGAAAAAAAATGTGAATACCATAAGAGAAATAAGTAGTGGTAGAAGTGATCTGCTTTCTGAATACTACAAATAATGTAATAAATAAATAAATAGTGACTATTTTTTTAATATTTTGTATTTTTTTCATGCACAGAATTATTTCATAAAATTATTGTTTAACTTTTTGTATCTTTCATTTTACCATTAAAATTTTATTTGGAAATTACCATTAAATTTCATTAGGAAATTTCCATTAAATTTCACTTCCAGGAATTACCATTAAAATTCCATTCAAATATTACCAAATAATATAATATTATTGTTACAAAAAAGTGATTCCGTAAGGTCCTGTTGGGACTTCGAAGTCCCAAATTATTTTCCATATAATTAATGACCTTGGTGATGACTTATAATGGCAATTTGTGCTATAGGGATAGGGTGTTTACTTGCACTTAAATTAAGTGTTTAAAAAAGTTAGCACAACTTTTTTTTTTAAAAATCGTAAGAAATTACTAAATAAAGGGTTAATATATGCTGTTCTTTCCTCTCATTTTCAGTGATTCTCAACACAAATTCCTCGGATATTTTTTTTACGCAGAAGAGACGGAGAAACAACTTTGTACTTGGAAGTTAGAGGACATGGGGGGGGGGTACAAATAATTAAATTTACTTTCTTAATACATATACGGCCCCTAGTAGAATATATATTCCCATCGGTGCCACAGTGGTGTTTGGCTGAAGTTTGTTTTCTGTAGTTCTCAAGTTTGAGGCGCAAATGCAAGCCGGTTCCCCCACCCCATTCAAGTATCGCCACAGAGAGCAACAGCCTAAAACTTTATAAATACAATTACGAAGGATACAACAGGTGAAATGTCCAAAGAGATGGGTGAAAAAAGATGTCCATAAAAATATAGTTGTCAAATATATCTCAACTACAGTATATCAAAATTGCAGTAACCCAATGAAAGCAATAAAAACTAATTATTATGATATTATATTATACACTGTTCATAAAAAATGAAATAAAATGGTTGTCTCATTCTCTTAAGTATGAATAGCTTCTCGATTTATCCCAATATGTTCATCGTATTTCATTGTACACGACTCAACTGAGTCCTGGGGGTAAGTTACTTCATTTATTCACAACCGTATTAGAGAAAAATTCCCAGTGGCACCACAACCAGGAATCGCCCAATGCCAATCGCTATTCCGTGTCCCCTTGTCAAAGCAGTCGATTGAAGGTGTATCAATAACTCATGGTCCATCCTTGCACTCATCCCGACATTTGCAGTCTTCTAATGTGGCATTTTTGAAAAATCAAGCGCAGTGTACCCACCAGAAGCGCAAGCGTGGTTCTTTTTTCTGCACCCATTACAAATATACAAACGTTACACTTCACTCACAATTTGAAATATAGATGGCAGCACTGTAAAATCTGCGACTACGCTAGATGTGCACACACTCAGACTGTTATATATGTGTATATATAGATAGACAAACTTACTAACACTTAAAAACACACCAAAAAATAGCTTTCTGATATAAAAGTAAGTCTCGCTAATTATTACTAACTATTAGTGAGATAAATGCACAAATACGTACGTACGGCTAAACAACATGCTGATGTATGATATTTTCATTTGCATTTTATGTATGCTTTATTTATTTATTTTTTAATGACAATGAAAATGCTTATGTCTCAAAAATGCATTTTTGGAGTTCTGGCCAAACACCACAGAATTGTTATATACAAATATAACGCCACAACAGGCAAAATACCCAACAAGGTGACTGAACATGATCCTGCTGATATGATCCTATTGAGTTTATTCACTATTGTATTCCTTCCAGTGCAATAGAGAACAATTACAAATTCGCATCAAGTTGTATACATTGTCCTGAAAATATCTCCAATTCCATATACGGTACACTCTACGCAGCCGATAAATTTATAGCCACTATGTTTCAACTAAGCATATAATGTTGAAAGAAAAGAAGAAGAAAAGAGAGGAAAAGAAAATGAGTCAGTTATAAGCACCGGCACTTTCTGAAATAGCCACTGAAGCAGCACATATGCTGTATGGCATTTTACTACAGCCAAAGATTATAGTTGCACACGGGAGAGCTTCATTCAATACAGGTGCCTTTTTTACGGCCCTCGCGAGAGCAGTAATGTGTGATGCATCTCTACGCTCTGCGGGAACACATTGTGCTTTTTACGTCTGAGGATAAAATATGCATAAGTCAAGAGAAGAGGGGGAAGAAAGACTTTTATTTCTGTAAGAAAATAAATGCCGGGGAAAAAAAGACATAAACTAAAAATTTAAGCCCTTTTTTCCTTTTATTTTATCCAAGAAGTTGTGCCGTATTATTTCATACCGCGAATGCATTATGCATATTAGAAAAAAAAATGACGTCATTTTCTCTTCTTGAGCGTTGAGTCAATGAGGATGAAGTCTTCAGAATGGAACGTAAATTATTGAACAAAGTGCAATAACACTAGAGTAACATGCCATTTAAAACTTACAAATAACCTACTAAATTTTTGACGCAGATGTTTTACGGGTTCAAGTTCAGGAAAATGTATTATATTTTTTAAGATTATGAGATTCATTTAAATTATTTCAAGAATAAAATATAACATAAATATAGAAACATCTAGAATACATTTACCTCTCGGAGACAAGATCTGTACGATAAATGTGTATGTTACAGTGAAAGTGATAAATCCGTGATTATAATTGCGTGTTATTATGCATAATCACCAATCGCTTCTGAAAGTTTGATGAATTTACTACATTTATCAGTTTTACTGGTGATTATGCATATTTTCCCAAATCAAATTGGTGAGTCTGATAAACTTGAAAGAATTTATCAGTTTCATAAAAAGGGTTATTAGTTTTCCAAGTACGTGATTTGCTCACGACATACATTTTATCGACAAAATTCAATTAATGAAACATTGAAATTGATAAAATCATTAAAAATGAATGAAAGCATTACAATTATTATCTGATATGTACCCAATATTATCCACCTAATTCACCATCCTAGAGTGAACTTTATGTCCCCGGTACATTCATTGCATTTATTGATCGGCGATTTATTATCTTTACTAATACGAGCTGGGGTTAATACTATATAATAGCCTGTAAATGTGATAAATTCGCAATACGGAAACAAAATTTATCAAACAAAAAACACTCGGTGATTATGCATAGTCACTAGACTTTTCCAAGTTAAACAAAAGTGTTGATGTTACTATTAAATATGTGAAATGACAAATGTATATAACGTCGACGCTCGTAATAAATACCTCACGTTATTGTGTCCGATTCATTATAACAGCCGGTGCAATATTTTTTGAATGTTCCGCGATTCATTCCATGTTATTTTTCCACCCAATCTAACGATCTCGAGAGATCGTTCAGTACAACACGTCCGAGCTGAATTACGCCCTCTCCGGGTTTTTTGGAAAAAAATAAAACGTGCTTTTTACTTTTACTTTTTATATTGGATAATTCGGTAGACGAGCCCTCGCATGAAAAATTAATTACTATATTTTATCATTATTTTCTAACCTGGTGAATTTTCATTGCAACTGCTTACATTACGACAAAATGAGCAAAATAATTTTTCTAGCCCAATATAAATTCTCTTTAGAAGAGATTTTATTTATTATTTCAGACATTCTCGATGTAACGCCCCTTCAGCACAGTATAACCACCGATTACCGTGTAGCGATGGGGCGTTATAACGAGCGTCAAATGAATTACTACATACCCAATAATATTACATAGTAATTACGCCGCATCGTAATAGCATCATTCAGCTCCTGTATTTTAATGTGAGCTTATGAATGTTGGTGGTAGACTAAAGAGTCGGAGATTAATGCCATGTGTACCAATCAAGACGCCCTACTGGATGCGTGTGAGCTTTGCGTGAAGTACCCGAAACAAAAACAAAAAAACGGACAAACAAACAAAAAATAAAATAAAACATTGTAATAGCTTTTCTCTGGAAATACAAAAATCTCTTGACATTATTGAAAGCGAAAAGTGCATTTCTCCAACTAGGTCAGATATTGAATCGTCCGTGAGTCTGCGCATGCTGTTAGGCCGAAATTGAGGGCATTTAAATGACGAGTTTTGCACATCCTTAGAAAATAAGCGGATTGCTGAGAGTAGTACTAGTATAAGTGGTTTTTAAAAACTTCCTCATCCTCATTATAACTGTTCCAGTAGAAATCACTAAACCTTCTAGAAATTGGAACCTATTTTGAGGGCGTGAGCTGATAAATGCCCCCGCCCCAACACCGAAAACAATAATAGAAAAGAACAAAGAAGAGGAAAAGACCATCGTTCTCTATATGCAAGAATACTATACTATATCTTGGAGGGGAAAGAAAAACATCGTCTTCTCTCCTCATCTGTTATCAGACATTGAACAAGAGCTGACTCAGCTCGGACAGAACGGAGGAAGCAAAACATGTTATCAAGGAAAGTTTGTTGTTCAGAGCTAGCTGGGCTCGTCAATACCGAAAAAAGAACATTTTAAGAACAAGGGATATTTCTTTATTGCCAACATAAAGCGGATCAAGTTAGACGAAACATATCGTGGGATTGCCGCTGTAAGGATTAGTCATGCATGCATTTTGCACATATTCAGCTGAGAAATTTCTAACGAATTTGTACATGCCGGAACGTGTTGTGTGTGTGTGTGTGCGTGCATGTGCATGGTCGTTAACGTACTTAATGTTGTCGGAGTTGTGATTGTTTCGTGTTCTTTCTTGCACAGCCATCTCGCTTCCATATTTTGAAGTGCAGATGATAAATGCTTGAATTATCATGCTGTGTAAGAATCATATTGAATGTGTGCCTGCTCTTTGTGGAGAGACTTTTACAAATGGGAGATGGGCTAGCATTCGCTCCTCAAAGTTAAGCAAACGGAGTTCGAACTTGTGTTCTTACGATGAGAGTTCATGCCATTGCAATTGCACAGCGGCACAAGAATTTATTACAACAGCGCCACCACATGTATCAGTAGCGTCACCAAATTTGCATTCCCCGATCCCTTATTTCGGCACATCAGTGTATACTCGTACTAAATAAAGATTTTCAAAAAAATAAGATGCCTGGATTTTCTCTGACGTCAAAGAAATTTAAGAACGACATAAGATCAATCATCTTTCATCCAAAAAAGAAAAAAAAATCACCGGAGACATTCAGTAATAAAATATGAATTTACATCTTGAGATTCTTGTTACATGTGTTGAGAATAATATATGCAATAGAGAGAAAAAACAGTGAAAAAAAAAACCATGCATTTTAAGAGAGGCTTTAAGAACTTCATTTAAGAGAATGGAAATGGAAGGAATGCTTAAGGAGAAGGCAAAAGTTAGTATGAGTGAATTTTTCGGAGAAAAAAAAACGTAAAACAATAAATAATAAACAGATTATCAGATATATATACTACGGCAAAAAAAAAACGAGAGAAGATATGGATTCTAGTATAAACCAGCTTTCTACTGATGCATTACTGAAGTGCTCGTGAAAAATCTTCGGAATTCGCTATTCCTTTCTTAATGCTCTCTTCTCCATCTCTCTCTCTCTCTCTCTGTGAGTACTTTTATTTCATTTTTCGTCCATGAATTCACTTTCCCCCCCCCCCGCCCACCTCTATCTTTTACCGAATACTTTACTTCTTTTTCCTACGAAACTCCTTATTCCTTTTGATTATGGATCATTAGCTAAAAGTTTTCGATTATAGCGAAATCGGGCTGAAATCCAAGTTAAAAAAAGATGTATTTTTCGTCCCGGTCTTTTTTTTTTTCGTCTGTTTTGTCTTTGGATGATTTTAACCGAGAGTTCGTTGCCTTTTACTTTTTTTTTCCGTATTATTTATAGGTTTTTTTTGTTTCTTCTTGAGATACAAATCGTTTTTCCAGGAAACACTGTAATACTTGAGATGAAAAGAAGTGAAGATGTATTCACTGTTTGTTCCCGGATATTCTCACGGGAAAAATGCTGTTTAGGAGTCAACTACCTGCATATATTTGTTTGATTTTTTTAGTTTGATTTTTATATACCTGCATAAATATATTTTAATATCGTTAAAACGATGGACGATCTGGAAGGATATTGTCAACTTTCTTTATGCCTCTTTACTTGCATCATGTTTGTTACAAAAAATATTTTAATATTTCTATTTTTTATATTATCATTCACAGAGCACTTAGTGCACCGATCACATGGGAGATAAGAAAAAAACATTTTAAATAGGCTGCAGAGCGTTGTTTCTTTTATGTTAAAAAATAATTGCAGTGAGATAAATATCATCACGAATAGATAATATGATTGTATAATAATAACATAATTACAAATAAGATTTTCTGTTAACATGTTTAAAAATAAAGACTTAATTTTATAAAATATAAACTCAATATAATTTTACTTATATTTTAAAGAAAATTACTAATAATATAATTGTATAAATGAAAAAAGTATTCTCCTAAAACCCTCCAAATATTATACAATCTGGATCTGACTGACATACCATATCTGACTGAAATAATGAAAATGTTAAAGAAATAAGGAAATTTTTTTATTAGGATATAGTTGAATAATTTATTTTATTGATTATTATTGAATTTAATATTAGCAATCTAAATTAAAATTTGTAATACTGTCGTTTTACTTTCATGAACAGAACATAATACCGATTTGTTCAGAAGTTTCTGCAATTGTCTTATGTGACTCCTACAACGTATTAAGAAAATAGAGTATAATATAGATTAATTGCATATATTGATAAAAATGCAGTGAAACATATTACTGAATATTTTTAGATACACTATCTATTCCGATTAACTATAATATTGTATACGTTATCAATAATGATTTGGATATTTAATGTGAATTATTGCATTTTCAGAAAGTTCTATATCTCTAATATAGCAGTCGGACATCCGTAACGGAGGTTCATTTTGTTCAAACATAGTATGGTCGGGTGTTTCACAAATAGGATCCGAAGTGAATAAATATTTTATTGTTGATTTTAAAATTGCAGTAAAATAAAAAAATACGTAAAAAAGAGGGAAATTCAGGTTTGATATGATAAACTTCCGTGAAATAAGAATTGGGTAAATATAAAGATTTGATGTGAAATTTCATACAAGTAATTCATGAAATTTCGATTTTTTTTAAAAGTATAATGGATCGTGATACTAATTCAGGTATATTTCCAGTACACCAGGTGTTTATATCACATATGTGTACATATACAGTCTACTGAAATTGCGGTTTATAAGATCCGAGAAGCATCGATCAATCCAATCCCGAGGGCAGTGAATCATATGAGCGAAAATTAAACTAGTTAGCCTATTACTTGGATGAGCAAAAAAAAGGAGACGCACCTATAAATTAGATTTCCATGCTTGTATGCGTATATATGGATTATATTGATGCCTTGATGATTATGTTATGAGTCATGTGCGTATACAGTACAGTATCTCTCTTAATAGTACTTTCGCAAGTAAGAGTACGATTTTTTTCCCCTCCTTAGTCTCTCTTCTCACCTAGAACCCACAACTCTCTACGCTCCATTAGCCGTATTCGTTCATCAGCTCAGTTGGAAATGGGGTTGTTGTCGAAGTGGATATATGAGGATGGGTGAGAATAGTACCCTGTATGGTACAGTATGTGTGTGCTGGTCGGAATGAGGTGAGGAAGAAGATGTGCTTTGACGCTTCATCTATTATTACTGGAAAAAGCGTGTCACGAAGGTCGGAGGAAGAAGCAAATGAACTGCAAAAAAAAAGGAACTAGAAAAGTTTCGGCGAAAAATTCTCGGGAGAGCTTTGGTCAGTTGATGAGATTGTAAGACTTGAATGAGGGATGATGTGGACCCATGCGCTATGTAATCCTTGTTACGGATCAGCGGAGGATGATTTCGGGTTGCGGGAGAAGTACGAGTCAATATCTGTCAAGGAGGAGAGAGAGAGAGAGAGAGGGAGATGCACCCATTGATTAAGTTTAGCTGCAAAAGGGCTCCCGACTGTAACATGAAAGCTGGGAAAAAGAAACACCGCTCATTTTGAGATGGATGTACACATGTAATATCAGTCACCTATCCACTTATCACAACCTACACTTGTACTGACATCGCCATATCATCGTTGATGCAATTACTCAAAACTACTTTGTTTTACGAAACAAAACGAAGCATGGAAATCAGCCGTAATAATCAATTTGCAACGCATTCTAAGGAGAGAGAGAGAGAGAGAGTAAATCCCGAAAGAAATTACTTAGTATAATGAGTTAGGAAGAGAAAAAATAATTACACAACGCTTTTTTCAATCTTAATAAAAATTATTTCTCTCCCCCGCCACGACGAAAATGTAAGAAAAATGTACTGAAAATTTTTCAAAAATTGTCTTAACCAATTAAAATTATCTGGGAATGGAACCAATGCATTATTTCAATTTGCTCACTGCGAATAAACCCAAATATATTTTTTTTTTTCATATACGAGTGGTTATTTAAAGTTTACAAAAAGAGCGGAACTGTGATATTCATTGGCGTAACGATATTAAATTATGTGATTTTTTAAGAAGATAGCATGTTATAAGGTCACAAATTTTCCCCCGCTTATGCAATTTGGTTGTTTATTTACTGGTAGAGAGGTACCTCATTTTTGTTCAAAAGTGATTTAATGGCTTAATGTTTTTCATAAGATAATATACAGAAAGGCTCCAAAAAGTGTGCACAATCTTTATACTCGCCTACTCGCCGATATTTTCGGATTAAATTACAGTGGAATTTCTAGTCTAGGGTGACACGAGTCATTTGTGAGCCTCCAATATTGTAATGTATAGTAATAGTTCAATGGTCATTTGTACAGATGCTCTAAAAAACTACACATTCAATTCAGAAAAAGCCTCAAATTTGGGGCTCTCAATCAGTGATTCATTGTACCACTCTACTTTCAAGATGCTTCAGACATGCATATTGTTGGCGAGATACCTCTCCAATCCAATAAAATTGGCATGTCGCGGATTCATTAGATGAAACTCTAATTGGACGGTGGGTACATATGTCAAGAGAGAGGTGTTATTCAGATTTTGCCATGGTTTCTGTGGAACTAACATCGCTCCACTTTCACCCTTGTGGTACTTTGAGGCATGATGTTTAGGGGGAAAAATGAATACATAATGTAAGTGTGAATACATAAGCCCATGGGTATTAATATGAATTAATATATGAAATAAACTTATACACACACAACTGAAAAATATTTAATTTAAATAAGATACAATAAATATTTCTTTTATACCTGCACCCATGACGTTGGGCCTTGCGTGCTTGTATACATGATCGATTTCTAGATTTATGGGGTGTTTTTTTCTTTACATGATCTTGTACTCTTGAACACGCACTTTTTTATTTTCAAATTATCTACATCGTGAATTCATCAATATACGTTATAATTATAGGCGAGTACATTGAAAAAAATGACTAACTCTAAAATCATGCATTTATAGCAAAAGCAAACTTTGAACGAAGAAGCGTCCAATAGTTTTATAATCATGTACATGTAAGATGTGCCATCATTCAAAAACAATTGATTTGGTAAATCGCTACACAAACTGTTATGTCTATTATGTTTTCTGCGTAATTTCTGTACATATTTCAATGTTTTCTCATTTCTTTCATCCGGTGGGTAGTTTATTTTTTTCCCATTAAACATAATTTCTTAAGGTACCTCAACGGTAAAAGTGGAGAGATGTTACGTCCACTGGAACTATGACAAAATCTCAATAACACCTCTCTTTTGGCACATTACCCACTGCCCAATTAAAGTTTCATTTAATGGATTCTCGACATGCCAATGTGAATTAGAAAAATATCTCACGAACAAAACACGTCTGAAGCATCTTGAAAGTAGAGTAGAGCAATGACGCACTCATTGTAAGCCCCGGAATTTGAGGCTTTTCCCAGAATGAACACAATTTAATAAAATTACAACGCAATGAATCATAAAACTATGGAAAATCGAAGTATTTCGTTTAAAGCGTTCCATATATGATGATTTCTAGCATTACTTTTGGTAGAAATTCCCTGATTGGAGAAGAGTCTAAATATCCATAAATTCATTATTCATCGTGTAATATTCTAGTAAATTTGCATATAAAATACATTCATGAATTGTTTATCGTTTGTGATATTACGGTTTATATTATATTATATTTATTCATTTCTAACACTACGTTTGCAAGGTTTTTGTCAGGAATGCGATTACGTCTGAAAGTTATATTTCCTTTGAACTCGCGCGACACCCACGCCGTAACTATAGGAAAAGGTTTCTTATGATGTCTTGACACGCAAAACAGCCGTTATCACTGGATAAAACTGTTCCAGCAGCAGCACACTTGATAATTCACAGGCGGACGGACGCAAAACACCGTGTCCTACTAGAGCGAGGCCAAAATTTTACGAGCGGAAATTTCCTACAAACTCTTGGATAAATGTAAGGAGAGAGGAACTTTTCCGTGAAATAAGAGAAGAGAGAAAGTGAGCATATATATATATATATATATATATACGGACGACTTTTCTCGATGAAACTGCGTACATACGTACGATATCTATGCCAAAAGTTCGCCTAACTCTCTAAAAATCGTCCAGGTAAGTATGGGGAGGGTGTGGAATGAAGTGTAAAGAGGAAAATATTCGCACGGCCAATTCCCTCACGGAACTGTGTAACATCGTGATTGGCACTAGACGTAATGGAATCGCCTATATTCAGATGATCGCATCGGCTTCCAAGGCCATTAGATCCAGTAAGTCACGTTGGTACTCGAGAATTGAAGTCTGTCTGGCGAATTGCGAAGTTTGAGGGTGTGTGTGTGGGGGGATATCGAGCTTAATGGACGGTATAAAACTTTTATAACAGCTGTATGTCATGATGACGTGGGAGGATGAAACTGGTCGATGCGTATACTATGATTTTGCTCGATTGCGAAAGCGTGGAATAAAAATGATAAATCATGATACGGCGCGGGGATGTTACGTAGTTTAATATTGGGATGGAAAAATCGAATCGTTCTCATACATTCGGTGTATCTTAAAACTTGAATTACGGAGTTCGAGTATACGAACGGTCAATGCGTTGGCTCAAGATATTTATCCAAAAAAAAAAATACTAGGTGTTTCCCAGGAATAAAAACTAAATAAACAAATAAAATTCATTTTTCTTAGATTTTTCGTTGTCAAATTTGTTGCTTGTACCGGCGATTATGTATAATATCCAAGCGTCACGTCATTGGTACACACACATAGTGTCCCAGAATCGACTGATGGTTTGCAAAATGAGATAGCAAGAAAACGGTGACAGATATTAAAGTCATTCTTGCGGAATGTAAATGCGTGAAGTCAGGAATTTCAGTTACACCATTATTGTTAACCCAATTACAAAGTTGTTGCCCTGTCACCTCTGATGCTAACAAAAATGTCCACGTTTGTCGTTTATAAGTGCAATAATCTCTCATATATATTCGAATTCAAAAAGTCGGAGGAAAATTGGGAGAGAACAACAAAAACTAACCGACAACGCTTCTTTCACAATTTCTCTCCGATTTTTGAAGTCAGATATCTCTGCGAATATTAAACGTATAAACGTGTGATTGTTTTGGCACCAGGAGAGCCAGGGCAAAGAGCTTTCTAATTGGGGTTTTTTTGGGAATGGATGCCCATATAAGAAATTATTATTTTTTACTTCAATAGCTATGCAACATGAATGACGTAGATGAAATTCCTGACTTCGCACATTTATATTCTGCAAGAATGACTTTAATATCTGTCACCGTTTTCTTGCTACCCTATATTGAATACCGTCAGGGGGATTGTGGGCATCATGCATAATTATTCATACTGCATATAATTGTACTAAATATGATATACTGTACATGATAATTCTCATACATGTATTGTATCATTATATCGGGATACGAACGTAAAATTTGTTATCATTATATCGGGGCCTGACTATGTTTATTACACATAATAGACTCATTTCGATTTTTTCATATTTATATCAAATTAAGTAATCACACTAGGGTATTATGCATAATCTCCAGTGAAAGTGACACTTTTTTTAGTATTTATCAAATTTATTAACGACACTTGTGTGTGTGTGGATATTATGCATATTCACCGGTAAAAGTGGTAAATTTATCACACATAGCATGCCTATGGGTTAGTGTGCATAATAACTGGATTTATCACATTTACAGTAACATATACATGGTACCACGATCCACGTGACTGGGCCGTTCAACCTGTTCCCCATTGGCCGTAAGTCCCAGTATTTTTCATATTCACCCATGCCATTTTCCATCGAATAATCTCCGAATTCAATCCAATGCAATGTCCGAACTCATGATCTGCCCCCTTCCGCCTTTTTTGCAAAGAAATATGCAAAATCCATGTTTGCTAAAATTGTGTTTGACCCTTGATATAAGCGAATTCAATAAATAAGTGCGTGCATGTACACTTAACTATTACGATTTCATTATAATTTCCTAAATTGATGCATTTTAATAGCAATAGTTTCCTTTATAAAAAAAATTAATAATACAATTTTTATAGTCTAATTATGAATTATCATAGAAAGTTTTTTTCATTCAAAAGCGTTGCACATAAGGGCCTCTAAATACAACTTCTGTTTTTCGTTGTACGTCCTCGTACCACGAGCTCGTGATGACGAACGTCGATAAGATAATACAATTTTGAAATTATTTCGGGTGACTGCAATAGGGAAACATTCCTATAAATTCCCTACTACCTTTAAACTAGAAATATGTAGGGCATCTCACAGAGCATTTTCAAGTTTTCCATGTGTTCGTATGTTATGTAATCACAAAATGAAACAGTGTTGAATTGTAATTCAATTATACTATAACATAGGCTATATATGAAAACATGACTCGTTACATAATTATAAATACTGGAGAAATATTTTGGCACTGTAATTGCAAATTACAACTTGTGCAATGTATGTAGACTCTAAATACATAAGCTAAAGACTGGAAATAAACGATAGAGAATATTTTACGGCACAGGAAATAAGCCTTCGCTTGATATAATCACAGATTTGTGCCAGCGATCGTATATGGAAACATGTGAAATTCGTGATGCATTTCGACGTTATACACTAGGGCACCGTCTTCAGAGAATGGCTATAACTGTTACAGTAAATGTGTGATAAATACGGTTATTACACATACTGAACCGGTTATTATGTATAATCACCGAGCGTTTTGGTAATTTTTATATATTCAAATTAATCACTTTTACCGGTGAGTATGCATAGTACCCAAGCGTCAGGTTGTTGGCAAACATGATAAATCGTACTATATGTTGTACTGTACACGATAATCCCTACATGTATTGTGTCATTCATTACATCGGGGTAAGATCGTAAAATTTGTTATCATTTTATACTAGACTCATTATGAATCTTTTTTCATATTCATCAAATTAACCAATTACACTTCTTTACCGCATACCAACAACTATCATATCACCATACGGCAATTCCAAACCAGCCGAGTTGGGTGGGAAAATGAAGGCGTCATCTGTCGGTAGAGATGGCATCAGGCTCGGAAAGGTAAAGAACTTGCTTTCACTGCTCTTCTCCCGGATTTGAGCCCGTTGTCGGTAACCTTCATGATGGAAGACGAGCATCTTACCACTCCGCCACTCGGGTGCAGCCACCAATCACACTATGATATTATGCAAAATAACAGACGCAGCCTATTTCAAGTATTTATCAAATTTACCAACGACACTTGGATATTGCACATAATTGCCTTTAAAAGTGACGACATTTTCTTAATCAAATTTACTAACGACGTACTATACATAATCTCCGGTAAAATTGATATTTTTTTTAATATTTATTAAATTTACCAAAGGCACTTGGGTATTATGCATATTCACCTGTAAAAGTTGATAAGAATAATTTTTTATCAAACGTAGCAATGCGATTGACAATTATGCATAATAAACGGTTATTAGGCATAATAACCGATTTATCACATTTACCCTAACATAACCAAATGATTGAATGATATTTCTACTAGAGCATAGTTTTTGAGGCATTTTGACCATTTTCACAGATACACAAACCCCCCGTAAATAAGCTCGAATTTATCCAGAACCTTTTTCATCTAATTTCCTGATCGGTAGAAATAATAGAATAGGGAAAAAATCCCTAGGAAAAACCTGCAATTTTTTTTTTTCACGATTTTTTCACATGATCTGTTTTTCTTTTAATCTTTTTTTTTTACGAACTTAAGGTGCGAAAAAATCCAATTAAATCTGGAAATAAAAAGGAGAAGCGTCTTCATTACCATAGGCGGTGGTAAGTACCAACATAGAATTAAAACCTTTGTTTTTGCACTCACGAAAATCACCCAAAAGCAGTTAAAAGCAAGAGGAGACAGTATATATATATACATTATTATTTTTTTTTAAATGTTTTTGCTTCAAGTGTAACGTTTTACTTTGATCAAAGACGACGTAATGCTCTCTCTCTAGCTTAATACATAGTGTGGATGAGAGAGAAAAAAAAACCGATGCAAAGATTGGTAATTATTTTTTTTTCCTATCTTATTTTGCCTACATCATCTCATGCATATAACGTATGGTAATTCTCATTTCCTGCAGAGAGGTAGTGTTTGAATTTTTTCTGTTTTGTTTCTGTATCTCCCTAAGGGGTAGGGCAAAAAATACACGAGAAGAAACAATTAGCTAGAGAGTTATAAAAAACAGATGGCCGTGAGAGAATAAAAAATAATTTCAAAGGAGTTTCTGTAAAAAAAAAATTAAATGAGAGATATATTAAACGACATTAACATTAATGGAAATTGAGAAAAAAATATGTATTATAAGTTATGTAAGGCTATGCATCTTAATTAGCGGAATGACTAAGGTAAAGTAAGAAAAAAATTGATAAAGAGACACGTGTGATGTGATTGAAAAAATTTTCATGTTCGTAGTGTAGATTTTTCTACGGCTGGGAATGGATATCGAAATGTCTTCTTGAAATATTTTCCATATAAATATGAATAGAAAATACTATAGGGAGTTCAGTAAAACCCCTCTTAAAGGTCACTCCTCATATGCCGTAACTCCTGTTTTACGATCAAATAAAAAATATCCTTGTAATAGTGTATTTAAATAATGTATTTTGAACGCCCTGTTCAACGGTCACTCCTGAGATGTGGTCACCTCGTTTTACGGATAAAGAAAATTATCCCGTCAACAAAAAAAGCCTGTTTAAATAATATATTTCAAACACCGTTTTAACGATCACCTTCACGGTCTCAATTTTCATCATTAGTTGTATTGAACTGAAACGCTTATACGAATGGATCCAATGTTGGTTCGAATTAGGTTCACTAGATGAAAGCAAATGTTTAAATATTTGATCAATTTTTTTTTATATTTGGCTACTTTCGAATGAAATTTTGGCTTGAAGTTTGTAGTTTTTCTAATGTTTGGCACCTTTGATGTGCGTTTAGAATCTGAAATCGTCTTGCAAATTGTGCCCCTATATTGTGCATTATTCCCCGCTACTTATTATGGCTGTAGTATAATCGTTCTTCCCTATCACTAAAAGAAAAAAATTGATATCTCAAATACAGTGAAAAACGTAAAATTGAAGTTCGTGCTCTTGCAAATGAATTCAACGCATTAATTAAATATATTTTAGTATATAAATTTCTTACATTATTGTTTTTGTATTTTTGATTTCGTATCTATCTAATAATTATGCATTTTCATGACTTTAAACGCATCGCATCTTGTCAGAATTCCATCCATATCAAATAACCATTTCAGTTATTGTTAATACATGTAATACAATTAAAACAGGAACCCCCCCTTCCGATACAGTCACCGCTTCTTTTACGGACAATTATTTTTGTCCCGCGAGCGTCCGCAAAACAGGGGCTTTACTGCATAACGATCCTAAGGATGACATGTGGCAGAGATAAAGCATCACGGCATTATTCACCAATACCTCGCTATACGACAAGAATCGATAGTTTCCATTTAAGTCTATGAAAAATAGATTGAATCATTGTTAGATACCAAATTGTGTTTGAGATGAAATTTTAATATTTAATAAGGATTTAATAGGGTGGGCAAAAAGTCCGTGAAAACTTTAAAGATGAATAAAAACCGGAAAAATAACCGAAATAAAAAACGGTTTGCAGAGTTAGCATCGCTAGAAATCACGGGTATTTTTTGACAGGAAAAACCTCACAAACAGTTAATAGGTGGCGCTGATACGAGCGATTTCGGTGGAAAATATGCAAATGAGACGGTTATAAGAACTTGTGCTCCTAATCCACAATCAAATCACCGTTGTAAACCACAAGGATGCTGAGTGTGAACGATAAAGCTTTGTTGCCGAAGTTGTTTGCTTAAATTCCGAGTTCAGAAAAATTTAAGGACTGGAAAAGGGCCTTTAACAGCGACAGGCCTCATAAAGCTTGTTCAGCGGTTTGAAGAAACTGGAACGTTGGGGATCGTATAAGAGAGAAAGAGTCAGACGACCATGTATAAGGAAGGCACGTTCGCCGCGGGTTGCAGACGAAATGGAAGCATTAGCGTCCGAATCAGCTGCAGGGACCAGCAGTGCTCGTGAATGTGAAAGACGCTTGGGCTTACCACCATCCTCGATAAGCAATATTCTTCATGGAATCCTTGATCTGTACCCATACAGATTGCAGTCGTACCATGAACTTTTACTGACGGGTACCTTACAGAGGGAAGCATTTGTGAGGTGGGTTTTTTCCAAAATCTAACAGAATCTCACCTGGGTCTTTAACATCTTGTGGATTATTAAGCTCATTTTTCGCTTCATGGTGACGTTAATACCCATAACTGTCGCATCTGGGCGACGTCTAACCCACCCCAGTACACGCAGAAACTATTACATTACCCAAAAGTGACAGTGTGGTGGGGGTTCTTAGGTTCGTTCATCATAGGACCCTTCTTTGAAACGCAGTGTTCAGTAAATGGGTGGAAAACGGCTACGGTGGATGAGCAGCGTAATTTAACGCTTCTTCGCGAAAGAGATGCGCTTTCTACCGTCACGTGTACGCAAGATGGAGCAACTAGTCACATTGATACTCCTGTCAATAAATTCCTGATACAAACATTCAGGAAAGACAAAATCATTAGCAGGCATTGCAGGTTCCCATGATCTTCTCGGTCTCCAGATTTGACACTGGCAGACTTCTGGTTATGGGCATATTTGAAATCCCGGGTGTATTGATCCGGTCCATCCAATCTGTCGGAAATGAAAGTTGCGATCCGCCGAGAGGTGTCATGTATACATCCGGATCTGCTGCACTCTACCGTTGCTGGATTTGTGACTCACCTGCAATGTGCTATTCCCTCTGGTCATTGCAGTAAGCGGAACACATACTGATGTAATGAACTATTTGGAGGCATTCTGTTCGTTAAAATTTGCGTATCTTTTCTTTGAATTGTGTATGACAGCTAGGTTTTAGTTATTTTTTCCTATCCTAAAAAATCCCCGTGACCTACCGATGCTAACCCCGCAGACCGTTTTTTATTTCGGTTATTTTTCCGGTTTTTAAAGTTTCTACGAACTTTTTGCCCACCCTGTATTTGAATATTTGGAGATGTGAATAAGCTAACAAGGAGGATAGAGATATGTGAATTATGATTTACTCCACTCGGAAATCCTGTCGACTATCAAATGCCACCTTTAAATTATCAAATATCCTCATTATCAAACATAATCATTTATTTAATCATGATATACTTGTTATGCTATTTTCTATTCAGAAATTCAGTCTGGTCACTATTTGTACAGAAATTGGACTAAGAAATCCGAAGTGAACTTCCTTTCTTTCACACCGAGCACCAAGTCAGGTCTATCGCCATTGGCAATTTACTACCTAGTGAGTTGTGCTGGAAGTGTAAGTATGTATACCTAACAGTCTGAGGGAGTATCTAGTGTTGAGGCTGGTTTTTCACTGCTGCCATGTATATCTCAGAAGTGTAATGATTGAATATTTGTACCGTTTGTATCTCCTAATATTTGTTGTTGCCACCTGTTGCTCTCTGTGGCGAGTTTTTTTAACTTATTCAGTGGCAATCTCGAGATATCTCGTCAAACTGATCCACTTCATTTCTGTCACTCCGACATATTTCGTCTTCTATAAACGAAATGAAGCTATTTTTATAATAAAACATGTCCCCCCCCCCAACTAATCAACTGCCAGTCGACGGAGTCAGCTCTTGTCCAAAGTTGGATAAGGAGGAACGAGAAAAAGAGAGAAAGTACAAGTATCATACGCTCTGTATGATACGAAAATAATTTTTCCCAAAAAGAAAAAACGATTCATCTTCCTAGAAAACTACTCACACATGTTTTGTGTCATAGTGAAAGAAATAAAAAGGCCTGGTGGAGTAAATTTGCTTTGTTCGGAGAGAGCAATTATCCGCTCGCAATCGGGAAAAAAATCTTAAAGTACGTAGCAATTCGGTAAGGTTTTACAATGTCAAATGTGGCAGTTATCATGCGGATCAGGAAAATTCGAAGGAAAAAAAAACGTTCTTGAAGGGCTTGAAACCAACTTCAGCCGACCACCATTGTGGCGGTAGTGGGCTTTGTGGGTTCGTCACTATATATGCACCGGAGATCTTATGCAGTTGTGTGTATATATATATATAATATATATATATACATAGTCTACGGATCAAGACCACTTCCAAGTGAAATAAGTGAAATTGAGAGAAAAATTGGGACAAAATGAAACAAAGCTCGTGGTTGGCGAAAAGAACATATGCTTTGACAAGGAATTTCAAAAAAATTCCCAGCACTTCGGATTATCTGAAATCTCTAAATTTCTAAAATCAAATTCTAACTATATATATATTTTATTATATTGTATCACACGTAAAATACTACGATATAAACTATTGTACACATAAAAGTTTTTTGTCATCAGTTGTTGGAAAATATTTTTTTCTCCGTCGTCTTCTATCTTTCTTATTTTTCTTTTTGATTAAAAATCGAGGAAAACTGTGATTAAATTATAAATACTTATTTAGAATCTTAATCTCTTTATCACTAACGCCTGCAAGTGATTTTTTTTCTTGCTTGGCAGCTACTTCGCTCTCTAAAAATACTATGGAAGCCTGTTCAACTTTCATATCCATATATGAAATGGAAAAAAAAATTCGCCTTGTCTTTTAAATTTTTCAGTTTAATCTGAGATACGTCCCAAAGTTTTCTTATATAGTTTTGCGTACTGAAATTTTCAGGCGAAAATTTGCCCCTCGTGTTGTTAGAGATCATTGTTTGACCAGATCTGACTTCTAATCCACCCAGGTGATGAACACTTTACCATTTTTTTTTCTTAATTAATCGAAAATCTGTTCTTTTCAGAAATCTTCCGGGAAAAAGTTATTCTCACATACAGGGTTTTCTTAATCTAGAAAAAATAGTTCAAATTCTTGTAGATAGATAGCGCTACGTGAAATCAAATAAATTACATGGAAAAATATTTCCTCAATCTCTTCTGTCTCTGAAATATTCGAAAAGCTTCAGCCAGCGATTCGTGGCTGAGGCAAAACAACTCCACCAATAGTGCTGTATTCACCGATCTCAACACATCACTATGGAAACCTTATGTAATTGCCAGTAACAGGAAAATTCAGGAATGAGTTAATCGTACATCCTTTATAGGAATCTGATTTGCATAATTCTAGTGATTTGCTTCCGTGCAGCGCCCTCTATCGCCAAAAGTGAAACTATTCTTACAAAAAAAAATACACTTTCGTTAAAATAACTTTTCCGCAAGTTGCATTCAAATATAACGATTCCTTTTATTTTTATGAATTTCCGAACTATTGAATCGCATTTATAAGACACCCTTCATATCTTTAATTGCTTCACTCTTCCGTAATTTCTTTTATAAAAAAAAGTTTGGTTTTAATTTCTTCTATGCTCAGTCATGCGTGATTCTTTTCTGAATTATTCTTTTGTTCACATATTCTTCTTTGTACACATTTCGTAATTTACTAAAAAATAAAATTCGTATGCAAATATTTTTCCTATCTCAAAACTCAGAAAATTCAGCACAAATAACAAGCAGCGGAAACATGGAATCGCAAGTGCCATCATGCACGTGCATGAACAGTCCCTAAGAATTCCACTGCCCAATTTCCAGGCAGTACTGTTTCTCTCTGTGAGTCCATGCCGAAAGAAACTTTCACTCGAAATGTTACGCCGAGTAATCAGAGTGACTCGTCTTCTAATTTCATGATGGAAAAGGAGAAAAATCTGGAAACTCGCAAATTGCAATCTAATATTCATACAGCTTGTGTAAATCTCTTTCGCTCATAAATCATATTTTTTTTGTGTGTGTAGCAGTAGTTGTTGTGGTCGAGAGTGCTATTCGTTTTACAAGATATACGGCGGGCGATTTTTACTGGCGGCACCATCGCGAAAAGTGTTGCTGTTAAAACCAACTCGTTATTTTTCCTCGAGCGTTAAGAGCACTTTTCGAACACCACCGCAATCAGTAAAAATTCCTGCTTTCTCTCACTACTATTTCCCGCTCGTAGAATACTGATGTTCGAAAATTGTTCCGCAGTTCACGCCTGCTCGAATGCGGATTCGATGCATGGCAGCCATTTTTCATCTCTCGGAAAGGTAGTTTTTCCAGCCTTGTCCGAAAGATTATCCATTACAAGTAATGAGCGGCACATCTCGCTAGGTCATAATCTCTCTCTCTCTCTCTCTAGAAGTTTCTCGTCTAGTGGATAGATATGTGTGCCAGTGAAGAGATGGTCGGTGAAGGGGTTGGGGCACTGGGAACCAATTTAGTGAGTTAGGAGGGAGATAGAATGAGAGAGGAAGGGGTGTTGGGTTTGAGTACGTGAGCAACCATTATACTGAGTGTTTCTCGCTTCGTGGCTAGGGCGCCCATCTCTTAACATCAACGGGAACAGTAGTGTGTGCGCTAAGATCTGAGAAGATAGCACTTCCACAGAAGTTGTTATCCATAAGAATTAACGTTTTGTTATCGACCTTACGTATAGTACGGGATTCTTGAAATCACGATGTTTTTAGAGTAATAATCGTAGAATTCACGTCGACGGCACCACCACCAAGTACATACTCTAGACTCCATAAATTAATAAGAAATCGAAATCATTCGTGTTTCAGAGAATCAAGCAAGAGAGAGAAAGAGAGAGAGAGAGAGAGAGAGAGACGAGCACTCCAATACATAAGCATTTGCATATGATTCAAGTTTAACCGCTACGGGTACAAGCCTTTGGCAACCCATTTGGGTGATTTCTATTTGACTAATCAGCGATAAATCTGGTAACTTCATCTGTACCTTAATAACCGTAACCGTACGTTAGAAAAAGGAAGAAGTGGAAAGAACGAAGAAAAAAGAAATAGAAAAAAAAGGAAAATGTGTAAATAGAAAAAAAGGAAAATGTGTAAATAGAAAAGAGAGAAAAAAATAATTTAAAAAGAAAAAAATGAATAGAAAAAGAAAAAATGAATAGAAAAAGAAAAAATGAATAGAAAAAGAAAAAATGAATAGAAAAAGAAAAAATGAATAGAAAAAGAAAAAATGAATAGAAAAGGAAAAAAATTAAGTAGAAAAGGGGGTAAGCAATATAATAGATAAGGGAGTACACAGTACATTTGTTTTTCCACCCTCACCCCTACGTGTTCTCGTTCGGGCGACCAATGATAACATTCCTTCCTAAGTTTCAATCCCGCATAAGTCGGGTATTTTTCTAGAGAATATCTCTCGTTCGTAACGTGATCCACTCGTAAGTCGAGACTCTCGTAACTACAGATACCACACTTTCACTCATCAGTCTCATCAATTAACTTTCATCACTCTTCGTAATTTATCATTCGTGTGGTGATGCACTTGTTTCTAAATGATGAGTTTTTAATTATTAATAACCAATGCATGCATCTCGCTATTTGTTTACACGCACACCCTAATCATCAAAATCACAATGAAAATGGAGAAGTAGAGTCAAACGTCATTATGTAAAATAGTCTTCATAATTCATAACTTATTTATCTTATGTGATTATTGATCACTTTCCCCCCCCCCCCCCAGCCAGTACTAGACACATGTCTGGGTTAAAATCGAATAAAAAATGATAAGAAAGTAAAAAAGAAAATATATTAAATGTAGAATCTTTTCAAAAGAAGCAAGAACCAAGAATAACATCATTTTGTGAAGAAATTTCAATGGCTTTTGATCGAAAAATAATGAAGGAAAAAACCTGAATAATAGCAGTCAGTAAAATTAATCATAAGTTGATTGTATTCACGGAGAGATAATTTGATTTTTCGTTGATAGTCTAAGAAATCTTTTGTTCCCGGTTCCCTTTTGTTCCATATATTTGTCCATTAAAGCACAATGTGTGTGTATGGATTGAAACTCCCTCATCTGCAAGAACGAACTTTATATAAGTGTGAACGTAATTTTATTAAAAGAACAGAGAAAAGCGATGGTATTTAAAGGGTAATAGAATTTTCCCACGAATGACCCATTTGGAAATAAATTGCTGATCTGTGTACATTGGCAGGTGCGATTCGGATAGCTGGTATTGGATTGATTCCTGGCATTTTTCCTGGCTGTATTTTATCAGACTCTTCGACTAGTTTGTCCTGACTTTTTCCTGACCTCATTTGTACATATCGATCTGAAAACCAGATAAAGGGTCAAATGCTTCGTCGCACCTCCGGATCTGCTTCGCCGCACATTTTGCTTTCGTACAACGGAATCATGTCTGTCGGTTGGGAAATCAATTCCACGGAATTTGAGAAAGGGATAAAAAAGAACTGATCCCTTTTCACCTAGACTTGATTTATTATTATAATTCTCTCCACTGCTTTTTTCCCCCTCCAATTGCAATGATATTCCCTTAAATCAAAATTTTAAAATGCCTAAGTTATTGGTTCTCCTCATCATATCTTAGTATTTCAAACTCGTTATTTCTTGAATCCGCTGCAAATCTGCAGGTTACGATTTGTTCGCGGGGGACATTTTAGGAAATTTAGATATCTCTTGCATGCGTGGATCCAGAAACGGGAGATGGGGGGCGATCGCTCCTCCAAAGAGCGAAAAATCGAGGGAAAAATGCATTTGTCCAGTAAAATGCGGGACGATTAAAAGAACCTAATCGTGTCTGCCTTCACTAGATTCGCAGCTGATGGTGCCTGCCTCGGCTTCATTCCCAGCTGATAATGCCAGCCTTAACTCGAATTGATGTTGAATATATAGGCCTCAGCTTCATTCGCAGCTGAAAATATCTGCTTCATCTTTATTCGCAGCTGAAGATGTCTGCTTCATCTTTATTCGCAGCTGAAGATGTCTGCTTCATCTTTATTCGCAGCTGAAGATGTCTGCTTCTGTTCCATTCACTGCTGAAGATGTCTGCTTCTGTTCTATTCACTGCTGAAGTTGTTTGCTTCTGTTCCATTCACTGCTGAAGATGTCTGCTTCTGTTCCATTCACTGCTGAAGATGTCCGTGTCCGCTTCATTTGTAGCTATAGATATTTCCTCAGCTTCATTTGCCGCTGATGGTGTTTGCCTCAGCTGTATTCGTAGCTGAAAATATCCACCTAAGATTTACTTCCTGCCTCGGCTCCTGTAGGGATCCGGGAGTGGGGCGATGGGGAATTAGACTCTCCCAACAGCCAAAAATCAGGGAAAAGTTTACATTTTCTGTAAAATATGGGATGATTCAATGAACCTAAACAATAAATCTCCTCTCCTAACACATCACCTTAGATCCGCGCCTGCATTTTTGGATCAACATCTGTGGGTGCATTCATAGAATATTATTTTATACGGAATAAGGGGGGAAGGGGATAACCTGAATATTGTTTAGAAAAGGGGTGCACAACCCCCGGCCAGCGAAAAGTTTTTCCATCGAAAAGTACCAATACACGCAATGCGATGAATACCTAAGCTGACCATATTTACTAAATTAAAAAAATAAGAAATCTTCAAAACAAAATTGTCAAGAACAAGAAAGTTGCCAAGTTGCCAATTACAGCCAAAAACATATCGAATTCAAGTCAAGGTGACAATTATGGCCAATAAGAATTTTCAAAAGTAAGTAAAGCTGCCAATTACAGCCAAAAAAGTTTGCCGAAAGCAAGTAAAGTTGTCAATTATGGTAAAATAAATTGTCAGAGGGAAGTGAATTTGTCAATAATTATCGCTGAAATTGATGAAAAATCACCGATAGGGAGAATTAGAAGGTGACTGCAAGTCGCAATAAACCAAAAAGTAATTAATCTAAAAAAGTTTATACATTTGACAAATATGCAAGATAAATATATTTATATGATTACAGTTATGATAGATTTTTAAAGCAGTGAATTCAAGAGGAGAAAGGTTTTTACCTCTACTTGTAAATTAAGCGAAAGTGGAAATGTTCCCTTTAAAAATAAGCTTTTCATACATTATTAAAAAGCATTTAGTACACCATTTATTAGTATAATATCATTCGTGTATTCTGCTTCATCACGCGTTTGCATCTTCATAGTCAAGGACGTCTTTACAACATTACTGCCTTTTGAATTTAATACGTAATGCATTTTTACCTTAACACGTTTCGCTTTCATACAACGAAACCTTGTCTGTCGGATGGAGAAATCAATTCCACGCAATTCCAGGAAGAAAAGGAAAAAAAAAAACCCGATCGTTTTACACGAACTTGATTTAATATTATACTTCTACAATAATTCTTTTCAAATTCAAGTGATGTTATCTTAAATCAAAATGATAAAATGCCTAAATTATTGTTGTTTTCATTCCGTCATCATTACAGTATTACTCTTAGTTCCAAACTCATTATTCTTTGAATCCACTCCAAATCTGCTGATTCTAATTTATTCGTGGGGGAAGTAGACATTCCAGGAAATGAGACCAATTTCTCCTGAATCAACATCTATGGACATATTCCAAAATTCATAGAATATTGCTTGGGGTGAAAAAATAACAATCTTTTGGATATTGTTTGGAGGGAATTTAATATCATATATTCTTAATACCGTTTGTAAATTAGGTAGCATAAACATGAAAATTTTAAATATTAACAAGAGTTAGTAGAGTTCAAATAACGCTGTAAATTCCACTCTGTGAAATTAATTGCTGTTCAACCCTTCCTTATGCCGCATTGATATTAAGAAGGTAAGAAATATTTTTATTATTTCTCAGGAAATAATGAATTTATTTTTCTCAGTATAAATATCTATCTGTAGTGGCTTGTTTATTGTTATTTCCGTCCCACTTAGTACACCATTGTTCATTATTACATATATCATTTAGTATACCATTATTTATCATTATATACCATTTATTATATCATTACAGCTGTTGTCTTTTCTCTTCATCATGCTTCTGCACATAAACAGTCGAGGGCGTCATTACAGCATTGTATTTTTGGTCTTAATACTTAACGTCAGTACGCTATTTATGTCTATTGTAAGTAATGCTTTCAAAAGGGGAAAATATTGTGTTCTTCATTACTTAGTATTCCATTCATTATAGAAAGACGTATTTTTCCTTTATCAAAGAAGAAAGCCAACGGAAAAAGTGAAATAATCACGAAAATCCTAAATTCCTCACGAAATTCGCAAACAATAGATGCCATCTTCAGAGGATAAATATAGCCACTATCATTCTGACCGGGAATCCCACTTGGGATGGCTTAAAAAGCGAAAGAATAAGTTTATCCAATTCAAACGTTGGGGTCAGAATGAAGCCGATCGCCTGTATGAGTCTGAAGGGGTGCTGTAGCCCAGGTCGATAAGATGCTCGTCTGAAGTACCAAAGGATGTTTAGAGGTGTCGCGAGTTCGATACCCGATTCGCCCTTGTAAGAAAACTTTCCTGACGCAGGGGTACACCAAAAACGGCGATATGACCGCAGAAAAAATGGCTACCGCAGGGAGTCCCCTATCGAAGGGTTAGCGCACCAACCTCTCGATGAGTATAAAAAACAAGCCTGCCGTCCGGAATCGGCAATAAATTGTAGGTCCCGTTCTAATTAGCCCTCGTGTGCAGAAAATGACCGTATTACGACAAGAATGATCAATGTAGGAGTCTGAAGTTACATTCTGATTGTTTACTGGCGAAATAAAGCTTTTTGATTGGTCTACTTGAATTTTCTCAAAATTTCCGCTTGAAATGAACCTATGTTATGGAGTTGAACAACGAATCTGGACGTTTCTTTAGACTCACGTACATACAGGTGCTCAGCTTCGTTCTGATCACGACGTTTGACTTGAATAGACGTATTTTTCCTCTGAGCACCCGGGAGTGAAGATTTGATGGCCAACTCAAGTGAGGGGTTACCCACTCAACGTGATAGTGGTTATATGTGGTTATATATATCCTCTGATGACTTCATACATTGTTTGTGTCAAGACATGTTAGGAATTTCATGTTTTTTCCTGTATTTGAATTTTCAATTGATTTTCTTCTGTGATTATATCAGACAAAAAGTTTTATTTAATGTTCCATTTTTCCTTCATAGCAGTACAAAAACTCTTAAAGATTACGTACATAAATTTGGTAAACGGCTGAGTAAAAATTTTTAAACATAAGAATGGCATTGGCGTTCACCGATTCCCTTGGCGACTTCCCTTGGGAAGTTCACGACATTTGAATTTAGCCTGTTAATATAGCGAGTCAGTTACGGCCTTGGCGACTTATTGTTGCGCTGTCGGACACGTGTAGTGCCATAAAAAGTCGCCAAGCGAATCTGCGGATTACATGTTCCGTTACTTCTATAAACTGTAAAAACAAAGTGTTTCGAAAAGATATATTTATGATAATAGCAGAAGAGAACAACATTGAAGTCATTGAACTTCGGCAATTGTAAACATCGAATGTTTTATGAATAGCCTTGACGTTATTAATCATGATCATAATTATCCAAATTGTCTTGCATGCATCTGACATTTTCTTTGTGAAATTCGCCAAAGCTTTAGTAACAAAAATTCGGTCGACCTAAAATACATCTAATTTCTTTCGGGTTTGGCATGGTACAAAGTAGTGGTAGTATTGTATTTATTTTGGTATTTGGCTACATACCTTATTCACAGACATTGGATTTTCACCAGCAGAGTAATTATCCTGAAAGTCAGAAACTAACTAACAGGGTAAGTATAAAAAAAAATAGTCTCACAACTTCTAAAGCAACGAAGCTATGAATCATTCATTTTTGTCATGTCCATTTCAAAGCAGAGAAGATTAATAACCCAAGGTACACAAAAGAGAGTCCAGTCCCAGCCTCAGCTATTTCACAGAATTTCCTCGCTCTCTCTCTTTTTTTTAGCAACTTCCAGAAAAAGCCAGAAACTTCACACAGTGACCCGGAAGCGGAAACATGTGTCAGCCTGGAGGTAAGATTTTTTGCCGCTTCCGATTTTTCCTTTTTCACTAAAAGATCGCACAAAACCGGAGGAAAAAAAAAGCGCGTTAAATATTTTTTCTACTATGTCTGGAAAGATATTGATTGCCAGACTATTCTTCCTCAACGTGATTAGATTAAAAGAAGCTATTCTCCTAAAGCTCTAATTATGGCCTCGTGTTCATTCAGTTACAAGGTATAAAAGAAGAGGAGAAAAAATGTCCCTTTTCGCCTTTTCTGTTACTTTGTTTTTATTCCTTTATAAAGCTTTTTATTTTGTTTAAGAGCTTATATAGAAAAATAAGCTACAGAGTATATACCGCATATGTATATCTCCTCATTGATCTTCATCAGTCACGTAATCCATCTTGTCTAGAATGAGACTCGTTAGAATAACCTTGGTACTTATAATGAATACCAGCCGTAATTTGCTAATGCAGTCAAAATTGGAGATGATATAGAAGAGTGTTTTGTTCTTTATACCATGGGTCACCACACTTCTGGTTTCTAACATGATGAAACGGTGTAATCGATAGTTGTGTGTGTCTTCTAATTGAGGTTGGAAAAATATTAGGAGAGGTCCGATGATAATATCGGCAATATCGGTTATCTGTGGATGACGTTTGCGTAACGATTTTTAAAAAAAAATAAAAACTTCTAGTAATTTTTATGCAAATTTTTATAAATAAACGATCATATTTGGGAATTAAAAAAACACATGAATATATATCCTGATTTTCTTTTTTTGTGTTTCCAAAACAATATTTTTTCATGATTTTTCGAAAATTAAGTTATTTGAAATTTTATTCTGACATTTGGCACGATTTTTTTATAATATAGTAAACAAAATTACACCAGAAACAGGAATAACTTTAAAAATATACAGGTTGCCCCAAATTGTTTGTAGCGGATATCTCTCAAGCGCAAACTTATAAAACATACTTTCAATTAAAAGACGTATTCAAATGACGTGCGGTTACTAAAAATTTCTTAAATTTACCAAGTGGTCGTATGTATATAAAAATAGAAAAAATAACTTTTTATGCAGACTGTGTGCAAAAATTTTCAATTGGTAGAATTTAAATTTGGCTCCGAGAAGTAATTTACAAAAAATTGCATATCACTAAATATAATATCAACGGAGATATTTGGTTTCGAAGTTTTCAGCATTTATCGTCAACGATTGAGGGTGTCTCTCAAAATTTGCGTAACGTGAACTAAATTCAAAGTTTTGAAAATTCTGTAATTGTCTAAATACCTCTAAAAAATGTAAAGGTTATTTATTGTGCGGGGAAAAACAAAATGATTGAGTTCAATCAATGCCTGTGCAGTTCCTGAAAATATCAACTTATGAGATAATAAAATCTTGTCAACACCTTAATAAATCGCCAATACACATAATAATTTTATGTATTTATATATAATTATACATATTTACTATCTCTATAACCGCATTTAAAAATATGATTTTTTTTCAAATGACTTTTTTAGAGCGCTATCTACATTTTGATAACTGGCAGTTTAAGCAAGACGGGGAATGTATAAAAAATTCATATCCTTTATGTTTTATGTGTACGACCCCTTAAACAAATTTTGAGAGTGCACATAATTTAATTGTTATGATTATTATTTTGCAGTTGAAAATTGTTTTTCAAGTTGACCATTGCAAAGATATATTATATATAGAGATTCATCTTATAATTATATACACTGAGGTATCTTTATATATTTATCTGTTGTGCAAACAATTTGGGACAACCTGTATATTTTCTCTAATTTTTTTTATTGTCGCATGGCACATGGAATTTCTCGTAATCATAATTTATATTTACTTTAATTCAATGAAAGCAATTAATTTCTGTAAATTATAAAAAGATGATTAATTGAAAAGTTACATTAGTTAAAATAAAAACTATATTAACTCTTTATTTGGACGTGCTGTTTTCAAAAGCAACATGTTTCTTATATTTTTGAAATAAAGGCGTATATTTTGAGTTCGTTTCGGCATTGATTCCTCTAAGCGGCTTGTAAAAATTCGATTTTTACACGTGAGAATTTCCTTGAAGTTTCTATAATTACTAGCAGAATGGATCTCAAACGTAAATCTCTCCTATTTCTTTACAATCCAAGCAAAGGGGATTTTTGACCCATGCATTTTTGAGAGAAATATCATGGGTGGAAGAAAAATATTGCTGTGCATTTCCCAACAATCTTAAAAATCTAAGCTACAAACAATAAATGCATTTTTACACTATTCAAATCTATGTAAAGCATATAAATACAGTGCGTTCTCTGAAGTGCAACATTCATATTTCTTTTAATGTTCACAATACATTTTTTTTAATGATGTAATACTATTCAGGGTATCTCATTTGCTTCATATAAACACCCCCCCCCCAAAGTTGTTCCCCTCTTTAATGTTTGACAATCGAATTGTTAAATTAAGTTCCAATTTTTTTCTTCAACTTATCAAATACATTATTCAAGTATGACCAGTAATCCTATGCAAAAGTTTTGTGTATAATCAAAAAACGGTTGAGAGAATGGATCTTCAAAACAGATAGCGGATGATGGGTAGTGACAATAAAAGATAAGTATGTTGATGAATACTTGACAAATTTGACGAAAAATTAAATTATCCATAATGTACAAGTGTTTCGTTCCATAAAGAACAATGCAATAATATGAGTAGTGGAAAAAAAAAATGTGGGAGATGGAAAAGACACACCGTGTTCACTTAACTTAAAGCACGAATCGAACTTGGAATTGGAAATTCCCTGCCAGGAATTTCATTTTCATGGATGTCTTTCAGTTGAGGTCGAAGAAACGTCTCAATGACAAAAGTTGTCGTGAAAAATAACGCGGATGCCAATTTCACTTTTGCCCGTAATGTCCGCCTATTCGGTGCCATGATTGTCAAAGAAAGTGATAAGATACTGTTCCGTGTCATTCTGTGAACGTTGTGTCTATGACAGGAAGTCAGTCAAAAAATGTGACTTCTAAACGAAGGGACAGAGAACAGAGAGGCTATCCAGAGAGAAGTACAGCAGTAGCTCTCCATTCAGGTGAAGACATAAAGACGCCGATAGAGATGCAGAGAGGAAATGATGTTAGGGAACCAGATAGAAAGTCAAAGCAAAAGACTCATATGCACCTCATACTCACGCGACCTCATCTAACCTTTTACTTTCTTCTCTTTTAGTATCTATGATTCCAGACTTACTTGTCTTTCTTTGCCGGAGAGGCGATAAAACCGACATATTCAAGGGAAGTTGTTGACTGGATGTCAATAAATCAGAAACGAGAAAGATATATCTTTTTGTTTGGTTCAAAGTAGCGCCACCTATTGGGTATCAGGATGGAATATGACATAATATGGTGCTATCAGGATAATATACTGCTTTCTTTACTCCTGTATAGATGCATAGGATTATAGAATTATATAAGAGAGATTTCTCGAAGAGTATGCGCAATGAACGAACTTTCTATGTTTGGTTTCAAAACGAAAGTAAAAAAGGGGGAGGTTGAATTATTGTATGTACTTCCTAAATAAGTAATTGGAGAAAACAAAAAAAAATTTTTTTTTTTTTTTCCACGGGTACCAATGAAATTGTAATCAATATAACCGGAAAATCTCTTTATTCGTTGTTCTGCATTATCCGAAAATAATATTCACCGAGATATCACCGATTCTAATTATTTATTTTTAAAAATGTTAGCGAAGAACCCCCTCCACATTGTTTTTAAAATTTATCTATTTTAGTTCGTAAAACATGTTAATAATTTAAAAAAAACAGTTTAATCATCCATGTTTCAATGAACCGTTTTATAAATTTTAAGGATTAATAATTTTTTTCAATACATTTTTAAAAAGAGACGCAAATTTTATTTTTTGGTTTTATTATTGCACTGGACTTCAACTGATGATTTTTCCCCTCTTTCACCTCATACATCTTTTTAGTATTTTACATTAATTTCGAAGATATACATGTGAACATTTTTTTTTTGTTTTTTGGCGATTGATTTCACTTATTCTCTAATTCAGTAATCCATTTCAACTTCGACACAATTCACTTGCAAGTAAAAAGGTAGCGCATTGTCCTATGGGGATAAACCGAATTGTCAACGGTTTAGAAATAAAGTCCGCTTTTTCGCTATTGAAATATGTATTCTGTGAATGATAGAAAAATTCAAACTTGATTAAATAATACGAAAAATATTAATACCAAACAAGCCTCGAGTACAACAGAAGTTTGGTGGTTTCATTGAGAAAATACTGTGTACACAGAAAATGCTGTATTTTAAATTCATAAAATACGTTTAAGAAAAAAAATAAATTACGTTATCAGTATTATGAATGCCGGAACTTCAAATCTTCAATATACGTTTTTGAGATTTTATATTCCAACTTTTTCATAAAAATTACTTTCTAGATAACTTTATTAATTATCTATGAAGTTTTAAACCACTAGAGAAAGAAGAAAGAATGAGAATAGATAGTGTTGGAAATGCCATACTAGGAAGACACACACACACACCAAAGTAATAATAAGACTTCAGCCGAGTTTACGGATTATTTTTCGATGCAGGGAGTGCAGGTCATAATATGCAAATTTCATTCAGGCAACAGAGTACTTCAAAGATATGCAAATTTTGAAGCTGAGACTATCTTTCTTTTAAGATAGAGAGAGAGAGAGAGAGAACGTTCTTTTCTGTTCTATATCTTCTACAATTTTCTTTTTGTTAGTTTGCATAAAGGCATACTCGTCTCTCAGTAGTTCATTCTCTTTGACAATATCCTGTCGTTCTGGGCCAAAGAACTCCGTTTATTTTCAGTCTTACTTCCTTTCTTACTCGTTCTTTTTTTTTTTTACATTTATTTATTATTTTATTTTTTGCGTGTTTCATTCCTTTACTTTTCTGCCATGTCTGTTTTTTTTCGGTTCACGATTCTTCTCATTCTGCGGAATTTGAAGTAGATGAATATTCATGGTTTTTTGCATGTTCAAAGTAATTTCGAAAGTTTGTTCGTTATATTTTTTTGTATTTTTTTTACATTTATATATATATATATATATATACTTTTTTAAGTGTTTTCTTTCCCACGATGGATTTATCCTTTCGTATAAATACAGTAAAAAAATCTCAATGAAGATAGTGTCGTGCAACTTCTTTCTCTTTTTTCCGTTTTCTTTTTCTTTCTTCAATCTTCTTTTGCATTTTTGATTTCTTTTTTTCTCGAAATGACTGTGACACTTTCGTTTTGTCATAATACATAAAAAATATATGCATGTTTGTGTGTTCGTGCTCTTTTCCATTAAAGTAATTCCACCCTGCATTTGACATATACACTCATTGGCATTGGTCCAGTTCTCTATTATTTTCTCTGCAGCCTTTTCCTTTCTGAAACATTTCTGCATACCATTAGCAGATCACAAACAACTGAGAAAAAACAACAGAATTGGAATGGAATTGTATCTTAAGTGATTTATACAGACTTCACTGTGACAAATTCCACGTTTCTACACCAAACGAAAAACTATTCAGATATTTATATAAGGGGTTATGAGACGATGTTGAAAGGTTTCATACTTTTTAATACTGTGAAAAACCATGTTGTATTAATAATACCATCAAATATACTATTTAATCATTGATATATTTCAAATTTTGTACATATTTTCAGTTATATATGCTATCCTATACCAGTATAAAATTTCCCACATCTCTAATATTAACTATTTTGCAAATTTTCAAAATGAATGCATTAAAACACCGTGCATGCATGATAAAATAGCATGGCATCTATTTTATCAGGATAATAAAAATGGATCCAAAATGGAGGAACCTGTTTAGTTGGTGAAATGAAGCAAGAGACTAAGATTTCATTCACTTAATTTTATTTAAAATTAAATTTTAAGTTTTGAAATACAAAAATATGTATGTTTAGAATTTAATTTAAGAAAACATTCAGTATATATATATATATATGAATAAAAATACAAATACGAAGACCAACCATAACAGGCAGATTGCCGACCGAGGTGTCTGAAAAATTATGCCCATAAAACATGTAAATATATTTTTAATATATAATAAACAGCCCATGAAAAATATTATGTTTGTCGTATCTAAGTACAGATTTAAACTTCACGATTTATGTTTATCATACTTCTTTTTAAACGTATATCAGTGTCAAAATTCACGACGCCCTGAGGAAAGCTATTCCATTTATTAACAACCCTTCTAGAGAAAAAACTTCCTGTTGCACAACAACCTGAAATTGTCCGTCACTAAACGATACTGGTGTCCCCATGTCGAGGCAGTTGATTGACGGTGCATTAACCATCGTCTACACTCATCGTCCATCCTATCCATTTCGTTGAAAATTTCAAACACCACTGCGATCATATCCCTGACACCTACGTTCCTCCGATGCAAACATATTCAAGAAATCAAGTCTTTTTTCATAGCATCTCAACCTCAATAAATACTATAAATCTCAATCGTTTGCTTCATTTCTCTCTCTCTCTCTCATGAAATACATCCTTTCCTTTATTTTTAATCAATTTTTATTCCATTACATTGATGCCACGCTATTTTATCTTGCGCACAAGCTGTTTTTAACGCATCTTTGTTGAAAATTTGCAAATAAATTCGGTATTAGAGATGATTATATTTTTATACTGCCATAGTGTAATGAAAAATATGTGTAAAAGTTGGGAATAAATCAATGGTTAATTAGTATTTTTATATATTTTTTTACTAGAGCATAGCTGTCACCATGTTCAAAGGTATGAGACGCCATTAAATATCTACAATTTTTCATCGTATTCTATTCCATCGATTTCCGATCGATAAATAAATTTGAAAACACATATTTTCTAAAAAAAACATATTTCTTTTTGTTATAAGTATTTCAAACAGATGCAGATAATAGAAGCATTTGGTTTATCATCGAAAAAAACCATTTTTTTTGTTTAAAATGATAGTAATCTTTAGAAAAAAAAATCCTATAGCTTTATATAATTTTTTTCTAGGTCCTGTGTACTTTGTTTACCCCGAGGGGACAAGTTTGTAAGACAGAAAAAAAAGAAAGAAAACAAAGAAAGAAAAAAACTTGTAAGAAAAAAGTCATACTCAGCAGCATCGTCTCGCATTATTTTTCTTGTTTTATTTTCCGGAGAAAATCACTAATGGGAATAACGAAGCTCAGAGCATAAACAAAAAATAAATAAATAAATAAAATAAATAAGAGAAAACTAACAAGAATGTAGGAATCCGTGGAAAACATATATTAAAAAAAAAATAGGATAACGAGAATAAAGCATACGTTGAGATAAAAAAAAAAAGAGATAAATAATAGGAAAAAAAGGAACTAGTGATGGTTCTGTGTGCCACTACCACGTCTTTTTGTAGGTGCCATAAGTAAAAGAGCTTTATATAGAAAACCCCAAAATTTGGAAGAAAGTTTCTTATGTTGGAGATGCCTTATGCCATTTTTTTCCCTGCACCTTATCCAGTTTTCGAGAGTTTTTTTTCGCATTTTTTCTGTATTCCACATTGCTTTCATTTCACTCTAAGAGTTTGTTTTTTCTTCGTATTTTCTGAGGATGCGCACGGACTTTGAATCCATTTTCGTCTTTTTTTTTTTTGTTGCATGCTCCAGAGAATATGGACTTTCTCAGTGGTTCTGGAATACGCTGTATATTCAAAAAAGACGATTCGAGAAAAGTAAAGTGCCATCAGGTTCAATCATTCATGAATATCCTTTGGATGGAACAACTTTCATCTTTCATCTGTGTTTTTTTTTTTTCCCAAAGAGATTTGTGTTATCTTTGACTAAAGTAATGCTTTACGCGTGCACTACACTGGGAGTATAACATATGTTTATATGTATGTATTTATTTATTGTGATTTTGCTGTTAGTTTACCATTTAAAAACGACAATAGAGTGTGCATGTTGTCGTGATTTAACTTTCATTCTTATATATGTTTAAAACATTTCCGAAAATTCCATATTATTTTTGACGACATTGCAGCCAGAAAAAAAATATACATTTTATTATTATTATTTTAAAAAATAGTTGATTTTTAATCAATCAGTCAATTAATCAATGAAAAAGATGAAAACCATCTATTGTGACTCAAAATACGAAAAAAGAACACCAAACAGCTGTTTCGAGGCTGATATAGTGCCCTTTCTTCAGTGGCAGAAGTTCTGTTATAGCGCACGTGGTTGATATCAGGACGACCCGCGATGTTGCCGATGATGTTGGCAGAGGAAGAGACTTGACTTGATAGTGATGATACGATTACGATTGTTAGACGGAGGTGCATCGGTGATTGAGTGGAAGGAAGAAGCAATTTCACGTTGTGCTCAAATATTGTGGAAATGTGTAGTGTTGGAGAAATTGTTGACTAAAGAAAAATTATGAATTATTATTATTATTTTATGAATCCGATTTGCATCAAAGAAATCAAAGTCGAGAGGTGAAGAACGTTTTCGAATGAATTTGGCTGGAGAATAAAAAGTCCAAGGGGTGATTGTTGGTCCAGCAATGTTGCGCTATGAGAAAACGCTTGAGCACCTGATTTTTTACGTAGCGCTTATTTTCCGAAAGGCGAAATTTGAGGTAACGTTTGGTTTGGCTGATATATGAGAGGTATATTAATTCCTCAGGAATATTAATGAGGGGGGGCGCGTTTCTTTTAATAAAGATATATTAGAGAGAACGCATTGGCAAGAAATGATGTAAATGCTCTTGCCAATAAGAGCATTTACAGCATTTCTTGCCAATGTGGTCTAAAATATGTTTTAATAAAAGCTACAGGTTCCAGCTCAACTGAGCTGGAAGAGTTCTTGGCAACAGGATGATTCAAGTGGCAGAGTTCTGATGTTCATTCAATCATAGCGTTCCAGCTCAGATATGTTTTATTCTGTTTTTCCGATTTCCCATGATCCAATAATGATCTTCCTTGATAAAAAAGAAAAGTTATTGTCCTCTAGTACTATGATTTTGGCCAATTAACCGGAATCGTCACCCTTTTCCGGTATGGCCCAGGACTTTGACCACTCGCTTATATATCGATTATGAGACAAATCGGCGGCCCATGTTATGGTTAGGTGGAGACATAACCATTAATCGTCTCGGTAGGTTTGATTTAATTTTCCTACATTTACCATTTTTAACCGTGATTATTCTTAACTCCTGACTGAAGTTGATAACTGTGATAAATATGGAAGGAACTATGTTGAAATACACTTAACTTCTATCACTCATAAGTTTCTCTCGTACGATATGAGTGCAGTACGCATATTTCTCTACACAAATTAAATTACATAAAAATATTGTAAAGGGGATAAAAACGTACAAGTTATTATCAGCATTGTAACTTCAGCTTTCTTAACATTTATCAACATTTTTACATGGGTCAACATCACCCATCAAATTCATCATCCTTAACTGAAGTTTGAGCAAAATGTAATGAGTAATTTATTGAGTATCTGATATTTATCAATACGAGCTGGACTTATACATAACCACCGGTATAAATGTAATAAATTCAGGAAAAGTGGGCGGGGTGCATAGATAGGGCCTGCAAAAAATGGCTCGGGGATCCATGATGTTCTTAAGTCAGCCACCTCGTTGGGCAATTTGCCTGTTGTGGCGTTGTATTTGTATTTACAGCGTTTTATTTGACAAGTGATAAGCGCATCATTTGAACTATCTATAGTTAAAGTTTTGTCTCATTTGGAGCAAGCAGTACAACGCACTCCACAGCTCTTTAAAGTGGGAAACTCATTTCTCGCTAACCCTGTATATCGGTATTAAAAAATATAATAAGTTAGAAGAAACTGAAAGTAACTGAAACTATATACATAGGGTGAAATGGGGAAAGGAAGATAGAAAGAGACAGGAAAGGATAGCAACGATCAATTTTATTCTCAGCAGTTCCCAACAAACCAATAATTAAGAAACATTTATGAGAAAAAGAGAAATGAAAAAAAAAGGAAAGATAGAAAAAGAAAAATTCCGCTCCACGTGAAAATGAAAAACGATAATCACCTGCAAAGTGATTTTATTTATCTGCAGCTACAGTCATAAAAATGTCTGTTGCTTATGTTTGGATATTTATTAACTCGAATGATAATTACTGGTTTCAAATAAGAGATGATGCGTCCTTGGTAAGCAATAAATGTTGTTTCATCTGAACATTCTATGTTTTCATAAATTCTCCCTAGCACAAAATATGTTTATGCCGTATCATAAACTCGTACGTTAAAGTATCTATGCATAGGTGTACATTATCGGTAACTATTTATCAAGAAAAGATTATGGCTGGTTGTTTAATCATAATTAGAACGTGAGATTTAAATGTAGATTTTTAATCTGTAAATAAATTCAGAATCAATGGTTAGAACTGTATGAAATAAAGTACCGTTACACATGGTCAATTTTAAATGTATATATTTTTGAAAGACAATCGAACGCATTTCACATCCCTGTATTATCAAGAAAATCAATAATTTCTGTTAATTGATGATGAAAATAATATTAATTATAATTTACGTACATTGGTGCATAATTTAAGCTGACTATATTTCCTCCTGCAAAATACGAGATATTTGGATTCCAAATACAGGAAAACGAGTGACATCCACAATCATTGCCAAGAAATGATGCCAAAAGTCATGCAAAGTTGTCTAAATCACGTATATCCTACTGTGGTTCCGTGACAGCGGGCCATAGTCCAGGGCTGCTAATTTGGAGGAATAAGTAATCAAGGAAACTAGACTAGAATGAGTGAAGGGTGGCGAAATTTGTACCACAGGCGACAAAACTATAAATCGACCTCCGGAGGGTCGTAGGTCTCTTAAATTGCTTTGGCCTTGTCAACTGCTCGAATTTCCGCTTGGAAAAACGAGGCATTTGCCCAAGCGATACCTGTTATTTATCATAGCACCTGGCCCCATTATCTTGTAGTGTCTGTGTGCTTGGCGGGCCCGTGAGTTAAGGCACGGCACTGGGGTAGTTTATTGAAGAATCAAACAAAATATCTTCCTCCTTCCTTCCTTCCTTCTTCAAGATGGGTGAAGCAACGATGGAAAAGCATCATTATAAAAATGTCTGCATATAAAAGCGGTTCTCTTTTGATCATCATTTTGATCATTTTCGTCGCACTGCGGTCATTTCGTGCACACGAGGGCTAAATAGACCGAGACCTACAATTTATTGCCGATTCCGAACGGCAGGCTTGTTTTTTATACTCATCAAGAGGTTCGTACGCCAACCCCTCGATAGGGGACTTCCTGTGGTAACAACTTTTTCTGCGGTCATGTCGCCGTTTCTGTTGTACCCCTGTGAGTTCTATTTTGTTTGAAAAATAATTGTTGTTCATTGGTGGTGTAGTGATGTGACTTGTGGTGGACATATGCAAGGAGCATAACTCAAGATGCGTGCGCATGTTTAGGCTCATGCCCAAGTTTAGAAATTTCAGGTAATTACTTCAACGTTTTAAATTCGCTTATTTGGAACGTAAGTAATGAATAATATCGTTACGTTGGAACAATTGCTACCATCTATGAGGTATAAAAAATATATTAAACGCCAGTCTGCATAAAAAAATCCAGCCGAAATGAGTGAATTTTTTAGTTCGGAGTACCAAGAATCTTCACACCTGCACAGAACTGTTTCTTTACCGTGGGCAGAGATACGGGGGGTAGCGTGGGGGGCATTGCCTCCCCAGCGTCAAAGGTGGAGTCGACTGATCTAATGTATATATGAATTGCATCCTCATCATCTTGCCCCCCCCCCCCAGCAATAATGACCGTGCCCCCTCCAGACTTCCATGTCTATCTCCGCCTATGTTCTTAACGTACAGAATTTCATCTGTGGGAAATGACAAAATGGCATACTTTTGCAATTTGGAGAAGAGAATTTTCATCTGCGCATCGAAAAAAGTCTGTAAACGGAAGCATTCTCAGTTGTTTTGTCCCTAAACGCCCATATTTTGTTGTACTATGAAAATATTGTGTCACTCTTAGTTACTTTTTGTCCATGACCAACGAAAGGGTAAAAATAAAACTTTATCATGACAAATATGCTTTTTAGAAAATATATAAAGCAATTTATTAAATAGTGCAGTAATATACAGGGTGATTCTAAATTCAAGGGACAAACTTTAAGAGGTGATATAAGAGCATTAAAAAGCCAATTTGACTTATAGAACATGCGGTCGAATCGTCATTGCGAAGGTGGCAGAGGGTGTTTTTAGAGACTGCGCAACAGCACCACACCAAAAACAAATATCATATTTTTACAACAGATAAGGGTAATCAACCATTAGATGGTGCGGGATATTACAGCGTGGTAGGTCTCATTGTGTAACCTGGGTAACGCAAATTGTACCTTTGATCTTTGAAGACCGGACACACCCCGCTTCCCATCTCGGAGAGATGTCGAAGCGTTCCTGAAGGATGGGTGTATTGCAAATTGTACTACAAGTCATTATACTGCTTCCACATTGCTTGGCGCAGCATAACCTTGATGCGCCTTGTACCAATAAAAAAAAAACGTCAATTCAATCTGAAGGTGCATATGCACCCGCGAATTGATAGTGTTTAAACTCATTTGTAAAAGCTGATTTTTAATTAAACTCGTTGATAACGCATATCAAAGCGAGTCCGTCGAAAAAATATGATATTGGTTTTCGGTAAAGCTCTGTTCAACTCTCTCTAAAAACACCCTCCACCGTCTTTGATATTGCGATTTGAATTAATATTTGTTTAGATGTCTTATAAAATATCACCTCTTAAAGTTTCTCCGATGAATTTAGCATTGGCCTGTATTATATGCGAGAAATATCAATGAAATGTAATGCTTCCCGCCATCTATCAAATAAAACTGTTATAATTCTCCGATTGAAATTGGTGAATATTTTGCAGCATAAAAAAAATTAATGTCGTATACGATTATCATATTTTAAAAATAATAATATTATTGAACTATCAAATTTATCTCAAATTTAATAGTTGTTTGTGTAAGGTAAAATTATTCTGATAAAACTCGTTTTTTTTTTTTTATGTTGTCGTTCCATTACAAAAACTGACCACTATCCTTCACCTTTCCTCAATGTAAGGAAAGAAATATAAAGAGGAGGAAAAGTATTCTTCTAGTTCATATTCCTTACGATTACAGAAGTATTTCCTATTTTATTTATTATTTATATTTTATATATTATATATATTATATATATTATATTATATATATTATATTATATATATTATATTATATATATTATATTATATATATTATATTATATATATTATATTATATATATTATATTATATATTATATAATTATATTATGTAATTAATATTATTACTTGCAAAATATTAATTAATGTCCTATCATATTGTTACTACCATATTGTTTTACTTGCAGTGCATCAATCGAAAGCAATTCCGCAATTTCAATTGGATACTTATAACACATTTATTTTATAGGTGGCTGTAGGGAATCCAGTTCATCGATGTTTCTCCACGTGTGATAGAATAGAAGAGATATTTTTTTGCTGATAAAATTCTGTTTTTACACGTTTGTTGGTTATGGACAAAATTCAGGGTAAATAAGATAATGATCTAGAACGACAAAATAGCATGCTGCTGTATGCAATATGGGAAATATTTTTCCTAAGAGGAAAAAGACTGAGAATACTTTCGCCTACACAGTCTTTTTCTTATAGAAAAAATATTTCCCATATTGCATACAGCAGCGTGTTATTTTGTCGTTCTAGATCATTGATTCCGCGAGAAACTTTACGTTGGCAACCACTGGTCTAAATCACTGAAATATATCCAATGACGAGAAATGAAGCACTACTACAAATTGCAGTGGAATAAAATGCATTCTACGAAATAAATCGTAAAAAAAGCAACGAAAAACATGTTAAATATGCGGGGGAATATTCTTAAATATGGCCGTTTTCTTTTACTCATGATGCAATTCATAAGATGGGACGATGGTTTTATTCTTTGATTTCAATAAAGAATAAAAATTCAAGTTGGCTTCTCAAAGTTGTCTTTTCGAAATTCGTGAAAAAACGGGACATTTTTACAAAATAGTCGTTATATGGGCCAAATTACTTGAAATTATATTTGTGAAATACTAGACGTAGTCACTACAAAATATTTGTATCCTGTTAGAATAATTTCCAGCGTATTATCCGCCGCTGCGAGTCCCCCTGCGAAAAAGATCATCATATTGCATCCTGAATTGCAATTTCATTCAAGAATAAGAAATCACAATTTGAAAGGGTCGTTAGTCACGATTTTAAGGGAAAAAAAACCCAAAAAAGTGGCAATATTTCTAATTATATCTCTATACCGTTATCTAAAAATCGTTAAAAATTATACATTTTCTTAATTTCTTTCAAAAAATACATTCATTTTTATTTCAAACTCTTAAAAAAAAGAAAATAATGTATATAATTGGTAGTGGTACAGTACATATAGGATTACTCACATATAAGATGATCTCGCATATAAGACGAGGTATAATTTTAGAGATCAAAATAAAGTATAATATATTTGTTTCCCCTGGGTTTTTAAAATTTCCCGATCCGCATTATAAATGCCCCAGTGGAAATTGCTAAACCTTATAGAAATTGCCACCTATATTCAAGGAAAATATTTTTTTCCGATCTTGTGCTGTGATAAATGCTCCCCTTCCCGAAACCAAGAGTAATAAAAATAAAACAAAGAAGACCTCTTTTCTAATATTTATTTTCTGCGGTCTTTAATCCCTATACTACTACAAAAAGATGGAAAGGCGAGGAGTATAAACAGTCTCTCTCTCTTCTGTTATCTGACATTGAACAAAAGCTGACTACTGCTGGTAGTTGATTGATTTCATAATAACCCCATTACATGTAGTTTCTATTATATATATTCTCTTTTTTTTTTTTAGTAACCGCCCAGAGCGAGTCAACCAAAATAACAAGACCGAAACTGATCCTTAGGTAAGGCTCTCTCCAAACAATCCCCAATTTAAACTAATCCCACATTGCTCAACAAAATAGGTTTAGGGCGAGACGAATCGACCTGGCAGTTATATACACTGATGTCCATAAATGAAGGATAATTTAGAATCACACGGAAATCGAAATCTAAAGTAAAAATTTCACCTGTAGAATTATCACACACATCTGCAAGAATGATATGCAAATTCCAGGAAGCCACCAGATGATGCCGATAGTACGTCACAATGGCGAGAGTGTAAGAGGGGGGGGGGGGGGTATATAAGGAATGGTGGCCAAGAAGTCAAATTGTTCACAAGAGTTCTGTAAGGCGCTCAGTGCCATAAGCGAATAGTTATGACACAGAGGACGCATGTGGATGTTTTTTTACGTGGTAGAATTATCGGCCGCCTGGAATGTGGGAGGATGGAAGAATGGAAGAATCCGAGGAACTTGGAATTGCCCAAAGTGTCATCTCTAGGCTTTGGCAACGATTCCAAGATAACGGAAATGTCAGTAGACGTTACAGTGCAGGTCGCCTCCGAGTTACAACGCCGAATGAAGACCGGTATTTGGTAGTAACTGCCAAAAGAAGCAGACGTAGCACAGCATCCGATCTGTCTGGTCAGCTATCTGCAGCCACGGGTACCACAGTTTCTAGGCAAACCGTGTACAGACGTTTGCGAGATATTGGTCTATATGCTAGCAGGCCTGTCAGATGTGTTCCGCTCACGGCAACTCACTGTCGGCAGCGATTAGCCTGGAGTAGAGAACATGCAATGTGGACATCGTCACAGTGGGCTTGTGTGATGTTTTCCGACGAGTCCAGGTTTAGCTTGCAGTCTGATTCACGTCGGACTTTCATATGGAGAACGCCAGGTACCCGTTACCACCAAGACAACATCATTGAACGACACCGTTACGGTGGTGCAGCATTGCTCGTTTGGGGTGGAATTATACTGGGTTCCAGAACAGATCTGCATGTTCAAACCGGAACCATGAAAGCCCAAATTCATCGGGATATCATTCTGGAACAACATGTACGTTTTTTGTTTAGGGGTGCCATGGGCGCAGAATTTGTCTTCATGGATGACAACGCCCGTCCTCTCCGAGCAAACATCGTAAACGAATGCCTTGAATCTGAGGATATAACCCGTATG